>NC_138998.1:1615200-2215200 GCF_964374135.1 Grampus griseus
AAAGCATATTAGTAAAATGAATATTTAGGAATTGGAACTCTATCACTTCAGTTGCATCCACCACGTGGTCCTTGCCTACCCTGTCCACTTGCCTATCCCATTTAACACCAGGAGAAATCTGTTATCTTGAATTTGGTCTTTATTATTCTCTTGATTTTTTAATGCAGTTTTATTACAAACATATAGTTTTTCTAAACAATGTTTCTTTTAGATTTATAAAAATGTTAGCATCCTGTATGTAGCCTTGAAGAATTTGCTTTTTTTTTTTTTTCAGTACGTGGGCCTCTCACTATCGTGGCCTCTCCCGCTGCGGAGCACAGGCTCTGGACGCGCAGGCTCAGCGGCCATGGCTCACATGGCTCCGCGGCATGTGAGATCTTCCTGGACCGGGGCACGAACCCGTGTCTCCTGCATCGGCAGGCGGACCCTCAACCACTGCGCCACCAGGGAAGCCTAAAGAATTTGCCTTTTTACTTAATATTATGTTTCTACGATCTATCCGTGTTGTTACCTATAACTTCATTTTCATTGATGAAAACTACTGAATTAGTGAAATATGCATTTGTCTGCTCATAGATATTTGGATGGTATCCAATTTTTACAATTTATGAACAGTGCTACAATGACCATTCTTAAACATGAATCCTGGTATTTCTGTTAAAGAGCTTCTCTAGGATAGTACCTAGAGACAAATTGCTTGGTCATAGGAAATCTGAATATTACATTTTATAGGATAGCACTAAGCCATTTTCAAGATAATTACGCTAATTCAGACTCTCACCAGCAACATATCTCAGAGTATCTGTTGATTGACATTCTACCTAACACTTGGTATTGTCATCACACTTCTTAATTTTTGCAACTTAAAGGATATAAAATCACCTTGCAAGATGGTCTTGATTTGCATTTTCTTAATTACCAATGCGAGATTGATATGGGTCATCTGAATTATTTTTTTTGGTAAAAATGAAGTCTACTGACTATGCCTGGTTTGGATTATCTGTCCTTTTCTTTCAATGTAGAAGGTCTTTCCATATTCTTTGTATCTTCTGTCTCTGCTGGTTGTGTTTGCAACTGGAGTGCTGGATCCCCAGCAACAAGCCTTGTCTTTTCCATTCCTCCACAGCACTTCTCTGTTTGCCCACTTCTGGACACACTTCTCTGTTTTCCATTCTCAAAAAAAAAGGTGACAGGTGCTAAAGAGATGTTAACCTTTGCAGCCGTATTTATTTAATGTGTATTTACTTAAACCTACCAGGGGAATTCAGAATTGAACAAGACAATATTAATAGTGGCACATGCATACTTTGTTACTTGGCTTTGGTTCTGGAATAAGACTTCTTGTGAAGAAGAAATGAAAGACAAATACTGGAATTGCCTCTAGGAGGTCAGGGCAGGGGTCAGGGATGGTGTGAAGTCCCTTCATGTCTCAAAGATTGCCATCAGAACCCAAGGAAATCCCTGTTTTGTCAAATATTCCATCAAGCCATTCTGATAAAAGAGGTTTACTAAGTATGGGAAGGGTAACTTCCTTTTTAAGCATGTGGTCATCATGACGTGCTATACTTGTGTAAAATGTCAAGATTAATTTTTTTCTTTAGGTATCTTATGTTGGATTGGTCAACTTCATAACCATTAAGCAAGTAACATTAGAGTAACTTGGTATTAACAGAAGCAAAACCATCATGGTTGAGAAATGTCTGTTATTATCAACATCACAGAAATGAAATCAAGCATTATTAGAGATTGTTTATAGACACAGAGTGACCTGCAGAGCCTGCAGCCCCTGGAGGAGAGGAGGGCACAGCCTTCAACCTCTGATGCACATGCGTTTCTCAGATGTGAACTCTTTGTGATAAATACACATTACTCCGCAGGCCATGGTTACTCATGAGAAAGAGTCTTTTCCCATACCCAAACTCAAGACCACCTCCTGGAGAATTCTGAAATTTAAAGGAAAATCTTGGCAAGGTATAAACTCTGTGAAGTGAAAAGTTCCGTATGCCTAATATAGATTGTAAAGAATATGGAAAAGTACATGTGTATGTAAAAAAAACCTTTGCATTTAGGAAGCAATTCTTAGAATGACAGTTGATAACATGACCGTCCAGTGACAACAAAGGATTTTGCTTATAAGTGGACAGATTCTGATTGCAGAGCACAGGTAAGGATAATGACTGTTATTATTTACTGAGTTTTTACTGTTCTAGCACTGTTATCAGTTGATGACAATCAACTGTGTTATCAGTTGTTATCAGTTGATGACAATCTCATCGTACCCCTTTGAAGGAACTGTTACTATCCTGATTTTACAGACCAGGAAGCTGAAACACAGGTTAAAAAACCTGTTCAAGGATACAGATGGGGTCTGGAAATAACAAACTCTCTAGCTCCATTTCTACTACTCTCCTGTACCATCCCCCCAGTTATCTACATTAATACCATTTTTAGTTCAACAAGATGAACCTTTCCTAATCCATAGTTTTGTCTTCGACTGTTGCCCCTAGAGGTAAGGGGAAGTCTCTGAACAGTACACAGTGTGATATGCGATTCACCACAAAGTAATGGCTACATAACTTACTGCTGTCATCAGTACCCACAGGGCACTGTCCTTGTCCCCCAAATACCCAGCTTATGGGCACTGGGCAAAAATCTTAACATTAAATTAAGAAGATGCATTCTCATTGGAAAGTGGTCATTCCCATCAAACAGTACAACGGCTTTATTTAGATTTTGGCAACAAACTGAAACAAAAAAACCTCTATATGTACAGATTTTCATATTATTAAATTTGACTCATCTTATGACACAGAAAGACAGAGACCCAGGTACCCACTTCACTGAAGGCAAAGTTTACCAGGGAAGAGTTTTGTGAGGTTTGGAAGCCTTAAGTAAAGCTTACATGTGATGTAGCTTTAGGTGGTCTCAAAACAATTTAGAAAGGTTTTTGGCTACAAGAAACTAAAAAAATCTCAGATGTGGAGAACGAATAGAGGTAGATGTACAGAGTACAGAACTAATTGTATGACAAAACTAGCTCCAAGGATATAAAAGGAGTGTATTATTGAAGGAAGGGTGCCAGGGGCTGGACAGGAAGTCACTCAAATTTTCCTGTTCAAAGAGGGAGAAGCCACTAAGAATTCCAGAAGTTTAGACAAAGTCAATTAGATTTACAGCTCACAAATCCTGAAGAGAGACTGCCACACAGCCAACAAAGTGCTGTTCAAGATAATAAAGAACCAATCATGATAATGATAAGATCACTGCTACCAGTAGCCTCCCAATGACTGGAACTTGAAATATGGTCTTGAAATAAGAATGACTTTTCTGGAGACTCTCACAGACTCCAATATGACCATGATGGGCAGAGTTTTGAGGGAAAGGCTTTAAAAGTAAGAGCAAAATGAATATTAAGGAAGACTCATGGGGGTTACAAAAGAGGGTGTGGGTTTGGCATCCAAAGAAAAGACCAAAAGAGAGCAAAAAGGCATAGAGAGAAATTCATTGAAAACATTGTGCCTCAAGACCATGGACTTGTAGCTGCCAGAATCAAGAGAGATTGGCTATGAAGGGAAAAAAAAAAATACTTGCCTAAAATAGTATTCATTAGTTCAAGTCAATGGAGC
The DNA here is from genome assembly GCF_964374135.1 of Grampus griseus. Taxonomy (NCBI): domain Eukaryota; kingdom Metazoa; phylum Chordata; class Mammalia; order Artiodactyla; family Delphinidae; genus Grampus; species Grampus griseus. Next base: position 1,618,827 of record NC_138998.1, read on the forward strand.
CATATAATGCAGGAAAAGAAAGTCATTGTGAGGATAAAATTATAGAAAATAGCTGAATTACTAGACATTTTTAAAGGGGGGGAAATCAAAAGCATAGTTTTTCCTTCTTCGGTGGTAGGAAGGCACAGTTAGGGTTCCCAGTAATTTCCTACGGCTGCTATAACAAAGTGCTGTAAACAGTTCTGGAGACTAGAAGTCCAAAATCAAGGTGCCAGCAGGGTTGCTTCCTTCTGAAGGCTGTAAGGGAGAATCTCTTCCATGCCTTCCTCTGAGCTTCTGGTGGTTTATTGGCAATATATATATTTTTTTAATTAAAAAAAAAAAGATAAGTCAATTTTGTTGCTTAGTAGGTTTGAGTTCTGGTTTCTTTATATTCTGGGCTTTGTAATAAGAGAAAAATATAAAGTGTCCTTGGGGTCTAGAGAGACTTACACAGATGTTTATTTTTATTTATTATTTTTTAAAATAAATTTATTTATTTTATTAATTTATTTTTGGCTGCGTTGGATTTTCGTTACTGCATGCACGGGCTTTCTCTAGTTGCGGCGAGCGGAGGCTGCTCTTCATTGCGGTGCACGGGCTTCTCATTGCAGTGGCTTCTCTTGTTGCCGAGCACGGGCTCTAGGCGTGCGGGCTTCAGTAATTGGGGCTCAGTAGTTGTGGCTCGTGGGCTCTAGAGCACAGGCTCAGTAGTTGTGGCGCACAGGCTTCGTTGCTCCGTGGCATGTGGGATCTTCCTGGACCAGGGCTTAAACCCATGTCCCCTGCATTGGCAGGCGGATTCTTAACCACTGCGCCACCAGGGAAGTCCCTACACAGCTGTTTATATCACTTCTAATAAATGTAATTTTGCAAAAATTCTGAGGGGTAGTAAGTTTCAGGTTGATAGAATCCAACTGTTACAATAAAAAAAGACCATAATGAACTTAAAAGTTGGCTTTCCTTGTTTATTTAGCAGTTCTATCTTCCTTTTTATTGAAAAATATATAATTAGTCAATGAAAACTATATGGGATAAAAATCTATGTAAAGAAATAGGAATAAATGTTATTTTCTGAGAATAGAAACAGAGATTACCTTGCACAAGTTTGTGAGTTGGCCACATTTGACACACTCAAATCTGCTATTATGCTGTCTCTCCAGATGATCCACTCATATATTTAAAAAATATCTGGGTGGCTATATTTTAGTCATGCAGCATGGTGGAAAGAACAAAACATTCTCTTGTACATGTGGAATTTATAATCCAAAGAGAAAGCTAAACTTTCAAGAAATAGCCACAATTTCAACTGTAAAGTTAGAACTGTGACTGTTTTAAAAAGGTAAGCTCCATAGGGTGCTAGGTTATGGTAGGGAAATTTGATTTCTTCATGGAGATAGAAGAAGGAAAATGGAAGGAATGTGCTATTTGGGCTGAAATGTAAGGGCATTTTACATTTTGGTGTTCCTTATCTTGTGCCAGCATAACTCCAAAATTCCCAAACTTCTCCCTGTATCTTTGTCTCTGTGTCCACATTTCCCCTCATTGTAGGACACTGTCATATTGGATTAGGATCCACCCTAATGACCTCATTTTAACTCCATCATCTGAAAGATCTTATTTCTAAGTAAAGTTACATTCAGTTCATAGATCCTGGGGGTTAGGAGTTCAACATCTTTTGGGGAGACACAATTCAACCCCTAACAGTCCCTTAAGTTTTTCCTGGTAAATCCTAAAATGATGTCTCATTGGAGATAGAATCTGACAGGACACACAAATGAGAACCAATTGCTCTGATGGGTTTACCCAGAAAACCATCAGAGAGACTCAGAAGTGCCAATTGCAATACCTAACACACGTGTGTTAAGTAAATACTGGAAGAGTGAATTCATGAATAAAAGTACATTTGAATCCCTTTTGTACACCTTGGGGACTCTGGTTACACATCAGGAAACGGAGACAAAGGCTGGATGTTCCCTTGTCAACCCCACACACCATCCAAGACGGAAACTTAAAACACCTACCTTCTTTCCCTGGGTATTCCGCACATGGCTTTTCCCAGTGCCATGCCACTGTCCCATGCCTGGTACAATCACTGGATTTGGTTTTGCAAACCTTTCCCTGTCCATTGAACTAATAAAGTTCCTCCCTCTCCTCTCAACAGCTAGAACATCTACTTTCTAAGCAGTTTATTTGACATTGTCAGTTATTTTTCACTGATTCATTCATGGATTCATCCATCCATCCATTCATTCCGGTAATCTTCAACATTTTGGATGTAACGCTTCTTTTAGCAACATATTTTATAACACCTGCTTTACAATATCAAAATGAAAATCATAGATAATACAGCCCATCTACACATGTAGTTTGAACGAAGATAATATAATGCCCTGATTGCAATATCAAGGGTGAATTCAAAGAAAATCATTTATAATAAAGTAATAGTTATTTCAACGTGTAAATGCTCGGGCATAAAGAAGTGGTAAGATGCTTGTCCCTCTGTGCAGAATTGCAATGAATGTTTTAATTGCAAATGCAGGTTGTTAAAAATGTGTGGTACTGGTGACCCAAATACCAAGAATAACACTGTCATCAGTGACACAATTTCCTGAAAAGTTGAAAGCCTCTTAGAAACATTCCCAAAACACCAAAGATGAACCTATTCTTGATTTACACAGCAATTATAGCCCTAAGTAAGATACAATAAAAGCATACAATATTTTGCATTTATATTTAAAGTGGAATTACAGTTTAGCTTCAGTTAATCATAATTTATTTTGGGGGGGTTGATATGACTGGTGGGACACTCAGAAGTCATGAGGCTATCAGGGAATTCTTCATGATTTGCAACGACTGCACAGGGCCCATACCCCAAGCCCTTGCCCACAAAACGCTTACAGTGCTGTCAATCACTGTGATATCCAGAAGCACATCCACAAATTTCTAAAATCCTCTACCAGCAAGAACCATTGATTCGGTCATTCCACAAACCTTAAATGAGTTTCCACTATGTGCCAGGCATTCATGTTAACAGTTGCACAGAGGAAGTAAAGCTATGAAAACAACTAAAGACAGCAGAATAGGACATGTATCACACACACACAAAAAAAGTATGCACAGTAGGCGCATGGGTGGGAAGGGATATTAAAAGCTTTAAAAATTCAAGGTCTTCGAGGGCAAAGAGCAATCAGAGTTTTAGATCTAAATGCTTTTCGGTGATTATGACTACCCAGTAGGAGTGCAAGGTACAGTGTTCTAAAAATCTCTGCATCACCTTGATATCCACGGCTAACATGGGTTCTGAAAATGAGACTGGCTTTGGTCAGAGCAAGAGGAGTTCAAACCCAGTCCTACAGTTTTGGTCGGAGCAAACTTAGAAAGTTGGTTACCTTAGTCTTTGTTTCTTTTCTTTTCCATTTGGCAGACAGAGGTAATACATGCAGTACACTAAATAAATGGCAGCTACTTATTTTAACACTTAACTTCTTACGGCAAAGTGAAAAAACAAGCGAGCTGACGGTACCACCTGGCTGGTGCCATTGTCTGGTCTGGTGGTCTCAAACTCTTGGAGGTGGCCTGCAGCTCAATGACACAGTTAATTATAGTCTCTCTCTGTCTTTTTCCTACCTCTCTCTCTTTCCCTACTTCCTTGCCTCCATCCCTCCCTCCCTCTCTCTCTCTCTCCCTCCTTCCCTCTCTCTCTCCCTCCTTTCCTTCCCCTCTCTTTCCCACTTAAAATACCAAGAATCATTCAAATGTCAGAGGGAACAAAAGCAGAAAAACAGAGAAACAAAGACAAAATAGGGAGTTGTATCAATTTAATGACATAGCATAAATCATCAGAGCTTCTGTGGGACCACCCGAACTCCATCCTGAAGATGGCCCAGAGGGCAGCCACCTGGTGGCAATTCTACCTGTCCTCGTGTCCATCTACATGGATGTGTATGGAGGTTAGTCTCCCATCACTCAAGGTCATCTGAATGGGTTTATCATCATTAGAAGCAAAATAACCCATCTGAAATGTGTAGGAGTTGTAGATTGATGAATTCATCAAGACAGAAATGTGGAACCCATGAAAGGTCTCACATCTCACTGCCAACTCAGCCAACTCAGAGCTGCTGTCATTCCAGTTTTCAGAGGTTCAATTTTCATGAGGTCAAAAATGCTCTTTTTAAATGTCTCCATTTAATTTATTTGACAAATCTAAACTCTAAAGCATCCCTTTCTTTTCTCCATTCTTGGTCTTTTTTGGTATATATTCTTTCAAACATGCTCTCCCTAGAAATAATCATAGGAAGAAACTTAGAGGAAAATTCAGTCCTGTTTTTACGATCACCTCCATGGACTGAAAGCCTATTTTTCTATTCAAAATCACACTTCTTTTTTTAGATTCCATATATATGTGTTAGTATATAGTATTTGTTTATCTCTTTTTGACTTATTTCATTTTGTATGACAGACTCTAGGTCCATCCACCTCACTACAAATAACTCAATTTCATTTCTTTTTATGGCTGAGTAATATTCCATTGTATATATGGGCCACATCTTGGTTCTGATGAACCTAGTGGCAGGACAGGAATAAAGACGCAGATGTAAAGAATGGACTTGAGGACACAGGGAGGAGGAAGGGTAAGCTGGGATGAAGTGAGAGAGTGGCATGGACATATATACACTGCCAAATGTAAAATAGATAGCTAGTGGGAAGCAGCCGCATAGCACAGGGAGATCAGCTCGGTGCTTTGTGACCACCTAAAGGGGTGGGATAGGGAGGGTGGGAGGGAGACGCAAGAGGGAGGGGATGTGGGATATATATATATGCATATAGCTGATTCACTTTGTTATACAGCAGAAACTAACACAGTATTGTAGAGCAATTATACTCCAATAAAGATATAAAAAAAAACAAAAACAAAAACAAAAAACTACTTTCGAAAAAAGAAAAACCCCACACTTCTAGAGTTATGATTCTCCTTTGGGCACTGTAGTTAATTTGATGAACTTGAACAATAATCTTTTCGTTTCTAATTCATGTTCACATATTCCTGATCCCCTTGGGGTAAAGTTCAACAAACAGAATGAACCCAGCTCCTCATTAGAACTATGAGGATTACATGTTGTACTCAATCAAAGTCTGGGGAAATTGTACAGACGTCGAGGAGATGACACAGAGATTTCTTTATTATTGGGGAAAAGAGGCACTTCACTGAAGTCATCAGTATCTCTGCCCCTTTAAGAAACCGTCTCTTAATATAATACACACATGGCCCTGGGCCTATGCAAGACACTAAAACTGTTCAATCATGCTAAAAGCTTAAACTCTATTTCTAAAATATTCAGGTGAAGGCTTTTGACATCTCTAAGCCTCAGAACTTTAGAGAAACCAAATGACCAAAGGCAGATGAAATGGGCTAACCTGTTTTAATTGAGTTTACTCAAATCCCTAACAAGTTTCTTCTAGTCCATTTTACCTTGTTTTTATTCGGCTTAAAAATCGTGACGGATACATACATATGGACCATACTATTATGTTTGACATTCACTAAATACCAGCAATATATTAAGTCCCAGACATATTAAAATTAGATGTGATCCCTGTCCAATGGGGTCATTGTGTTTGTTTAAGGACAAATGTACCTCACAGTAGAAAGAAGATAAGACTACAGCGCATAGGATGATGGATAATACAAATTAATGGGTTGTTTTAGTTATCATTAATCTGCATGCATTTAAAACAGGATCAACACCTCCGGGCCCATTTTCCTTCACATGCAATAAGAAATTCCAATCTGGCCACACACCCTGCTTTAGACAAGCTGTGTAAACAAGGCTCCTCTTACTTTAAGACAAGATATAGAAATAAGACCCATTTTATGCCCTGTTGTTGGTAATTCTGAGATTCACAGTCTGTCTCTCTAGAAGGTTGGGATTTTCTGAAGTAAATACCCAATTCTGTGATTTTGACAGCACTTTCTGATCGGTAAAGAAGCAGGGGAAAGAGCTCTCATTTTAAGATGCTGGCGTTAAATGGCGATCATCTTGAGAGAGGCTCCGAAGCCAAAACTCTTAATATTTTCCAGCTTACAACAACCTATAAAAAGCACATGTGCAGCCATAAGACAGAACAAGCAGCCATGAAAGGAGCATAAAGAGAGACAGGCGGACAGTGGTCCAACTTTCACAGCGAGCTCTGGAACATTAAATTTTGGGTGTTCCCTGGCACAGAGCATCAGGCGTCCTTCCTGTCGTGTTTGTCGGAGGTGACGAGCTTGCCGTCCACAGGAGACAGATGAGTGGAAACACTGCAGTGTCCACCCTCAATACCCCCGATGAAAAATGATAGCTGCTCCCACAGTAGCTGGTGAAACCAGAGAGGTTGTGAGGTCCTATAAATGTCTTACATCTCCAAGGACTCCATGAACCACCGTGGAAAAGACACCCGCAGTGCAGCTGGGGGATTATCTGAGGGGTTGAGTTGGCCCCCTTGCCCAACACATTGGGAAGGACACGCACTCTGCGATCCCAAGACCTGAGCTTGGGATTTGGCTCCAAATTAACTAGCTGCTCAAGCTCTTTACTTTCTCTAAGCCTCATGGGTAATTTTTCTTATTACTTATTTTAACTCTCTCTTTTATGTATTTCCTCATTTCTAAGCTTATAGAGATTCCATGATGTAAGAATTCAGTCATAATGCAAAGACAAGGGCATCCCACATGGAAGATGCTTCAAGTTCACCTCTCTCCTGCAAATATTTTTCTCCTTTCTGTTAGAAGGTTCTGGAGAACAGAATTTCTGAGACGTGGCCACAGTGGAATTCCCTCTGAGTTGTGCGTGGTCGCAAACGGTCATACCAATAGCCAAGTACTCCTTGCTGCAGGAGAGGAGGATCCACCACTGGCACAAACCAAGAAAGATGGGCTGTCTGCCTGCAAATGGCGTGGAGACCAGGAGAAAATCTGAGCTATAACATAGAGCATCATTGCCTGCTAGAGTTGAAAGGGCCCTCGAGATGCCCTGATTTCATCCCTTTGTAATACAGCCCTTCTAATTTATACCCCACTTTTATCCTGAAAAGATCTGAATATGATTGTTATCAAAGACTATTCTTTAAATAAAAATATTTTCTAGTTTATGGAAGAGAAATTCAGGGCGGTTGAATGACTGTAAACAAGATGTCGGGTCAAGGACTGTCTCACACGGGGATGTGTGTGCTGCAGGAAGACAGGGTTCCCGTTCTGATCTAGGAACTGGCCAGGGTCTGGCTGCCCAGGGAGTCTGAAGTGGAGGGCAGAAGAGTAAGGAGCAGGTGTAACATCAGTAGCCGCTATGGAAATTGTCCTCACTTGCTTTTGAGGTAGAAGGTTCCGGAACCTATAAATAATACAGTGCTGAAAGAACCTTGCTATGAGGCAGGAGAATTTCTCTTCTGGTTGAGCTGCAGAGTCAAGGTGTGTACAGATTATGAAAGAAACGTCAGCAGATCCCATCACACAGGGACAAGACCCCATTGATGGAGTCATCCCCACCATGTTTGTTCCCTTCGGATTCCCACGGTACCCAGCTTTCCACCCAAGCATGTGTTTTGCTAGTTGTCAAGATGATGAAATTCGGCTACCTCTCTAACCTCAGTATAAGAATAAAACTTCAAGTTTAATTTTAGCAAGAGAAAATCTGTATGTAACTTTTAGGACCTGACCCTTGTTTCCCAGTCTTTCTAAACCACAGGCTTTAACAAAGACAACTCCCTCTTGGAGGGCCAACTAAAAGACCACATAGTAACAGTGGCTTCTTTCAATGATCTTCTTTCATGTGCTTTGTCTCTGTAGCAAGAAATAATTAAACAAGGTATTAGCCAGAGTATGAAGTCAGCCAACTTTGGAGTTTCCAGCCTGAATTTTCTGTACTTTGTCCTTTTTCTGCCCCTTTTCCAGACACCCTCCAGTGATATCTTCCAAGTGTACTCAACACCCTCTCACCAAAGCCCTCAGAAAAAAAACCCCAGTAATTAATTATTTACCCTCTTTTTTTGAATTGCATACACTCTCCTTCTACAGGTTGAATTATATGAAATTGCCAATACTGACCAATTTTGATCTTGAAAAATAGCAGTTGCGTAACGGGTCAACTTAGTAGTGACGGTAACTTGTACTTTACCAGTAATTGTGAAAAGAAAAGAACAGCCTTGTGTTTATAGGTGACCTTCGGTACAATATAGCCCAGCTCCTTCAGGGTCAAAGGAATTAGAAGAGCTAACATCGCCTGTTAGAGACAAAGCCTGATTAGATTTGGGATGATTTGATTCCTGTCCCAATGCTCTTATCTCCATAATAGGAGTCAGCAAACTTCTGCTGCAAAGAACAAGATAGCAGATATTTTAGGATTTGTAGGCTATATGCTCTATCATTGTAGCAGGAAAGGAACCATACACAGTATGTAAACAAATGAGTGTGGCTGAGTTCCAATAAAACTTTATTTACAGAAACAGGTGGTGGGCTGGCTTTGCCCTGCAGGCTGTAGTTTGCCAAGCACTGCTCTATAGAATTCTTAGAATTCTAAAAATATCTGCAAACAGATGGGTGAGGGATTTGTATACTGAGAGCCCGATCAAGTGTTCAGGGATGCTCATCCAGCATAAAGATCTCACCCGCCCTTCCATTTACTATGCTCTGCATTCTCCTTTAAATCAGTAGCCAAAAAAGCCCAAAGTTGCTGGGATTTGCTGGTGGGCATCTAGGGGTTGCAGCCACCTAAGAATTCTCAATCTTTCAAGCAAGATTAGATCACCCAGGTTGGGACTAATACGCATGTCTTAACTCCTTGACTACATCTACAAAATATACTTCCAATCTGAGGATAGAAATATGTTAGAATGTGCTGTCCTTTAGGCTGGCTGAGCTATAGAATTAGCTCTTGGGGGAAATTTTAATAGCTTTAACAATCATTTTAGTCAGGCCCATTCATGTGTTAGTTGAAAGTAACCTCATTATATCATTTGCATGTTGGGTGAACAGGGTTTGAATTGGCACCTGGGTCAACAAGATAGTTTGAATACACGTTTTTTTTTCCATCTCTCCTGATAGCCAAGAAGCTACGTTGGCTACATCTACTTTTGATTTCAACTTGAGAAGCATGGGAAAATGTTATTAAGCAATTTAAAAGACTTTATTGGTCACATACTCAGGCCAGAAATGCAAAACACAGAAGGGAAGAATTATAATCAGGTCATTCCAAGAAGAAAAACAAATCACTAAATATCAGGCATGATAATACTGTGATTGCAATCAACATCCCTGCAGAGAGTCTGTCCATCTGTTTGTTCATCCCATCCATTCATCCGTCCATCTATCCAAATACCCAGGCATCCAGAAATCCATCTCCTACTCATTTTGAAGGCACTATACCAAGAGCTGAGGGATCCCAGTTAGGTAGAGCAAGCTCCATGCTCCCAGTGAGCTAAGGAGGCAGGAGGAAGGAGAAAAGACCACAATACAGAAAAGTGAAGGGAGTAATTTAAAGGACAAGTTTCTAAGACCAAGCCAATATTTGGAGGAACACCTAAAAAAGCAGCAAAATGCGAAATAATCAGCAGGAAGAACTCTGAAGAGCTCGTGCCAAGTTATGAACCTGAAAGAACTTAGAGAAGATGGTGGGACTTCCCTGGTGGCGCAGTGGTTAAGAATCTGTCTGCCAATGCAGGGGACATGGGTTCAAGCCCAGGTCCGGGAAGATACCACATGCCACGGAGCAACTAAGCCCGTGTGCCACAACTACTGAGCCTGCACTCTACAGCCTGTGAGCCACAGCTACTGAGCCCATGCGCCGCAAGTACTGAAGCCTGTGTGCCGTAACTACTGAGGCTGCATGCTGCAACTACGGAAGCCCACACACCTAGAGCTTGTGCTCTGCAACAAGAAAAGCCACCGCAATAAGACCATGCACTGCAACAAAAAGAAGAGTAGCCCCTGCTCGCCGCAACTAGAGAAAGCCCCCCCACAGCAACGAAGACCCAACGCAGCCAAAAATAAAAATAAATTAATTAATTAAAAATAAAAAAAGATGCTGCAGATGCCCTGATGCAGCATCCACATGCCTTTTACCTTCAGATGCCAAACCAGGAAACCTGTTTCTAGAAGGTGGAAGACGTGCTGGCTACCACAGCCTGTCCTTAAATAGGCAGAACTATTTTTTTAAAAAATCCCATAATATGGGTGCTTTCTATGAATGAGTCATATCGGTCTTGAAGAATTCCAACTCGAAATACTTTTATCTTATAGTACCCAATATTTTAGAGAAGACTGGAGGTAGAAATGGCTGAAGGAGCCAAAAGTGTTCAAGGACATTTAAAAAGCTTATGTGGTATGAACTGGTAGCAAAGGTCCCTGGGAAGTTGAAAACAATTACAGATTCTATCTGTATCCAGGAAATGCATAAGAGATTCAAAAGAAGACCTCACAACCAAAATCGATGTTAAATTCAGGATTATCATTAGTGATTTTTATAGTAACATCTAATTCACTGCTCATGTTATTTATCAAGTGGACAATTTCTTCAGGTGTATTGGTCACACCTCCTGATTAATATTTGTGTTTACGTTTTATCTAATAGAACAAATTACCAATGTGGTTTTGAACGGACCAAATTCTCAAATTCACCATTTATCTGGTTTCAAATTACCTTTCTGCTGATAGAACCAAAGGTACAGTTCTAGACCAAGAGACACTGGCACCCAACGAAATGAGAACTCATCCAGGATATGAACCATTGTGTTTTCTCAGGTCCATTAAGCCAGTCAAGCCAGAGAAAAGAGAGAAGATTCAAATGGTACTCACTTGCAGGTGATGGGGTGCTACATCCACTTGGCGGAGGATGGCTGTGGAGTCCATGGTGGGGAGGCAGGGAAAGTCCGCCAATGACCGGTGGGAAGAGTAATGGGTAGGGTGCAGCGGGATAGTGAGTCATGTGCCCGTTCACCGCTGGGACGTGACATGCGTGGCTACTGGTGGTCATGTTTTGGGCTTCACAGAATGAAAGGTGCTCTGGGGCAGGAACACATCACTCCAGGCCTTGCACCAAAGTGGGGTAGGTCAGTTGAGAGAGAGAGTGGAGTCTGAGCTGTGTTCTGGGCCAAAGGCAAGAAGGCTCATCAGATGCCCTTGCTTCTTCCCAGCCTGGTTTTTCCACCTCTCATTTTGCTGTGCTGATGACAGGAGGGGTGGCTTTTTTGTTCAGCTTCTCAGTTGAAGGCTGGGAAATGCTATCACTTTAAAAGTCCAGAGCTGCTAATCCTGTAAGAAAAAAATATACACACATATATCTCACAGGACAAAAAATATTTTCTTCTTTATCAAGTTATTATCTGAAAAATCTCTAATATTAATCTGGGACTCCTAATTCCCAGCTGTTCCCCTACACTCACTACCTTAATTTTCTTAAATTCTCACATTCTAATACAGAATAAAACTTCTACACAATTTCAAAATAACCCTGTCTGATTAAGTAACACCCCTCCCCCAACCCTGTCATCCCCGTTTCCCCCGTGTTCCTCCCCCACTTCACATTTCTCCAGGCACTGCATCCATTACACATGGGAGTGTTTGTTTATTTCCATCTCCCCCATTAGAATGTGCTCACCAGGAGGGCACAGGTTTTCTCTGTTTTGTAAACAGCTATGTTTTAAGCTCCTATAAGAGTACCTAACAGGCAATAGAATCTCAATAAATATTTGTTGAATGAATGAATGAATGAAATTTGTTTCTTGCTTCTTTTAGAGAAATTTATTGTTTAATGTTGTCCTAACCTATGTGCTTACAAGACTTTGGACCTTCCAACTTCAGATTTTATGCAGCTGTTTGGAATGACCCACTCAACAAGGTAAATATAATTGTGAGGGAAAATTATAACCTAATGAGAGGTAGGGAAGAGACACAGCCATTAAAGATCAGTGGAATACTTTATATCAGCTCCTTAATGTCAAACAGTATACCCCCTTCTTGTGAGAGCAACATCCATCCTTTGGTCTCCGTTCAATCATCCATACGTCCATCAAATCCTAACGTGCCATTATGTCCAGGTGCTGATATAGGGCACTGGAGGTACACAGTGTGGGACAGTGCTACTGTGGTTCCTGCCCTCATGAAGTTTCTAGCTTTAACAGCTAACTGGGGTCATATTGTTAAGGAGGGTTCAATTGCCCTGTTGCCCAGGAAGGACATTCCAGGGATACTCAGCACTTAAAATTCCTTGACACTGAAATAGATTCTAGGGTAGGCTGACAGTGGACCAATATTCACTAAAATTCCCAAACTCTGGTGCTCACTGAATGGCAAGCCCTGAATGTCAACCCATCTGGCATGAAACAAGAACAAGATCTCAAGGCCAGCATAGAGTGGTGGTTAAGAGCATGATACCAGAGCCAGACCGCCTAGGTGCAAATCATGTTTCCGCCCCCTTGGGCAATTATCTTACCCCTCAATAGTTTTTATCGTAAAATCGGGATAATAGTAGAATTTATTTCAGAGGGGTGTCGTGAGGATTAAATGAGATAATGAGGTAATACCAAGAGAAGAACAGTGCCTGGTACAGAGTAAATACCAGGTAAATAGTAAACATTAGGCAAGTTTGCCATTACTGTATGTGTCGCCCCATCAAATGATATGTTTCTGAAAACCCAGCTTGCTGGAATGAACTAGTGGCTTTGGGGACAGGACAGGGAGGAGACCACATCACAGTAGTCCTGGGAAAAGAACATTAGGACTAAAACGTTTGTCATGGAAATAAAGGAGTAAAGGCAGGATGCGGGTGAAGCTGAGGACAAAGACTCGTTAAGGCTTACTGACTTCTCAGTTTGGTTTCTGCAAACCCGAAAATGTTCTGATCAATAATAACTTCCATTTATTTGTTTACCATGTGTCAGTCACTTCACTTGTGAGCTCTAAGTTCTAGCCCGTAGAACAGCCCTAAGAGGCAGTTGTTCTGATCCGTATTTTCCAGATAAGAAAACTAAGTCTCAGTGAGTTTAGGTGACTTACTCCTAATGTCAGAGGATCAGCCTGCGGGTAAGACAGAATCTGCACCGAGATCTGGCTGGTTCTACCATCTCTGCCCTTTCTCCTCGGCCATGCTGTGCTTACATATACTGAGTGCCTGCATTGTTCTGTCCCTACAGAACAAAAAGTCCATGTGCAGTTGCGATGGGAGCGGTTGTCCTCACTCAGATGACCTTCTCCCCTTGATGCCTGGAGTGTTCATATGAAACCTGAACATCGTCAACAGGGAGACGGTGTGGTCCCAGGCTCCCCTGGACTCCCCTGAGTCTTCCAAAGGAGACTGCATTCCCGGCTGACTTATATCACACACTAAACTCCAAAAGTGATGTCCCTCAAGATATCAATGTCCTTTTCAAACTCAAAAGATAACTTGTTTCTCTGATGAAAAGAAAGTAAATGGACTATGAGAGGTGAATGTTTTCAGTGCTTTCTCTTCTAAAAATCACAGACCATCTAATACGTTGAACACTTTATTTTGTAGTTTGTAGTAAATTAATTAGAAAATAAACAACAGCATTGAGTATTTGCTGTGTTTCCACTCAATTTGATTTTTAAATCACACAAAGCCCAGCATTGTTATAAATGGTCTTTTCTATTTCCATTAGACAAACTACCTCATTAACTGGTGAAGCTGACAGTTCAGCAAACCTGGCCCCCCAAGGCACAATTCTTAGATTTTTAAAGCTGTTTGTTTGTTTTACCAACCAGGGACTATTTCTATCCTTAGTAATCCTTCATTTCTCTTTGCTTTCAAACACCACAGATTTTCCGTATCCTGTCCCTCTCGTTGAAAAAGGTCAGGTATTATGCCTAGCATCTTAAAAAATAAAAATAAAAACCTACTTATACTGATACTAGGCAAGAAGAAAAAAGATCAATGTGCCAGGAAAATCCTGTTATGTTGGTGGAAAATTGTCTGAACAGTCACTGGGTCTGTGTTCACATATGTGACTGATTAAGGCTATTCCTGGAAGCAGAGAATTTCCTTTGTTTCAAGCTTTTAGGAAAAAGATGGTCACTGGTTATTAGCAGTGCTTTTTTTCTTCACGCCTGATTTGAGTTTGGGCTCATTTGGGTTTTTTTTTCCGCACCACCTGAGGCAAAGCAAACAGGAGCTGGGGTGGCAGAGGGGAAGGAAGTGGGGACTGCATCAGGGGGTCTTGGATCTAAAACCCATGAGATTCCCTGGGTGTCAGTTTCATCATCTGTGAAAGGGGTCAAGAGAAGAGAAGTAGGTTCTAAATCACGTTTCTTAAATTGTGTTACCCAGAAAACAAACGTTTTACATGAAGACATTAAATGAAACATAAAAGGTGAAAATGATATTTTAGAGGAGAAAATTAAAAAGATAGGACTTTAGATAACTGTCTGCATCATTGGAGTTGTTATGCAATAATCCGTCTCTGATAAATAGTGGAATGGCAGGAGGTATCATGAAAGGTCTACCCACCAGCCACCTGGATAACACGTGCCAGGGAGGGGCAGGGGTCCTGGGGACAGTTAATCTTTATATCTGTATCTGTGAGATCTTATTATTAATAGAACACACTATATTTGCTTTGGTGTAATTTGTTACTGTTTGTGTTCAGCTAAAAAGTTTTTTAAAAATTACATTTTAATCATTGCTTGTCACACAATTTACTGGAGGTTGCTTTTCTATGTATTTAAGCTTAAATTTCCATGCAAGCTTCCAAGCTTATATTTCTAAACATTTAGAAGTTATTTTATATAAACATGATACTTATATATGCCTTTTAAAAGGCAGATAGTTCTTCTAGACCAGTGGTTCTCAAAGCACAGTCCCTAAACCAGCACATCAGCATCACGCAGAAACTTACTGGAAATGCAGATTTTCCAGGCCCCACCCGAGATCTACAGAGTCAGAAAGTCTGAGGTGCTATCTGTATCCTAACAAGCCCTCCAGATGATTCTGATGCAGCTAAAATCTGAAAACCACTGCTCTAGACATGAGGTTGGCCGATTTCTTGTGTAAAGAAAGTAAATATTTTAGATTGCAGGCCATACAGTCTCTGTCACAACCACTCAGCTCTGCTTTTGTGCTGACTTCTTGTGGCACAAAAGCAGCCACAGACAATCCATAAACAAATGGGCGTGGCTGTGTTCCAATAAATCATTATTTACCAAAACAGGCAGCTGGCTGAATCTGGCCCATGGGCCACAGCTTGCTGACCCCTACTTTAGATTAATAGAGAAAGAGCAGCCCATTTTCTCCATCCTTAAACTCCTGTCCGTAGCAGCAACTGCTCGAAACTATTTTGGCTGGGCTTTTTTCTGTTACTTACATTTCTAGATAATGTACTTAGACTATTTTTTTTGTAATTTTGTAAAATTTTCTTTATTATCTATTGGTTTCTACAATACATATGATTTTGTTCTCTTAGGCTATTGCCCACACATACAAAACTCTCCCTCCTCTCTTACTCTTAAAATAATTTCATCACAGTTCTAAAAGTGAAAATTATTTACATTACTATGACTAGATTATATTGTTACAGCTGAGCCACATAATGTACTATACTTACAGTACTTTCCTTATAAAATTTGTTTTTCTGGAGTTAATAATTGCTTTGTTTATATAATTTGATTACTTTTCTTTGTATCTATGAATTCTTTCCCAATTCTCGGACAATTTTGTCAGACATGTCATATGACATATGGGTTCCATTGCTGGAGACATTTCTCCTGTTCCAGGGCTGACTGGCTGCTTTCCTAGCCTCAGACATTGATATAATTAGGACTTTCTATTATCACTTTCCTATATATTTTTTGGAACACCTAGTTCTTAGAGCTCGTGTCTTCCTCTTTCTTGGTTTACTTCTTCATCTGGGTGGCTTTTGCCCCAAGATATTTCTGAGAAATGGTGCATGAGAGGTAAATGTTTTCAGTCTTTGCATGTATTAAAATATTTTGATGCTATACTTCACATTTATTTGATAGTCTGGCTAGGTATAAAATTGTGCATTGGAAATAACTTTTTAAATTAGAGCTTTAAGTATGTTGCACTAGTTTTCAAGCTTTTCACATTGCTTTGGAAATTTCTAATACTCTCCTGATTTCAGATCTTTTATATGTGATATATTTCCTTTTTAGAAGCCTTTATAATCTTCTTTTTATCCCCTAAGGATCTTTTTTCCTACACTGTGCTAGGCACTTGGTAGAGGTCTTCAATCTCATGATCCATGTTCTTCTGTTAGGAAAAAATTTATTTTATGCTTCCTTTAATAATATCTTCCTTGACATATTTTTTTCCTCTCCATTTAGAAGTCTTATTATTTAGATAGTGGGCCTTCTGAATTAATTCTCTAATTTTCTTTTCTTTCATATTCTACTTCTTCATCCACTTGTTCTACTTTCTGCAAGATATCCTCACTGTAGACTTCCAACTGTTCTATTGAATTTTATATTTATACTACCATATTTTTAACATCCAAGAATTTTTCGTGTTTTTTCTTCTTTATACATTCTGAGATTTTTTGTCATGAATGTCTTATCTTTTCTGAGTACCTTTTACAGTATTAAGAATATTTTTTATTGTCTTATTCTGCTCTCTACATCGACTATGTTTCTTTTCACTTTTTCCCGTTTTGTTATTTTTTTAAATACAGCATGCATTTCTCAGTTGTACTGTCTGCCCAATTCTAGCACTGTCCATTTATATCTAAAAGGGAAAACTTATTGCAAGGTCCATTTTCATGAGCAAACATGTCAAATGGGTGAGTTTCATGAAAAAGTGATCAAACTGGGACATTTCTTTGTGGGACTTCCCAGATGTTACGTTTATAGGCTTTTTATTTGGGGCTTGAAAGGTTGCAAAATATGCCACTTCAAAATACGATTGTAGGAGTTCAGGGCATGCCACCTCAAATAAGCCGCTTTGGTGTATTGATTACTTTGAGTTGCAGACACCAGGAAAACAGTAAAATCAGGAGAGGCTTTCCGCTGAACCCTCCTTATCTGCCTAAAGACAGATCCTTCAAAAGGAAGATGAATGTCATAAATCCCCTCCCTGGGAGTTTCATCAGCCATCAAGGATTGACTCTTATCACAGGAGAGGAGAGAGGAGTCAATACCACACCCAGACAGACTTTGTCACAGACTATCATATCTGCCATTATTCTGCTAAGGGCTTGCTCATCGTTCTTAAAAGTCATTTATTGTCCCATAAGAGGCACCCCTCCCCTTTTCCCTATTAAGATGGTGTTTAGTCCTGAATTCTAAGCCACCTCAGAGCGTTACTCAATTTTTCCTCTGGCTATCTCCCGTGAGGTATACATGTTAATAAACTTTTGTTGGTTTTCTCTTGTTACTCTGTCATTTATTACAGGGGTCTCAGCCAAGAACTCAGAAGCGTAGAGGAAAAACTATTTTTCCTCCCCTAGAGGCCCTTTGGTAACTTCATCGAGAAATCCTCTAAATTGTGCCCAGGATGTAGAGGAAAGGAAAAGCCTTACTGAAAAGCCACCTGGTAGTTGCATGGAGAAAAGAAGCCAGGGCTGCTGATGCGCTTACTATTAAATATAGTAAATATATTTAAACAGTTAAATATATGGTCTTTCACTTCTTCCTCCTGTTTTCAGCCTAACAGCACCTCTCCACTCCTGGTATCCAGAACACAGTAACCTCTCTAGTTCTATTTTCTTCAAAGAATAGACTTACCTTTCCTACCAAGATTAGGTTAAAGTAATCACCAGGATGTAAAAGGGAGAGGAGCAGATTTAACTGCCCCCTTGTTCGGAAGTTCAACCTATCTTTGTATTCAGTCATCACTTTCATCTTTCCAGGTATCTGGTGCCTCTACGCTCTGGGACTGTCCAAAAACCTACAGCTTGTATCTCCTTGCTTCTTCTTTGCATCTCCTTCTTTAGGCACTTAGCAGGCTGCTTTCTATCCTTTGCTAATTTATTCACTACTGCCTATCTACTTTCCATCTTCAAAAAACTTGCTGCCATTTCTTGTCTGCAGTTAGCATCACTCGTGTTCTTGCTCACTTTAATGGCTTATACTTTTTACATCCATGACTATCATTTTAGTAAAGATCTGGGAAAGAGTAGGGACAAAGGCATGTTGTTAGTATATTACAGTTCACTAGAAATTCACTAAATTAGAAAAAAAGTAGCCGTGTTCAAATAAGTTTGGGAAAGTTTGAATGGATGATTCCTTACCCTTTTCAGCTTGAAATTCCTTCTATGAAAAGGGGGTTAAAGAACAATCTAAGATAAAAGGGTTCACTCAAGACCCCAGCTGAGATAAGGTTAATTCAATGTCTAAACTGTTATTCCTATATGGCAAGAGAAAGTCAGTAATGGTCTCAATCTGAAATTGAACAAAAGAAGTGAGATTTGACCTGCCATCATGGACATGCCCTGGGACTATGTCAAATGCCTTCAACTAATAAATAAATAAAATGAAGATGGGATTTGACTTGCCTTAGCCATGCACCTACAGGCACATTGGATAATTAAAAATGCTAGTTAATGTATTGATGACTTGATACGTGCTTTCTTGATGACTCCAAGTTGGAGACGGAACTCTTGGTAGAGTCCACCTTAAAATATAGAAGCCAAACACTTTAATGTGGTGAGAAGTGTTAATTTTACATGGTAATGCCTTCATAATGTAATCGATGCAACAAAACAGACAAGATTTTTGGAGAAAACATTGTATCCATTTCCTTCTACTGAAATTTAATGGCACCACGGCTGATGTGGCTAACATAAAAAAAATATAGGCAGAAGTGAACAAAAGATGGATTTTAAATTTCTTGTAATGGAGAACAGAAAACTCTCCTGTATTTCTTTAGCTGATTTAGAATTTCTTGTGGGGGAAATCTTTGCTTTGACAGACACCACATGCATATGGCTTCTTTTCCTAGTGTATTTTAGCTCAAACCTCCCTATTTATTTAAAACATTGGTTCCGGGTAGTGCCACTTAAAATTTCTCAAATGCATTCAGCCATGTACCTGTTTTCAGCAAAAATGCTAAACTCAGCACAAATCCTGTGAATTGCTTTTGCTGCTGTTTTGACAGAAAAGAAACATGGCTGTAAAGAAGTCAGTTTTACATGCATGGTAGTTTTGTAGCCTTTCTGATAACTGCCATCTTCAGCATAAATATTACTGATGAAATTATGTTCAGCTTAAATCAAAGGGAAGCCACAATGAGTAACTTGAATTTGGCCAAAAGAGATTATTTCTTACCTCCTTTTGATTTAATTTGGGAATGAAAGAGATACAATAGAGTCATTTAGAGGGAATAGTGCAGTCAGAGGAGTCCCTTAGAACACCAAGTGAGCAGAGAGTGAAATCTGAATCCCTGTCTGCATCAGGAGGTGGTCGTTTGGCATGCTGAATATCCATTTTTAAAAGCATATACAAAATGTCCCTGTATTCCCTTTTAGGGCACGTTTATTAAGATCCCATCTGCTAAAGAAATACGACTTTCAGAAAATAAGCAGAAATGTACATATGTTAGAATGTATAAAACTCTAAGATTTTAATCTCATAAATTATGGGAACAGTAGTGTAAATATGGATTTTAGGGTGTCAACACTCAACCCAAAGTTGTTACCTATGCTAGCCTTGTACACACTTCCTAAGAGAGAGCTTTCACCTAAGGTCTTTTCACATAGATTCCAAAACATAAGGTAGAAGTATGTATAGGCCCAAATGTGGTGTCATTGCTCGTTTTTGAGAAAAGTGGCAGCGGGCTACTCCTTGTACAATGGTTTCCATGCTTTGTATCACGGAATTCTGCCAAAGCAAGCAGAATGACTGGACTAGGCTTTGGTTCTCAAGGGAGAGTCAGCCACAGATTCTCAAGGGACAGTGAGCTGTCTACAGGCTGCTTAGCAGCCTATGAGGTGACCTAGAAGTAGTCTGTCTTTACACTGGAGGGTGACTCACCTGTCCCATTAGAGTATTAGTATTGATTTGTTTTGAATGTTCAACACACCAAGAATGACACAGAGAGAAGACCTGCACAGAAATGGAAAGACACACAGGAAAATAAGTTGGCAGAAATCATGAGGCTAGAGAAACCACAAGTCAGAAAGAAACATGAGGCAGAGAAGAACATAAAACCAAAATATTGGATTAAAAAAAGATAAAATTAGTTATAATAGCTGTAATTGTGCTTCTAAAGTTATCTTTTAAAAACTTCAACTAGAGTTGACTTACAATATTACATTACTTCCAGATGTATAGCACCGTAATTTGATATTTTTATAGACTAAACTCCATACAAAGTTATGATAAAATATTGACCACATTCCCTCTGTTCTACATTACATCCCTGTAACTTATTTATTTTTATACCTAGTAGTTTGTACCTTTTAATCCCCTTTATCTATTTTGCCCCTCTCTGCAACACTCTCCCCTCTGGTAGCCACTAGTTTGTTCTCTGTATCTTTCAGTCTGTTTCTGTTTTGTTATATTTGTTCATTTGTTTTATTTTTTAGAGTCCATATATAAGTGAAAACATACAGTATTTGTCCTTCTTTGTCTGCCTTATTTCACTAAACATAATATCCTCCAGGTCAATCCATGTTGTTGCAAATGGCAAAATTTCATTGTTTTTTTATGGCTGAGTAATATTGCATTGTATATATATCACATCTTTATCCATTCATGTATTGATGGATACTTTGGTAGCTTCAATATCTTGGCTATTGTAAATAATGCTGCTATGAACACTGGGGTACATCAATCTTTTCACATTAGTGTTTTCATTTTCTTTGAATAAATACCAGGAGTGGAACTGATGGGTCATATAATAGTTCTATTTTAAATTTTTCTGAGGAACCTCCACACTCTTTGCCATAGTGGCTGCACCAATTTACATCCCCACCAACAGTGTACAAGGGTTCCTTTTCTCCTCACCAACACTTATCATTTCTTATCTTTTTGATGATAACCATTCTTATAGGTGCGAGGTGATCTCATTGTGGTTTTGATTTGCATTTCCCTGATGATTAGTGGTGTTGAGCATCTTTTCATGGGCCTGTTGATTATCTGTATGTTTCCTTTGGGAAAATGCCTATTCAGGTCCTCTGCCTATTTTTTAATAATATTGTTTGTTTCTTGCTATTGAGTTCTCTATATATTTGGTTATCAACCCCTGGTTTGCAAAAATCTTCTGCATTCAGTAGATTGACTTTTCATTTTTGTTGATGGTTTCCTTTGCTGTGAAAAATCTTTTAAGTTTGATTAGGTCCCATTTGTTTATTTTTACTTTTGTTTCCTTTGCCTGAGGAGACATATCCAAAAAAAAAAATACTGCTAAGACCAATATCAAAGAGAGTACTGTCTATGTTTTCTTCTAGGCATTTCATGGTTTCAGTATTACATAGAGCTCTTCAATCCATTTAGAGTTTATCTTTGTATATGGTGTGAGAAAATGTTCTAGTTTTATTCTTTTACATGTAGCTGTCCAGTTTTTCCAACACCACTTATTGAACAGACAGTCTTTTCTCCATTGTATATTCTTGCCTCCTTAACCTTGTAGATTAGTTGACTATATGCATGGGGGGTTATTCCTGGGCTCTCTATTCTGTTCCATTGATCCATGTGTCTGTTTTTGTGCCAGTACATTCTGTTTTCATTACTGTAGTTGTAGTATAGTCTGAAGTCAGGGAGTATGATATGTCCAGCTTTGTTCTTTTTTCTCAAGACTGCTTTGGGTATTCGGGGTTTTTGTGGTTCTGAACAAATTTTAGAATTATTTCTTCAGCATACCTCAACATAATAAATGCCACATATGACAAATCCACAGCAAATATCATACTCAATGGTGAAAAGCTGAAACCTTTTCTTCTAAAATCAGGAACAGGATAAGGATGCCCAGTCTTGCTACTTCTATTCAACATAGTATTGAAAATCCTAGCCACAGCAATTAGGCAAGAAAAAAATAAAAGGCATCCAAATTAGAAGGGAAGAAGTAAAGCTATTTGCAGATGACATGATACTACATGTAGAAAACTCTAAAGACTCCAACAGAAAAATTAATAGAACTAATAAATGAATTCAGCAAAGTTTCAGGATACAAGATGAACATACAGAAATCTGTTGCATTCCTACATACTAATAATGAACTGTTAGAAACAGAAATTAAGAAAACAATCTCATTTACAATTGAATCAAAAAGAATAAAATACTTGGAATAAATTTAACCAAGGAGGAGAAAGACCTATACTCTGAAAACTACAGGACATTGATGAAGGAAATCGAAGATGATACAAATAAATGGGAAGATATCCCATGCTGATGGATTGGAAGAATTAATATTGTTAAAATGTCCATACTATCCCAAAGCAGTATACAGATTTAATGCAATTCCTATTAAAATAGTCATGACATTTTTCACAGAAATAAGGTTATCTTTAGTGTTAAGAACAGCATTCCAATTTTTGTGAGTCCTGAGTCTTTAACCGTTCCACTGTTTTATATTTTTGTTCACTCTTTCATACAACAAAAACTCAAATTGTATATCTTGATCTTAGACCCCAGAAGAATCTTACTAGCCCAGTACTTAACTCTTCCCTTTCTGAAAGATGTGGCTAGTTTTCAGCAGAATGTGATAAATGACTATTGATATAACGTCAACTTGCATGTTGAGATTAAGATGGATATAATGTTACCAAGTAAGATTTCATGAATGGCACAGTGTTGGAAAAGTGCTAAAGCAAGAGACACCTTTGAGGTCCCTGGACCCTTGCTGTTTATAATAATATGGAGATTTTAAATAAAGGCATAGTTACCTTGCCATAATCATACTCAGTCTGTATGCATATACATTGTCGTACGAAAATAAATTCATTGCATATTTATTCTTTCAAAAAAACCCTGAAAATTCATATAACAGAGATCATAATAGAGTCCCCAAAGTAGTGAATGTAAATAATATGTATTTAATATTAATTAATATTTAAATGTTATAACATGCTTATAACTTTTAGGGGGTTTATCTACTGTAGAAAGTGAGGCCTAGCTATAAATGTATTCTGAACAAATTTACAAAATCAAGACAACAAAAGAGCAAGAATTTTTAAGGCACACTGAATTATTTGGGTTGCCTAAAAAATGAAATGGTCACATGGTTTCCACCTTAATAAGGAATGGAGACTGTCAGAGCTGCTACAGGACATCTGGGCACTGTACACAGGAGTTACCAGTGTCCACTCTACATCAGCTCAGGTTCTGGCACTAAGGTTGGCCTCCAGTCTTAGATGAAGCAGCTCAAGGCACCTATGGTGCTTCTTGTGATGGCAAGCAGGGTCTTGAATGAATCTTGCAGTTCAATTGCCACTGAGCTACAGGAGGTAAGCCCTCATTCTCGTCAGTTTCTCAGTTGAGACAGGATCCCTGTCACTGATTAACTCCCCCTCCACTCCCCAGCACCCTCTGGCTGAGGTCCAGATTCTCTACCTAGCTCATGCCAACTGCCCCCTCCTCAATGGCTGGATCTTGTCCCCTTGCGTCTGGGTGCTAGCATTGTGCTCATGTCAATAAGGACAGACAATCTGAAACTATCACTGCATAACCGTGATCTAGCTCTGTCTGCAGTCACTGTAGCTTGGTCCATACTCCATTCACACTGGATCCTCTTGGAGAAGGATCAGTGCCCATTTTTGGACACAGTTGTCATGCTGTTAGCTTCCTTGAGAAAAAGCTCCATGGCTAGACAAGTTACCATAGCTCAGGTCTTATCCTGTCCAATATTCTTTTCATTTCAGGCTACCTTTACCTCTTGAGGTCAAAAGAAACATCACAGCTATATTCAGTAGAATAAAGCTTTCCAGTTAGTTTTCTAAAAATGGGTTAGAAATATGCCTGTATCTTTGATTCTCCTCAGGCTCTGGTGGCTTGGCAGGGCCTGATGGTAGGGGATGTGGAACAGAGCCCCTGACTCAATGCATTCCATCCATTAGCAGACTCCTTTGCTTCCTACCATGGGCCATGTAAATGTTATTATTATTATTATTTTTGATTTACTGAAGTAGAGTTGATTTACAATGTTGTGCCAATCTCTGCTGTACAGCAAAGTGACTCAGTTATCCACATAGAGACATTCTTCTTTCTTATATGCTTTTCCATTATGGTTAATCCAAGGATATCAAATATAGTTCCCTGTGCTATACAGTAGGACCTTGTTGTTTATCCATCCTATATATAATAGTTTGCATCTGCTAATCCCAAACTCCCAGTCCATCCCTCACCCTCCCCGCTTCTTCCCTGGTAACCACAAGTCTGACCTCTATGTCTGTGAGTCTGTTTCTATTTTGTAGATAGCTTCATTTGTGTCATATTTTAAATTCCACACATAAGTGATATCATATGGTGTTTGTCCTTCTCTTTCTGACTTACTTCACTTAGTATGATAATCTCTAGTTGCATCCATGTTGCTTCAAATGGCATTATTTCATTCTTCTTTATGGCTGATAGTTTTCCATTGTATATATATATTGTATGTATATATTGTATATATGTACCACATCTTCTTTGTCCATTCTTCTGTCACTGGACATTCAGATTGTTTCCATGTCTTGGCTATTGTAAATACTGCTGCAATGAACATTGGGGTGCATGTATCTTTTTTGAATTATGGTTTTCTCAGGGTATATGCCCAGCAGTGGGACTGCTGGGTCATGTGGTAGTACTATTTTTAGTTTTCTGAGGAACCTCATACTGTTCTCCATAGTAATTGTACCAACTTACATTCCCACCAACAGTGTAGGAGGGTTCCCTTTTCTCCACATCCTCTCCAGCATTTGTTATTTATAGACTTTTAAATGATCGTCATTCTGACCGGTGTGAGGTGGTACCTCATTGTAGTTCTGATTTGCATTTCTCTAATAATTAGTGATGTTTAGAATCTTTTCATGTGCCTTTTGTCCATCTGTACGCCTTCTTGGAGAAATGTCTATTTAGGTCTTCTGCCCATGTTTCGATTGGGTTATTTTTGTTGTTGTTATTGAGCTGTATGAGCTGTTTGTATATTTTAGAGATTAAGCCCTTGCCTGTTGCATCATTTGCAAATATTTTCTCCCATTCCATAGGTTGTCTTTTCATTTTTTTTATGGTTTCCTTTGCTGTTCAAAAGCTTGTAAGTTTGATTAGGTTCCACTTGTTTATTTTTGTTTTTATTTCTATCATGCAAATGTTATCAACCCATGTGTAGCATAATGTGGAAAAAAGTTGGGAAGCACCATATTAGACTCATGATACTTCAGAGAAAAGAACAGACCAAATAAACAAATATTTACATTTTTATAGGTGTGGAAGAATGTTTAATTTCTTTAGATTTGATTCGACTCTAAATCCCTATACATCCTGATATAAGGGAATTCAGTCTATTGTTGTTAGGGTTTTCTCCCTTTTCCCGGGTTATACAAAGTACCTGGGATATCATGCAATCAAAACTTCGGGGTGGGTTATGAGAATAACTATAACAAGTGTTGTAGAGGATGTGTAGAAATTGGAACCCTTCAACATTTCTGGCAAGAACATCAACTGGTGCAGCCACTTTGGAAAACAGTTTGACAGTTCCTCAAAATGCCAAGCAGAGCTAACATATGACCTGGGAATTCCACTCCTGGGTATATGCACAAGAGAACTGAAAATATATGTCTAAGTAAAAATTTGTGCCCAAATATTCATAGCAGCATTGTTTACAACAGCCAAAAAGTGGAAACAATCCAAGACTCTATCAATTGATGAATGGATAAACAATAAGTGGCCTCTCCATACAACGGAATATTTTTTGGTCGTAAAAAGGAATGAAGTACTGATACATGCTACAACACAGAGGAATCTGGAAAATATTGTGCTAAGGGGAAGAAGTCAGACATAAAAGGCTACATATTCTTTTGCACAGCAAAGGAAACCATAAACAAGACCAAAAGACAACCCTCAGAATGGGAGAAAATATTTGCAAATGAAGCAACTGACAAAGGATTAATTTCCAAAATTTACAAGCAGCTCAATAACAAAAAAACAAACAACCCAATCCAAAAATGGGCAGAAGATCTAAATAGACATTTCTCCAAAGAAGATATACAGACTGCCAACAAACACACGAAAGAATGCTCAACATCATTAATCATTAGAGAAATGCAAATCAAATCTACAATGAGATATCATCTCACACCAGTCAGAATGGCCATCATCAAAAAATCTAGAAACAATAAATGCTGGAGAGGGTGTGGAGAAAAGGGAACACTCTTGCACTGCTGGTGGGAATGTGAATTGGTTCAGCCACTATGGAGAACAGTATGGAGGTTCCTTAAAAAACTACAAATAGAACTACCATATGACCCAGCAATCCCACTACTGGGCATACACCCTGAGAAAACCATAATTCAAAAAGAGTCATGTACCAAAATGTTCATTGCAGCTCTATTTACAATAGCCCGGAGATGGAAACAACCTAAGTGCCCATCATCGGATGAATGGATAAAGAAGATGTGGCACATATATACAATGGAATATTACTCAGCCATAAAAAGAAACGAAATTGAGCTATTTGTAATGAGGTGGATAGACCTAGAGTCTGTCATACAGAGTGAAGTAAGTCAGAAAGAGAAAAACAAATACCGTATGCTAACACATATATATGGAATTTAAGAAAAAAAAATGTCATGAAGAACCTAGGGGTAAGACAGGAATAAAGACATAGACCTACTGGAGAACGGACTTGCGGATATGGGGAGGGGGAAGGGTGAGCTGTGACAGGGCGAGAGAGAGGCATGGACATATATACACTAACAAACGTAAGGTAGATAGCTAGTGGGAAGCAGCTACATGGCACAGGGATATCGGCTCGGTGATTTGTGACCGCCTGGAGGGGCGGGATAGGGAGGGTGGGAGGGAGGGAGACGCAAGAGGGAAGAGATATGGGAACATATGTATATGTATAACTGATTCACTTTGTTATAAAGCAGAAACTAACACACCATTGTAAAGCAATTATACCCCAATAAAGATGTTTAAAAAAAAAAGGCTACATATTATAAAATTCCATTTATATGAAATGTCCAGAATATGCAAATCCTTAGACAGAGAGTGGATTAGTGGTTGCCAGGGGCTGGGAGGAGGAGGACTAGGGAACAACTCTTAAAGGGCATGATGTTTCTTCTTAGAGAGATGAAAACGTTCTGGAATTAGATAGTGATGATGGTGAAGCAACTCTGTGAATATATCAAGAACCACTGAATTGTACAACTTAATAGGGTACATGTATGTTTTGTGAATTACACCTTGATAATTAAAAAAGAGAAATAGGTACATAAACCAACCAACCAATCAACCAACCAACCAAACAACCAATGGCGGTAGAGTCAGTCCACACAGGTTCTGCTGATCTATGGCCAAGGTCCGAGCCTAGATTGACCTGTATGTCTGGCTTTCTTGGCCTCTGTCCCTGAACACAGGGTCTAGCCTCCCCATGGCACCCTGTAGCCATTTCTCTTGGAAGGACTCTCACCTCCGGTGGTCTCCGTCAGGATCAAGTCTGAGTCCTGAGCACTCATAGGCCTTGGACTCTTGTCCTCTACTCATATTTAGAGAACTTCCTTCTCTTCTTTGCTTCTCATGCATTTCCTTAAATTCTTAAATTCAGTACTTTTAATATTCTTATCTATTTTTATTCCCTCCCTTGGAAGGGACTTTGTCAATAAACTTACATTTGCTACTTAAAATATTCAACCTTTTGAAAAAAAGAAGTAACCAAGATACTTATACACACGAAACTAGCTCCGCAAAGAGGCATGCACAAGAACATGTACTGAGAAAAGTGGAACGGGGAGGAGGATGGAAGAGAATGAGGAGAGTTTGACATTTTTGAGCTGGGGGACCAACGAAGGAAGTCTGGAGAAGTAGGAGTGTCGGTGACTTACAGTCTTGCTTTACCGTGAAGAGGACATTACCTTAGTCAGTTTGGGCAGTTGAAACAATATACCATATTCTGGTAGTTAATGGACAATAGAAATTTATTTCTCACAGTTCTGGAGGTCTGGGAAGTCTAGAGCAAGGTGCCAGCCTTGATCAACAGTCCTGTCCTGGGGAGAGCCCTCATCTTCCTGGTACATAGCCTGTGCCTTCTTGCAGTATCCTCACAGGGTGGAAGCAGCAAGCTACATCTCTGGGGTCTCTGTTATAAGGGTGCTAATCCCAACCATGAGAGCTCTGCCCTCTCATCCTGATCACCTCCCAAAGGCTGCACCTCCTAATGCCATTACTTCAGGGGTTAGAATTCCAACATGTGGACTTGAGGGGAATACAACCATTCAGACCATAGAAGGCATGGACTTAGGCCTCTGTAGAATGGCTGCATTGAGCCAGCGATGGTGGACTGAACAATGTCCCCCAAAGGTATCTATGTCCTAATCCCTGGAACCTGGAAATAGTATCTTATATGGCAAAAGGGATTTTGTGGATGCAATTAAAAGAAAGGATCTTGATACATGTACCCCTATGTTCACAGCAGCACTATTCACAATAGCCAAGACATGGAAGCAACCTAAATGTCCATCAACAGATGAATGGATAAAGAAGATGTGGTACATGTACACAATGGAATATTACTCAGCCATAAAAAGAACAAAATAATGCCATTTAAAGCAACATGGATGGACTTAGCGAAATAAGTCAGAGAGAAAAAGACAAACACAATATGATAGCCCTTATATGTGGAATCTAAAATACGACACAAATAAACATATCTATGAAACAGAAACAGAATCACAGGCCTAGAGAACAGACTTGTGGTTGCCAAGAGGGAGGGGTGGGGGAGGGATGGATTGGGAGTTTGGGATTAGCAGATGCAAACTATTATATATAGGATGGATAAACAACAAGGTCCTACTGTATAGCACAGGGAACTATATTCAATATCCTGTGATAAAACATAATGGAAAAGATTATGAAAAAGAATATATATATAACTGAGTCACTTCACTGTACAGAAGAAATTTAACACATGGTAAATCAACTATAATTCAATAAAATTAAAATAAAATAAATTTTAAAAAAGTAAGGACCTTGAAATGAGAAGATTATACTGGATTATCTGGTAGCCTAATGTAATCATAGGGTTCCTTACAGGAGGAAGGGAATGGGAGATTTAACTACAGAAGAGGAGAAGGGATGATATGACGATTGAAGAAGAATCTGGAGCGACTTGCTGAGAAGCTGGAAGAAGGAGTCAAAAGCCAAGGAATGCAGGTGGCCACTAGAAGCTGAAAAATGCAAGTAAACAGATTCTCTCCTCAGAGCCTCCAGAGGGAACTAACCCTGTTGACACCTTGATTTTAGCCCAGTGAGACTGATTTCGGACTTGTAAGCCCCAGAGCTGTAAGAAAATAAATTTGTGTGTGTCATTTTTTAAAAATTAGTTAATTTATTTTTGGCTGCATTGGGTCTCTGTTGCTACGCGTGGGCTTCCTCTAGTTGCAGCAAGCAGGGGCTACTCTTCGTTGTGGTGCGTGGGCTTCTCATTTCGGTGGCTTCTCTTGCTGCGGAGCACAGGCTCTAGGCACACGGGCTTCAGTAGTTGTGGCACGCGGGCTCAGTAGTTGCAGCTCGTGGGCTCTAGAGCGCAGGCTCAGTAGTTGTGGTGCAGGGGCTTAGTTGCTCCGTGGCATGTGGGATCTTCCAGGACCAGGGCTCGAACCTGTGTCCCCTGCACTGGCAGGCAGATTCTTAACCACTGTGCCACCAGAGAAGCCCCTGTGTAGTTTTATAACCACAACGTCTATGGTCAATTGTTATAGTGACAATAGGAAACTAATACACCAGTCCACTCTGAGCCTGAAAGTATCTGGTCAAGAACACAAACCACAAACACTGATATATTCCTTATCCTCGAGCCAGTAACCAGTTTATCAGTTTTGTCAAAATAGAATTTTCCCCGTGGAGGAAAAAGCCAATGTGTGGTGTTGGTCCAGGAGAGAAACTTGAAGATGCTCACCACTGGCTACTAAAATGCCCTACACCAGGGAAGCAGAGACGATGCCCAGCCATGCCAGTTCTAGAGAAGATGGGGGCTCTAGAAGAGGCCAAGGGTCAGAGCAATGCCAAGAGAAGAGGCAAAGGGACTGCCCTGGCAGTCCAGTGGTTAGGACCTCACGCTTCCACTGCAGGGGGCATACGTTTGATCCCTGGTTGGGGAACTAAGATCCCGTAAGCCACACAGTGTGGTAGCCCGCCCCCCACCCCCCACCCCCCCACCAACAATAAAACCACACAAAAGAAGAGGTAATAGTGTGGCATATTTGTTAAGAATGTACAACCACTCCCGAACACCTGTTTAAAATGTTGATTTGACTCTTTTGCCTTCCTGCCATGTCACGTAAAAATCGTGCGTGGTCACTTATTTATCTGCAGTCTCAGAGCATCCCGGAAAATGGCCAGAGTCTGGAAGTATGTGATAGAGCTATTTAACCTGAAATGGACAGAATGGAGGCAGGTAAAGGAAGGAGTCAGAGGATTCATGTGTGCATGTGTGTGTCTCTAGAGAGCGTCTGGAACAAAAATAGTAAATTTCAGTTTTATTTTGAAATTTTTTTTTGGTTTCCTCTTTTTAGTAAGAATTTCCATGACTAACTTAATTACCTTATCTATGGTTCTCAAGAGACTTGGGAGTAGCAGAAAGAAAAGGTGGCAACCTATTTCTTGCAAATAAAGACATCTCTGAAATATCTCCTTTTATTCTTTTTGAGAGAGAAAAAAAAAGATAGTACCTAAAAGAAAAATGAAACATTTAAACTCCCTTCAAGATTAAAGTTTGGTCTTCCACATTAGGAAATGGCTTATTTCCTTTTTAAATCATCCCAAGGCTTTCTTCTCCCAAAGGTTGGCAGTTTTGTTGCATGGCCTCCAATCCCATCACAGGACCCGGCCTCTGCCTCTCCATCTATTTGTCAGAAAAACCCGTAAGAGAGGCTTGGCAGACAAAATCCAACAAGTCTTGAAACTGCTTTGCTACTGTCATCTGAATGGAATCATGTATGCAACGTGGATAAAACATAAAACCAGTAGAAGAAATCTACAAGAATGTGCCTCCAAGATCACTCTTCCTCTGAGGCAGTTATAGTAAGTGATTCAGCAACTTATTCAGATTATGCTGCTATTCTATATCTGTGAGTCTCTTTCTGTTTTGGAAATAAGTTTATTTGTACTATTTTTTTTTAGATTCCACATATAAGCAATATCATCTGATATTTTTCTTTCTCTGTCTGGTTTACTTATTACTATGACAATCTCTAGGCCCAACCATGTTGCTGCAAATGGCATTATTTCATTCCTTTTTATGGCTGAGTAATATTCCATTGTATATATGTACCACATCTTTTTTATCCATTCATCTGTAGATAGACATTTAAGTTGCGTCCATGTCTTAGCTATTGTAAATAGTGCTGCAGTGAATATTGGGGTGCATGTATCATTTTGAATTACAGTTTTCTCCTGATATATGCCCAGAAGTGGGATTGCAGGATCATGTGGTAGCTCTATTTTTACTGTTTTAAGGAAACTCCATAGTGTTTTCCACAATGGTTGTACCAATTTACATTCCCACCAACAGTGTAGGAGGGTTCCCTTTTCTCCACACCCTCTGCAGCATTTATTGTTTGTAGATTTTTTGATGATAGCCATTCTGACTGGTGTGAGGTGTGACACCTCACTGTAGTTTTGATTTTCATTTCTCTAATAATTAGTGACGTTGAACATCTTTTCATGTGCCTTTGGGCCATCTGTATGTCTTCTTTGGAGAAATGTCTAAAGAGACTCACAGACATAGAAAACAAACTTATGGTTACCAAAGGGGAAAGAGGGGTGGGGGAGGGATAAATTAGGAGGTTGGGATTAACATATACACACTACTGTATGTAAAAAAGGTCCTACTGTATAGCACAGGGAACTATACACAATATTTTGTAATAACCTATAAGGGAAGAGAATCTGAAGAAGAATGGATCTCTCTCTCTCTCTCTCTATATATATATACACACACACACACACACACACACATATATATATCCCTGTACACTTGAAACTAACACGATATTGTAAATCAACTATACTTCAATTAAAAAAAAGATTATGCTGCTATTATTCAAGATACTTTTGGAATGCCTTTTTGGGAGAGAACACCCCTAGAGTTAACATGGCAGAGACATTGCTATGTTCTTGCCGAACCCCATATCCTTTTCCTTCTAGTCCCACAATGAGACAATATTTCCTAACATCCCCTGCAATTCAGTGCAGGCATGAGACTGAGCTCTGGCCATGCAGTGGGGGTGGACATGACGTGTGCCACCTCTGGGCCTGGTCCCCAAACCTCCTTCTTGTTCTCTTCTCTCGCCTGCTGGCTGCATGCAGAGGGTCCAGTGAGAACTCTGACAGCCTAGGAGAGAACAGAGCCACCACATGGCAGGAGCCTGGGTCCCGGACCTATTGACGTGCATCTGATTGTGACAACAGTAAGAAGTAAAATGGTACTGTATTAAGGCACTGACCTTGGGAATTTCTTTTGAAATTATATTTTTAAAGCAAATCTATCCCAAGGGTGAAGAGTGGTCACTTTCCTAAGTAAACTAATGCTTGCTACAGAGGCAATTAAAATGAAGAATTCCAAAGACACTGTGATCACCTGTAGCACCGCTGGAGTAGGTCTACAGCTTCTCCAAGGATCATCTTTGAAACCAGCAGCACTCATTTGAATACAGAACAGAGTTTACAAGGCACTATGTTACAAGGTAACATAGTAAGAATCTGAGCCACGGGATTATTATAAAAGGATATTTTAAAACCATTACCACTTTAATAATCACAGCATTCTAATAATCGAAGCATGACTCTGTTTTATGTATGGTACAAAGTGATGGTGTGAGCTCCAGGTGAAATCATAGTAGCCTAGTCCCCAGGACAGAGTTAGGAGAAGGGAAGCTTGTAAGAAAATATAGCAGTACTATCTTGCTAGTTGGCTGGTAATGCATGAGCTGTAATGATCCTTAGCTGCTTATGTATTTGGGGAGGAAATTATGTTTAAAATATTTAATTTCAGTTGTACAAAAATCTCGCGATGGGGGTAAAATGCCATTTATCAATTGTTACATTCTTTCAAAATCAAGATATCCACATGTTGGAAAATTTTAAAATTCAGAATGTGTCAAATTACAGACATTGTAGATCAACAAGAGTCTGCTGCATTAGTTCTGGCACGTGTGATTAAAACTGGTAGGTGCACTGCTTTGTGAATTCATACCTTGCAAATAAACAGGTGAATCTTAATCTAGGAAACAAGTGATGAAAAAGCTATTGTATGAGGCAACGGGTGATGTCTCAATGTCACTGAGTCTCAGTTTCCTGATTTACAAAATGGCAACAACAACAGTACTCAGCTCACAAATTTGTAACACGGAATAAATGAGTCAACGTACATGAAGTTCTTAAAACTGTGCCTGGCATCTAGGAAACACTAGTTATTCTTAATAGTGTTGAGACCATGAAAATGCTTGATAGCTTTAAGCATATTTGATCGATTAAGCCAGAACAGAGCAAAATACACTTTTTCCTCATTATTTATTTACTTATTTAATTTTTTTAAACATCTTTATTGGAGTATAATTGCTTTACAATGGTGTGTTAGTTTCTGCATTATAACAAAGTGAATCAGTTATACATATACATATGTTCCCATATCTCTTCCCTCTTGCATCTCCCTCCCTCCCACCCTCCCTATCCCACCCCCTCATTATTTATTTTTAACCAATAATCTTTTCTTCTATGTTATTTCTCCACCTATCTATTTATATCAGATGTGTGTTTAAATACATAAATGTACATATATACATTCTTTTTTAAAAGTCAAGTTTCTTAAAAGCCAGTTTAGGAAATTTCTTAAGGAAATGACAAATGTATGAAAATGGTCATTATTTCCTACTGACTGACTTTACAAGTGCCTGCCACATTCTTAACTATTGTGTCCGTCCAGCTGTCTGTGAGAGACAGCACCTTTTACCCCTGTTCTCCTTAAGACTCATTCTGTTTTTCCATTGCTTAAACTCTATTTTCAGGAGGAAAAAAAAAATTCAGCCTAAAAATTCCTCTGGGCCAAAACACAGCCTTGGGCATTATGCTAAGAGGGACTTGAAAAATCTGGCTGCAGCATTTTTTGAATCTGTTTGTAGGAATGAGAGCATCTCCATTTAGACTCTGTGTGTATTTCTATAACTGTTTAATTCTCTCTTCGTGAACAAGCACTTTAAAATCAAAATGAAAAACTAAGTGAAAACTCCAAATGCCTTTTTTTTTCCAGTTGGTGCAAGAATCTGTGCAACTGAGGGAGTCTCTTAAAAGGAAGGAAAATTAACAGCGAGAAAGCTGGTGATGTGAATGAATGGCCACATTTCCATGACATTTTACTGCATCCACTCAAACAGATGGGATTCCAGGGCTAACTGGGCTCCGTTGAGATGAATGAGATTCCACAACTATTAGCACATTGGCATAGCAATGGGCCGGATTCGGTTGCAGAGGCATTCTTACAGAAACAAAGAACAGCACAAAGCTATCCTGTCTCCAGTGCCCATCAATACAGACCCATTTGTTATCGAATCCCATTCATTCAAGCTCAAGCTACATTCAATATCATGTGACCCTCTTCAGGCACCACATGGAAATCCTGAGGATTGGATCAGCTATTAACCACTACTGATGCTGATGTGGCTGGTTTGGCTACAGAAGACCAAACAGCACTCCTGCAAGTGGTGATGCAAGTCAAAAAAAGCACCAGGCAAAAATCAAACACGTAGAGAAAAAGCAGACTCACAGATAAGCAAATGCACTAAGGCCTCCTGTGTTGGCAAAGGTCACCCAAGACACTGAAATTCAATGAAGGGGGTTTTAAGTTAAGGAAAACAGGCAAGCACCAGGGAAGCTGTCATGTAAAAAAGGCTGGGGACCCAAGCCCCCTTCCCTATAGAAAGGAGCCAGCACGGGGCATGCCTTGCAGATGCACTGGGCTAGCACACAGCCTGCAGAGCACATCTGGCACACAGGTGTATGGCCCTGGATTCGAAAGTCAGCCATCAACAGTCATCTGCAGAGAGTCCTATTGCTATTTGGGGTGGAAAGTGAGAGAAATTAGAGCTGAAAAATCATCATGCTTTTCCAAAAAAAAAAAAAAAAAAGCATATGGGTCCCTGCCAAAACACTCTTCCTCTAGCAGATTATATTTTTAATCCACCTACTTAATTAACTAGCTCCTCAGTGGACCAAATGATATTAGTGAGTGAGTTAGAGTAATATTGCCACTGGAGCGGCCATTTAATTCTGGCAACTCTAAAGCAAATTATTTCATAAATGGATAGTTTATTCAATTCCGTTCAGTTCCAATTCAATTCTGAGCCCCTTCTATGACCAAAGCACTGAGCTAGACTTGTGGGGGAACAGAGTGAGGGAGGAACAATCCCTACCCACAATCTAAACGGGGAATGGTGACCAATAAGTGAATTACAGCAATAGAATGCACACCAAGCACATGCGTGTGGCGTGGGTGTGGGCATGGGCGCGGGGATGGGAGGGAAGAAACTGGTCAGCGAAGGGGGGTTACTTTCATGGGTAGGAAAGCAGAAAAGACTTGACGGAGCACAGACCATGGATGATGAATATGAAAGATGCAAGAAGGAACTGGGCAGATAGAGATGAGGGGGTGACAGATGTATTGGGGGAGTATAGAGAGAACACAGTGATGTAAATCTAAACTAGAAGATGGCAATGAGAATGCGTAGAAGGGGAGTAACTGCGAGAAAGAGATATTTAACAAGTGATTGGATGAATTGGGCAAGTTTCATGAATGACTGCTTATGTGACAGGTCCTACAGTGGATGCTACGACATGAAAAGACAAGACACGCTCAGGCCACACATACCCCTAAAGTAGCTCACAGCCTAGTGGGGGAAAAGACCACCCATAAGGGTTTGTTCCATCCTCTGACGGAGTCATGTGCCTCATATTATGAGAGCACAGAGATGGGCACCTAAAGCAACCCAGGGCTGGTGGGGGAAGGGTGAGAACTGAGCTGGAGGAAGGGTCTTCTGCACAGAAGAGGGAAAATGCAGGGT
Organism: Grampus griseus; assembly: GCF_964374135.1. NCBI lineage: Eukaryota > Metazoa > Chordata > Mammalia > Artiodactyla > Delphinidae > Grampus > Grampus griseus. The sequence goes on from NC_138998.1 coordinate 1,654,995, forward strand.
ATCAGTCAGGGCATCGTGTCCCATGAGGCAGGAAAGGAAGGAACTAGATGGAGAAGCCCCTGAACACACTGTTACGGAGACTGGACTGTTCTCCTAAGGGTAATGGCCAGTCATTCTTTAGTAGGTTTGAAGAAGGGGAGTGACATTATCAGACTTGCATTGTACAAAGTGTACCTTGACAGCTGTGTGGAGAATGAGAATGGATTGATAGCAAAGACTGAAGGCTGAACAACTGGACAAGAGGCAATGGCCATGGTCACCCTGAGACGTGGTCCATGGCCTTGGTAAACCCAAAGGATATTAATGGGGTATAACACAGACAGAGTAAGACCTGGACTGGACACCGGGCATTAAATCAGAGTAAAGAATCAAGGTCTACTCCAGAATTCTGGTTTTAGAAACTAAGCAAATGATGGTGCCCTTCATCAAGATGGGGACAGAGAAGGAGCAACAGGTTTCAAGGAGGAGGAATGCTGCTTTGGATGAGTTAATCTGAAGTGTCTATGGTGCATACCAGCTGAGATGTTCATGAGCACAAACTGATGTTAAAACAAGTCACAACCCTATAGAAAACGGAATAAAACAAGGTACCTCTAATTGTGCACCCCAACATGGCTGGCTCCTTACAAATCAGTATGATCACAGAACAGAGTGATTTAGAATGAATGGAATAAAAGGGAAAGGTATACAAAGATAAGCCCTCCAACGCAAAAGGCTTTCCTGTAGTGTGGATTCTCTACGTTCTTCCACGTATCTCTTTAGAGACATGGTCTTCAGAAGGCTCAGTGAATGTCAACAGGTTCTGGGCTCTAATTCGCCGAGCTCTCTGATTTGTAAGCACTTTGTGAGTAACTTGCTGTGTACAACACGGGGTGAAATGAGGAATCTCAAAACAGACACAGCCTTGTCCTTAATGTCCCAGACATTATCCATGTGGTTGATGTGACACAGATATGCATGACCAGAACACACAATAAAACCTGCCTGGTGATGAACAATGAACAAATGAACAGTAGATGACAATACTGAGCTGATCTTATTCAATTTTTGGTGCTTTTTCATTGTGGATTTTTTGCATTGATTTTGATTTTTTGGTCATGCCGTGTGGCTTGTGAGATCTTAATTCCCCAACAAGGGATCGAACCTTGGGCCCTTAGCAGTGAAAGCGAGGAGTCCTAACTACTGAACAGCCATGGAATTCGCAATTTTGATTTTTTAAAGAAAAATTTTGCATTAAAATATGAGCTTGATAGCTGCACTTTCTGGTGCCCCCTTAGACTGTGTGTCCCAGGTGAGCACCCTACTTGCCCCATCCCAATCCTGGCTCAGGAAAAGTTATCCGTAATTCAGACGAAGCTGACAAACAGCCAGGAGTCATCAAGGCCAAATCATGACCTCCCCCTTCCTAAATTACTGTAGTCTCTGAATTCTTCTTCATCCCTCTCACTAACAGAGCTGCCTCCTCAAAACAATTTAACTGACAGGTGTGCTTAGAGCTTTGCTTTTGGGCAAATCCTCTATAGTGAGTCACCAGGAGAAAGATGGTATCATTAATTAGCTCGTATTTTACATTTTGCTTCTTTATGGGTAGTCTCCAATTTAACATAAGTATGTATTTTGATTTCTATCAAAACTATTTCTTCCCTCCGACCCCCAACAGGTCTGTGCATTTTAGAACCCAACAAAAATATTTTGAGCAGACGAAGAAAATCGGAGTTTGCTGATCCCTCCAATGGACCCAAGCTCCCCTGGGGAGAAGAATCCTTTCCAGCAAGTACCCTGCTGTCTTCTCAGTGCTGAGGTCTGTGTGGTCAGACCGTAGTTGGTACTTAATACACACTTACCCAAGTGTTGAGAAATAGAAGATTCTTAACAACTACATTTACCAAAACAAGTTAGAAGATATTCACATTGCTTAATTACAGCCATATATGTGTTCTCATTACTGTTTTATATCAGCCCAATGCCCACAGAAATTCAAAGCGTGATTTTCCAACCCTAACCTCATTGAATTGTCACCTTCTGACCATTTCTTTGGTAAAGGCAGAAGTTGTACAAATGGATTTGAGTCAGGGTACTTTATACTCAGTGAAGAAATCGTCTCTGTGTGTTCTTACTAGGGAATGAAATTTTGAGCCACCTTTTGGAGGACAGACTGCTCATTAGTGATATTTCCTTTTTGAACTGTTATCTCTTTTTTATTGGAGTGTAGTTGATTTACAATGTCATGTTAGTTTCCGATGCACAGCAAAGTGATTCAGTTATATATATATTTTGGATCCTTTTCTCTTATAGGTTATTACAAAATATTGAGTAGAGTTCCCTGTGCTATACAGTAGGACCTTGTTAGTGATCTGTTTTAGATACAGTAGTGTGTTTATGCTAATCCCAATATTGGTGATATTTTGATGGCTAAAGTGATATTTTTTGATGGCTAACCTGACTTGGAAATGTCTCGTTACGGGTCTGGGAATGATGTGCACAAAACCAGACGTGTCTCTGCTTGTGCCTCTGTCTTTGCAGAATTGCTGAGCACGTTTCCTGGAGAAAGATAACTCAGGATGCCTCTCCCCTACTGAACACTCACACACACACACACACACACACACACACCCGTGGCTATTATTTGGGTGGTCTGGATCATGACGCAGAACAAGTGATGAATTCCATGAAAGCAGGAATGAATGGTACCTAACCATAGATAGATTAAAAACTCTTCTGTACTTTTCCCCTGAGGATTTTTACTCCTCCTCTTGACTCAAATGGCTTGCCCACATATTTTTAGAGGCTTTAGATATTCTTGGGGGAAGTGTCATCCAGCTAGTGAACCCATCAGACCTTATTCAGTTTATGAATTCTTATGAGCACATAGGTCAAAACGTTACTGCCCTAAGTAACATTTTAAATGATTTTAATGTACTCCCATAAAAAGTTAGCTGCCAAGACTCAAATCTGTGGACTCCAGAATACAGGGACTATACAGAATCCTTTAATATTACAACTAGTTTTAATGCACCAGCCTGGTTGGTATTACTGCGTGTGCACATGCCTGGGTGTGTATACGTATTACATATTATATACATAATTATAAAATGAAAAATACATATATAGTTTCATGGAATACTGTATTTGTTTCCTTCTCTAGGTATAGCAGTTAATTCTGTCTAATAAATTGTAATTTACTTCTTCTCACTTTTAGTTCCACAGAAATAAAAGAAAAAGCCAATAATTATTTTCCCCTCTGTTGTTTTATCTTCACAACAAAATATCTTTGTACATAAGAGGAACAAAATGTACCTATTTCTAATGTACTTCATAGCATAATATTTTGGACCAACTTAAAAATATGTTAACCAGGTTTACTGCATGAAAAGGGTAAGATCTTTAGCTAAATTATCCTAAAATAAAAAGGCAAGTGAGTTGAAAGCACAGCAGTTCAAAAAACCAACTCTATAGATATCCACATGTCTAGAGAGTATTTAAACTATTTCACTTTATAAAATTCAACAGGGAATGTGATTTCTGGTGTTCTGGCTTATAGAATCACTTGGGAATGAATAATTCATAGGCTTTTTACCCAGTCTCAAGTGTAAATCAGTCAAATATAGCAACATGATATTCATGCTGAATTTCTAAGTACTTAAAAACATTTAGATGGAAACTTCTTTTCAAGAGAGCAGGAGGAAGAATGTCACTTTCCCTCTGCTCACTGTGCTCAGGCATATTTGCACTACGTCGTCCTTTAAGAAAATCTATACAAAGCGATTTAATGAAACACTAAACCAGTTAGGTTGCAGAAGTGAAGAAAAGAAGAGCAACAGAAAACTTTCTCACTGTTATGTTTTCTGTATTAACATACTGATGTGAAACTAAACAGAAAAAGCAATCTAATAACAAACATTCCTTTGAGACATGCTCAGGGAGCAAAAGGACATCCACTTATTGTTCCGCCCATCAGATTGGTCCATATATGGCAATAAAGGTACAATAGACGGAAACAGGAAACAGACTGGCACATCTGTAGCATCTTATTAGCAGTTAATGGATATCTGAGAAGAACACGCATATAAAGCTGAATCGTCTGGACCAATCTCCGAAGCAATTACTCTTAATTAGTGGGTTCTGTTTATAGATTCAACTTAGTGTACCCTTATGTATCAAAGAGATGAAAGCAGCTGCAGAAAGAGAAATGAGGCTCTTAAAGGAAAAGTATTGCAAGATGTTGGAGGATTTCTTTTTGGTGAAGTGAAACCATTTCTTTCCCTTCTCTGCCTGGCAGCAGGGGGCTTTCTCCTTTGTGACTGATTAAAGAAAAAATTTCCAAAGCTGGCTAGCTGTTAAAGGTAGTCTTGTCATTTGCCTTAGGGAAATGTAAAGAAAACTGGTCAAAACAAAATAATTGTGCTGGACAAAAATACTCCCTCAAACTGTAACTTTAAACATTTCCAGGAGGTGCCATCCTCCACCTTCAACCAAATCAACGCTTTACAAGTGGAGCACCTGCATTTGGTGTTCGCCAAATTGAAAGCAGTGGGGCAAAATGGGTGATGTGACCAGCTGCATCTCCAGAAGGGGGAAAACACAAAATGGTTTTTCCAGGCCAATCTAGTCAAAAGAGATCCGAGTATATTCAACGAGCCTCTGAGCCAATCGCCCACTGTCTGTAAATGGAAAAATATCATGTAGCTCAGTTCCCCACCCCATATATACCACATACTGGCCTTTTCAACAAAAAGAAAATTCCTTTTGGGTAGTGGATGTTGCATTTGTACAATCCTATTCCCATGTAAACAGTTCTATGGCTATCCTTCTTAGAGAGAGCTGTCACTGCGGTCCTGCCTTTGGTGTGACTCTTAAACTACTAGAAGGCTTGATTCTTTAAGCATTTCTGATTGGTTTTGCAACACACTGGTCTACTTGCTTGAAAGTCAGCGAAGTTCTTTCCTGTCTTGTGAAATTCTGTTTTAAAAGATCATTTTGAATGGACAGTTAGTGCACTAATGTTTAACCTGTGACCATTCTCTCAAATGACTGTACTCTGTGCACACCTAAGAAAGCTGGGCTGGATTTCTTCAGAGGGTAAAGGAAGGAACGTCTTACTTGTCTGGGGTTTACCACAATTCAGGATAGGCACGATTTCTTTGCATTTGCCTTTCTGAGTGTCCAGAGTTTGTACATGAGCCCCTCCCCGCCTAAGGCAAGAGAAACTAAAGGACTGGCCTTTTCCATTGTCTTCACACGCAGAGCACAGGCCGAACGGAGCCTCCTAGGCTCTGGCTCCCACGAAGGGCTCCAGGAGTCCGTGCTGGAAGACAGTGCTGCAAACATGGGCTGCTCTCCCCAGGGAGGCCTCTCTTCTTCCAGAAACCTGCTCCAGACTTGCTCTTCGGATGAACCCACCTCTGTTTTACTGTGTTATGCATTCAATTTTTCAGGTCCGAAATTTAAGATTCTTGGCGAATGGTTCTGATGTCATGAATAGGGGCAATGTTGTTAAAATTTCATTAAGTTTATAAACAGCATTCTTTTTTTAATGCATGTATGTATGTATGTACCTATCTATCTGTATTGTTTTAAATTGAAGTATAGTTGACTTACAACATTGTGTTAGTTTCAGGTGTACATCAAAGAATATACATACATATCTACACATGTGCATATATTCCTTTTCAGATTCTTTTCCCATATAGGTTATTACAAGGTATTGAATATGATTTCTTATGCTATACAGTAAGTCCTTGTTGTTTATCTATTTTATGTATGGTATCTGTTATGGTATATGTATGTATCTGTTAATCCCAAATTCCTAATTTATTCCAAACCCCCTTCTCCTTTGGTAACCATAAATTTGTTTTCTATGTCTGTGAGTCTCTTTCTGTTTTGTGAATAATTTCACTGCATCATGTTCACATATAAGTGATAACATATGCTATTTGTCTTTTTGTCTGACTTACTTCACTTAGTATGATAATCTCTAGGTCCATCCATGTTGCTGCAAATGGAATTATTTCATTCTTTTTTATGGCTGAGTAGTATTCCATCGTATGTATGCACCACATCTTCTTTATCCATTCCTCTGTCGATGGACACTTAGGTTGCTTCCATGTCCTGGCTATTGTGAATAGTGCTGCTATGAACATTGGGGTGCATGTCTCTTTTTGAATTAGAGTTTTCATCTTTTCCAGATATATGCCCAGGAGTGGGACTGCTGGGTCATACAGTAGCTCCAGTTTTAGCTCTTTAAGGAACCTCCATACTGTTCTCCATAGTGTAGCCTTGTGTTTTTTACGTACTCTTTCGAGGTGAATGACAGAGTCACAGGCAAAGAATGGCGTACACAAATGGAGAGAGGCATATTGCACTGTGTGTGCATTCATTCACGAGCAGTTAGACTGTATGGGCCGCAGGCATGGGAGGTGAGTAGGAGACAGCAGCAGTCAGTGTTAAGCACTACGCAGTGATTGTCACCCTCCTTCTGAGTCCGTGCTCCAGCAGCGACATGAAACGGGGTCTCGAACGTGAGGGTCTTCAGCTGGCCCCTCTCCCAGAGAGTTCTCATGGTGTGTGTATGAACGCCACCTGCTTAAGCAGGTCACCGAAATGGCCCAGAGAAGCGACCTGTCCACAGTCACATTTTCTGATAAAACCGTGATCAGCATATGCGCTCTCTAGTATACACTACATACCATTCTCTAGGTTATACATTCACATGCATGCATTACTGCTCAGGATTGTAGAGGCCAAATCACATGTGAATGGTTCTCCATATGGGTAATTTAATGTTCTAGGCTACTTCTGACAATACCCAAATGTCAATAGAGGCATTTTTCACAGATTTGAGAACCCATTCCTAATGGAAGAGTCACCATAATGCCACTTTATATAGTTCCTACAGACCAAATCATCCTCCCCACACCCCCATCTCCTTTCTCGCTCCCAAATGTCTACAGGTGGTAGTTAATTTTTCTTTCCCACTCAGGGTGTTATTTCTGGATGAAGTTCAGAGAAAGGTAATGGGATGGCCATGTAGCTAGGTGGTTTTCGGTCCATTTCCATAACATATCAGAATAAAACTAATTCTTTATTCCTAGCTTGTGTCTTTCTACTGCTCAGCAGCTGTGAAGATAGACCAGACACAGGGAGAAATGTTCAAAGTGAGCTAAGATGATGGACATATAATGCAAAAGGAAGCAGCTCCCAGGCCCTTACTTTCAGAGGCTGAGCTGTGCAAGAGTAGACATCCAAGCTGCGGCTTTAACAACGGAAAGGGGAAATTTAGCAACTACTTACTAGGTTAAAGGATCTGTGGCTGGCATTCTTTCATACAATAATTTAGTTCAGTCCTTTCAGTAACGCTGAGAGCCAATGAATTATTGTCCATACTTTACACATGAGGAAACTGAGACACAGAGATATTACATAATACGCTCAAGTCTGCAAAGGTAGAAGGTTTTAAGCAGGGTCTGAACTTGCGTTTTCCACTGTACCAGCTGCTGCCATTAAATAACAGCCATAGTTATTAGTTAGTAATTATGATCATCCAGCAACTATAGGAATGGTCCTTGCAAGTCGAACTAAAAGAAGATCCAGCACAAGTAGGAGATCAGAAAATAAGAGTAGATGAGTATGGGTATGTTGAATTACAAGAAGGTAAGAACTAAGTGGATGTTTGAGGAGTTTATATGGAGGAGATAATAAATATTATCCACTATTACACTGTGATAAAACTAATAAATAGCAGTTACAGCATTACCAGGACGTTTCAAAAATTATGAGGAATAAGAAAGGTATGTTATATTGAGTTAAATAAATATGAATGAGACAAAAAAAAAGAAAAGAGAAAAAAGAAGATCCAGTACAGAAAGCCATGAAAATCTTGGAAGAGCCACCTCTTCTGACCCAGCCTCACTGGGATCTACTGATCCAATGATTTTGTAACATATCAAGATTACCATTTGTAAGAGCATTTAAAAACTGTTTTCCTCAAGTAGCTACCATGTTAGTTGACAATTACGTTTTCTTTTAAAATTTCTGCCCATGATTAATAGAAGCAACCCTGCCTCTGACCAGTAGATAGAACAGTGTGTGGTTTTTTAAAAAACTTGTCAGAAAAGGGCCTTCCTGGCTTGCTGGCTCATTCATGATGTAAGACGATGTAAGAAGGCTCACATCACTTTATTAGGGCGTTCATGTCTCTTAACCATCGCATACTCTGTTATAGAGAAAAATGTAACTTACATACCTCAGTTAGGAATTCTTTTGGCTGCATGTAACAGAATTTCTGTGTGGCTTAAGCAGTGAAGGTACTTGAGTGTGTCACGTAAACAGCGAACCAAAAAAGGAGCATAGGTCAAAGAAATCACCAAAGAGCTCTGTCCCCTATCTTCTTTCCACCTCCATTGATGTGCTGGCTTGGTCAGTGCAGGAGGAAGGGTGGGAAGGTGGGAAGGGGCATATATACATTTTGCCAGGATAACCAGAGCTCTCTCAGAAGGACCCTTCAGACTTCTGCTCAAGTCTCAGTGGCCAGAGCTGTCACCTGGCCAGCCCATGCTGCAGGGTCAGCTGGGAAAGTGAGATTTTCTAGTCTCTTTGGTGGAAGCCAATAGGGGAGAAGAGGGTTGACATGGCTGTTGGCATTCAGCAGCACCTGCCTCACTAATGTAGTGACTGTGAAAAAGGATTTTGTTTCAGACTATTAATATTACAACATTATTTTGGTACCAGATATCGACATACATATTACCTGCTTTATTTCTATTGTACAAGAATTTTCAAAGCCGGTTTGAGTCTCATACCTATACTCCTCCCTTTGCTATTTGTTTTTCGATTTGGGATGAGAGGCAAGAAATAACCAAACAGCGCTAATTTCAAATGAACACTATTTTCCAAAGACTTCCTTTGCCCTCATAGGATGCCTGGGTATTCCTCCCACCAGTTTACAGTTATGTCACTTATAAACAAATGTCAGGTCTTGTATAATTTCTATGTATCCTCTATACACAAGAAAAAAAATGGGAAGACTTTTTGGCCCTAAACTATCTCCTCACTTGGTGCAGAACTATTTTTCTTTTTCTTTTAAATTTTAATTGATTTATTTACTTACTTAAAATTTTTTTTTGGCCGTTCCACATGGCATTCCAGATCTTAGTTCCCTAACCAGGGATCAAACCCTTGCCCCCTGCAGTGGAAGTGTGGAGTCTTAACCACTGGACTGCCAGGAAGTCCCCAGAACTATTTTTCTTTAGTATAAAACTGGGACTCTTACTCTGGAAATGAGACATACCACTTCAACTCAATCATCCAGGAAAATCCATGTCACATGGTGGCCGTACCCTCTAGACTGGAACAAACCTCAAAATTCGACTCTGGAAGTAACTCCTTTGGCCGATATGTGGCTTCCCCAGCAATATGGCCATGGCCCATCAGAATGATGGGCTGCCCTAACTTGGATCTCCTAGTCTAGGTGTTGGGAAGAAGCTGCAGATCAAGTAATACTTAATAGAAGGAATAGAAAAGGGAGGGTGAGTTTCCCAAACTTGTCTAAAGATAAGAATCATTTGGTGAGCTGGTTAAAAATATAGATTCCTGGGCCTGAAGCCAGGATCGAATCAGAATTTGCAGGCAGAGGTCTAGAATCTGCTTTCTTTTTTCTAACAAGTGCCCCCCAGTATATTTTATCATTGGTGGTCCTCATCCTGGCTGCTCAGTAGAACCATCTGGAGAGCTTGTATAAAACACCAATGGTCGGAGCCTCACCCTCAACCAGAATAACAGAGCATACAGCCCAGCATCTGTTTTTTTAAACATCTATGGCAACTCTGCTGTGCAGATCTGACAAAGGCACGGGCTTTGGTGTGGAAACCTGTATGTAAGTGTGGCAGCTTAGAGAAAGACTTGATTCAGCCAAAGGCATTACTTCAGGGCTCAAACTATGGCCTACAGGCCACATCCTGTCTGCTTTGTAAATGAAGTTTTATTGGAACACAGCCATGCCAGTTCTTTACCTATTTTCTGTGGCTGCCTTCTGCCCTACCTACCACAGCAGAGCTGAACAGCTGCAACAGAGATCACTATGGCCCACGAACCCCATATATTCACTCTCTGTCTGTTTACCAACTTTACCAATCTCTACTCACCAAACATTTGGATCAAGGACAGTTAAAAAATTATAATCATAACACTAAGCTTGGATTATATATAAGATATGGTTCTGAGTGCCCTGCATCTACTACCTCTATTCTCACTTTACCAATAAGGAAACTGAAGATCTGAGAGGTTGAGAAACGTATCTAAGGTCATAGCACTAACAAAGGATGAGGCCAGGATTTGAACACAGGCTGTCTGACTCCAGGACCTCAGGATGTCCCTTTTTAATTTAATTAGTGTGTCTCTTAGACATGACTTTTGTGACAAGATACAGGAAGAGCAATGGCGAGTCATGAAGACAGATGTCTGAACCATCTAAGCCACCCCTGTCTGTTCCCTTGAACCTCATGTCCACTGGAGCAGTCAGCCTGGAAAGGATTCATTCTTTTATCAAACTTGAAAAATGATGAGTGCTGAACTGTACAATTTCTTTTTCTTTTTGCAATGTACCATGTTCAATATGACTAACTCTTTAAGCTGGAGTCCTGAGCATCACTCAAGGCTCCCAGACATATGGCACGATGATCACTTCCTTGGCTGCATTAAGCCTCACACCCTTAATTTGTCCCATGATATACTCAATATGTTCCTAGTTTTCCACAGGGTCATCAGGATAATAGTTTGCTGTTAAAGACTGGACATTCCTCTGGAATCCCCATTTGTGGCTGCTTGTCAGAGGATCAGTGAAGTAGTTGGAAGAGAAGAACATGTAGCCATTAAATGCTGAGGAACAAAGACCAGGCAGTGGCTGGTGAGACAAAAATACCCATTTTATTGTCAATGTTTTGTTTTACAGGGAGCCAATAAGGCAACGGAAACATGTACATTATATGCTGAGATAACCCAGCCCCACAAAGTCCTTTGGAGGGGGTGGAGCTTCTGGATCACCTGCACTGACAACAGAGCCCTCACCATCTCAGGTGCAAGTACAAAGCCACAAAAGGGCTCTGTGTTTCTCTAATTACTTTGGCCCAAATTTTATAGCCCTGAAGTTAGGCACACTGTACGACAAAGTGCTCATCAGACAAGTTACATGATGGGTGAGCAGCGTGCTGAGTCATATTACCCACCCAGGTCCCTCCATTCGTTTCATTTATTGTTCGTTGACCTGCATAGCCTTGAGATGCCTGGCCACGCACTCACACTGGCCATATCCTATTCTAGCTTTACTGTTACCAGTTCTTACCAGACATTGAGAATACAAGACCAACAACGATGTTATTCCCCAATGGGAGAGCCAAGTGAGGTCCACCTAATGTTCCCATCACTTAAGACAGACTGTTTAGCCTCTGGAACTATGCCAGATTATTTGAAGAGTGTTCAGTGCAGTCAGTGAAACTTTTTTTTTGTTCTTGCATCACCGCTTTTTCTTTTTGAACGTTTAATGCCGATCTGATCTGAATTCTTTAACCAGGGAAATTTGGTCTCTGGTTCATGCTGACCCTCTCCTCCTCACTCCCCACTCCACACTTTGGGAGCAGCCTTCCTTGTAATGCCCACCCCCAGCCCCACTCTAGAACCTCTTCCACAGGGCTCCTCTCTCTCAAGATTCCAGGAAAGGACTGTTGGCCTGTCTTCACCTACACATTCCCAGGGAGAGGCCATCGCTCATCTGAATGGTTTCCAAGTGAGGTCACAAATGTGATTATAAGCAAGAACCTAAGGCTTTAGAGCTGCTGTTACAATCTAGAAAGTGCAGATTTGGAGAATGGAGGCTGGGGAGAAAGGGAGGTGTATATCCTAGCACCACAGAGCCTCAGAAAGGCAAAGACGCAAACAGAGGATGCTCCCTCTTCTAAGGATACATTCAAATCTTACTCTATATCTGGCAGACTCCCTTTCCCAGTCAAATGGAAAAACGAAACTGGGCCACTGGATGCTTAAACTCATAGAATTCCAAGGGCTGGGGCAGCTTTCATCCCAGGCAGTCTAGTCCCAAAGCATGCAAGGGCAGCACCGAGTTATCCTGCTTCTAGGTCTGAACGTGGAACAGCTCTAGGTCGCTCAGTTTCAGGGTTATAATGGAGGGACGATAAAGACCTACTGAGGCTAACAAGGCGTTCTGTGGGCAGCCCTGTGTTAAGGAGGAGGGCCAGGGGGCACACTGCCCTGCTGAGGATGGCGGAGTGCCCAGGTGACCTGACTCTAATCTGAGCTTCTGTGACACACGTGTGCGAGCCGGTTCCTGGAGGCTGCGTTATGATGGATACGGATCAGATTGGGTGTCCCTGATCTAAGTCTGAAGACTAGGACAAACAAAATGACACAGCTTGGCTAGGTTGCATACAAGAGGGGTTTTATCAATGTTAGAGGAAAAAAAAGGCACACAAATGGTCGGTCTAGTTGGGATTTACACAGGAAATCCCCAGCACCTCCTCTGCCCTCCTCACCCCTCACTGTCACCTCCTTCACTCTGCCTCAATGCTGCAGCTGCTCTCTAATTACAGCACCAAGACACTGCTAGGCGAGTGGGGAGAGCGTCTTGCCATTCTGAAGTGCAGACTTCAGAATGGCAAGATGAGCACGGAATTCACGAGCAAGAGACGATTTACCTCTTATCAGTGGATACTCCAGGATAACTTCTGCTCAGGACAAATGGTCCTCAGCTAAAAGCTCAACTTATCTGCCTGCACCAGGATTCAACTCCTCTTTCAGAAACTGTCCAGAAGATTTGTATCACTGGCATGATATTTTTATTTTTTTTTATTATTTATTTTTTTTTTTTGCGGTACGCGGGCCTCTCACCGCCGTGGCCTCTCCCGTTGCGAAGCACAGGCTCCAGACGTGCAGGCTCAGAGGCCATGGCTCACGGGCCCAGCCGCTCCGCGGCATGTGGGATCTTCCCGGACCTGGGCACAAACCCGCGTCCCCTGCATCGGCAGGCGGACTCTCAACCACTGCGCCACCAGGGAAGCCCCTGGCATGATATTTAAAAAAAATCATTATATTTCATGTCAGTATCATTATCTCTGAGGTGTATCCACCCTTACAGCAAAGACCTAGACACAGATAGTTCTTGTTTTGTCTACTAATCGTCTACAATTGTCTATACAATTCTGCAGCGGCCCCATTTTCTCCCTCGACTTGACCACTGGTTCCGAGCTAAAGCACAAACCAGCCAGCTATGGATTGCAGCCTGTTCACTGGCTCTCATGCTTTGCTCGTGGTTCTGTAGGCTTTCTGTGAGGCAGCATTCCCTCCTCAGAAAGTAGATACATCATCTGTCTGTTAACCACAAATTATCTTTCCCCAAAGCTGATGATGATGGCAAATGACCATGTACTCAAACATGCCATTGATGGGCTTTAAAAAAAATACTGGCAATGATTTCCTGCACTGGAAGAGAATTCTGGAGAGAGAGGGAAGGGCAGAGAGATTAAAGTTTTTCCTCAAGTACTACTGTAAAGGATAATAAAGCAGCAGGGCAGGGCTTCTCAAACTCGGGGATCTTGTTAAAATTCAGGTTCTGGTCCAGGCGTTTTGGAACCAGCGATTCTGCTTTCCTACCAAGCCTCCAGGTGAGGGTGATGTTCCTGGTATTCAGGCCACATTGGAGTAACAACACTAAGAGAAGTCTACATGGGACGTCATCAGAAGCACTAGTATTTCCAATGACAAATCTTACCACCCACAAATCTGTCACACATGCACACCCTACTCGCCTGATTTCCACGTCTCTATGCTGCCTGCAGAAGGTGGAGATGACACTTCATTATTTATAAAAGTAACTTCATTTTATAAAAATCTGGATTTACCAAACTGATTTTATACCACTTAAAAAAGAACTCACTTCATGGACGGACTTAGAGATGATCATACTAAGTGAAGTAAGTCAGACAGAGAAAGACAAATACCATATGATATCACTTATATGTGGAATCTAATTTTTAAAAATGATACAAATGAACTTATTTACAAAACAGAAACAGACTTACAGATTTCAACAACAAAATTACGGTTGTCAAAGGGGAAACGTGTGTTGGGGGGATACAATCAGGAGCTTGGGATTAACATATACACACTACTATGTATAAGACAGATAACCAACAAGGACGTACGGTATAGCACAGGGAACTCTGCTCAATATTCTGTAATAACCTAAATGGGAAAAGAATCTGAAAAAAATGAGTATATGTATATGTATAACTGAATCACTTTGCTGTACACCTGAAACACAACATTGTAAATCAACTATACTCCAATAAAATTTAAAAAAAGAACTCACTTGAGCATTCCTAGATGTAGAATGCTCCCCTACTAGCAAAATAATGATTTACTTCAAAAAGCTGTACTTTGAATATAGAAGCATAGGAAACCATTCATGATTAACCTGGTAAACATCTAAACTGGGACATGGTGGAAAGAAGTTAACACCACAGGACTGCAATGAAAGCCCTTGGACTTTCCATTTGAATGGCTAAATCTGTCACAGTCCTCAGGGTTTTAGCTGCTCCCAGAAAATGGGCAGCAGGGTTTCAACGGATGCTAGCCCTCTAAAGAGCCTCTGAAATTGTCAGATCATTCCACCTATGAGTGGCCACCTGGGCAGAGAATGAATTGGGTCAGTACAAATAGGTCAGGTACTTCTCAGAAAACCACTAGAGATATGTTAAGCTAAGAAGCCAAAGAAACCTACAGTGGATTTTATTTGCACCATCCTTACACATCTAGTATATTAAATTCAGACACTGGCAGAATGTATATTTGTCAGTGTCAAAAGTTATCCAGGGAAAGACAAATATCTTTTGAGAACATGCATCAGTTTCCTGGTACTAAGGATTTTAAACTACAGTGTTTCTGAACCCTCTCTTTTTTTTTTTAATTAATTTATTTTATTTTATTTATTCTTTTCTTTGGCTGCTTTGGGTCTTTGTTGCTGCGTGCTGGCTTTCTCTAGTTGAGGCAAGCAGGGGCTACTCTTTTTTTTTTTTTGCTGTACGCGGGCCTCTCACTGTTGTGGCCTCTCCCGTTGCGGAGCACAGGCTCCGGACGCGCAGGCTCAGCGGCCGTGGCTCTCGGGCCCAGCCGCTCTGCGGCATGTGGGATCTTCCCAGACCGGGGCACGAACCCGTGTCCCCTGCATCGGCAGGCGGACTCTCAACCACTGCGCCACCAGGGAAGCCCGGGGGCTACTCTTCACTGTGGTGCGTGGGCTTCTCACTGCGGTGGCTTCTCCTGTTGCGGAGCATGGGCTCTAGGCACACGGGCTTCAGTAGCTGTGGCCTGTGGGCTCTAGAGCGCAGGCTCAGTAGTTGTGGCACACAGGCTTAGCTGCTCCGCGGCATATGGGATCTTCCCAGACCAGGGCTTGAACCCGCATCCCCTGATTGGCAGGTGGATTCTTAACTACTGCACCACCAGGGAAGCCCCTGAACCCTCCCTTAAAGAACCATATCTTATAGAGGATCAAATGATAAAAGACATGTTTTTTGAGTATAGAATTCTTATCAGTTAGTAATTCTAATGCTAATTTAGTCAAGTTAAGGTTGAAACTAATGGTTCCTTTTTTTGCTTATATGTGGCCTCAGTTAAAAATAGTAATCTATGTAGAAACATTATCTGTGTTGACAGTTTTTCAACAGATAATTGATAACTATAATAATACAAAATGATCTTGAACATCTACCTCAATTTTCTTTTCTCAGAAACTGATATTGTTTTCCAATGTCCCTTCATGCTTAAGTCTATCAAGAATGAGGACTCACGTTGCTAATTAGAACACTGGGCTTAAAGTTTAAGTAGAAACAGTAAGAAGTAATGCACATTGAATCTTTATCCGTTTTGCTTCATCCTGTGCACCTTGGTACAACAGGTGATGGACGGGACTGAGTGAGTAACTCTGTTTGAACCAATGATCAACCTAGAAACCAGAAGAATTTTCCTTTTTAAAAAAAATCTTAGTTATGGTGCTGCTTTTAAACGGATGTATCATAGCCTGGGGGCCAGATAGAAGCAGCTAACTTTTAGTAATTTCTTCACGGACGCGTCTGCTTTCATCTCTGCACAAGCGTAATTCGAGTATCCCCAACAGTCTCTAGTCACCTCCTGACTCTTGGCCACGCCAGATGTTGGGGAATTGCTTGAAAGGCAGGCTTGTGGCTCCCTGAAGACTGGAATTCCCTCTAACCCTAAGGTCTCTCATCTGAAGTCAAAACAAATCCTTCTTGACTCGTTCTGCCAATCTTTTATCTCTTGGTTGCCTGACCATGCCTCTCCTGACTGAGATCTCAAATTTGATCTTAAGTGAAAAGGATGTTTTGAGTACCTTTACTCCTATGTAGACAACGGCTATTTCAGAGAGCTCTAGTCTTTCAAAAGCAGATGCTTCTTTTAAACTCAACAAACCCTTGCCTTTGGATCTTACAAAATGCTTCTGCCTCTCAGTCATGGCTGAGGGCTGAAAAGACAGGGGTAACTGGGAATGAGGAGGGAGGCAAATGCCAGTGGGACCTTAACTTGAGTACATGGCTTCTTATTACACAGTCATTTAAATGGCAATAAACAAAGCTGCAGCTAAGAGGCACTCACAGGTCTGGTAAATCTTGCTCTAAGGTATTAATTTCTGCTGGAAATATGGAATGTCAGTAAAACGCAACAAGAATGTGTTTACAATTTATAAAGCTCTTCAAACTTCAACATCCACATGGAAAAGAAGAAAATTTTCTACTGAAACTGAACTTTGTTTTCTTCATCTCTGACCAAACCGATTTCACTGTTTTTTTTTTTTTTCTGTAAGTCACTGCAAAATACTGATAGATAAACAAAACCAAATCTCAAACCCTACAGTATATATGACCCATTATTCCTGAATTTCAACACTACCAAGCTTTTTAAAGGTACAGAGAAGGGGACAGAAATCATGTTCTTTATTGAAATCCCATTTCACTGTTGAAACAGAAAACACATCTTAAAATATCAAACTTTATCCTATGTGAGAAATGAGAAATTATAGGCATTCCAGCTGCATTCAAAATTCCTTAAATTTTAAGCTCTTAAAGTTTGTTTTCTTTGGCTATGTAATCTCATTCTTTTAAATACTACTCAGTCATAGTGAAATATTCTTTTAAATGACAGAAACATTTAGTGCTAGCCTAGGCTAAATAATAGGGCTTTTGGTCTACAGAAAAAGGCCTGAGATTAATGTACGTTCATCTGAAAGCAATGTTTGAGTACCTCAGTGATTACAGAGTTTGACGTCCATCTGCTGTTCCTTGCTTAACACTTTTTTTTTCTTTATCAACATTTTAGGTGCAGTGAAATTGCTGACTCTTTTGTGATCTTGACAAATCTGCTTGGTATTCATTACCATTAACAATGTCGGCCCAACCTAACTTACCCAAAGTATATCTCTCTACATTAACATCATTAACAATGTC
Organism: Grampus griseus; assembly: GCF_964374135.1. NCBI lineage: Eukaryota > Metazoa > Chordata > Mammalia > Artiodactyla > Delphinidae > Grampus > Grampus griseus. The sequence goes on from NC_138998.1 coordinate 1,672,520, forward strand.
GGCCCAACCTAACTTACCCAAAGTATATCTCTCTACATTAACATCATTAACAATGTCGGCCCAACCTAACTTACCCAAAGTATATCTCTCTACCTCCCCATTGAACTATCTACTAAAGATACCACCCACCACTCCCCCAGTATTCCCTGAACCCAAATTCGTAGCCCATGAAGCCCTCTCTCTTCATCCCAAACACTCCCCACCCTTCAGTACTGAAATCCTGTACTGAAATCACATCTATTAAACAATCATCTCTTCCCAGGTCAGGTCACTGGCCATCATATGTACTATTAATTGGAGGTAGGAGACACATACTATATCCAGCTTTATGCTGGTTCTTCTATGCCCATTTCAATCACTGCCAATTAATTAGTCATGTGTTATATTTTCATGCAGTAATCTAATAATCTAGAAAGCTAGCTATTTATGAAACAAACCAATCCAACATGCTCTACGGGTTATGTTTCCCAATATATAATCGATGCCCTAATTAAGATTAAACACCAAGCAAAGTTTTCACAATAAGTCATAAACCCATTCAAAGAGGGACCACATATGAATTTTTATATGACCATCTCTTAATTGGAAACTAAGGAAAATTAATTTTTTATAAAAGTGTGAAGAAAGACAACAGCTTATACACGTGTCCCAGCCCTAGCTTTCGGTAAGTATTAATTCTGCAGTTCAACCAGCCCCTATAGTCAACAGAGCCTCCAATAAGCCTTTTGGATAAAGCTTCCTGTCACAACACATACCGTGACATTCTCTGGAGTCTGCCCTAAATTGAGCTTTTCTGTTCGGTAAATAGCCTGAGACTGATATGTCCTTATAGTTCTTCTAACTTTTTAAATTTTTATTTCATTTTTATTTGTGCTTCATACACTCTCTGTCTCAAAAAAATGACATAATACAGTACTTCCTTTATTTATTATTACTATTTTTTGCGGTACGCGGGCCTCTCACTGTTGTGGCCTCTCCCGTTGCAGAGCACAGGCTCCGGACGCACAGGCTCAGTGGCCATGGCTCACGGGCCCAGCCGCTCCCGCGGCACGCGGGATCTTCCCGGACCGGGGCACGAACCCGTGTCCCCTGCATCGGCAGGCGGACTCTCAACCACTGCGCCACCAGGGAAGCCCAGCTCATTTGACTCTTAAACGAACCTGTTAGGAAGGTACTTGGATTATCCTTGAAGAGCAGAGGGACAGAAAAGCTAACCCAGGAAGTAACCCAGCTGACAGCTCATAAGTAGCCAAGCCTGTACTTAAACCAGGCAGGCTGACTCTAGAATCTGTGTCTTCACCATTTACCTACTACGGCCCATAAATCACAGATGAACTTTTGCATTTTTGACCAGTTAAAAAATTTCATAATGTACAGTTCTAAACTCTACTAAGTGTCATTTAATAATTCTTCACTGGCTCAGAAAAGAATTCAGATACTACCAGATCTCCTGATTTTCATTCTGAGCAAGAGTTTTCACTAAGCAGTGCTGGTGACCAAAGAGGTTTGGTAAACCAAAATTTAGGCAATTGGTTTCCTCCTCCACCTCTGGAAGTAGACAGAAAATATGAAAACAAAGACTAAAAAGCAGGATTGACAGGAATTGCTGCAAGAAAGGAATGTTCTCTTAAATGATGGCAAAACATCTTTTTTTTTTTTTTCCTAGCAAAAACAGTACTCCCCAGGAAATCTCAGTTTTTGTTTTTGTTCAACCAGGACTGTAATATTTAATTAACTTCACAGCTGGATCAACATATTGATGACATTTTATATTCATTTTTCTTAAATGTTTCAGTGGAAATGATCTCCTCACTAGCCCTTCCCTCCCCTCGTTCCTCCCACTTCTCTCTCTCTCTCTCTTCCTCTCTCTCTCTCACACACATACACTTTTTTTTCATCAGTGCTAATCAGTTTTTTATTTGGAAATGTGTGTGTGCATGTGTACCTTTGTCAAAAAATCTCTTTATCATATCTTCATGATGGCTTTCTTTGAATCCTTAAAAGGCTGCTGTGCAGAAAAAAACAAAAATGAAAAACTGTAAATTATAGTTTTCTTTAACTACACTAACTGTTATAAATTATAGTTAGCATAGTCACAGAAAACAAGATCTTAAAAATGGGTCTAAGTGAAAAAAGAAAGGCAGACTTTTATACTTAGAGTGAACTTTTTTGGATAACTTAAAAGACATGATTGAGACCTAGAATTTATTCTCAGGTCTGCCTTTAAAGCAAGGAGGCAGTAAACTAGATGTCATTGGTCCTAAACCGCATACTTTTCCCCTTTTCATTATTTTTGCTTATAATTCCCACCCTCAAGGTGCTGCTGTGATGTTGCTATCATTGTCTGTGTTACCTCAGAACTTGAAGAGTGAGTACCAGAAGCCTGGAAAAAAGTCCGGACAGAAACAGTGTAGCACCGTTTGAGATATGCTCTGCTGCCATTGTTTTTTTTAGTCTCATGGTGGGCAAAGCCAGGAGCCCTGGTGCTTATTAGCAGAGGGCTTCTTCTAGGTATACACTGTTTTACTTTTTAAAAATTACAGGCCAATATTACTGATGAACATAGATGTAAAAATCCTCAACAAAATACTACCAAACAGATTCCAACAATACATGAAAAAGATCATACACCATGATCAAGTGGAATTTATTCCAGGGATGCAAGGAGTTTTCAATGCCTGCAAATGAATCAATGTGATACACCACATTAACAAACTGAAGAATAGATACCCTATGATCATCTCAGTAGATGCAGAAAAAGCTTTTGTTAAAATTTAACAACCATTTATGATAACAACTTTCCAGAAAGTGGGCCGAGATGAAACATACCTCAACATGATACAGGCCATATATGACAAACCCACAGCCAACATCATACTCATCGGTGAAAACCGGAAAGCATTTCCTCTAAGATCAGGAACAAGACAAGGATGTCCACTCTCACCAATTTTACTCAACATAGTTTTGGCAGTCCTAGCCACAACAGTCAGAGAAGAAAAAGAAATCAAAGGAATCCAAATTGGAAAAGAAGAAGTAAATCTGTCACTGTTTGCAGCTGACATGATACTATACATAGAAAATGCTAAAGAGGCTACCAGAAAACTACTAGAGCTCATAAATGAATCTGGTAAAGTTGCAGTATCCTCAATCAATATACAAAAATCTGTTGCATTTATATACAATAACAAGTATCAGAAAGAGAAATTAAGGAAACAATCCCATTTACCATAGCATCAAAAAGGATACAATACCTAAGAATAAACCTACATAAAGAGGCAAAAGACATGTACACCAAAAACTATAAGACACTGATGAAAGAAACTGAAGATGACGCAAAACAGATGGAAAGATATATCATATTATTGGATTGGAAGAAGCAGTATTGTTAAAATGACCATACTACCCAAGGCAATTTACAAGTTGAAGGCAATCTACAGGTTCAATGCAATCCCTATCAAAATACCCATGACATTTTTCACAGAACTAGAACAAATAATTTTAGAATTTGTATGGAAACCCCAAAGACCCTGAATAGCCAAAACAATCTTGAGAAAGAAGAATGGAGCTGGAGGAATCAGGCTCCCTGACTTCAGACTATACTACAAAGCTACAGTTATCAAAACAATATGGTACTGGCACAAAAACAAACACACAGATCAATGGAACAGGATAGAGAGCCCCCAAAAAACCCCACACACACTTGTCTTCAACTAATCTATGGCAAAGGAAGCAAGAATATACAATGGAGAAAAGACAGTCTCTTCAGTAAGTGGTGTTGGGAAAACTGGACAGCTACATGTAAAAGAATGAAATTAGAACATTCTCTAACACCATAAACAAAAATAAACTCAAAATGAATTAAAGACCTAAATGTAAGATTGGACACTATAAAACTCCTAGAGGAAAACACAGGGAAGACACTCTTTGACATAAATCACAGCAATATTTTTTTGGATCTGCCTCCTAGAGTAATGGAAATAAAAGCAAAAATAAACAAATGGGACCTAATTAAACTTAAAAGCTTTTGCACAAAAAAGGAAACCATCAACAAAATGAAAAGACAACCTACTGAATGGGAGAAAATATTTGCATATGATGTGACCTATAGGATTAATATCACCATTGTTATTGATGCTCTTGGGGAGACAAATGGTGATTCTGAGCTGAAAAGTGATTGAGAAAAGTCTGACTCTAAGAGTGGAGACATTCAGAAATATTTTAACCAATTTATTTCACTTATCCTTTCCATTTTACATGTGGTTAAGAGTGATATATGATAAGAATCTATGTCTAAATTAAGTCTAAAATAACTCTTTCAGTAAGTTAAAAACAAAAATTCTAAGTGATAAGCAAGCACAGTGCCACAGTTTAATTGCTAGTATTTTTTCTTTCTTAGAGGTACATAAAATAATGGTGTGTCTTTCTGTGATACCATCTTAGATTTTATGAAATACCATAACATGGTGGTTTAGAACACCAGTCAGACAAAAGCTGGAATAACTAAGTACTCAGTCTTCTACTTCTTATTACCTATGAGTCCTTGGATGAATTTCTTTACATCTCTGATTTTTAATTTCATCATCTTTTATCTCAGGATATAAAAGTTCTTATCAAGTATTTCTGCAAAGATTAAATGGAATAATGCAGAGAAAGTACCTTAGCACAATGCCTCGCACATAATAAAGACTCCATAAATGGCAGCCCCTGCTATTATTATGTGTTAATATGGGCAAGTCACATGATTCTTGGATGATGAGTTTTCTTAATTGCCAAGTTGAGTCTAAAATTTCCTGTCTGATCACTTAGGGCTGCTGTGATGTTCAAATGCAATTATATTATGAAAACACAAAATGGTAAACTGCTATACAGATATGCTATTATTGTTTGTAATTATAGTCGCAATTGGTGCTATTAAACAACAAGAATACTGTCTTCCATGGTTAAGAGTACCTTCGTACAGAAGGATTTACCACTTGGGTTCAAGCAGAGGTTGACAGAAAAAAAAGAGTGAAACCTTTTCTGGGGAGTGGAAAAGGAGAGCCTGTGTTGGGCCATCTTTAAGATGCCTTCCACAGGCAGGATTTTTTGAAATTGAGAATCAATAAGGTTTAATGTGTTGAGATAGTGTAATAAGTCGGGATGGAGGATTGTGTCAAACTGAGGAATGTGTAGCATAGACATCCCTCGGTGTCTGCAGGGGATCAGTTCCAGCACTACTGGGGACACTGAATCCCTGAAGCGCAAGTCTCTTACATAAAATGACGTACTATTTGCATACAACCTACACATCCTCCGTACACTTTTAATCATCTCTAGATTTCTTATAGTACCTAATACAATGTAAGTGCTATGTCAATAGTTGCTGGTACAATGCAAATTCAAGTTTTGCTTTTTGGAACTTTCTGGAATTTTCTTCTCTGAATACTTTTGATCTGCGGTTGGTGGAACCCCTAGATGCAGAACTCAAGATGCCAACTGTACTTGACTCTTGGTGGGGCCCCAGCCTTTAGACCCCCCTGCTTTTCACTTTCTTGGCTTCAATCCCTCTTCTCCAACCTCATCATCTTTTCACCCTAATCCTGCTTCCTATCCTTTCTCCCAGGAGCCCACAGTTCCCTCTGACTTTCTTTGTCCCCAATATATCTAGTGCTGGCAATGGTGAGAAACTTCTCAGCTCGATATTTTGTTTCCTTTAATTTTGGGGAGGGTGTGGGAGTAGGAGGGGGAAGAAGTGCTGATTTTGGCACCAATTCTCAAATTAGAATTGTAAATGTTCTGGGACCTCGTATTCTCTCCCACTGGCTATCCTGACAAATGGCTCTACCCTCTGTCCCCCTTGAACTGTTTCTTATGGTGAATAAGATCCATCATAGACTTGTGATTCCTGAAATCTAAAGCCTTTACAAATATATTTTTTTCCTTAGCAGATGAGGAACTTTGAAAAATTATAGCACGCCAGACGGGTTTAAACAATTCATCTGGTGTGTTGAAGCTAATTAGACAGGCAACATAAACACTGCCATGATAAAAATGTACAGAAGAGGCATTTCACAAACAATATGACTATAAAATCCTACATCTGATCAAAAATGTTTGAAAAGGAACAGGTCTGTGCCAAGATTTTTTTCCCAAGGTCTATTATTTTGAGTGTGATATCTGTAGAAGGAGCCAAGTCACTGAAGAGCTTGATGTTAAAGAGTGAAGGACTCAAGCTAAACACAAAATGATTAGGAGCCCAGGGGGAAGGCATGGCTCTTGTTATCCTTGGCACTAAGCTTGTGAACCTTTCTTGAAACTTGGCTGTTTCTGTAGGCACCTCACCTTGCATCACTTTGCAGTCTAATTTCTGTGCTTGTCCTAAGACCTCAACTGACTTTCCCTTCAGGCTTGCTTTGCAGAAGACAAACTCCACTGAGTTCACATAAATCGATGGAGAGGTTTGAAAGAATTAATGATAAATATCTCCAAGTCTGTTGGGACACATTGTTACGGTATATGAAGTAGAAGCAGGGATGGACAATTTGTTCATTCAAAATTTCCAGGTCGAGCAGATTCTGCATGCAAAGATGGGATTGTGAGGGACCATAAGATGAGTGAGACAGGCCTCTGACCTCTTAGAATTACTGCAAGAAAGTCAAGACATTTATAACAGTAACTAAAATAGGTGACAATGTTCAGTGTTGATTTTGAGCAGAAAAAGCAAATGTCCCACTTACTTTTTTTTTTAAATACATTAAGCCTTAATAGGAGATTTAATACCAGGGCAGCAAGAGTGAGACAGAAAAAAAATGTAGTGAGGTAGGCAGGAAGGAAAATATTAATACATGCGAGGTGGTATATCACAACATTCCCAGTCTTGCTAGAAAAGTCGTGCAGGAACACAGCACCTTAGAACAAGATTGTCAAGGTTATTCACAGAGGTTGTTATTTTACCCAACAGAGCACATTTTCTAATAGGAGTTCAGCTAAAATTGTTCCAGCAAAGCTGCGTGTTGCAGCTGTGTTTTAGCTGGGCTTCGGCAGGTTCTGCTGGAGGGAGAGCATTCCAAGACAGTGCAAGCACTCCCAAAGACTGGAGCTGCTGTGGAAGCGCTGCTTTACCCATCCCCGCCCCTCCACATGAGGACAGAATGGACCAGATGCTCAGCTGGCCTGCCGTGGGCCTGTTAGTCCTATGCTGCAGTTATATCCTGGACGCAAAGAATGTTTTTGCCTACAGATTCCCGTAGGAGGTTGGTCAAGTCTCAACAAGGTCTTTACCTGGGTCTTCCCGCAGATGTTCTAAGCTGGGTTTTCAAATCCAAAGATTTGCTTATGTGGACTGGAGAGGGTTCAGTGGAGGAAAGGCCACATAAAGGAGAGACTCTGAGATAAAACCATGTAAAGATAGATTTTTAATGGGCAGGAAATATTGCTAAACAATTTCTAATCACTTTCTTCCTCTATCACTATGCACCAAAAGACTGTGTAATTAACACCAAAAATGATAAATGATGACTGCAACGTTTAAGAAAATAGCAAATCCAAACAAATGTAAAAAGGTACTTTGACTTAAAATTTTTTTCTTTTAATCAATCTCCTAAAATTTGAAAATAATTAATAATAGTCATTAATTCAGTCATCTAAGAAATACTTACTGAATACCAGCTGTATGCTAAGGGTTAGTCTTAGCTCTGGTCTTTTATTTACAATTAAATATTTTCTGGCCTATAATCTGGACAAACTGAAGGGTTAACATAAGAGTAAATTTAAATGCAAAGACCAGGACTACTGAATCTACTTCACTGGGGCTTGAGATCAGTTCTTTTAATACAAATAGAACCTACATAATCTCATTCTAAATGTGCCTGTTACATATTTATATTCCAGACTTTGTTTTAAACAAATGCAAGATCAGGAATCCTTAAACTGTTTCTCTATGAAAAGACACACTCTACTGATGTATTAAAATATATATGGAGGATAATTTTTTTTTAAAAATCTACTTTTGTGCAAAAACTCAAAAACTGAAATCAGAGGTTCTAATATTTACACACAGGAAAATAAATTGATTTACAATGTAGAAGAATCAGTATAAACCTTCTCCACTAAACTTGTCTGCTGTAGTTTATTACCTACAACTAATAAAACAGCCAGAAATACGTCTAGTACAACACTAAAAGGAGGAAGAAAAAGATTCACAAAAAGGCCAAACTAATTCACTGGATTTATATGATGAGTTAAACACTATCTTTTGCAAATATTGCCTCTTCCTCATTAGAACCTGTGTTGGACCTTCTTACCCTCTTCGCCATGTCTTTTAATCTGTTTTGTATTCTATCATTTTGTCTTCTCAGTTAATTATACAATTTCTTTATATCTGGCTTCTCAATTAATTATTTCAGCAGGTTCTAAGTTGCAGGTTCTTTTCTTTAACTTTTTTTCAGCAGGTTACTTCATCTGTTGAAGTTTCATTTTTAATTATTAAAATCTTTAATTTGACATTTTTTTCTAAATCTCTCTTAAAATTTCCTCAAGCCACTTATTCTGTTTTCAGTGACTGACCTAGAATTCTCCGAGCACATTTAGTTGCTTTCAATGACAGGACTGTTCTGGGTGTCTAGTTCACCAGGGCCTGCTTCCTGAAATAAATCCAGGACTGCCATCTATAGCCCATTCCATGTAAAATTATACCCTGAATTGGTGCTCCTGGAAACCATTTACATAGATAAAATGTAAATGGTCATGCCATCTACATGGGTTGCAAAACAAAGGCTGCCTCCTGGAATTGTGCAGTCCCCAGAAATATAAGCCTAGGTACTTTACATAAATGATTTGAAAATCTCATCACAACAGATTTCTATTTTCATCTAACAGGTGAGAATACGGAGGCTCGGAAAGGTTTGGGCACTTTCTCAGAGTCACATGACTAGGAAGCATGGAGCCAGGATTTGAAAGCACTCAGTGGACTCCAAAGCGCACTTTCTTTGCACCACCCAGGCGTGTACTTAAGGGGAGGGATGAAACACCAAAGTGAGCCAGGGCAATTCATCCGGCCCCAGGACCCCGGCCAACCCAGCCTTAGTTGACCATTTAGCAAATGTTAGCTCTGGGTCCCCAGACAGCAGGCCTAGAGCTCTGTCAGCACAAATACATTATCTAGAGTGGAGAACCTTCATTAGGAGTGTTGTTCTTATGTAAATTTTCCCAAATGGTGCCTTATTTCAACTCGTTTGAGTTTCTGGAAATAAAAGTTAATGATGTTACTAAAACTCAGCATAGAAATGAACTACTCTTTATAAAAAAAAATATTTTTAAGCCTTTAAATTATATGTGGTAATTTCTGTCTCTCCTAGAACATGAGAGAAAGGCAATTTCTAATAGTACTCAGCACCAAACTGAAAAATGTGGAACTTTTTAATCAGAGGTTTTGGGATTGTTTTCCTTCCTTCCTTCTTTCTCTCTTCTTTCTTTCTTTTTCTTCTCTCTTCCTTCCTTCCTCCCTCCCTCCCTCCCCGTCTCTCTCTCTCTCTCTTTCTTTCTTTCTTCTTGGCTCCTTTCTTTCTTTGCCCTCCACTTGCACCCACCCACCCACCCTCCCTCCCTCCCTCCCTCCCTTCCCTTCCTTCTTTCCTTCCTTCCTCCCTCCCTCCCTTCCTTCTTTCCTTCCTTTCTCCCTCAATTTTCTTCCTTCCTTCCTTTCTCCTTTCCTTCCTCCCTCCCTCCTTTCCTTCCTCCCTCCCTCCTTTCCTTCCTCCCTCCCTCCTTTCCTTCCTCCCTCCCTTTCCTTCCTTTCTTCCTCCTTTCCTTCCCTTCCTTGTCTTCCTTCTTCACTTTCCTCCACCCCCCTCACCACTGCCCCAACCACTTGTGAAATGTCAGACCCTCAAGAAGCTTATATTCTAGTGTGTTGTTGTGAAGCCAGAAGATAAACAAGTAACAGATACAAAAAAACTTACTTTCAGAGGGTGAAAAAAATAAAGCAGGCTGCTAAAATACAGAATGGGGCACGGCTGATTTAAATAGGGTCTTGAGGTTCTGCCACTCCCAGGAGGCGACCCGAAGGATGAGCAGCCACCAGCACCAGCCCAGCACCCTGGGAATAGCCTTTCAGTCAGAGACACATGCCAGTGCAAAGCTCAGAGGTAGGAAGTCGGCTGGTCTGTGGTATGCAAAGAGCAAACAGAAGGGCTGGAGCGGGGCTCCCTGGGGAGAGGGGCCTGGAAGAGGAGAGCGAGGTCCGTGGGGTCAGATCAGGTAGCTCTTGTCTGCCGTGGTCATGGGTTGGGCTTTATTCTGAGCATAGGGGAAGCTACTGGAGGATTTGAAGCAAGGAGGCACGTCGTTTGATGTCTACTCTTGGACAATCACTTAGCAGCTGTCGGGCAAGAGGAGAAGCTGAGTTTGGGGACTCTTAAGAGCCGGGGCAAGAGGCACTGAAGGATCTGATGGGGCTGTTGTGGTGGAGATGGAGAGCACAGGATGGATACAGGATGTCTGTGAAGGTACAGGTGACAGGATTGTGGATGTGCTGAAAGTGTGAGTGAAAGACATGCCACTGACAAGGACTCAGGGTTTGCCTCACCTTTTAAGCGGCCTTTAGGACGAATTCTCAGATGAAAGAAGCAATTGCTGAGTAGCTCAGCTGAGAGATCTCGAAAGTTACCCAAAAACCAGTCAGATCATAAACACAAAGCTATGTTCCAATGACTGATGAGGGAGTCTACTGTTCAGGAGATGCAACTTATCGCTTAGAGCCTTGCTACTTGAAGTGTGGTCTGGGGCAGCAGCACTGAATTACCTGGTTAGAAACGCAGAGTCTCCATTCCCCACTCCAGACCCGCTGAGTCAGAGTCTGCTCTGTAACCGGATCCCCAGGGGGCTGGTGTCCACACAAAGGCTGGAGATGCAGTGGTTCAGAGAGGTTCTGGCTGACTGGAGGCTGCAACCGAGCAGGACCCTCTGGGGCCTTCCAGGGACAGTATCTGATACACAATTCCTGAGTTGTTTTACAGATGCTAAAACCCCGATCAAACATTCACTAACTACTTGATGACCTTGAGCATATAGCCCCCTGGAACCTGAGGACTGATTTTTTTTTTCTTTGATGTGGACTTCTTAAAAAAGAAGTCTTTATTGAATTTGTTACAATATTGCTTCTGTTGTTATGTTTATTTTTGCTTTTTGGCCGTGAGCCACGTGGGATCTTGGCTCCCTGACCAGGGATGGAACCCACACCCCCTGCATTGGAAGGTGAAGTCTTAACCACTGGACCACCAGGGAAGTCCCAAGAACCTGAGGATTGATAATGTTGGCACCTGTGACATCACCTGTTACCTCACCATTAAACAATCAGAGAATTGTGCTTGAGCTGCTTACATACCCTGCGACACCCCTCCCTCACCTGGGCTTTAGAAATGCTTTGCTGAAACAGGTTTGGGCCTCTTAAGCACTAGCTGCCTGGACTCCTTGCTTGGCATCTGCAATAAATGCTGCACTTTCCTTCACCACAACCCGGTGTCAGTAGAGCGGCTTTATTGTGCTCAGATGATCAGACCCAGGTTTGGTTCAGTAACAAGGCCACTCCTTTATTTTAAGAAATAAACAAAGGCTCCATGCTTATTTGGTATTAGCAACCTTAAAAAGTAGAAATTGCTTGACCTGGTACGACAACCAAAAATACCAAAATAAAACATAAAACCAGCTCCAAAAAGCTTACTTCAAATCCCCCTACTTACCAGATTTCTTCCCCTTTGCAATGGTCTTATTTTTTCATCATTTTAGTGATTACACACATGAGAATGGAAATCTGCACAAATCTGGTTAGCAGACTTCAGGGCCTTGTCGTCAGGAATACTGCTTTCCAGTAAGGAAACATTACTTTCTTCAATTATAAATAGGGGTCACAGCAATTTCTGTGCAGACCCCTAAATGTTTTATGATGTTTCTAATGAAAAAAAGGCAAAGAAGCCAATGCTGCAATATATCATACACACAAGAGCAGCAAAACATTATAATAAAAATCTATGTACTCAACTACATTTTCAACCGGCAGTGAATCTACTGAGAATGCAACCATTTATATATAGCTCATTTCTTCCTTGAGTTCAGGGGAACCTCGCCGAAATGCACTTCCCTCAAAATCTGGGTTTCCTTCCTGGAGATGTCACCTAAAAACTGAATGCGAAAGCCATCTGTTTAAAAATGAAATCAAGATGTTTTCCAGAAGTGATGCTGGTATTTCTGTATTGGCTTGCACAGAAGTTATTAATAAAAGTTTAGAGAGAATCAAAGTTCAATTCAAGTCAACAAGTATTTATTGAACACTCATTACACTTAGGCGCTTTTGAATTATGTGCATATAGAGCTACTGAAAGTTGCTGATTGAGAAGTTTCCACATTGACAATTTCAAAGACAAAAGGAGAGACATTCCTTAAAACTTAAAACACTCACAACTATGGAGATTTAATCCCTCTTTGGAGTATTAAATTTATTGTATCTTCTTTCCCCCTTTTAAAAAATATGCAAGTCTAGTGATACTGCCTAAATGAGCCCCCTCAGAAGATCTTTCCTGCCCACCCAATTGAATGTGGACTTTCCCTCTCATATAACCTAGTTCTTTCCTTTCATAGCACTAGTACATGCTCTAATTTTTTGTGTGTAGCTTTGTCTTAGCTCTGTCTTCCCATTAGATCACTTCTCATGAGGACAGGAGCTGGTCTGATTTGCTCTGCAATGAATGTAAGCAGCTAGCGGAACACCCTTTCAGGACAACAATAAATATTTGTTGAATGAATGCACGAGTGTTTACAAACTCAAAATCTCTTCTCTGCTCCACTGATTACCTCCTGCTCATTTCATATGCGCTGATTAGAACACATCTTTAAGTTTCCGATTCATCCGGCTATTCACTTAAAACACTATGTGTGCTGGGTAGAGTATATCTGTCTAGAAGAGAATAAATATTGGGTGGGCCAAAAAGTGCCTGCGGCTTTTTAAGTAAAAATAAAAGACACATTTTTCATTTTCACTGAGAACTTTATTGAACAGTGTATTCCCCCTTCTGTTCCACTACCTTCTGCCATTTTCCAGGCAACTTCATAATTCCATCTTCCCAAAACTTTTTATCTTTTTGAGCAAAGAACTGTTCCAGGTACCTGTTATAGTCTTCCAGGGAACTGAAATTTTTTCCATTAAGAGAATTTTGTAAAGACTGAAATAAATGGAAATCCAAAGGTGTGATGTCTGGTGAATACGGTGGATGAATCAGAAATTCCCAGCCAAGCTGTAACAGTGTTTACCTGGTCATCAAAAAAACATGCGGTCTTGCATTATACTGATGGAAGATTATGCATCTTCTGTTGACTAATTCGGGACGCTTTTCGTCAAGTGCTGCTTTCACTTGGTCTAATTGGGAGCAGTACTTGTTGGAATTAATCGTTTAGTTTTTCAGAAGGAGCTCATAATAGAGGACTCCCTTCCAATCCCATCACATACACAACATCACTTTCTCTGGATGAAGACTGGCCTTTGGTGTGGTTCTTGGTGGTTCATTTCGCTTGCCCCATGATCTCTTCCATTCCATCTTACTGTATGGTATCCACTTTTCATCGCTTGTCACAATTTGTTTTAAAAACGGAACGTTTTCATTACGTTTCAGGAGAGAATCACATGTGGAAATATGGTCAAGAAGGTTTTTTTCACTTAACTCATGTGGAACCCAAACATCAAAGTGATTCACATAACCAAGCTGGTGCAATTTTCAAAGCTTGATTTTGATATTTTGAGTATGTTGGCCATCTCCCATATGGTATAACACTGATTATTCTCAATTATTGTTTCAATTTGATGGCTATCAACTTCAACTGGTCTATCTGACCGTGGAGCATCGTCCAGCAAGAAATCTCCAGCATGAAACTTTGCAAACCACTTTTGACACATTCGATCAGATACAGCATCTTCTCCATATACTGCACAAATCTTTTGGTGCGTTTCAGCTGCATTTTTACCTTTCTTGAAATAATAAAGCATAATATGCCAAAAATGTTGTTTTTCTTCCATCTTCAATATTAAAATGACTACACAAAAATTCACCAATTTTGATGTCTTTTTTAAATGCATGCTGATATGATAGCTGTGACATACAAATCTAACAAAGCTGTTTCGAATGAAGTTAAAGACAACTACGTGCTACTACAGCTATCTTAGGGAAAAAACTGAATGAATCTTCTGGCCAACCCAGTATGCTCTTTTGAGGGCTCTGATTCTAAATCTCAGCTGTCCTAATCATCCAACAGTCACGGATCCTAGAACCTTTTTATTGCTTTATTTAATTTCTGATTTTTCTCACTTAAATCTACATGTGGAAGCCAGTTGTAAGCGACATGACCTAACTCAAGGATTTTCATCATTAACTAAAAGCTAAATAATCAAGTCCAATGTGTAAGTTATTAGTGCCAAAATTCCCATTAAAACTATTTGTCGTTTACTATATTATCCAAATGAATGACAGATTTCAAAGAAGACATCCAAAAAAATCAATCTATTTAGAAAAAACGTAAGGAACATAGACACAGGTAACCCAATGGAATGTCCCCAGTTTGTACCTGGATAACAGGACCACTGCAGCTGGGCTGACCACAAACAGCAGGCAGATGAAGCTGAGGGACCACAAATAAGGAACATCCATCAAGTGGAAAGAGAAAGTAAACACCTCAACCTAAACTTGTCTCCAGGCCCAAACCTCAAAGCTGCATTTTGGTGCACATGCTTATCGGGTTCACAGGGAACAAGGCAGAGAACTAGGGAGAAATATTTAGAAAAATTTCTGAAATAGTCAATTAGGCTTCCAAGGTGGGCAGAAATCTACTACAGTCGATTTGGAACCCCAGATCTAGTATGGCTGCAAAGGTTTTGAAGAGGGACACAAATGTGTATTCCATTCCCAGTATAGGATCAAATATCTATTAATTTGCTAAATGTACTTTTTCTTTATAAAAGTAATAAAGGTCACTAGAGAAAATTTGGGAAGTAGAGAAACAAAGGGCACCACACATAATCGCTAATACCACCAGAGGTCATAGATTAACTGATAATGGTAAAATTGTCTTTTATTCATCAGTTTCATATACTTGCCTGCCAAGATTACTGGAAGAAGCTTAGTGTACTGATTTCAAAAGGGGGGGGGGGTGGCTACTGAATGCATTCAGGATAAAAAAGGGAAGCTTAATTACAGTTGCTTATATTCCCTAGCTTTTCACAAATGTTACTGCTGAACAGTCAGAGGTCTGGGACTGGGGCTCATTCGCTTGCTCAAGTCTTCTCTGTCGTGGAGACTGTAATGGACTTGGTTCTGAAAATTCATCCCACTCCTCCCTGACTGAGTTCTGGTTACCTATTTTGAGGAGTTTACCCCCACTCAAGGGGATGTACAGTTGGATTATTCAAGTTATCCTTGGTACTGATTGGTTCAGGACTGAGATGTCTGGCCAAGAAGACATGAGAAGATGTTAGCTTTTTGGAAAGTTCTGGAGAAAGCCCCAGGAAGCACATCTCACACACAGCCCTGTAAAGAAGCAAACTTAAAACTAAGTCAATATCATGGATGGTAGAGGAGAGAGATGAAAAAACAAATCCTGGACGATATGGTTGAACAGATGAATTTACAAACACTGAGCCTATCGTAAGAGGAGTGGGTTAAAAGAGCCAGAACAGCGGTGGGTGTTGGCTTGCTCTTTGCTACTTTTTATGAGATATTACAAGAAAGAGATGAGCAGAAAGGAGTTGCTGGTTTGCAAGCAGAGACAGGAAGGAATGAAGGTAGCCCAGCAGCTGGATGCTGGCTGGGCTCACATGACCGATAAGGGGTCCCTCCCCAGCCTGACATTTCAAGTGGTCTCAACAGAGCCACCATTCATGTGAAAGAGACATGGTACAGCAAGGAAATAAAGACATAAGGAAGTAGAGCAGTGTGTCTGTGTGTTGTATCATGAGACGTGATGGGACTCAAACGGGTGAGAAGCCTGCTATGGTTCCAAGGAAATTATGTTGCCAAAGAAACCACAGGACTAGCCTGCAAAAAAGCCTGTGATGATTCAAGCCCTGAACGGACTCTCAGCTCCCCCAAAGTGATGCCAGCAGAAACTGGATTGTGAAACAGATGTCCCAACACCTACCTCAGATAACACAACAGAGGATAACAGCCAGCCAAGAAATGACCTGTCAGTGGATGGAGCCAGAAGCCACAGAAGATAGTGGGCAAGAGAGTTTTTTACCTAGAAAGCAGAAACAGCCTCCCACTGCCAGGTCAAAGAGCATTCCAAAGTGCTTGTGCAGGAGGGTTCTATTTTTGCTACTGACCAATTCTTTCTCTAAAAGGCAGTTTTTAAATGCAGTTATACTGTCCGTCAGGTACCATCGTGGTTGTATGAATGTGTTGTGTGTGCGTTTTGGGGGGCCGGTATAAATAACTTGTCTTTTAGTACACAGATGCCCAGACCAGGAGGAACCAATTCCAGACCTAATGGAAATAACTGAGCATCAACAGAGATCCTGGATTTGACCCTGAAGCAGTAACAGGTTGCGTACTTCTGGTTTCTTCCCTTGGGAAAGGGGGGAGCATTCTCTAAGCGGCTAGCGAGTGGACAGTACAGAGACTTGGCTGTTCACCAAATGCTTTCTCTCCTCCTCTGGAGCTGCCTGGGCCATGATCTGCTAGCTATGTTACACTTCCTAGCCACAGTTGCCAGTACTTTTGACCTTTTAACTAAGATCTTGCTGACAGAACATGAGTAAAGTGATAAGAGTACCAGGGAGGGTCCTTGGAGAGAGAGGCTTACCTCTCTCATGCTCTCCTTTCTCCTGCCGTAAGCATGAGCATGGACACACCTGTGCCTGCAGGTTAAAGCTAGCAATTAAACCTAGCTTTACCTTGAACCGTGCATCTGCACACAAGAAAGCCCCAGGGCAGAGGCTCCCAAATTTCCTCATATTTTCACAGTGCCCTTTGGCCAAAAGAAATATCTGATGATTCCATTTCAAAGCAGTTAGGTTCTAAAAGTTACATATGTATGTCCTAATGGTAGTCTAGTAGTTGTTTGAAAAAATAATACATATAGAGTTGAGAGAGAAATATTCTTACATAACCATCATTGCTTACTAAGGAGATTTGTGCATCTGTTGAGCTTTGTACAACTTCTCAAACGCCAACTTTATTTCCTATGCAATGTTGATTTGGGCACAATATTTGTTTTTAAAAATCACAAGTTCTGAAAAACCAGCTTCACAAAGATATGATGTCATTGAAAGGAACATAGTTTACGTCTGATGTTGAAAGTGATCTATCTCATTTGCTTGTTGGGTTAGTTTGTTGCAACAATTAGCATTACCCTAACTAATGTATTAACTGAACTCTTGGATGTCCTTCAAAGAAACGTAAGAAACTGTCACGCTGAGTTAGAACGAGATATGGGTTTCCCTGGCTCACTAGTGCCTTGCTTAAGGCTGAACCGAAACGTAGGAGGAAGAACCCGACCAGTACTCTCGGGACATAACCCTCCAACGAGCATGAGGAATCCCCCAGCCAAACAGCCTCCAAGTAACTCTAGTGCTGTCATCCCTGGTCCTCTTCTCAAACAATAATTCTCGAATATTCAATAGATAAATCTTGAAGAAAGAGTAGGAAATGAATACGTATAAATTATTTTGACTAGCTTATTCATTAATTCAGAAAGTATTTACTAAGCACTTATTATGTATACATTACTGCCAGATATTAAAATAAATAAAACATATACAGTATCACTCCACGTGAAATATATTCTTTGCAAACTATTCTTAGGATAAGCAAATCCACATTACTTATTCCTTTGACAGATTGGATTCTGACGCCTTGCTAAGCCAAAAATCAAATGTCCACTGTTTGCAACATCGCTCCCTGAGAAAATAATGTTAGTGTGCTCAGACATTTTTCTTATGGACCATATTCATTGTCTATCTCGACTGGGTTGTTTATACATCAACTAGCTGTGTTCTGTTTTAAAGTTGAGTCAAAGGAGCTAGTCTTTAAATAACTTAAATACGGACCTTGCTCTTCTGAGAGCTGAACCAAGATCTTCCTTGCTTCCCTGATTTACTCCTGGGAGTTTTCAGCCCTCCTTTGCCTCCTGTCTTTAGCAAGCTGAAATCATTAGCTGTTATCCCAACACGCCATGCCTGAAAGTTCTCCCTTCTGCACTTGGGAACTCTGCCCTGTCCTTCAAGACCCAAGTCGAATATTACCTTTCCCGTGCAGCCTTCCACACCACCTCCGAGTAGTAATGATCCCTCCCTCCTTCAAGCTCTCCCAGCACTTTATCCACAAGCACATGAATTTACATACACACACTTCTGTTACAGTACTTTTCAAATTACATAATCATTTTTGGTTGGTGCGTTTATTTAGATTAGGGGTTGGTCAACTTTTTCTGCAAAGGGTCTTGTAGTAAAAGTTTTAGGCTTTGTGGCCTATAGGGCCTCTGTTGCAACCACTGAATTCTGTCATTGCCAAGGGAAAGTGGCCAAGACAACATGCAAATGATGGGTGTGGCTAGGTTTCAGTGAAACTTCTGCTGTAGGCCAGACATGGTCAAAGGGAAATCTAACTCTTGAAGACAAGAAGTCCCATATTGCTTATGAAGTTTCCTAGGTCATTTATCTTCATGGAATATGCATGGAATATGCTCCCTGGCCATTTCCCAAAACTCTGTGGGGCTACCTGAACAACAGGATCCACTTTTGACTGGAAAATTTTGGCCAGGGCTTTCGTTTACAATATATAGCTCACATCCAATAGGATGTGAGTAAACCAGATGTTCAAGACATCGCACTCAGCTGGGCACACAGTTGTGTTTTACTTGACCTCTAATGTTGACCCATGTAATGTCTTATATAGGAGCAAGTAACCTCCAGTTTTCCCTAGTCACCACTACTCTCTATTGCTCTCAGAGTCTGAGGGTCATTACCATTTATCATCTGCCCAGCCTCTTTCTTTTATTACCTGTCTGGTTCCTGTCGTCATCTGAGTTTGCAACTCTTAATATAGGTATTAAGAATTCCTGGGTGATTTGAGACCACAAGTTTTCACTTTTCTTGCACCCATCAAGTTTTACTCCTTTCCTGCACACCCAAGGTAGGCATACCAATGTCTGTGATGAATCAATTTTATAACTGCATACCTTGAAGTTGGGAGGGAGGGACATGAAATTCTCTGCTTACTCTGTACTAATCAAACCATCACTTCTCCTTTCCTCCAGTCCTGGTTCGACATTTTGATTGTCCACAGTCTCACAGGTTATCTCATTTACCTAATTAGATCCTTCTTTTTTAAAATGCAAATGCTCATTTACTTTTCAGTGATAAAATACAAGCACCAGCTAAGAAGCATCTTGAGCTCTAGTTGAGAGTCCCTCTGAACGTTCATAGTAGCCACTTGCTAACCTGAGTGAATAAGCAAGTCTTCAAATATGAAGGTAAGTCCCTTGCTATTAGCAGCAGAGCATGTGCCCTTGTGATGACAACATCACTCGTGGAGCCGGGCTGAGTTATACCTATTTGTCTGGTCTGCCTTGTGTCCTGCAGCCTGCATTGGTGATATGGATGCATTGGGTCAGTGCACCTAGCTCAACTAAGACTAGTAATAGCAGCCAATGCTTATTAAGCACTGTGTGTACAAGACTATTCTAAGATCTCATACATATATCATTCTGTTTAATCCTCCCAAGACACCTATGGAGTATACACTATTATTATATTCATTTTATAGCTGAGGAAACTGTGATACAAACAGGTAGTTTGCCAAGGTCAAATGGAGGATCATGAATTTGAACCCAGGAAATGAGATTTCAAATCATGTTCTCCTGACCACTGAGGCCCCCAGGGCCCCCTCTCTCACTCTTGGTAGATGACCATACAGCAGAAACAAGCCTCTTGTCCAAACAAGTTCAAACCCAAGGTATTGCCAAGAGGTCTACTAATTCAGCTATCATACTTCAATCTAATTGTAATAATGCTGCATTCCAGAATTACCCATATTCTTGTTTAGTAATTAAAAAAATAATGCAGATTTACTATTCCTAGGCTTAAAGAACCTGGGACATTGGTAACAACTTTAATGGAAACTTAAAAAAAAATTGCATTATAGTTTTTCAGCCTACACTGGGAATGACACTGCTCAAGCTTGATATTCTCTAGATACTCTATTTGCTGAAATTTTTATTTTTTATGACCAAAGTGGGCATTTGGTTACAGCTGCTTTAAAATTTTTCTGAGATAAAGATTAAAGTTGTACCTTAAAACAGGAAACTCTGGGACCTCCATTTCCCATCTGTCTGTGTTATAATGGACTCAAAATGACTTTCTGGGGAGGATCTTGGGTTGCCTGGGACTATTCCTATGACTTATTGCTAAGCAAAACCAGGTACACTTCTGTTGAGGCACAGCTCATTCTTAAACACCCTGACTTCACAGGAGGGTATTAATTCTACCCCAAGCTTGGCTGAAAAAGTACATGGCTTTGCACTTCCTGATACAACAGAGCAGCTGTCCTCCATGTACCTTTCCAGCAATATAACTTTAACCTCATTATCAATCCTGAAATATCTTTTTAAAACTTGGCTGAGAGAAGATGTATGTATGGAGGATTTTCCCAAAGCTATGCCTATACCTCAGAAACATGAAGAAATTAGGTTCTTTCCTATTTTGATATCCAAAACAAATATGCAGCATGTATGTATATCCACTCTTTTTTAAAAAAATACAAGTTCAGGGACTACACAAACACAAGGTAAGAAAAAGACAGTCCACATTCCATCCCGGGTGGATGGCAGACCATCAGAAACTGACAATCGACCACAAACGGTTGAATCTGTTGGAAACACTCTGTTCTTTCACAGAGTTGACTTTCAATTACTTTTGTGACAACAGATGCTGTGGTCAGTTCTGAGGGACTACATAGGGAAGAGCTGACGAAGGTTATCCGATAAGGATGTTGTTCATGACACTATATGGTGTCACTCTAGAAAGACTTATTGGAGAAATTTCTCTTTGGTCTCAATGGCAGGCAGGATGGGACTTCTCCAAGCAACTGGCTGCATTTAACTGATGAACTCCACAGATCATGTTTGCTTCCTCTATTGGCTTCTGAACGGCTTGGTGTCAAACGTGTGGTCCTTCTCTCCAAAAGAGGTCACCTGACTCTGTCTCAATCTTCCATGATCATTTGTGCTTTCCTTCATCTATTTATTTTATTTTCTCTTGTTATACTGAACAGATTTTAGTAACATATAGTAGTAAGATTTTTGACAAAGAATGGTAGAAATAAGCAGTTATTTTCTTTGGTGTTTTTTCCCCCTGGTGACTGGCTCCGCTGATGATCCTGTCACTACAGCTAACACCCTGAAAGTCATCCTTGACTCCTCCTTCTTCCTCATGCCCACACCTGACTCTGCTTCAGATTCATCCACTTATAACTCCACTGTCACTACCTCAGTCAAGGCCAACAGCGTCTCTCTTCTGGGCCACCACAGTAACTGAACTGGTCTTCCTCTCTCATGTCTAATTCATTCCCTTATCCAACCTATCCTCTTAAGTGTCAGCCATGCTGGAAACCCTAGTTTGGCTTCCCTTTGGCCCTGGGATATGGTCCAGACTCTCTAGAAGACTTTTCAAGTCCCTGGAAAACCTGGAATGAGCACTTTTGATCTGACCCATGGACCATCTCCTACTTCCTCACAAGTACGGTTCCCCCTCTCTGTCTTTTGGACATCTGCATGCACCATTTCCTCTGCCTGGGATGCTCCTATTCCATACCCTTGGCTCTCTTTTATTCACCTCTCAGTTTAAATGTTCCTTTTTTGGGGGGCAGGCTTTCGTGGCATCTTAGACTGGGTTACACATTCCTGTTATATGTCTACAGAAGCAGTTATTATTTGGGAAGTACAGATTATTGTATTTGATCAGAGTTACTGATTGGATTGTCTGTTTTCCCTGCTACACAACAGGACAGGGATGCATTTTTGCTCACTGCTCCAGCCCTAGTGCCTGGAACAATACAGAAATGTAATAAACATCAATTGAATGACTGAATGAGATAAATCACCATCATATCATCACCCAAAAAGCACCAGAAATTAGGAACAGCTGAGAGAAGATTCCTGGCTAGTATATCTTTAGTGGACCCACAAATTTAATGAAACAACCTGCAAGGTGGCTCTTATTTTTATGTAAAAACGTCATTACAGGGCTTCCCTGGTGGCGCAGTGGTTGAGAGTCCGCCTGCCGATGCAGGGGACACTGGTTCGTGCCCGGTCAGGGAAGATCCCACATGCTGCGGAGCGGCTGGGCCCATGAGCCATGGCCACTGAGCCTGCGCGTCCGGAGCCTGTGCTCCGCAATGGGAGAGGCCACAACAGTGAGAGGCCCGCGTACCGCAAAAAAAAAAAAAAAAAAAAAAAAGAGGAGAATTCACACAAGCCATATCATTCCTGGGTTGATTCCTTATTTGGTTGCCATAAATCACCCAGGTAATGCAGCAATAAAAGACGAAGTTAATCTTCAGAGATCTTTCCACTTGTCAAGGAAAACTCTGTTAGCTCGACTTAAAGGGAGGCTATGGTTGTCTGCTTGAAAGAAAACAGAGAAGAGGGATGATTACCATGTAATTTAGAGATTTCATGTACTTGCCAAAATCGCTGTCACCTCATTCCCCTTGCAAAGCCGATGCAATGCAACTGACTCATGACAACGATGGTTTCTACCTTTTTGGTGAAAATAAGTTGTGCTGTTACCTTCTCCACACATACTACAAGGCAAGACAATATAATATCACAGACTCCTATTCTTGGGCTGAATGTATGCAAGCAGACCTAGATCTAGGATGGACCAACAGATACCTGGCTTCACTTCCTTTATTTCCTGCATTCTTGACTCCTGCTCATTCATGAATTCTAATGAGATATTCCTATCCAATGCATATGAGGATCGTGCAGGTTATAGCTTTCATGAAATTCAGACAAAATGATTATTCTTACTTCTGCTAAAACAAATATTTTAACTCAACAATGCCTATAGAGCATTTCCAACCAGTTAAAACTCTCAGTTCCAGTTAACTCTTGAACAAGGCAGGGTTCGGGCACTGACGCTCCATGCAGTTGAAAACACTCATGTAATTTATAGTCAGCCCTCCATACTCAAGGTTCCTCCATATATGTGGTTCGACGTTTGCAGATTCAACCAACCGTGAACCACATAGGACTAGTATTTACTACTGAAAAAATTCCACGTGTAAGTAGACCCACATATTTCAAACCCATGTTGTTCAAGAGTCTACTGTACTTGCGAATGGAGAGGGGACTTCTGGGTTGCTATGATACTCAATTTCTCAGACTCAGCTGTATCTCAGGCCCTGGGTTCTGTGAGATGCTCTGTGCTCTTATATAGTGACTTCTGTTACCTGCAACCAAGGGAATCTGAACAAGTGGAGCAAGTCCACTAGGTCAAGTTCAAACACATGGGTGGTCTGAAGTACAGACTGTTACAGAGAAAGGAAAGGGAAACCCTGAAATGACCTCTGTGGGAGAGAAGCAAGTCACCCTTTAAAGACAAATGCAAACTATCTTCCAAAATGAAAAACTGAAGAATATAAGCATAATTAGAAATGCTGACTTCTTCTGCACATAGATCCAGCTCAGTTAAGTAATCATCTTCACATACACATGCATCCACACTCACCAAGGTATTCTCTGCCCCTTTCTCACTACTTTTATAGACTTAAAATGCCATGAACAGTAAAGCACAATTTATGTACTAGTAAAAAAAAAAAAGTACTGCCAATTAAATTGTAGTACAAGGCTTTCTTACCCTTTATTTTTAATTTTCTACTACTTGAAATGGCTTCTTTTAGATTTAGGTAGACAGATTTTTAGCACTTCTCATTTTTATGCATAAAAAGGGAAATCTGAGATAAATATATTAAGGTATTCCTAAAACATCTTTACATTCAGAGTCCAACCCTTTCAAATCACTCTTCCATTCAGTCTTTGGTAACTATGCTTCTTTTAAAAAAGAGAAGCATTTCTTTAAAAAGTGCTTCACCATTGTCTCTAAGCTGCCAGCCATCATTTGGAAAGTTCTCACACTAGAGCTTTCTTGATCTAACCAGAAGGTGTCAACAGGACATGGTCAGACAATAACCTAATCCTCCTTCCTCAAATAGCGCTTCAATGTCTGTTTTAAATGTGAAGAAGTTATGGTTGTCTAGCCATGCAACTAGAAATAACAACCATGCCCACACATGCAAAGAACAGCAATTAGGTCATGGGTGCTGCCAGCAGTGATTGCAAGATGCCATAAACCATAAGCGGCATCCTGATTTTAGAGATAAGAAAATGTGTGTGTGTTGGGGGGAAGTGTACCTTAGAATCAATGAAATACAATGGATACTCACCCCAAAATATAAAGTAAAATCCCTGTAAGACAGGCTCGATCATTTTTACTTCTGTGAAAACAAGTATTTTAACTCAAGGATACTTTAGAGCATTTTCAAACTAGTTA
Source organism: Grampus griseus (assembly GCF_964374135.1). Classification (NCBI taxonomy): domain Eukaryota; kingdom Metazoa; phylum Chordata; class Mammalia; order Artiodactyla; family Delphinidae; genus Grampus; species Grampus griseus. The sequence goes on from NC_138998.1 coordinate 1,697,088, forward strand.
AAATTCTCCGTTACTTGCAATTAGAGTAGTTTAGTGGTAGAATAATCAACCCAAAGCAACACTATTGCAGCTGGTTGGTTTGGGCACATGGTTCTTCTTTAGTAAAAGGAATTTTACTGCAAGCTGTCCTGATCCAGAGGAGGCAGAACTTTCATGAAGGGTTATATTTCCCATTTCTCCTACTCCATAGAGATGGAATGGGTAGACTATAGTAGATGTGAAACATACCCGGCTTAAACACATCATTGGTTTACCTCCCGTCCCCCACCCTTCCTTACAAAGAATGATGATACAAGCTGCATTCAGTGAAATAACCGAGAAACAAACTAAATAGGTGTGTAGGCTGACAAAATATTTTTAATACACCATCTGTAAATCTCTCAAACTTTTTGGGTTAAGCCACAAGCTCTTTCATGCATAAAGTCTGGGGATGATACGGAAAATTTCCAGGGGAACAGGACAGACTTTACTATCCTGAGAGGTCCCCTGCCTTCCAAGGAAGATAGGGTGTTGCCAGTGCAACCAAACTTCCCTGTTCTCCACTCAGGGCCCTTTCTTCCTGCCTCGGTGGCCACCACTTGTTGCTGGGGATTTTTGTGGCCAGTGTTCCACTTATCACCCTTCAATTCAAGATTCTTTCTTAAATCTATTGTCTGCATCCCAGCTGGGTGGCAAGACTGTCTGTGAAACCCTGCACCAGCCTCTAGCCGAAAAGTTTCCAAAGACCTGAAACCAGCACTTGGTGGAGATTATCAGAATTTGATGAAGCTAATACACTGGAGAATTAAGTAGCAGCTTGATTATTAGCAGGAAGTTGTACAGAAAAGAATAATAATGCAAGTTATTCTCTTTCTACTAAATAAAGCCATTATCTTTTTTCTTAGGTCTTGTCTTTGGAAGAGGACTTTATTCTTCAAGTAAGAAAACAAACAAGCCAAAAATATTTCCACTGCACATTTCTTGTTAAATTAAGAAAGGCTTGGTCTTAGGGTTGTCAAAATAAACAGGATATGAAAAGTTAGACTTGTAGGAAATTTACAGTGATGCTGAAATGTACTGTACCCAGTGGTAATTTAATTTCCTTATCAGTCTTTCTCAAGAGAAACTGGGAACAAAATGTGCCCAAGCCCAAGAAGAAATCCTGAGGAGACTGCAGGAAAGAAGCTAATTGCAACCATGAGTACCAGACTGAGCCATTTCAGATAATACAAATACAAAGGGGCAAAAACAGGGAATTCTCAGTGAGAAAGAGGAAGAAAAAGAACAGAACAAAAATAAACCAGAATGGCAGATCACTTTATGATGTGATGTGTTTTAAAATCAATGGCAGGTCAGGACAAAACCACATGAAAAAAACCTGGCTCTCAGTGGTGCTGAAGATCTATCAAGAACAGCACAAAAAATAGATATTTACTAGACAAAAAGAAAAATATTTCAACATTCAGAAAAAAATTGAGAATATATCTAAGAGGGAACCCAGAAGACTTTACAGTCACTATAAATTTTATACTGTTAGGCTGACATGACTCTGCATAAAAAATAATATATTGACTATTAATTTCCCATACATCAGGGTTAGAAAAACCAATATTTTTTATAGGAAAATGTTATTTTTAATACCATATAATACAGTTAGGAGAACTAGTGTATAATGCAAGGAAAGGTCTCTCTTTAATTTTTATATCAAATTTTAAATGAAGGGTCAAATTGTAAGGTTTTGAGAATTCTTTTTTAGTGTTGTAGCATAAGTGTTCCCGTGGATTGCATTTTAAAACAGGATGGTTACTTGATGCTGATGTTGGTAATCTATAAATATCATTAAAATGCTTTTAGGCCAATATGTCTTCTACATTAGTGACCCTCAAGTTTTCCCATGCATACAGATCACCTGAGGATCATGTAACGCAGAGTCTGACTCAGTAGGTCTAAACCGAGGACCGAGAATCTGCATCTTAACGAGTTTCTAAGTGCTGCTGTGGACCATGATTTGAGCAGCAAGACTCCCCACGTGACCTCTGTTTCTGGTGGGGTCTTTCACTCATGATACGTGGACTGGAAGGATGATCAACTTCTAGTCAGAACAATCTCTGGTCTTAATTATGGATTTTGCTTTAAGAGCACCTATGCCCAAGTAACTGTTAATGTCTATAAGAGCCTGCTCTCTCTTTTATTTAAAGTCATCATTATAATGAAAAAACTGAACTGCTGCCTAATATCTGTGTAGTTGTAGGTTAGGTTATAAATGGAAATACAGACTCTTGTCCTGAGGAGTTTACAGCACAACATTGTGTGGGTGTGAATGTGACATTCCAAAGCAAAACAGCAACACCAAAGCAGATGCATATCTTCAAATCACATCTAAATCAAAGGTTTCATCTGTTTTTAAAGTGAAAGAAAAATAAATATAAAATTTGATGGAAATTGAGATAATTTAGCTTAGGAAGTTAATTGTAATTTTATACAGCTGTCAGTTTTCTTTTGGACAATTCCTATGAAAGGGCACAACACGTCAGAAATTATGAAAAAAGCAGTTTTCCAGGCTGCAGGGGAGAGAGCACTTCTATGAGCACAATAACAAACAGGGCTGCCAGTGTCAAGAACATTCTTGGCCATTAAAACAGATACTGATGCATAGTGCTCAGGGAAAAGCAATGAAAACTACAAGGAGATATCATCTCACACCTGTTAGAATGGCAATTATCAAAAAAATAAAAGTGTTGGCAAGGATGTAGAGCAAAGGGAATCCCTGTACACTGTTGGTGGGAATGGAAGCTGGTATAGGCATTATGGAAAACAGTACAGAGGTGCCCCCCCCAAAAGAGAAACCCCACCAGAAATGGAACTACCATATGATCCAGCAGTCCTTCTGAGTATATATTCAAAGGAGATGAAATAAATACCTTGAACAGATATCTGCACTCTTATCTTCATTGGCATTATTTACAATAGTTAATAAGATATGGAGGGCTTCCCTGGTGGCGCAGTGGCTAAGAATCCGCCTGCCAACGCAGGGGACATGGGTTTGAGCCCTGGTCCGGGAAGATCCCACATGCCGTGGAGCAACTAAGACCGTGCACCACAACTACTGAGCCTGCACTCTAGAGCCTGTGAGCCAAAACTACTGAGCCCACGTGCCACAACTACTGAAGCCTGCGTGCCTAGAGCCTGTGCTCTGCAACAACAGAAGCCACAGCAATAAGGCCACGCACCACAACGAAGAGTAGTCCCCGCTCGCCGTAACTCTTAGAGAAAAGCCCACGTGCAGAAATGAAGACCCAGTGCAGCCAAAAATAAATAAAATAATTTTAAAAAAAGATATGAAACTAACATACCATTGTAAAGCAATTATACTCCAATAAAGATGTTTAAAAAAATAAAAAATAAAAAAAAAAATAAAGACTCAAAACTAAAAAAAAAAAAAAAAGATATGGAAACAACTTTAGTGTCTATTGAATGATGAACAGATAAAGAAATCGTGATATATATATATATAAAATATAAAATGGAATATTATTCAGCTTTAAAAAAAGAGATCCTGACTTTTGCAACATCATGGATGAACCTAGAGGACATTATGCTAAGTGAAATTAGCTACACACAGAAGGACAGACACTGCATGGTATTACTTACATGTGGAATCTGAAAGTGTTGACTACATAGAGGCAGAGGGTGGGGTGGTAGTTATCAGGGGCAGGGAAGGGGTGGAGATGGAGAGATGTTGATAAAAGGGCACGAAGTGATAGCTCTGTAGGACAAATGAGCCCAGAGATCTAACCTGCAGCACGATGATTACAGGTAATAACACTGTATTGAATACTGGAAAGTTGGTAAGAATAGATTTCAGGTGCTCTCACCATATACAAACACAGCTATGTGAGGAGATGAGATTGTTAATTCGCTTGACTGTAATAATCATTTCACTATGTATGTGCATATCATACAATCACGTAGTACACCTTAAATATACACAATCTTTATTTTTTAAAAAAAGGTGGTGGGGAACTTAAGAATAGCTGTGAGTCATTAACAACTAAGATTAAATATACTTGTGACTCTCAAATATAATTGAAGCACTTCCTAGATTTATGCAACTAACTTTTCCTCCAAAAGCTTTATAAAAAATATATCTCAGTAAATGAAATCAAAACAGTATTAGGGTTGATTACTTGCATCTGAGAAAACAAGATGCATTTGTTAGGAATTCTAGAGTTCCTTGCTGCCATGGCCCTACAAGCATTTAACTGGTATGAAAATAATCCTGCCAAGCTTTAGAAAGACCCCAGGGTCTGGAAAGAGCCAAGATGATAGAAATATCTCCCCATTCCCACTGTTCTTTCTGTCAAACTCATAAAAATGTACATAATCCCTGCACATTTGTAAAAGTGCACTGTATTTACGTCAAAGCAAACTGGAATGTGGAGCTTTCTGTGTCTTTCACACAATGCAGCCCATTGTTCTCTGAGAAAAAAAGGATGAGATATTTTGATGCCTGGGGCAAGGCTGAGATTATTCAATTTGAGTTGGGGAATTAAGAACAGATTCTTACTACTAATGCTTGATCAGTTTAAACTGTTACAATACACCAAATACTCCTTCTTCCTGAGATTTTGAAATTTAATATCTTTTAAAATGGGAAAAGCCAAAGATAATTTCTCTTTAGAATAAGATACAATTATAGCTGCAGTTACGTGACTAAGCCAATTTATTGTATTACCTTTCCCTTTCACCATGTCAACTGGCACTTTATTCTCTTGTTAGAAGAAGTCTTAATATTTAAAACAAAATTTGCTCTAAATGAAGCAACTGGTGCTTTTAAAACATTTCGAAAAGGTAGCTGTAGTATAGAGAATTAAAATATCTGAATTTGCGTCCTTGCCTCTTTCACTTACTAACGCTGTGATTTCAAGCATCTCAGAGGTTGAGTCTCTTTTGTAAAGCTTCTCAGAGACATGAAAGAAGGGTATCTAATCCTTCCTAAGGATTATCCTAAGATAACACATATGCATGCCCTTTGGAAACTCTAGAACGCTATGGTAGTTTTATGTAATTTTAGGTAGTGGCAGCAGCAACCATAAAGTAAGACAAGTTGACATATATTTAGCCTCAACATGGTAAGCTGTCAATTTATGAGCATAGCCACCCTCATATCCTATATTTAGGGGTTTGTTTCTGGGACCACTCCTGGCATGAATTTCTGAATCAGTCAGGAGACAGAAACAGTATCAGACAGGATTTAGTGTCAAGAATTGTTAACCAGATATTGGAGACCTGAAAAGGCAAAAAGGGAATACAAGCATTATACGGCAATAAATTGCAGGAAGCAACTCTTAGTCACAGGCTGGGGAAACAAAGAGAAGAGGTTGGAACTGTCACAGCTTAAGGCTCAAAGGAGGGATCAGACCTCTGAGAGGACTCCACCTAGAGCATGCTGGGGACTCTGAAACTGGTTCTGGGAGTGTTGGAAAAACTACAAACTGGAATCAAGGTAAGCCATTGAAGGAAACTGTCACTGCCTGGGCGAAGGGGCATGGATGCGGGAGGGCTCACAAGGAAGGGAAGCAAACCTGCTCCTTTTTCCTTGTCCTACCTCCCAGTGACCCTCTAGCATCTCTGTTGGAGGTGAACAGGGATCCAGCTGGATGTGACGAAATGTGGTTGCACTGTACCAGGGCAGCATCACAAGCAGAGGGAAGAAGGGTACACTTGTCCCTGAGAAACCACATCTTAGTAACCAGCACATCCAGATTTAAGACATTTTGCTTTTTGGGAGAACGTTTCGAAAGACATTTTAATTTTAGTATTTTTCGTCTGGGCATGCATTCACCAGTTAACCAGAGTTCCTACCATTCCCCGTTATCACATTTGAGTCTGATCCCCCAGATCACAATTCCAAGTGCCACTGATTCTTCTAAAGATGCTGTGGAACATGCTCCAAATATTATATTCCCCTCAGGAAATAAAGCCAAGAAACACAAAAACTCATCCTTTATCAGGTGTTACAACTCAAAGGATGCAAAGTTTGGGTGGAGTAACATCTTCAATCATATCCATACTCAAAGGAAATATCATCAGCATTAGGATATTACTAATATACTCATGTATTTGTTTATAGTATAAATTACTATACTATTTTAATAATATCATTTTTTTAGGTTACTGTACCTACCAGTTGAATGCTTATCATAATGGCAAACACTGAGTGAGATGATTCACATATCTTACATCATTGATAATTTGCTATCTTCCAGAGCCATTATTATGAAATGCCAACTTCAAAAGATTAAGCATCATAGCCAAAATTCTACCATTGGTGTGTCAATGCAGGGCTAGAATTTGGTCTGGATGACTCCAAAGCCCAAAATCTTTGCTCTGTATCTCCCTGTTTCCATATAAAGATTAATTTTGTACGGAGGGGCCCACTTGGAAACTGGCAGAGAATATTTGCATAAGTAAAGAGATACAAAAATACTGCTGCCATGGTGAGGCTAAGTTTTAAGTGATATCAGTTTTAGCAAAGTAAGTTTAAAATGTAGCTTTATTGGGAATTCCCTGGATGTCCAGTGGTTAGGACTCTGTGCTTTCACTGCCGAGGATGCAGGTTCAATCCCTGGTTGGGGAACTAAGATCCCGCAAGCCGCGCAGCGCAGCCATAATAACTAACTACCCAACTAAATAAAGATAAAATGTAGCTTTATTGTAAAAAAATTTAAAGTCAACTCACACATAGTTTTAATTTTAAAACCTTGTACAATTTGAACATTGTAAAAGCTACAGAGAAGGAAAAAATGGCTACAGAATTGGCAAAATGAATGTCACAAAATCTCTATACAAAAAAATATTGAGCAGAGACTGGCATCCATCCATCAAAATCCATTGTCTCTCTCTCTCTTCCTAGGCACTGAATTAGACTACATTACCCAGGCACCCTTGCAGGTAGGTCTGGCCCCATGACTGAGTCCTAGCCAATAGGATTGAGAGTGGGGGCTGTGTGGTCCTTTCTTATCTGGCCCATAAAACTTCCCACCATCATGCCTTCATCTCTTCCCTTTCTCTCTGGGTGGATGCAGATGACATCAGGACTCTAGGAAATGAAAAAACTCAAGTCGGAGGACGCCTGGATAGGTAAATCACCTCATGGTGACCTCCACCCCTCTTCTGGGCTTTTCTGTATGTGAAAAATAAACTTCTACTATGACTGAACCATTTTATGTTTGCATGTATTTATTTCCACTGCTTAATTTATTCTTAATGAATATACACATGGTTTTTAAGAATTAGACTAACAACAATACTAAAAATAATGCTGATAGCTCATACTTATTAAGCTCTTACCGAAGTGTTAGGTTTATGAAAGACCTTGTCAGGCCTTCACTCAGAACCTCTCCATACTTTGCACATACCATAGAGGATCCCAGTTAGGTGTTCTTACAGTTCAGACTGAAGAAGAAAACTAGAATAAAAAGATTTATCTGTAAATAAGATCCCTGATAGAAGCAAGAACTGACAGCAAAGGAAGAGGCAGAAGGAACATACAAACCATGTAAGAAAAAATGCAACCTGGGACCATTTGGTGTAGGGCCGTAACTCCACCAATCCGGAAAGCCTTTGAGGAAATCACAGTATGACTGCTCCTTTCAATAGCTGATGTTTACAATGATGACTATGTTATCAAAAAGTTAAGCCACATTCCCTAAGTCCTGCTTAAGAAAGCAGAAGTGTGTTACAATATGCCTGTGAATATTTTCCAATTGACATGGTCCACATTGAAAAAAAGAAAAAAGAAAAAATCTTGGGACCTCCCTGGTGGCGCAGTCGTTAAGAATCCGCCTGCCAATGTAGGGGACATGGGTTCGAGCCCTGGTCTGAGAAGATCCCACATGCTGTGGAGCAACTAAGCCCATGCGCCACAACTACTGAGGCTGTGCCCTAGAGCCCGCGAGCCACAACTACTGAGCCCACGTGCCACAGCTACTGAAGCCCACATGCCTAGAGCCCGTGCTCCACAACAAGAGAAACCACCACAATGAGAAGCCCACGCACTACAACAAAGAGTAGCCCCCACTTGTCTTAACTAGAGAAAGCCTGAGTGCAGCAACAAAAACACAACAGAGCCAAAAGTAAATAAATAAATAAACAAACAAAAAAAACCCCTGGTATCTAAGGGATGTGCTTTAGTTAGCTGGAAAATGTGCTTATGGAACAGCAAATTTCTAAATGGTGGTACATTACTATGCATTTATTTATCTGAGGAACCATCCTTTGAAACATCACAACTCTAAATCCTGATGGGAACTCAGACGGGGTTAGATTTGATACAATGCAGCCTATCAGGAACAGTCTCTTTTACTGCATTCCCAGGTCATGGGCAACAACCTGTTCTGATGTGAGTCACTCTCACACATTGTTGGTTATCTTTCCACTGCTGTCTTTCTGGGGCATCTAGTGTGAACCATGTAACTCAGCTGTGCGGCTTTCCTGCTGGGATTAGTAATAGCTGTACCACCAAATATTACTGTGCAATTGACCTAGGGGTTACATTTAGATTACTTCGGATTTCTATACTTGGGAAATGCATGCCTTAATTTTCCTCTTAGGTTAAAATTCATAATGGAAAAGAAGATGTCTGTTCATGATACTGACTTATACAGTGGGTATGATTTGCTTTATAATAGCAGTGCTTGTACCACCAAATGTACCTTTATGAATTAGGGCATCCAGCCTAAGGAAAAAAACAGGCTGACAAGTATTAATAAACACACTGGGAGTGGGAAACAATCCCAACTGTAAGGCGGATAATAGAAGCTGCTTTCTCTACCTACGAGGGGAATTTCAGGAGTGGAGATTTGGTGATCGTGCTCTTTCAGTCTTCCCCTCCAAATGCATGGAGGCCTATAAACAGCCGAATCCATTATTCACAAGATAAAGGCCAAGCAAGGAACCTAGACCATTATATCAGAAGCAGTGCAGTCTTACTTGGCGAAACATATGACTGATATCCTTTACGGCACCACAAATCTTTTGTTTTGCTTTGTTTTGCACATGGATATACTGAACAACTGTCATTTATTTTTATACCTGTTATGAATTTTTTAAAAGTGCTATCGAAGCACTTGTTTTACTATCTTTTTCTTTTTTTTTTCTCTTTTACAGTAGGTCTCAGAGAAGCCTGAGGGCACATCCTAAAGCTCATTAGGTAGGAGAGGAATAACGTCCAGCCACACATTGATTCTCTGTAGGGACTCAAGATATTTGTATGTGGTGTAAACTGCAGGGAGCCAAAATAAAAATTCCCTAACACTAAAAAGAATAAAATTGTGAAAATATTTTACCTCTAGAGTTAAAATGCTCAAATTAGAGTGACTTTTCCTTCAACAAGTGTTTTTAAAATATTTTAACATTTTGCTAAACCACAGAAAAGTGTACAAATTGTAAGTGTGAGGCTCACTGAATTTTTACCAAACACACGTGTGACCAGCATTCAGATTAAGAAATAGAACTTGATGCACAAATAGAAGCTCGCTCTCAGTCTTTCCCTCCACCACCCCCTGCCAGGGAAATTACTGGGGTATTGAAGATGAACTCTGCATCTCTGTATCTACACACTGAAAGCCGAGAGTACAGTACTATAAGATATAAGATTCATCCATACTGTTGCACACAGTTTTAACTCTGTTTATTCTCACTGATGTAAGACATCCCGTTGTTGTGTCTCCATTCTGATATTGGGTACTATAAGATTTAAGATGCATCCATATTGTTGCATACAGTTGTAACTTTGTTTATTCTCATTGATGTATGACATCCCGTTGTTGTGTGTCCGTTCTGATATTGACAGACCTCTGGGTATTTTCCAGTTGTCAGCTATTGGGAATAATAGTAGCACCAGCTTGCTGCACCCGTGTTTTGGTGAACGTATGCTACTGCTTTTAATCAGGCTTTCACTGAGGCATACAACCAATGGGTCATAAGATATGAGCATGTTCAGATTTATCAGATACTAATAGTTTTCCAAAGTGGCTGCACCAATTTATACTTCTACCAGCAATGTATGGGAGTTCTGGTTGCTCCGAATAGTCACAAAAATTTGGTAATATCTGTGTTTTCCATTTTAGCCATCCAGGTAGTTGTGTGGTATGCTCATGCTATGATGTTAATTAGCATTTTCCTGCTGACTAACTAATGATGTTAAACAGAATGAGACTTTCTGACACATTTTTAAGTAAATGTGTATTGTACGGAATCCTGAGACAGTAAGGGATCTCAAAGACCATGCAAGGACAGCAAATGTGTAGCACATCTGCCCCCACTGACCCCCTGCCTGTACCTCTGGAGGAGAACACTGCCAACTGATCACTGCACCTGGATTCAGCCTCAGAATCTCTCCCAATACAATTCCTTACATAGTCATTTCCAAGCAAACAGAATAAACTAACCAGAGGAATCTTACTGACCAGATGAAACTTATCAAAAGCAGAGAGGTAGGAATAGTGGAAAAGGCTAAGGGAGACTGCCCTGGGTTTAAGTTTCAGAACTGCCATTCACCGTAGCAGAAAAGAAGGTCCCCGTTCATGATAGTGACTTTATAAAGTGGTTTGTTTGGCTTTATGGTAGCAATGTTTGTATAGCAGCAATATTCAATTCATTGAATTGAGTGACAATGGCAAGTTAATTCATCTCTAGAAAGTGTTATTGTGAGGATTAACTAAAAAATATTTGCATTATTTGTAGTTCTATTCTCCTTCCCTTTTTTTAAGGACAGCTTTCTTTCTCCTGGGGACAAATCTTTTACTACTTCTGCTAATCTATCTGCTCTTGAACTAATATGATTCTTACAAGCCTGCTGAAGATGGCAGAATTTTAGGCCGACTATGAGTCATTAAGAGAGCAAGGTCTGGATAAAGAAGATGTGGTACATATGTACAATGGAATACTACTCAGCCATAAAAAGAATGAAATAATGCCATTTGTGACAACATGGATGCAACTACAGATTATCATACTAAGTGAAGTCAGTCAGGAAGAGAAAGACAAATACCATATGATGTCCCTTACATGAGGAATCTAAAATATGACACAAATGAACATACCTAGGAAACAGAAACAGACTCAAAGACATAGAGAACAGACTGGTGGTTACCAAGGGGGAGGAGAGGTGGGATGGAGTGTGAGTTTGGAGTTAGTAGATGCAAACTATTACATACAGAATGGATAAATAACAAAGTCCTACTGTATAGCACAGGGAACTATATCCAGTCTCCTGGGATAAACCATAATGGAAAAGAATATAAAAAAAGAATGTATATATGTGTATAACTGAGTCACTTCGCTGTACAGCAGAAATCAGCACAACATTGTAAATCAACTATACTGCAATTAAAAAAAAAAGAGAGAGAGCAAGGTCCTTCTCAACTTTTGTCTAAAGCAAGATACTTACATTTGGGCCATTTAAGTCATCATCTAAAACCATGAAAAACGAGGTGGCGAGTGTTCAGTGATGGAATTATGAGAAGGATCTAGGTCGTGTCCCCGACACTTGGCGATGGTGCATATCACCTCCGGCATTTTGGGAAGTATTCATTCACTCACACCACCCTTAGCAGATCTCCTGAAACCGTTTCATGATCAACAATGATGTCAACCATTGGCCAAGATGGGGCAAAGTGCTCCGGCCCAAAGAAAACGACAGAAACAATCAGACTCTCTCGGCAGCTCCTTTTAGCTACCTTTGCATGGTTCCAAAGCCCTCAGCCTGCCCTCACAGGCAGGTGGAGGATTCTCCCTCTCTGCTGGGCCAAACTGGGCTGGGAGTGGTACTAATTCATGGCATCTATGTATGCTATCTTTCAAAATCCAAAACGTTTTGAATTCTGAAATAACTCTGTCCCCAGGAGTGTTGGATAAAGGAACTGGACCAGGGTTGCAACAGGCCTTGTTCTCAAACTCCTGTCCTCTGAGTGTTTGCCCTTTAACCTGAATTATTTTAAAGAGAGGCAAATCAAAATAGAGAGACACAGGCTTTCACCTAACAGAGAAGCCAAAATATAAACATTTGAAAGTACCCAGGGTGGAAGAAAACATGGGGGAGCAGGGACCCCCATACACGACTGGTGGGAATGTATATTGGTACAAACTTTTTGAGAAGCTATTTGCAATTTTCCTAGAGAATTTAAAATGCATGTACACTTTGATCCAGCAATCCTACTGCAAAGTATCCTGTGGAAAGAGTCAAAACAGTATGCCAAGGACATGCCATATTGAATATAACAAAAATATAAAATAAAGGTTTATCAATAAAAGACTGGTTACATAAATTTTGGTATAACCACACAAAATAATGCAATGCAGCCTTTAAGAAAGTGGAAATGAGGTAGACCTATATGTAACAATATGGAAAGATAAATATTTAAGTGAAACAAGTAATTTGCAGAAGAACATATATAACATATGAGAAGTATATGAAATTATATAATATATGGTTTTTATAATTTCTAAGGATATGCTTATATTCTAGATAAGAAAAATTTTCCTTACACATATTTTTATGGAAAATGACAGGTGGTGATGATTGGGGATGAGAACAAAGGAAGAAGGCTTTCACCTTTCATTGTATATGTTTTTAACTTTTTTCTTTCCCACGTGCGTGTTCTGCTCTTATTATTGGTCCTCAGGAAGCTTGTGGAGTCTTCACAGGCTCAGTTACAGTACAAGTCACTGAGCATCTTTCCTAAGACTAGAAGTGCCATGAAGGGAAGCCTCCAGGCACCAAAGACCCCACGACTTTCTGGTTAAACTTGACCTCCACTGACCCTTACATATAGACACAAGACCTACAGTAATATAAACTCCCTAAATGACATCATGGAATTCTAGAGTTGACTTTCTGCAAAATAAAGCCAATAATCACCTCTAATTACCTCTTCAATGTGTCCTATGTGAGCCATGTTAACTGTATTTTCGCCTTTGTGATCCGACTGCATGGTCTGTGCATCAGCTCTGGTGGTGCTCAGAGCCAACGGGAGTCTGCGATGGGTGAGCGACATTGAATCTCAACCCAGGGGTAATGATCCCAGGTCTTCCACTTCCCATTTCCCCACTTCATCCAGCATGTGAGAGCTGGTTTACATCTTGGTATAGGATGACCTGTGTGCTATCCTGCCCAACACTTCCTGAGTGGAGACCAGGATCTGCTTCTTTGATGGAACAGTAATCACAGGATGAGAATGTCTATGGACTCCTTCAAATCCACTTGAAAGATCTAACTCTGCTCTAAACTTATCTTCTAATTGGATTAGAAGGACGACAGGAAAGAGCAGAGTCACCTTTCATTGTCAGGCCATACACACCAAGTTTAACACTACTCATTCTGTCCAGTAGAAACATATAAAAGAATATAAAACAACATGGTTGGTCCAACTACCAGCGGATAGATGTATCCTTAAGAATCAGATGTCTGGTTACCCTACAGGCTTTATTATTTTGAGTTAAATCTTCTCTGTTTTTTCTAAACCATTTATTTTCCAACATGAAAAAAAAATCTAAGTACACCCCATCGTTCAGCTAAGTCTTATACGTAGAACACTCTTCTCCCTGATCTTTGCAAGGCAGGCTGCTTCTTGCTGTCTCGATCACAGCGTAAAGGCACCTAGATTGGTTCCTCTAATGAAGCACCGTCACATGTAAATTTCCTGTATATTCCTTATCATCATTTATTTCCTTTACTTGTTATTTATTCAAGTATTGTTGGTTTATTCCCCATCCCCCAGTATGTAAAAACAGAAATGTTGTCTGTTTTGATTATCAGTATATTCTCTGGCACATGGTAAGTATTTGGTAACCACTGGATTAAAAAATGAGTGAATGAATGAGCGCTTTCTGTCACCTCTCATCCCCTAGAAGGGTAGCCAGATGCTTTGTTGGTGAAAAAGGCAAATCAGATATCCCTTTTTTGTAGTAGGCAAAAGGCCAGTGAAGCCAGGAAATAATTTTTTAAACTGAATAAAGCATGGAGGTTAAAGGAGCCGAGGTGGTCCATAAGGAAAAGTGTTTCCTAATAGTCTCCAATGTCTTCCCAAAGCTTTCCTGCGCATCGGAGTCAGGGGACTACACTTGCAAACAGAGTAGAGGTACTCCAAGCTCTCCAGAAGTACTTCTGAGATGCACCATGTTCACATCTGTTCACGAGTACTGAGCACTGGAGAACTGAAATAAAGACAGCAAACGCCCAAATGTAGGACTCTGATGTCCTTCCACAGACAGACTCACACAAATAAAATCTTTACACAAATGTTTAGACATCATCTACTGCATAATGAAAGCTTTTGTTTCCTTTTTAATTATGAAAGCACTCTTGAGAAAGTTAGAGGAAAACTGACAGTAATGGGAACATGTTAATAGTACAATAATATCTAAGAGATAATCTGATTCAATGATATATATGCATCTTAATCTTGGTATTTTTCAGATGAACCTTTCCCCTGTTAAGTTTTTCTTTTCTTTCTAAGACATTATAAATAAATGCTTCACTCAGCCCATTCATATTCTCTTAGATTAATATTTTTCCTTTGAAAGCGTGTCCTGGCAATCTAGCCCTCCTCTTTACCCAATGCCACATGAGAAACCTACTGTCTGCAGTAGCTCTATGTCTCCCCTGAAACAAGGCTGCACAGGCAACACTGACCTTGGCCAAGGGTGCAGAAAATGTGAGCAGGGTAGGGGCAATTTTCCTTGGGGATCCCTGACAACTGAACTTTTTTTTTTTTTTTAAAGCCAAGGGGTTTGAGGAGTGGCCACCTGTTGTGCTACCATCTTTCTTTTTACGCCCACTGGCTCATGTCACGATGACTACTTAATCAGTTCACCTGCAGAGAGTCATTCTTGCGTGCCTCCTCTGTGCAAGACACACAGCCAAGCGCTGAGGTTGCAACGGTGAATGGACCTCAGCTCCTGCTTACCTGGAGCTGACATTCTAGTTACTCAAAGTAGGGGTGTCACAGGTTTGTAGCTTCTGAAATATCTTAGAGGAAAACGTTTTTAAAAATTCCTCAGACAATAAGTCCAATAAAATGAGGAAGGTTTATAATTTAAGTTGGATGCAGGGGTAGGTCGTTGGTGTTGAGGAGGAGGATAAAAATTAAAAAAGGAGGCATTAATGGATGTATTAAAAATAGACTTATCCAGGTTAACAACAACAAAAATAATAAATGCATGCTAAATGTATAGCTCAGTGGCCAGCAAACTTTTTTCCATCAAGAACAAGAGAGTAAATATTTTCAACTTTGTAGATCAGATAGTCTCTGTTCCAATTTTCCATGTGGCACCAAATTAGCCATGGACGATACATGGCCATGGCTGTGTCCCAATAAAACTTTATTCATGAGGCCAGTTGGCAGGCTGGATTTGGCACACAGGCATCGTTTGCCAACCCTGACCAGTGCTCGTCTTTTCCCAGCAATCCTTTATGATGAAGAAACTGAACGTCTCCTGGGTGAAATCCTTTGCCCAACACAGACAGGTAGGATTGCTCTAACTCACTCTGCATTCCTCATTTCATCTAGTTGGTGGCTAGGACAAACATGGAGAAAAACCAGCCTGGGGGAGATTGAGTGATGGAGACGTCTGACTTCGAAGATAAGTCCTATGACTTGGGTGACTTGCTGTGATTAAAAGAAGCTGATTGGGGAGAGCTGGAGTAGTTATGGAAATCCTGGAGAAGGTGGGTTGGAAGGATTTCTGCCTTGGAATTCCCACTCTCTCTTCCCCTACCTGCCTCACCTGCCTGTAAACACCTATCACTGCTCAGGTCGCACCTCCTGCTTCCCTTGCTTCGGGAAGCCTCCCCAGAGCCCTCAGGTACACTCAGGTGCTCCCTCTGCAGGGCTCCCGCTGCCTGTGTTGAAAGCCCACAGCACCACGCGTACACTTTTCTGCATGTGTATTATACTTCATTAAAAGGAAAACCAACAGATAAAAATCGGCAGTTCTCCCATGATACCACGGACCAGTTATTTCCACATCTGAATCTCCAAAGGGCTGTGAGCAACCCAAACGCAGGGAGTGCCGTTTCACCTCTTTGTCTGCAATTAGCCCAGGGCTGGCACTCGGTGTGCGCTCAGCACTCGTGAGCTCATGAGTAGGGTGAGATGTGGAGGAACAGGGGTGGGGAAAATACACTCCCTAGAGGTGGGGAAAATACACTCCCTAGAGGGGGATCATCTATGACCCGAGCTTGAGCGTGAAGCTGCGGCTGAAACGGGGGCACCATGAGGAGGTGAGCACAGCGGGAGTGGGGCTTGGCTTAGGGGGGGTTCCCCAGGAGTGTGCTGTCACTTTATTGGTGGCACTGCCCTCCACTCAATAACTTGTCATGCACAGTTGGAAATTATTTTTGACTGAAGATATTTTCATATGCAATTTTAGTGAAGCTGATTCCCCTGCTGAAGTTGTACTACTATCTTACAAAAACATTCATGTAACACCCTGCATGTTTTCGTGTTATCCTCTTTTTTAATACCTGTGGATATGCTTGGGCTAGATTTCTATTTTAACCTATCTTCTTCTTGCCCTTTCATTGGTAGCTTCTCCTTCAGTTTCTCTGCCTTAAATTGTGGAGGCTGGCCTTTGGTGGATCTCCATAAAGTCTCAGTATGTTGTCTATCAAGCCATGTATTGTCTTGTTCTAGGTGGTCTTTGACTAATGGTACAAATATGGAAACATGATGGGCAGAATCCTCACTGCATTGTCACTAATTGTTTGCTCTTTGTCTGCCTTTCAAATCACTTGCACCCTTTTCACTAAATCACTCAAAAGAACTGGAAGAAACAACTCCCAGAGCAAGGTTACTGAAATGTGCTGTGATGCTGCTGTCATTCTGGGCTGCTAGTAATAAAGGCTTGTCTGTGTCTCCTTATCCAGTCCCAGAGGCTGGGCAAGACTTTATCTCAGAGGTTTCAGGTAACTTGAAATAAAGCATCATTTCATATCCCGTATCACTTCTTAGCTGATGAAACTGTAACCAAGCCATTTTCCTACTGAGGGGTCTATTTTCTTCTGACAACATCTTTTCTACGAATAGATAAGTCTTCCCAGGATCCTCAGCTGCCAGTTGATTAAGAGGCAGGGTCCACCCCCGGATTAATCATCTTGAGATACTAGGAGGTGAAACACCCACCCAGCCAGGTAAAAGCAGCTAAGCTGCCCTTTTCCCCACCCCCTCTTCCTCTTTTCCTCAGCATTTTCACTACATTGTTAGACATAAGTTCCTCATGACATGATGGAAACAGAAAAAGTCAAATGATGTCCAAGTCAAAACTCAAAGTCAGTTTTTGGTTGAAAATGGTACAACTAAAAATAAATAATTCACTAAAACGTAGGGGCATATTTTGCGCATATTATAAAGCATCTTAGTATTGGTGACTAATGACTAATGTCAAACAGCTGGATTGTTTGAATCTGTACAGTACATTTAGATACGATTTCCCCTATTCTTCCAATGGCATCCAGCCTTGCATGAATATTTCCACTCACTCCTCCCCTCCTGGGGCTTCAAAGGAGTCCTCAGTTTAAACAATCATATCCCATTAACACCTCTCTCACCCCAACATGCTGGACTCTTAATTCTTTCACAAACCATTGTCCTAAGAACCAGTAAAACCTAACCCAAGCAGCTACTGAGCAAAGTCCAGAGGGAAATACTTGAAAAACATGTCAAAAACCAGCCACACTGAATGAACATGCAACAAAGGGCATTAGGGAAATTGGCTAATACACTGAATTCCTTAAAATTATAATGTTGAAGAAAATAACTGCAGTAGTAGGGAAATTATGCCAATTAAGTATCCCAGTAATGGGACAGAGGCAGGGGAGAAGTCACTTTGCTGCCGTGACCCAGCCCTTCCCTTCTCAGGCAGTGAGTGCCTGCTTTCTGCCATCAACACGGAACTTCTGAGAAGATGCAGATTTCAACTGCTCTGAGATTTCTGCCCGTTAAGAAGACATCACCACTGACTTCAAAGCACAGGAAGGAAGGACCACAAACGACTGAAGCGAAGTCAGATGACAGTACTCACTGCTTTCATTTTTCTCCAGAGGACAATTTCTTCCTTTTCCTTTTTTTGCTTTTTGATGGCGCAGTACTCTGGCCACCCGCAGAAAGATTCCAAAATCCTCCCTCAGTTTTTATTCCTGCAGTTGGCAACCTACACTACCTGGAAATCCATCTTTAATACAAATCTGAATGCCTTGTACTGTCATTTGGGGTTAAATATATTTCCCCCTGAGCTCTGGCCTCAGTAAAAATAGTAGACAGCTGGTCACCATGCTCCACACTATAAACCTGTTGGGAGGAAGTATGGCCAAGGGGGTTGGCTTGCATCAAAACCACTTGGAAAGCTTGTTAAAACACAGATTTTTGGATTTCACTCTCAGAGTTTCTGATATACATATCTGGTATGGAATATATATCTGATAGTAGGTACCTACTATCTCAAAAGCTAGGACAGTGGTTCCCAAACTCTACTACATCCCAGAATCACCTAAAGAGCTTTGAAAATTCCAATGCATTTTATACCAGGTAAAGTACAATGTCTACGCAGGCACCCATTTTTTTCTAAGCCAGGCATCAGTACCTTTCAGAGCTCTCCAGGAGACTGCAATATACAGTCAAGTTTGGGATAAGGCCTGGAGACAAAGAGAAGGACTAGAGGCCAGAAGAGGGAGGAAGAGCAGCCCTTGATCGTGGGATGATCCCTCTGTTTCCCTAGTCTGTCTTTTCTCATCTGTCCAACGATACGACTAGCTCTTTACTTTCCTCTCAAGCATCAGTAGCAGGAAAAATACATCAAACAAGTAAAATAGTTTTGAAACTTAGGAAGCAAAGGAGATGGTGCTGCCAGGGTAAGATGCAGAGGCTTTGCCGTCAGGGAGACCTGGGTCAGCATACTGAGTCTCACCAGCTCTGTGACCACGTTAATTTAACTGCTCTGTGTTGCATTTCCCTCCTCTGTAAAAAGAGAACGACATTACCTTGCTCATGGGGTTCCTCCAGAGCAATCTTGCTCTTTGCCCAGGTTGAAATGGGTGCCCCAGAAATGACTGTTATTTGATTGGTATACATACTACACATGCTGTTATCCCTAAATACGCAAAAGGCAGACTCTTGGGAAGAATTTCAAACAGAGGTTAGTGAGATAAACAGTGGAAAGTCTGTAAAACAGCATCCAATAGACAGTCCATAAGCAGACAATAGACAATTGTGGGTGTGTGGTTTAAGTAACTCAACGGCTGGGTCTTAAGACATCAGGTCCTTAGCATTACAGATTTCCACCGTCCTTTCCTCCTGCTTCCGGACAAGACCCATTTACCAGCAGGTTTGCTCTCTGACACTCCATGTACCGGTGGTTAGCCTGAACTTGGGGGTACTTTCAGATTTTGTATCTGGCGTTTTATTTCATGTATGTAAGTTTTTCTCCTGGGCTAGACTGCAAGTCCTTGAATTTCATGAGTTCATGTTTTCCTAGAGCACCCATGAGCTCACAATTCTGGGTGCTTAATAGTCATCAATGTCTCATTTATTTCCACAAGGCCTTCTTCTAATTTACCCTTCATACAGCTTCCAGAATAATCTTTCAAAAATCCAAATGTCATCTCTCTACTTAAAAGTCTTCCAGGTTTTCCCACTGTTCAAAGGGTTCAGCTTACCCTTCTTAGCCAGTTCATAAGGTTCTTTGTGCTCTGGCCTCTGCTGACTTCCCCCCAACACCTTGGAAGAGGAAATAGCCAGGGCTTTGGTGTCATGGAGATTTGGACTTGAAATCCAGCCCAGCCTCCAAAAGGCTATGCACCTGCCAAAGAGTTCCACAGTCTCCTTGAACCTCAGTTTCTTTATCTGCAAAATGGGAAAATACTAACTCCTTTCAGGTTTATTGTAAGACTAGAATTAATAAATGTGAAATGCCTGGCCTAAGACAGACATTTTTAAGAAATATGAACGGCATTTCCTGATTCTTGTACACGTGCAGCCCCTGCCCCAGGAACCGGGAGCTCCCTCAAACACTTGATGCTACATCATGCCTCTTTACCTTTGAACAGATAGCTTCCTACCTCATCAGCTCGGAAACCTCTCCCCTTTCAAGACTCAGATGAACAAGGTCACTTCTGTGGTGGCTCCGTGACCCACAGCTACAAAGCCGCTCCCTCCCCTGGGTGCCATCTTGGTGCGAAGCTCTGCTTAACTCACTTCGTCGCAATTAACGGTTTCTACGCCTATCTTTCAAACCAGGTAGAGGGTACTGTAAAGATCAGGGACAGTCCACAGTTATTTAGCATAGCATGTGACTTGCGTGGAATGGGTGACCGTGTCAGCTAAATGTCCCCCTCCTCACTGTCTGTCCCGTGATCTGCGTGGGCTGACACATAATCTGCTCCACTGTAGTTCACAGAGGGTGTCCTGCACCTTTGCCACCCCCAGCCCAGGAGTACTGACATCCCAGGGGTGCCTTCCAGGATTAGAGAATCGCAGGCCCCCTGATGACTGGCTGCATCACAGACCGCACTGTAACCAGCTGCTTGGGTGATGTGCACGCACACTGGAGGCTGAGAAGAGCCGCCCTAAACATACGTGCACCCCACTAGAGACACACGGTAGTCACCGGGCGAGAACGAGAGTGAGGGGAACGATGCAGCACATGTTAGCAAGCAGGAGGACAGCGCTCTGAAGACGCCGCGGTCCCAGCATAACGCCGGTCACAGGAAGAGTCACAGATTTCAGTGTGGAATGATATATATATGTAATATATATAACACTGTGGTGATGAATTCCAAGCGCCGTGTTCACAGGAGTTCCTGAGAAGTATCACTCCTTACTTTGACCAATAAAAATTAAAGTCAGCAACAACAACAGCAGAACAATCCCAACCCAGATACTTGTGTAAAAGGAGAAAAACCAGAGCTTTAAGTAGTGCTGGATCACATAACGAAAACTGAAACAACTCAAAGCTAATCTTCTAGTGGAGAAGGAAGCCAAATCGTGTAGAAGAGAACGTCCACTATGAGCAAGAGAATTCTCATTCACCACCTATATCAAAGCAAGGGAAACCGTGACAGGGCACTGATCCCAAGTCAGTGCCACCGCGAGTGACACTTGTGCTCTCAGCGAGGACGGATGCCAGCTAGATGAACACGGTGAGTGGAATACTGTCACTTTAAGTCCCCTTTCTGCCTCACCTCTGTAACGCTCTGGGGAATGTCTCAGTCGTTCTGAGCTGTAGGCTCAGTCCTCGTGCCCTACCTCCTAAATTAACATTAGAGGCTGAGCACGGGCACGAGGAAAAATGACCTTTGCATCAAACAACCTCCCTCAAACCTAGAACTCATGTTCAGGTGACATTACTGTCTGGGAATCCATCCAGTGAAAAACATGTCCTGATAACCAAGAGCAATTACATAGCAGGACCACAAACTTCTCAGAGGCATGTTTTTGACATTCACAAAACTTCTGCACAATTGTAAACGTTGTCTTGCATTCTTTTCTGGAAAAATAAAAGGAGGAAGCCTGTAATCTGAGTCAAAGATTCCAATTTCCAGGTAACAGCCTGCTCTTAGTGGCACACGGTGGGCTACAGAGCACAGAGGTTGCATCTCTTCCCAGGACATGGGGAAGGTGGGATTAGAAACATCGAAATAAAAGTGAGACAAATAGTTTTTACTTCAATTTTCTCTAAATTCTGGAGGAACGCCTGCTTACAAATTAGCAGCATAGAGACATTTCATTTGTGAACAGTCTTTTTTTTTTTTTTTTTTTTTAAAGATCTTGGGCAAACAAGCAAAAAATCCTACATGAAACAAGGAGAAAAAGGCATTTGGAGTACTTGCTTTGTGATCCTGTTCTCAAAAGAGCTCAGACATCACTATAGCTTGCAACCTTTTTGGTTGGATACTTTTTTCCCCACCACTTAACAGAGGAGAAAGATTTTGTGAACATTTTAAAGCAACCGACAGGACTGCCTCCTCTTCCCTAAGTGCCTAGTCAGCAGATTCCTGGAGCCTGGCTGTAAAAGCACTTGTTTCTACTTTTCCCCGATCTCGGAAAGATGCCTCTTAAGCTATAGTGAGAAAGAGCATAGCCATTCAATTATCCAAATACCAGAAGTCTATAAAAGAACATCGCGCTGCAATTGGTTTCTTAATTTGAGTGAAACAGCATGCCCGAACATATCCCCAGATCCTGAAAATAAATCTCCACACAACATCTTCTGATTCAACTGCATTGCAGGACACATTTTTATCAATTTTGACATAACCTGTAGAATATGCAGACCATACCAATATGATCACGGTAGCACAAAGGGAAAAATAAACCCCAAACTAAACATTTTTACGTGGCTTTTTACATGCTATTGAGAGTAGCAACAACAGATTCTATATTTTTGCCTTTTTCTGTACAGATGTTCAGATTTCAATTTCCAGGATGCCTTTAAATGTATTCAACTGTTTTAATGTGACACGTGCCTTTTAGTGCCCACTTTCCAAATATTCCAGTCATCCTTAGCTACAGGCATTCTGTCTACGACCGCTCAGAGAATATGCAGGGGAAAAAACCTAACCAAACTAAAAAAAACTAACAGATAATTGTGAAGTCTATAAAACTTATATCTATCCCATATGAAGCAGATGGTGGGTTCTGTAGTAGGCATAAAGCCACGAGCTGTCCAGTGTAAGGTTTGGTTTGGTAGCAGCTATTTCCTAGAAAAGAATGGCTCATCACAGTTTCTGGGCACTTTTCCTGCTCTCCAAGGACTTACCTGTGCTTGGAAAGAGGGCCGGAGCTTGAGAATTCATTTTCCTAAGGAAACCATAAAACCCATGGACACACCGAGTTCAGCTTCCAACCTTTGCCATCAGGAGACCATGCACCCTCAAAGCTCAGAAAACATCCGGGAAGTACCATGCACGTTCAATGCTCTGCACATCTTGCAAAAAACTACCTCTCACTCACTTGCGTGGATCTCTTTATTGCAGTTGACATGGGCTTGCCCAGGGGACCGACTTGTTGTTCCACAAAGATCCTTAAATAGGCACTACTGATGAAACATTTAATCCAAGCCTCGGGATCAAATGGCTGCTACTGCTAGGGACAGCAGTAGAAAAATCTATTCCCCAATTAAATAATTGCACGCAAAGCTATGACTGTTCATTATGTCCTTTAACCCAGTTCAGCTTTTCTGGAACACAGCCAACAGGCTTCATATTTTATTTTAATAATATGTATGTAGTACTTTCGAGATCATGGATTATTTTAGACATTCCTTGAAGGAACTCATCTCTTTCCCCCACATGAAAAATGGAGTGTGAGTTTGAACAAGAGATGCTTGTTACACCATAGAGCAATTATTCTTTTAAGTGCATATTGGTTGTTTCTGAAATCCTTCTCTACTTATGGTTAAAATGTTATATTTTATTTGGGAGGCACTTCTGTTTCCTTAGTACCATGAATATTTTATTTTGGCCTAATTTAAACTGTTTATACAGGAAGTGAGATTCACCAACTCTATATTAAGGAGCTGTGCCCCCAAAGTCCAACAAAAATCTTGTTCCCCAAAGTAAAAACATCTACATTATATGAGAGCATCAGACAATAGGAAGGTGGTTGAATGGAAAATGTCCAGAATGATATGTTGTTCTGAAGCTTTAACTTCTTAAGAACACAGGGGATTGTAACTAAAGTGACAGGGGATTTTTTATTTTTTTAAGGGAGGGAAGTTAACACACTGAACATAGGTAGTAAAATAGTTCTTAAAATTAGAACACTTGTACATACAAATGAACTTCTTTACAAAACAGAAATAGAGTCACAGATGTAGAAAACGAACTTATGGTTACCAGGGGGAAGGGCAGGGGAGGGATAAATTGGGAGATTGGGATTGACATATACACACTACTATGTATAAAATAGATAACCAGTAAGGACCTACTGTACAGCACAGGGAACTCTACTCAATACTCTGTAATGACCTGTATGGGAACAGAATCTAAAAAAAGAGTGGATATATGTATATGTATGACTAATTCACTTTGCTATACAGCAGAGAGTAACACAACATTGTAGATCAACTATACTCCAATAAAATTTTTTTTAAAATTAAAGAAAAAAAGAACACTTGTACAAAACAAGTAAATGTTGGCTTTGAAATACAGAGCTATTAGAACAAGAACAAATATCAACAGTTTGGGGAGGCTTAAAATATCCTCTATTAGAATCTTTCCTCAAATACTCTTTCCCAAGAAAGAACTAAAAAACACTGCCATGCATGCTTCTCATCTCTATAGGGGGTTTATTTTGAATGAAGTTCTTTCTGATAAGGTAGCACAGAATTTGTTTCTCATCCCTTTCAAGGAAATGGATTTTTAATCCTTCAAAGTTGCCCTATGTCTGTGTTTATTTTGTGCTTTCATTCAGATTAACTATGGATTTTAATTACTGCTTCCTGTCATTTGGTTAATGAATATGTTTCTGATAAGTCACATCGGTAGACCTGGACTGAAGTTACATCCCACATCTGGTCAATGATATGGGATTCTTCTCCAAGACCCACCGATTCTCGTGTCATTGAATCGGGACTCTGAGTCCCAAGGTACCAACATCTGGGAACTGTCTTTCTCCTCATGTCGAAGAATTCTGATTTAACAAGGAATACAATCTATGAAAAGCATTATTTCCACTTTGACTTTAACATCATTCACATGGGAACTATTTATCAGTTCAAACCCCTTTAAAGAGGAGGAAATGAATTGAAAATGTTCTTGGTTTCTCTTCCAAGGAGAGGGTTGCTATTGCTGAATATCACTGAGATAAAACAATGCAAAATAAAACAAGTAACTTCAAATAATGCCTACATCAATAGGTACATGAAAAAATGAACCACGATGTGCTTGCCTCAGACCATTTTAACTTCCACTTCAATGGTAAGAGCTGTTTACTTAGTAAATAGAGTGAACTGATATTAAGCAGTATTTCAGCATAGCTCTTGTCATAATTTGGGATATTTTTGTAGGATATGATCCAGTTCCCATCAGTGCTTACAGTTCTCTTTGATTTTCTTTGTTACTTCCTTTATTTTTCCCTGAAGGATCAACATTCTCAATCACTAAAATATTTTGTGTAAATAAACCACTTAAAATTTACTGTATCTAGTGATGATTTACTCTAATATTGGCATTATAACTCACTTGCAAAAATGTGTAATTTTTTTTCTGAATAGGCTATTGAAATATCATGAAATATCCTTAGTTGGCAAGGCAATTTTTATGGAGAAAAACCAAAATAAACTAAAAATAAATTATAAAGTCTGATATCTTCACAATGAATATGAAAGAAAAGAAAACTGGCTCATGCTATTCTTTCCAACCCTTGAGAAGAATCTCGAATTACTTTCAGAAACTTAGTATCAATTTTTTTGCACCCTAAAGAAATGTGCAATTTAGAAAGTTTCACTGATTCTTTTCGAATTAGTAAAACCTAAAGGGTGAGGAGGGAACATGGCCTTAAATTCAGCATGTACTAGAATGACAGGTACCCCAAGCTATATTGTGATGAGGCTGCCAAAAGCAAACAAAAAATCTGTATCTTTTCCCCTTTTTCATTATTAGTAAAAAGACTATGCCATTTAAAACGAGCTTTCAACTGCTCCCCAGTCAACAACTGAGCAACTTGTCAGGGACTTTGAAGAGACTTTTCAATATTAATAATTTGAAATATTAATATAAAATTTCACTTTCAGAGTAGCGAGTATATCTGGTTCACCAGATAGCTTGGTTTTTCTTTATAAATGTCCCACAATGAATACATCAACTTTAACATCTATTCTTTTGATAAGCCATCTTGAGGTGGTCTGACTTTTGTTTTCTTTACTTTCACAAACACGCTCCTCACCATGATGAATGGCCTCCCATTGGGTATATGGAAAATTTCCCAGCCCTGTTCCCTTGAGAATGCTCCACTACATGGACTTCTGGGCAAAGCTAGATTAAAAGAGGAGGAGCATGAGCTATGATCCCTCTACCCCACAGCCATCAATTATTTGCAGCTATAAATCAAAGTTTTCAGCCCAAACAAAGACCCGTGTGGCAAGCAAACAAGGGCGTTCACGGCAAATTGTTTTGAAGCCGAATAAAACTCTTGACAGAAAACAATGGGGTCGGCAAAGCCACTGTCAATATCACTCTAAAGTTTAGCTGATTTATGAAGAATTAGACATGGTGCATCAAGTCACTGGAGGATTGATTGAGAAACAGCAAGGAGAAGTGTGAATACACTTCTATACACTGATATAAAACCAGATGAAGCTCCTCCTTGATCACAGAAAGTTGAGCCAAATAATGCATTTATCCATACGAATTTGAGCCCCTGCCTGAGATCCCTACTGTGAAATCTCTAATTATCAAACATGCTCTCCCTCTCTCCCCTCCTACTTATTTTTGGTTTCTGTGGAAGCAAAATTATCGGCCTTTACAACCTTCCTGTGAAGCACGGTTGTAGGCTCATACCTTCCTTTCTGTTTTGATCCTACACTTGGAAGAATGTAATTTCGGTAGTTTCATATACTGTTTACATGTCCCACATAAAAATATATCTTAAATGGAGAAACAGAAAAATATTGACTTTTGTGAAAACAAATAGAAATACCATCAGGAGGCAAAGCTAGCTCAGAAGGCATGAAATTAAATAAATAATGGTCTCATTTTCTAGGTGGTTTTTTTTTTTTTTCTTTTTTTTTAAATCCTTGAGGTCTAACATTTGTCAAGAGCTTTCTCTTTTAGAGCCAGAAATTGCCCACACCTGGGAGGCATGTATGTACTTGGGTGAGAGAATGAATAATAAATCTAATAATAATCGCCATTACTAGTGTAACATTTATTGAGCATTTACTATGTGCCAGGTATTTGTCAAAGCAATGTATGTGCATTAGCTCATTTATTCTCGAGAGCAAAGCTATGAAATATTTACTATGATCCTCTCCATTTTATGGAAGAAGACTCTGGTGCATCAAGAGGCCAGCTGGCCTGAAGTTGCATGGTTAGGAAGTTACACAGGTAAGACGTGGAGGGTCCTGGCTTTGAACCCAGGAAGTATGACTTCTTGAGTGTATGACCTTAGCCACTACACCTAAACTCACATTTGGGAGAAAAAATAAAAAAACATGTCTTCCTTGTATCACTCAAAATTGTTTCAAAATCTTCATATGGTAACAATTTTCCTGAAGACAGATGTCTTACTTGCCCCACTCATCTGCTTACCTTACCAAGTCGTGAGCATCAACTCAAATGTTATAGTACACAAGTATGGAAAGGAACTCTTCTAAAATGGATGGAACATCTAAAGTCATCTTGCCCACTATCGCTTTAATAACAAAACTGTTCTTTCCTGTGGATCACCCATTCCATGTTCTTCTGCTAGGAGCTGGACGAGTGGTGGGTATCATTCAGGTCTAAGTAGAATCCATCACTCCCGCAGCTAGAGTGTAATGTGAGTGGGTACGATGTGGGCCATTTCTGTGTCCAGACCATTAAGAGGTGAGTGACCCTCTGTTACATTCTCTTCTCTTCCACCAAGAGCCCTGGCTGTGGTAAACCTGTTATGACCATGCTTCTTAATCAAGGGTGCAGAGGATAGCAAAGCCACAGGACAGCAGGAGCCCAAGTCCCTGAATCATTTATACGGAGGAGAGCTGCCTGAACACCCACAGTAGGTTGTTTTATAAATAAGAAATACACTTTTGCTACTTTTAAGTGTTACAGATTTTGGTCTATTTGTTACAGCAGTTTAGCTTACCCTGATTCATGCAATAAAAATACAAATTCAGCTACTTTCAGTTTAGATCATTTCATTAGACTAGTCAAAGCGAAGAGCATGAGAAGGAGCTTGGAACAAATCAGGACAATTGTGAGGGGTCTGGGGCAGGAACAAGCAAGACAGAAAGAAGATGATGAAGCCAAAAGTTCCTAATTTCATCATTTGGGAGGAAGTGGGCCCTGACCAAGACTAAGAAATTAGCTTCTTTAAATCAAGAGTGTTTATCTTCAGTTTTGTGTTCAGGAAAGAATAAAGGAAATGAACTACTGGGTCAGACAAAAAGTTCCTTTGGGAATGAACTTTTGGGTTTCTTAATGAACTTTCTTATGGAAAAACTCAAACTAATTTCTTGGCTGACCCAATAAATCAGTAAAAGTCGTAAAGAAAATTTAGCAGGGGGCAGAAAAGAAACTCGAACAAGGAAAATCTATGGGAATGAAGAAGAGAAGTAGAGAAGACAGAAATGTGAAAGCAGTAAAATGAACAACAAAAACCCCAATAATCCCCCCAAACATACTTCTTACCAAAATCTGGAACATCCTTGAAGAATGATTTATTCAGATTTTTCCCATTCTGTGACACGATGGATAAAAGTAGATTCATCATTAAAAAATAATAAAATTTGAAACCAAGTTAACCTGAGAATAATTATCTCATGCTCCTCGGTAGGATGCCTGATCATTGTTTTCTATGGCTTTTGCTACATTTTTAAAAGACATTCTGCTTCACTTTCACACGAACAGATGACACTGTTGCTTGCCAAAGAATAAATTCCAAGTGATAAAATAATCCAGTATGTTTGAACTTCAGGTGGCACATCTATAGTGATCACCTCTTGGTATTCTGCTTTTGGAATGATGCATGACTTAGGATATCTTCAAAATAATGGATTCTATTAATCTGTAGTTTATTCAACTAAAAGCACTGGAAGCTGTGCCTTGTAATTTTACATGGAAAGAATATTACACAAATGATTTCTTGTTTGTCATGATTCTTGCATAAAAATGTACTTTAGCATTCAGTGAAGTGGTGGAAAAAATGGAAATATTTAGGAGATTACATTGATTTATGGTGGGGTCTATGCAAGTTGGCAAATGCTCTTTTTAAAAGAGTACTCAAAATTGACTTTAAAATCTAATTAAAATTTTAGATTAAAATAAATATACATATGAAAAATAGAGATAAAATTCAAAGAGCTAGAAAGAAATGTTTAAAAGACCCAAACAGATGGAATATAAAAAGGAGGGAAATACAAGAGCAATATAATTAAAACCAGAGGAAATCATAGCAAAAGTGTCCCTTTGCATTTTCTGATGAATCCTAAAAGAACAGCTCACACATCTCTTTTAAATAGTATTTAATAAACCCCTCCCCAAATGCCAATAATTTTCTAGTCATAAAAAAATCTAAAATAGTTTGTTCTCTATAGGAAAATTAATTATTGAATCATTAGCCAAATGCTATTTTCATCCAGAGGGTGTAACTCACTGAGGTCTGGTGGAGAATAGCTACTGACAGTGGCGAGATGAATGAAGCTTCCGAAGGTAACACAGCACTGGAAGACATTTCAATTCTACTCAAAGTGGATAGACTTTGTGGAATATCCAGAAAATTCAGGTGACACTTTATAAACGGTATACCTTAGAAGCATGGCAACTCTAGGCCTACAATCAGAGCTACTTTAGATTTTTCCCAAAAAAACCTAAGACCAACCTGAGACTCTAGCTACTTAAAAGCCAACTAAAACAAAACTCAGACATCTTTAAAGAATGATAATTTAACCCAGACAGCCAACAACACAGAATTTACCACGTCTAGCATACATTCAGTAATTAATAGACAATAAAAGAAGCAGGAAAAAAAATAACCATGAGAGATAAAATATAGAAACCCAGACATGACACAGATGTTAGAATTAGCAAATAAGAATTTTGAAAGTTATTATGGGGCTTCCCTGGTAGCACAGTGGTTGAGAGTCTGCCTGCCGATGCAGGGGACTCGGGTTTGTGCCCCAGTCCGGGAAGATCCCACATGCCGCGGAGCGGCTGGGCCTGTGAGCCATGGCCGCTGAGCCTGCGTGTCCGGAGCCCATGCTCCGCAACGGGAGAGGCCACAAAAGTGAGAGGCCCGCGTACCGCAAAAAAAAAAAAAAAAAAAGTTATTATAGTTAAAATTAAAATGATTTAAATAAAAGATGGACATAATGAGGGAACAAGAGGCAAATCACAACAGAGAAATGCAAACTATAAAAGGTCCAAGTAAAAATTCCAAAGTTGAAGAACACAGTCTGAAAGGAAAAAATTTCATTGATGAGATCAATAGCCAATTGGAAATGGCAAGAGAAAAGACCAGTGAACTTCAAGAAGGGTCAACAGAAGCTGTCTAAAAGTGAAGCACAGAGAAGATTAAAAGATAAAAATGACTAGACCCTTAGTGATCTATGGGACAACATAAAATGGTTTATCATACATGGGGACTTCCCTGGTGGTCCAGTGGCTAAGACTCTGAGCTCCCAGTGCAGGGGGCCCAGGTTCAATCCCTGGTCAGGGAACTAGATCCCACATGCCTGCTGCAACTAAAGAGTTCACATGCCCCAACTAAAGATCCATCCCTCAGAAACGAAGACCCCACGTGCAGCAATAAAGATCCTGCAAGCTGCAACTAAGACCTGAGGCAGACAGACAGATAGATAGATAGATAAATAAATAAATAGATAAATATATATATATATACATATTATATACATATATATATATATATATTATATATATATATATAAAATACACGTAACCAGTGTCCCCAAAAGAGAAAAGAGACAAACTGGGGCAAAAGAAATACATTTGAACAAAAATGATTAATAATGTCCCTTATTATTGTTCCAAAATATTTTTTAACTATCAAGATCCCAGGAGCTTAATGAATCCCACACAGAATAATTATAAGAAAAAGCAAACCTTAAGCACATCATATTAAAAATGTTGAGAAAAGAAGATAAAGAAGAAAGTCTTAAAAGCAGCCACAGGGTAAAAGACGTCACATACAGAAAAACAATAGTAAGAGTAACTGCTGTTTTTATCAGACACCATGCAGGTCAGAAAGCAATGGAACAACATTTGTAAAGTACTGAAATCAAAAAACAAAACTAGACAAGCTAGAATTCTGTAGCTGACAAAAATATTCTCCAAAAACAAAGGCAGTACAAAAACATTTTCAGATTAACAGAAGTTTCAAGACTTTGGTACTAGAGCACTTGCATTATAATAAATGTCATAGAAAGTTTTCCAGGTTGAAGTGAAATACTATAAGGGAGAAATTCAAGTCTACCTGAAGAGTTCTTGAAAAGACGACTACATGGTAAACATAAATAATCTTTTTTCTTTATTTGTTAGAAGACAAATTATTGCTTAAAGAAAAATAATGACTTGTGCTTTGGGGTTCATAAAATATATAAAAAAGATACAAGAAAAGTAACACAGAGGACAGGAGGGGATAAGTAGAAAGATATGTAAGATTTTTAACATTATACTTTAAGAGATATAACATTAAATCAAAGCAGACTAGAATAAGTTAAAGATGAATATAATCTCTAAAGCAAATACAAAATATAACTATAAGAAATATAGCTAATGAACATATAGAGGAGATAAAACAATGCTAAAATAACTCTCAAATAATCTAAAAAAAGGTAGGAGAGGAAGAAAAATAGTTATAAAGATAAAATGGGAGAAATATAAGATGTTATACATAAACCCAACCATATCACAATTACATTAAATGTGTACGGACTAAATAACTGAAAAGAATGAACTGTCTGACTGGATTCAGAAAAAAGCTGTTCCCACTTCTATGCTCTTTACCTTTATATTTTATATGGTCTTTATATTTACATTTTAAATATAAAGACATAGATTAAAAGAAAAGATTGAAAAAATATACCATGGAAACAGGTGTCTAAAGAAAGCTGGAGTGGGTACATAAATATCAGCAAAGTAGAGCTTCAAGACAAAGAGT
This sequence comes from Grampus griseus, assembly GCF_964374135.1. Lineage (NCBI taxonomy): Eukaryota > Metazoa > Chordata > Mammalia > Artiodactyla > Delphinidae > Grampus > Grampus griseus. The sequence continues at coordinate 1,728,944 of NC_138998.1, forward strand.
ATTACCAGGGATAGAGAGGGATAATTCATAATGATAAAGAGTAAGTTCATGAGATTCCAGACCAAGATGGAGATGCAGGAGGCTCTTGAACTCACCTCCTCCCAAACACACACTAAAGCTACTGCTACATACCAAACAATTCCCTCTGAAAGAAATTCAGAAGTGGAGTAACTTCTATGCATTGTGAAAACAAGAAAAAAAACATACTGAAATAGGTAGGAGAGCCTGAGACATAATCTTGCCATAAACCTCACCCTCAGTGCAGTGACACGCAACTCCCAGCTTCTCCCTGAGGAATGAAAGGTTTGTACTCCACATCTGGTGTCCAACTTTTAAGACTTCCACCTGAGAGACAGGCTCCTAAAACACCTAGCTTTGAAAGCCAATAGGACTTGTATCCACAACACCCACAAGGCTACAGGTGAACTAAGAAACAGTTCCTAAATGGCTTTCATGGACTCATTGTGGCAAAATGATGCTGAAAACTCTGCCTCTGTGCATAGGTGTTAAATCGAATCTTGGAGACAGAGTTTTGGGTAAAATAGAAAAGATCAGCTTTATTGCTTTGCCAGGCAAAGGGGGACACAGGAGGCTCATACCCTTTAAAACCTGTGTGTCCGTTGAAGGAGGATTTGGTGAGGAGTTTTATAGCAATGGTTCAAGGGCGGGGTTACTGATAAGGATCAGGGTGTGTGCAGGGCCTGGCTCCTTTAATCTGGCCTCAGGTGGCCTCCTGATGAGCTTCTTTCTGGAATAAAGAATGCTTCATCAAGTAGTTAACATCTTCCATATGTTGGGGGTTTAGTTCTGCAGAAGAGCTGGAAGATATTGTTACATGTACCCCTTGAGGGGGAACCAGGGCCCTGCCCCGAGGCTGCACTATTGTATCTTGGCTGCTCCTCCCTTGTCTCTGCATCCCCTGCCTTCCCTGATCAACAGCTGTTTGAACTTTCCCTTTGGAACTCAGGGAAGGTCATGGAGGCTGAGGCCTATTCCCTACAAACAAGAGACAGGGGAAACAGAAAGGCTTCCATGCCCAGTTCCATGCTCAGTTTCAAAAGGCCCCAGGACCCAGTGCAGAGGCAGCAAACTAAAACACACACAATCTTACAGTAAAAGAGGCCCATTTGTTTATCTTAAAAGCTTGGGTCTGAGGAGCAGGCTCCTATTTTAACACACATCTAAAGGCTGAATGCAATTCTATCCAGAGACTACTACACAGGCAGGCAGATGCCACCTTCATGTTCTCCCTCGGCCTCCCACCAGGTTGTTGATATCCCCCAAAAAGAAGCTTGTGCACATGTCCAGTGCTCTAGTTTTTGCAGCTGCCACCCATGGGATGTGGCTCTGGTGCTCTGTGGGGCTTATGTTTGTGGGTGCTACAGAACTGTAAACAAATAGAGAAAGAGTTCCTAACCACCATTCCTCTAGGGCACAGTGTAGAGGCAGCAGACAGAAAGGCCTGGTTGTCTTTCCCTGAAAGAGGCCAATTTGCTTCTCTTAAAAGCTGTGTCCTGGGGGGCAGATTTCTAATTTAACACACATCCGGGGGCCAGCTGCAATCATTTTCAGAGATGGGGGATGCCAGCTGGCACAATCTTCACATTTACCCTCTGCCACATCCCAGGCTGCCATTGTATCTGAGAAAGGAGCTTGTGCACATATCTGGTGCCAAAGCTTTTGTGGCTAATGCCCAGAGGATGCATCCCTTGATAGCCTGGCTTTGGTGACCAGTGGGCCTTGTGTTCACAGGTTCAATGGGATAGTAGCAAAGAAAGAACCAGCTCTTAAGTGACTACACCTGCAGGGCTCTGAGCAGAGGGAGCAGACAGAAACACCCACCTCCCAGTCTTCCCCTGAAGAGGTGCACACTTTGAAAGCTGCTGCTTAAGGGTCCAGCTTCCCATCAGCCTGCATCTAGATGCTGATTGTGATCTTCTGCTTTGGGATATTGACAGGTGTTGACACATCCTCAACTTCTGGGAGCCACTAAGAACAAAGAAGGCTGCTTGGACAATCACAAAGGTTTAAAAGAAAATCAAGAGTTAGGGCAGGGTTGAATGATAAGTCTTATCTCCTACATGAGAACATTCCTTCAAGACTGGGAGAGGTGGCTGTTTTATCTAATACATGGAAACCAACACAGAGAGTCAAGAAAAATAAAGAAACAGATGAATATGTTCCAAACAAAAGAACAAGATAAAGCCTCAGAAAAAGACCTATTTTAATAAAATGGAGGTAAGTGACCTACCTGATAAAGAGTTCAAAATAACAGTCACAAAGATTCTCACCAAAGTCAGGAGAACAATGCATGAACAAAGTGAAAATTTTATCAACAAAGATAGAAAATATAAGACAGTACCAAATAGAAATCATAGAGCTGAAGAATACAATAACTGAATTAAAATGTTCAATAAAGGGGTTCAATCACAGACTAGGTGACATGGAAGAAAGAATCAGCCAACTCAAAGACAGAGCACTGGAATTCATCCAATCAGAGAAGCAAAAAAAAAAAAAACAAAAAAAAACAAAAGAAGAATAAAAAGCAAAGATTGTTTAAGGAACTTATGGGACAACATCAAGCAGATTCACATTAGAGGAGTCTCAGAAGGAAAAGAGAAAAAGGGGTAGAAAACTTACATGAAGAAATAATGGTTGGAAACTTCCCTAACCCAAGGAAGGAAACAGACACCCAGGTACAGGAAGCCATAAAGATCCAAATTAGATAATCCAAAGAGACCCACAACAGTACAGATTATAATTAAATAGTCATAAGTTAAAGACAAAGAGAGAACCTTAAAGGAAGCAAGAGAAAAGCAACTTGCTACTTACAAGGGAACCCCAATAAGACTATAAGCAGATTTTCAGCAGAAACTGTGCAGGCCAGAAGGAAGTGACACAATATTTTCAAAGTGATGAAAGAAAAAAATTGCCAATCAAGAATATTCTATTCAGCAAAGTTGTCCTTCAGAATTGAAGGAGAGATAAGAAGTTTTCCAGATAAGCAAAAGCTGAAGGAGTTCAGCACCACCAGACTGGCCTCATAAGAAATGTTAAAGAGACTTGGTAAGCTGAAACAAAAGGGCACTACCTAGTAAAAGAAAAACATCTGAAAGTATAAATCTCATGGGTAAAAGTATATATACAGTATATACAACATATACAGTTGAATTCAGAATAATTTAATGTTCTAATGGTGCTAGGTAATCACTTATAAATCTAGTATTTAAAGTTAAAAGACAAAAGTAGTAAAAATAACTATAAGTATCATATTTTAATGGATACACAAGACAAAAAAAATTGTGACATCAAAAACGTAAAACATGGAAGGGCAGGATAAAAATGTAGAGCTTTAATATGTTTGAACTTAAGTTGTTATTAACTTAAAACAGACTGTTATAAATATAAGATGTTTCATGTAAGCCTTATGGTAACCACAAAGCAAATCTATAGTAGATACACAAACAAGAAAGAGAAAGAAATTTAAGCATACCACCAAGAAAGTCATTAAATCACAAAAAAAAAAAATCAAGGAAAAGAAAAGAAAGGATCAAAGGAATTACAAAGCAGACAGAAAAAACAATTAACAAAATGGCAGTAAGTCCACTGCAATCAATAATTACTGTACATGTTAAATGGACTAAATTCTCCAATCAAAAGACAGAGTGGCTGAGTATATTAAAAAAACAAACAAACAAAAAACCCCAAGACCTAACTATATACTGCCTACAAGAGACTCACTTCAGCTTTAAGGAAACACACAGCCTGAAAGTAACAGGATAGAAATACTCCACATAAATGGAAAACAAAAGAAACCTGGGGCAGCAATACTTATATCAGACAAAAATAGACTTTAAGACAAAGACTGTAATACAAGACAAAGAAGGTAATTAGGTAATGATAATGGGGTCAATCCAACAAGAAAATTAAACACTTGTAAATATTTATGAGCCCAATATAGGAACACCTAAATAAATAGAGCAAATATTAACAGATCTAAAGGGAAAAATAGACACCCTGGTGTCTGCAGACACCCTGGCGGTGCAGTGGTTGGGAGTCCGCCTGCCGATGCAGGGGACGTGGGTTCGTGCCCCAGTCGAGGAGGATCCCACATGCCGTGGAGCGGCTGGTCCCGTGGGCCATGGCTGCTGAGCCTGCGCGTCCGGAGCCTGTGCTCTGCAGCGAGAGAGGCCACAGCAGTGAGAGGCCCGTGTGCCGCAAAAAAAAAAAAAAAAAAATATTAAAAAATACCTTAAAAGTTTTAATTTATTGCAAGACCTCCTCAAAGTCCTTAATATGCAATTGTTCAGCGTGACTCTTCAGAACGGGACTACACTGAGAAATCTTTTTAAACCTATTTGAGCATGGAGTCATTTATTCACTGAAAATCTCAGCAATAAGGAGTTCCATGGAACACACACTTTGGGAATCTCAGGACAGAGTAAAGTCTGGTGATCACTTGAATGCTCAAGAGAAGAAACCTACATGTGGGCAAATCCATGTCTAAAATAGTTATAGACCTCTAGTAATTGCCATTATGTGTGTATATATATATATATATATATATAGCCATTATATATACACATATAAATTGACTATATATATAAACTGATATTATATACATATAAAATGTATAAGGCATGTGTAATGTATATATAATGTATAAGGCATATATATCATGTATACTACTGAATGTTCAATTTATGAGCTTGCTAATTTAACTGAGGACTTAAATCCTTGAACAGACTGTTTCATCCTAACAAAGTTTGTTGAGAATACAAAGCAATAAACTATATCTGAATTAATTTTTAAAAATTGAGTTTGATGATCAGATGCTGACTGTGAGTTTTCCAGTACCCTCTTTCTCACATCTAAAGGAACAGTCAAATAAACAATTTGTTGGTCTACAAACCAAAGTGTCAGGAGAGGTAATTTATCAATTTGTTGATTGCTCATGGTTATCAGTCAGCAGACGGGCCTGAAATTATTATTTTGCATACCAGCTCTTCAACAGGAAGCTCCCACATTCATACTTTCTCTCCCCTGCCAAATCATTCCAAAACAGCATGCTGATATAATATCATATCAGGGGACCTGCAACAAATGTCACAGTCATTTGCTTTCCCAGTTTTTATTTGAGGACAATTCTCTCACTAAATGATCTTCCCCCTCCATCCTGATCCTCTCTATGGATAATAAGAGGGTTCTTGGCAATTAGCAGAGTTCCAGTAAAAATATTTTTCCCTAGCTATAATGCAGTAATGGCCAAGAGAAATCGGGGCACACATTTTTCTATCTACTTTAATAAGTGCACATCCAAGTAAGGACATGCAGGATACCTGCTCAGGCATGCCCTGGGCTCAGCATCGATCTTCCTGATGCTTTACCACTTCCAGACTGACAGCTAAATTACTGCATAGAAAAGGTTTCTGTGGGCTGTAACCATAACGCTGCCACTGAAACTCATTTGTTGGCTAAAGGATAAACAGAGACTGAAGGACAATTTTCATTAACAGAGAAAGATGGGATGTATACGGGAGAGGAGAGCTGGATCTGCATGGGAGAGCAAGCTTAGCGACTTTGGAGAAAATGCGAGGAGACACACTCTAATTGAGTTGTAATTTTCTTGTCAAGTGGCAGGCACCAGCTGAATTCTTGGAAGAACCCCACATCTGCAGCTGAGACTGTCTTACATGCTTTCTGTGCCCAATGGTTAAGAATGAAGGAAAGTTAGTAATGGAAATAAAAACAAAAATAAACAAATGGGACCTAATGAAACTTCAAAGCTTTTGCACAGCAAAGGAAACCATAAACAAGACCAAAAGACAACCCTCAGAATGGGAGAAACTATTTGCAAATGAAGCAACCAACAAAGGATTAATCTCCAAAATTTACAAGCAGCTCATGCAGCTCAATAACAAGAAAACAAACAACCCAATCCAAAAATGGGCAGAAGACCTAAATAGACATTTCTCCAAAGAAGATATACAGACTGCCAACAAACACATGAAAGAATGCTCAACATCATTAATCATTAGAGAAATGCAAATCACAACTACAATGAGATATCATCTCACACCAGTCAGAATGGCCATCATCAAAAAATCTAGAAACAATAAATTCTGGAGAGGGTGTGGAGAAAAGGGAACACTCTTGCACTGCTGGTGGGAATGTGAATTGGTTCAGCCACTATGGAGAACAGTATGGAGGTTCCTTAAAAGACTACAAATAGAACTACCATATGACCCAGCAATCCCACTACTGGGCATATACCCTGAGAAAACCAAAATTCAAAAAGAGTCATGTACCAAAATGCTCATTGCAGCTCTATTTACAATAGCCCGGAGATGGAAACAACCTAAGTGCCCATCATCGGATGAATGGATAAAGAAGATGTGGCACATATATACAATGGAATATTACTCAGCCATAAAAAGAAATGAAATTGAGCTACTTGTAATGAGGTGGATAGACCTAGAGTCTGTCATACAGAGTGAAGTAAGTCAGAAAGAAAAAGACAAATACCGTATGCTAACACATATATATGGAATTTAAGAAAAAAAAAATGTCATGAAGAACCTAGGGGTAAAGCAGGAATAAAGACGCAGACCTCCTAGAGAACGGACTTGAGGTTATGGGGAGGGGGAAGGGTGAGCTGAGACAGGGCGAGAGAGAGTCATGGGCATATACACACTAACAAACGTAGTAAGGTAGATAGCTAGTGGGAAGCAGCCGCATGGCACAGGGATATCGGCTCGGTGCTTTGTGACCGCCTGGAGGGGTGGGATAGGGAGGGTGGGAGGGAGGGAGACGCAAGAGGGAAGACATATGGGAACATATGTTTATGTATGACTGATTCACTTTATTATAAAGCAGAAACTAACACACCATTGTAAAGCAATTATACCCCAATAAAGATGTTAAAAAAAAAAAAAAAAAGAATGAAGGAAAGTTTTTACCTGTAAATAGAACTGAAACTAGAGCAATGAAGAGAGGAACTCAACAGTGTTTCTGAATGGAATGGACATATTCTTTTCAGGAAAATGAACCTTCTTTGCTGAAGCATCATCAAGCGATAGGATTGAAAACGAAGACTGAGAAATATGGGGAAAAACAACCCATGTTTAGTGAACTATCTGGCAAATATGTACAAGCCACTGCATTCCATATATATAAGATAGGATCCTGAATTCAATGATCCTATAGCTTAAATTAAGCAGAGGAAAGACATTCAAATATATACTAGGTTACAAGCATCTACTTCATCTCCAACTGTCAGTACACATAATAACTCCTTAACATGTATTTATTGAATAAATTACTGAAAAATTATTTCTTATTTAAGGCGGAAATAGTAACAGCCATAAGAAAGTTACAGATGTGAGTAGTGGGCTTCCAAGGGTGAAGTTTACTTCTGGCTGGAAGGGTCAAAGATGACATTATGGAGAGGTGGCATGCGATTCGGGCATCAATATTTATAAATGTTTGGAGGTTCAGGATGACACTGAGGAAGAACAAAGAACAGTATGACAAGACAAATGGAGAATTCTTAGGTTGAACAGGAAATAGCAGTGGTATTCTTTTTTTTTTTTTTTTTTTTGCGGTACACAGGCCTCTCACTGCTGTGGCCTCTCCCATTGCGGAGCACAGGCTCCGGACGCGCAGGCTCAGCGGCCATGGCTCACGGGCCCAGCCGCTCCGCGGCATGTGGGATCTTCCCAGACCAGGGCACGAACCCGTGTCCCCTGCATCGGCAAGCGGACTCTCAACCACTGCGCCACCAGGGAAGCCCGCATTGGTATTCTTAATAGTCAGCAGCTACTGTCCAGGCTGAAATGAACACACTCTTAGTACTCTGATTTTCAGTATCTGATGGGAAAGCAAATGCTGTGTGTAGCTACCTCTGCAACTACAAACCAAGTCAGGTCACATTATGACTCAGTAAATGGTTGTAGACTAAGATATTTCTTTTCAAAATGTCAGAAAAACCCTCATAGAGAGGGTTGTATTAGCAATTTCCCATTATGACAAATTATGAATTGAAAATACACATTTTTTTTTTTTTTGAAAATACACATTTTTATTTGATCCCTGGGTTTAGGCTGTAACTGGCATTAGCTACACTAGTAATTTAATCCTAGACTCTACTCAGTGCCTGACATAGTGCCTGGCACATAGTAGGTACGTGAGAAATATTTGTTGAATGAATATCAATAGTCAAGATTTTGTCATGTACTGAGGAATAGATTATTCTATAGAATAGGTTTTCTTTATCATTTCTAGTTTCACTCTCAACTTAAAACTTGAAAATCCAAACACTCCATGAATGATAAGAATGTCTAATTCACAGTGTAGTTGATGATTTAAAAAATCACAATTGTTTCCCACTTTTACTCCATATATTGAAATCATGGTTTCTAACTTGCCAAGGTCACTTACAGGCATCCTTATTTTAAGTTGTTTTTAGCATCTACTGTTCCCCTTGGATTTTCACTTACAGGAATCACACTCACATTATTTACTGCAAAGTAAATTGCTTCATGGTCTTCCAAAGTACTTTGATGAAGTATCCACAGAAAGGGGGTCCAAGGGTCAGATGAGTTTGCGAAATGCTTCATACCCTGAGCCTACTCTTGGAGGTTCACTTTGTAAGTAACACACTTAAGTTTCTCAGAAGCCCTGTAGTAAAGAAGCCCAATGAACTCTGGTTTAACCTGGTGTTTTTCTAACTGTTATAACCATGGAGGCTATTCTGAATGGCTTTCACTCTTTCAGAACTAGTTAGTGTTCTGAGATGCAACCTTGGGACAAGATCCTAAGGTAGAGATTACAAGCTGCTGAGCCCATGGTATTTTATCCTTGAGTGACGGCACACACTGAGAGAGAGGAGAGATGTCAGCACATCTGGCAACGCTGGGACCCTAGTCCCTCCTAGCATCAGTCCCCCCTACCCCTTTTCAGTGGGCATAGTTTCTCTGATTCATTATGGCGCTGGCGTTCCCATATTACTCCCAGACGATTTCAGGCATGTACATCACTTGCCTGGTCCCTGTAGGTATTTGACTTTGGAATTCTTGCCCTGGGGTATCTTAATCGTTCAGTTGTTCCTACTACGCTTAGAAGAAAAAGGAATGCCAGTATTCAAAGGCCAAAAAAAAGAAAAGAGAGAAAAGTCAGTATAAGATGAATCCCCTTTTAAGCTACAGGTGGTAATTGCTATATCTGTTGAACTTCAAGGAAGCAATAAGAAGGAGCATATGTCAGCATCTTAGTATCCAAATGGTATTTGTCCCATTTTCTGCACCTGCAAATCTATAATCCTCAAAGTAATACAGGAATCTTGGGATGTTACAAAACACCACTATGAAGTGTTTCACTTGTGCTCCATAGAAATGGAGCCTTACTTCTGAATGGGATCATTTCTTATTTCATTTCAGATCTTTTTAGGCTCACACTCCAACGACTGGCTGCTCTACTGGGGTCCATGGAGCTCTGGACAGAACTCTCACATTTACCAACAAATAGCACTGGGTCTATACAGCAAGCAGACTGCCTTCCAAAGGAAGCTTTTGGCTCTCCAGAATGGGTCCTTCTTTCCTCTTTTCAAAAACATCCTGCTTATTACTCTTTTGTGGTGATATGCTAAACTGCCCAATGTGTGATTAAAAGTGTCTTAGTTACTGAAAATAATTTATTTTTTCTAAATTTTAAAAGGGAACATATTTTAGCTTGCAAACTTCTGAGGCTGTGGTGGGGGACATACTGGGGAAGATGCAAAAACCACAAGGGGCATTTGGTATATAACCATGACACAGCCTTCTAGCAGGGAAGACCAACACAGAAACAAGACTTTTGCAAGAGGAGAGCATCAACAGGGCAAAGTGAGAGACAGCTTGTTCTGTTTGTGCTCTACTTGTGCTCTCCAAGTAGTGTATGCCACTCATACCACGATTTCCTTAAAAAGAGTAGATTCCAAAAGCATTTGAGACATCAAGCTGGGAAGGTGTTTTTTTGGTTTCTTTTTGTTTTTACCAAAATGTCCCACATATACTTTCTTTTTCATTACCTCAGGTTATAAAGTATATTTCGGCAGTGCCTCTCCCTAGACCGTAAAATCAGGGTTCGTCTTCTCTAAATATTTTCCAATTTGCAACTTTTGCTTTTTTAATCATGTCAAATGTCACCATCTCATAATTGGTTACTATCATCCTTCTAAGTGAACTGCTTGTATTGTCACCAAAAAGGATGTAACCTGAGGGTCTGGACAGGAAGTGAAAGAATTAAGGTTGTAGAGAAGGAGCTTCCTGTCTGTGTTTTCCTCCTCTGGCTGAAGGAGTTTGAAGCAGGAATGCCGCAAACACAAACCATCCACTCGGGGCAGACATGCATTTGGCTTAGTAAGTGTTGGTTTGGGTGTGGAGGGAAAGGCATAATGCTGGACCTTCTAGCATGTGTCTTTCAGCAAAATCCCAAATCACTGTATCTGAAGTAGCAAGATATATATTTTTAATTTTATAGCCAAAATATATTGTTTATGACTACCAAAAGCCAGTAACAACCTCTGTTTTCCCTGACTTGATTCAGGCTTTGGGTTTGAACTGCCTGCTAACCACAGTCAACCATTCATTCTATGAATATTTAATGAGCCTCTCCTAATGGGCTGGCTGCTCTTGCGTACTAGAGAAATAGAAGTGATCAGGTAAAAATTCTAGCTTGCATGGAGCTTATTTTCGAATGGTCATAACTCCTACATTTTATTTTTATTTATTTTTTAACTTTTTAAAAAGTAACTAATTTTTGGTTGTGTTGGGTCTTGGTTGCCGTGTGCGGGCTTTCCCCAGTTGCAGCAAGCAGGGGCTACTCTTTGTTGCATTGCGCAGGCTTCTCACTGTAGTGCCTTCTCTTGTTGCGGAGCACGGGCTCTAGGCGCGCGGGCTGCAGTTGCTGTGGCACGCGGGCTCAGTAGTTGTGGCTCACGGGCTTCTTTGCTCCGTGGCATGTGGGATCTTCCTGGACCAGGGCTCAAACCCATGTCCCCTGCCTTGGCAGGCAGACTCTTAACCACTGTGCCACCAGGGAAGCCCAATTCCTACATTTTAGTGACTCCACTTTGTACTTGTCAGTGGCACTCAAGACTTGGAGGAAACATGGTGGACTGAGACTGGTGAATGTCAGCAGCCCATGGCAAGGGAAGATCTTAAGAGAAATTATTTCTAGCTACGTTCTGACTGCCAACAGCCCCTGGTGCTTGCATCTTCCCCAGACTATAGCAACGAGGCAATGGAGACAAGAGTTCTAGTGAGTTGGACATTGTAAAGTACAAGACAACCATGGAGTTCCTTGCATCTCGTGCTAGAGAAGAAACAAGTCAGGCCCCCAGGAACTCAAAGAACAAACCTTTCCCTCCATAGGAAGGGGCTTGATCTGTGCCCTTGTGCTTATCACACAGGACTGCTGTGAGGGTTAAATGAGTGTATAGTACTCAGAATTGTGCCCAGCAAATATTTTTGTGCTACTAGTATTATTAATCACTGTGTCCTCACTGGGTCCTCTTGTCCCGTATACTGTAAGTCCTAAACATTTTATACAATTATGTCTCTACCTAAAAATATCTTTAATAATGGGATACTGTTGTATCCAGGTACCTCAAGGTACCTGGAGGTTGAGTCTTATTCTGATAATCTCATGTAACTCAAACAGCATCTACTGTCTTTAATACCAAGGGTTTCTAGCTAAGTGTGTACTGAATTGAATTAGAAATGTCTTTAGGGCCTCCCTGGTGGCACAGTAGTTAAGAATCCACCTGCCAATGCAGGGGACACGGGTTCAATCCCTGGTCCAGGAAGATCCCACATGCCGTGGAGCAACTAAGCCTGTGCGCCACAACTACTGAGCCTGCGCTCTAGAGCCCACGAGCCACAACTACTGAGCTCGCGCAACACAACTACTGAAGCCCGCGCACCTAGAACCCGTGCTCCGCAACAAGAGAAGCCACTGCAATCAGAAGCCCGCACACTGCAACAAAGAGTAGCCCCTGCTCCCCGCACTAGAGAAAGCCCTCATGCAGCAACGAAGACCCAACGCAGCCAAAAATAAATAAATAAATATATTTTTAAAAAAGAAAAGAAAAGTCTTTAGGTCTATTCAGTTAAGACGTCAAACAAACATCTCTGGAGTCACTGTTATGGGTTAAATTGTGTCCCCCCACCCCCTCAAAAAAAAAAAAGAAGAAGATATATTGAAGTCTTAATTTCTGAATATGACCTTATTTGGAAATTGGGTTACCGCTGATGTAATTAGTTAAGATCACAGTGGAATAGGATGGGCCCCTAATCCATATGTCTGGTGTCTTGTAAGAAGATAGCCATGTGGAGACACAGAGACACAGGGAGAAGACCAGGTGATGGTCAAGGCAGAGACTAGCCTTAGGAGCGGCAAGCTGAGGAATGCCGAGGACTGCTGGCAAACGACCAGAAGCTAGGAAGATACAAGGGAGGATTCTCCCCTCCAGGGTTCAGCCTAGCCCTGCTGACACCCTGATTTCAGATGTCTGGCCTCCAGAACTGTGAGCTGATAAATTTACATTGCTTGAAGCCACCCAGCTTGTGAAACTTTGTTACAGCAGCCCCAGGAGACTAGGGTCTCCTCCCTGAGTCATTCATATCAGTAGCTGTGCAGCATGGGCTTCCTCACCACAAGACGCACGGTTTATTTTGTGGCTCAACATTTACACATAGAATATGTGCCACTAACAGGTCAAAACAGACTCAGTTGTCCTAGGAGAATGATGCCTTATTCATCTAAGTTTCCCTCCTTACACCTTTTCCCCAATAGTTCAGATGTTCTTAAAGTCTGCCAGATAAAACACTCTGACAGCATACACTTAGGAAGCCACAGGGGACAGATCCAGGGTGTCAGAGAACAATCCCACGGAGATTTAGAATGCCCTCAGCATTTACGTCCAGGTAGGAGACTTGGGGAGATTTTCGACGCAGATTTTAGAAGTGAGATTACCCTAAGAAGTTTCCAGCGTTCTCTTGGTGCCCTAAGAACTCTATTCAATATAAAATCATTCCTTGCTTGGGTGGAAAGATGCAGCATAAAAATCTGGTGCAATATATGCCAGTTAATTCAACAACATATCAAACTGTCTAAGAAAGTCCTTAGAAAAGGTTTACCTTTTGTGTCACCAGGGAACTGAGTGATAGGAAGGAAAGCTCATGAAGAGGAGATTTTCTCTAACTTCTGCCTACAGTGAATAAATCAATGGTATTCTAAAGTCCCCTCAATATCAATGAGTTTATCTGATAAGCAGGCAAGTATTTGCAGATGCTGAAAAAAAATCTCCAGTTTTTCTTTTTCTCCCCTTCCCATTCCAGCCTAATTTCTTGTTTCCTTTCTGTCTTTCTACCATTTCTTTACTTCTTCCTTCCCCTTCTTGTTCTTCTGCTAGTCTTTGCATTGTAAAAGGAGGAAAGGTTTGTCTGACAGCTGCTATCTCCTACCTCTCAGCTTCTAAATGCTATGTTGAGTGTGGGGTCTTCACTTCATTTATTTATTTTTTTAAGATTTAGTCTCCCTGCCCTGAACTGGGCTTAGGGTAATTGTGTGTCTGCTTGAGGGCTGAATGCAATCTCTAGCCTTTTTCATAAAGTTTATGGCCCTGGTGCCCCTTTACAAGTCTCCTGTGGCTGATTGATGGGCTCATTTCTGATACTAACTATAAAGGATTGGCCATCCCAAAGATAAGCCGCTCCTCCCCCAAGCATCTCAAGAGGGAAGGGCGGCCGCCTTACAGAGGAGCCCTCCGTTATGGATGGCGCTTCTCGCCGCAATCAGATTCATTCCTCAGCGGCCCAGGCACTGCCCTGCACTGAAGGACTGCCCCACAGGACACACAAGCTCAGCCAGGTCCTTTCGTTAATGGGCGTCGGAGGATTCAAACATCATCACGGGTGGGAGGGAGAATGCAGTAGCTAGCACCCCATCTCCTAACTTGTGTTCATTCTCTTTAGGCGTCATTTGCCCAGAGGTCAGACTCACAGCGTATTGATTATTCAGTAATTCAAGCCTTTTTATTCAATCGAAGTTTTCCTCAGAGTTTACCCTTTAATATTTGTTCTTAGGTTTCATGTCAATCTGTTTTTTTCTCCTTAAGCTATCTTTCAAACATCTCTTCATGGGACAAATGTGGTGATGAGCAATTCTTCCCAAGTTCTACAACTTGTAATTTCTGGGTCAAAATGACACTTGAATTCTCAGTGAAAGGCAAAAACGGGAGAGAGGATGGCCGGTGGCGAGGTGGGGGGTGGGTGGGAGGGTAGGGGAAGAGAGGTTGAAAAAGAGGAGGAGGGGAAGGAGAGACAGAGGGAGGGAGGGGGAGAGCTGGGGAGGGAGGGGGGAGGGAGGAGAGGAGGAGGGATTTTAGGAAGCCTAACACCTAAATCTTAACTGGAGACTTAATTTCCTGGAGGAAGGGGAGTTAATTTGTCACTTGCCAAAAACCAAGACATGAGAGATATCACAAAAGAGCAGAGGGAGATCACCTGGCAACATATCAGGTGTGGTGAGCAAGGGGAAGGGAGGAATCAAAGACCAGTGCAAGCAGAGGAGGAGAAGCAGGTTGGCGAAAAAAGTGTTATCCATCATTCAAATATTCACTGAACACTTTATAGGGTAGGTATGACACCATGACTCGGGTTATCAGAGCTAAGACAGTCAATGCACATAAGGAACCCACACTTTAAGTAATGAACTGGGCTTCCCTGGTGGCGCAGTGGTTAAGAATCCACCTGCCAATGCAAGGGACATGGGTTCGAGCCCTGGTCCGGGAAGATTCCACATGCCGCGGAGTAACTAAGCCCATGCGCCACAACTACTGAGCCTGCACTCTAAAGCCTGCAAGTCACAACGACTGAGCCTGCGCCTAGAGCTGGTGCTCCGTAACAAGAGAAGCCACTGCAATGAGAAGCCCGTGCACTGCAATGAAGAGTAGCCCCCGCTCGCCACAACTAAAGAAAGCCCACACAGAGCAAAGAAGACCCAATGCAGTCAAAAATAAATAAATTTATAAAAAAGAAAAAGAAAACACCAGACCTGTAACCAAATAATTACATTCAATGTTATATTGTGATAAAACGCATTTAGAGATGTTACCAACACCTCTATATACAGCCCTGTCTGGTTTCTTTCTTACATCACATCACAAAACAGCAAGAACAAGATAACAAGAACAACAAAGAACAAAAAAGTCAATGTCACCAATAACATCTGTGTTGTTAAACCCAATGAGTATCTTTCAGATCTTATTGTAACAAATATTATTTGACCTAATGGACCGCTTCCTCCATCTTGAAACACTCTCTTCTTGGGTCTACTGCATACCACATTCTTTGGTTTTCCAACTACATCTCTGTTTCTTTTTAATCTCTTTTGCAACATCATCTCCTCTTGCCAACCATAAAATGTGGCGACTTCTCCAAGGTTTGGTCCTGTGCTTACGGAAGCACAGGACCAAACCTTCTTTGTACTCTCCTAGGCAATACCATTCACCCTCTGCCTTCAGTCACCTTCAGGGTGCCAAGAACACTCAAATGATCGCTCCAGGCAGAATTCTTCCTCTACAACCCAAGTGTAATGCTTGTCTCTCCCAGGTGCCCGTGTAGAGTTAGCTGCACCCTTGCTGGGCACTTCCTTGGTAAGTCTGTGTCTGTCTGTATCTGCCAGTGAGGACCTGTGCATTATTCAGCTGTGTGTGTTCAGTGTTTGACAAGGCGTCTGGCACATGGTGTGGGTTCACAGTTTGTTCAGATGGAATTGACTGGAATTAGGGCAGGGCTTGGGGGCAGAAGGCATGGCACCATTCCACATACTGGGGTGCTGCTGGGTCATTCTGCCTTGGCAGATGAGCTAAGATAGCTCACTGCGGGAACAACTTTTCCGACGATAATCTCTTAATTATAATCTCTTAAAAGGAGGACAAAATGTATACATGGGATTTAACATGGCTGATTTTTATTTTATTTTTTCTGTTATTTTTGTATTATCAGCGTTTTCTGCAATGTATATATACTACGTTTATAATTGGTTTTTATAATTTTCTATTTGGCTGCACCACACAGCATGTGGGATCTTAGTTTCCTGACCAGGGACGGAACCTGTGCCCCCTGTAGTGGAAGCACAGAGTCTAAATCATTGGATCCCCCCAGAGAAGTCCCATTTGGGGATTTTTAACAATTTCTTTTGAGGTCTGCTCTATGTATTGATAGGACAAAACAGAGAAAAGTATGTGTGTATGATACACACACACAGAGTCAGTGTAGTGAAATGAAAAAGAGGAATGTGAATTTCTAGCAGAAATTCTAGGAGTTGGAATCCAAGGGGTTAGAACACGTTTTTCTTCAATAAAAGTATTGCCCAAATTCTTCAATAAGCGGTTGCCCAAACTGCCTTTGTTTCTAAGTGACTTTTAGGGAGAAATAGGACAAAGAGAAATTATTTACTCAAATGGCCTGTCACTCCTGATTTTCAAGAATTACACACAAAAATGTATTTTTACATAATAAATTTGATAGTAACATATGCTCTCCTGCATTCTAACTCAGACTACAATCTTTGATGAGTAGACACTGACATCCTAGTCAAGCCATTCAAGCCATCAAAATAAGCAACTCCTTATGAAAATGAAAATTGAATATTACATTGGAGAAATTGAAAGCATGTTTTATCAAAGGCAATTTGTCTGTTACCTGACAGCCTTGGAAAACAACAGGAAAATTACATCTCACATTAAAATGAAAAGGCAGCAGCTTCTTTAAACATTACAGTAATAAGTGAACCTTGGGTCATTAAAAAAACCCCTGTTTATTCTATATGCTGGCACTGTATGACTTCTTCTCTCCTGTGTTCCCCTAGGGGGTGGGGTGGGAAGGGCATATTTCTGCACTAGTTAATGGATCATAGAAGAAAGGAGTACCACTTTCTTCCTTTTAAAAAATTCTTCCTTTATCGGTAAAAAAAAAAGAGTGATTCTACGAAGCAGTCTCAAGGGCTATCAAAGTGGTAAAGCCATCAGGTGTGTCAGGAAAAAAACGAGTGATTCTACGAAGCAATCTCAAGGGCCATCAAAGTGGTGAAGCCATCAGGTATGTCAGGCAACAGGCAGCTCCCTCCTTCAGGGCAGAGCCAGTGGTTCCCATGCCTTCCAGCCCTGCGTCAGCCCTCTGACGTTATTCCTCGTGTGTTTGGCCCGTGTGAGCTGGACTCGTGTAGGGAATTCACACCCTAGATTCTCGGATATGGTACCAAGAATTCCCTAACTACACATTTATTTGCGGAACTTTTCAGCCTCTGCCCACTGTGATAAGGAAAGCAGCCATGAATTCTGGTCATGCTTTGGGTGGAACAATCATGCTCATGTCTATCTTGGTTATGTCTGTTAAATCACCAGGAGTATAACGGAAAAATTAGTCCAATATGTGGCACATCTAGTGAAAGTACTTCTATAATGCTTGAGTCAGGTTAACACTATCAGTACTACTCGTAGCCAGTGCTGCTTGTGTACTGCAAAGATTTGCTTATTGTACTGCAGCAGTTTAACATCATTTTCTGAATATTAAAATATATTCAGTTTTCTTTTTAAATGGACCATCTAGAGGAAAAGCATAGTTATTAACCCAATAACTAGTTCTTTAACGCCAATATTTCAGAGAGCTCAAGTTTCACTAAAGCACTCTATGGTGTAGAAATAAATTTTATGCAAACCGAATGAATCTTAGATTCTCTGCAAGGGTTTTAATAACTAAAATAATAGAAAAAAGACTTCACAATAACATAGGAGTGACTCCAGAAACTGAAAAAAAAGGGTAGTTCTAGAATAATGCCTAAAATCAAGTGTACTTAACCAATTTATGCTTTTCTTATGTTCTTCAACTAAATGAACTTCACTGATTATGACATTTGATCACTACCTTTAACTCAGAGCTTCAGTGGGTGAAACATTTCGCTTCTGAGTTCTGGGAAGACTGATCCACATGTAAGTGGTCTGCAGTTCAATTTGTGGACCTGCAAGTGCAGTGGAGTAGAGAGATGCAGAGCTCTGACACTTTCCAGCTATGTGGTCTCAGAAACTCAGTTTCCTAAAATATAATTTGGGAAAACAACGCTTTCTTCTAGTACAAGAAATCCTAATATATAAAGGTGTTAGTTCCCTTCCTAAGTGCTTCACATACATTTTAGGTTAGCACTGGGTAAAGTTATCTCCTTTCATAGATGCTGTATGTTTCCTCTAATGGAACAATTAGCTACATGCGTCACAAACGTCCCTTGATGATACTATAAGAACATTTCAGTGAGCACTAAAAGCAAGACCCCTTTTTTGGATAGCCTACAACTATATGTGAAAAAAAAAATACTAAAAATAATGCCATTTTTGATTGCTGATGTCATGGGCATTGGCAAGAATATTGAAGCTGTACATCAAAAAGATATTTTGGGGATAAGTCAGCAAAAGAATAAAGCAGAGCTCTGGAGCTCTCGTGAAATTGAGAGATCTCTTTTGTATCAAAGTATATTTATGAGATAATATTTCAACAGAAATGGAGAAAAAATGGAAATCCATTGCCATTATATTACTATTGTGTTGAAGTGGCAATCTTATAATGAAATCTAAAATTCCAGCTCTCATATCCTAAAGTGGATGCCTGCTTGCTTTAATCTTGGTTATCGTTATATCGCTAAAGCAATCATTGAAATTAGCTTTGGCATTTACAAAAAGGCAAGATGGGTCTACTCTTCCCTCCTGCCTTTACATAATCCCCTCCCTCTAGCTCGATGATGCCCTTGACAACAAAAGTTCAAGAACACCCAACTGCAACCAGACATTTGGTAATCACAGTTTTCGCTAATTGAGTCTTACTAAGTCACATAGGAGTTGTTAATTCTGGTTCAGCTCACCCAGACCACACCCTCTGAGACCTCTCAGGCACGTGAAGTAAAAAGATTTATTTACCAGTGCTTCTCTTATCTTGAAACTGAGCCTGAATGTGACCCTGTGCAAGGCCCCAACCTCGCAGGGTCTGTGCTTCTTTATTTGCACAACAAGTGTCTTCAACTAGTACACACTACAGATCCCTTTGAGCGCCAATATTTTATGACTGCTATAGTCTTTAAGTTGTTTCTTAAACTTCTGTTATTCAGATTCCACTGGCATGAATTTTGCCTTGTTGGCAAGCAACTTCCATTCTTCATGTATTAGTTTTATTTAGGTCAGCACACTTTTTTGTTTGTTTTTTTACCTGAATAAATACGTTTAAGATGGACAAGTTATAACACTCCTATAAGTGATAAATCAGCTTCACTTACCACAAATATAAGGTAAACTGTAAAAATAAAAAGGATTGGGAAAAAAACCCAGTGCAATTGAATCCTGGTTAGATGCTGTGGCCTAAGGATAGCTGTAAGTCTCAGGGCTGATCTCTTTGTTAAAAACAGCTACAGAAGATGGAATATCACCACACAGCCATTCTTGTCAAGAGAATCAAAAGTTTTGGAGGAGACGTGAAAGGAGAATAAAATACTTTCCTCACTATAAGATTTAATATGGTACCACCACTGATGTAGATCTCATTGCTGGGATAACTTCTGTGACTATTAAAAGGCTGTGTTACATTTCAGACTCAACCGCCAGATCAGGTTGGGCAAATTCTTCAGTTGTCAAAATATCTTGACTATATTCACATACTTATTCTCAAAAATGAACACTATATCAACTTGAATCACTTAACTTTTTTTCCCCTAAGTTTTATGCCATAGTCATTATTAGCAATACTTAATTAGTATAAAATACTTTGCTCTCCAGAATATAAACTGCAACAATAAATTAATAGAATTATTCCAGTTTTCATTTAAATTTGGACAAAAAGAGCTAGCTCGGAGTTAAGAAAAAACAACAACATAAACACAAAACAGAAGAATGTTGTGTTCAATTTTAAAATGTTCAGTTCAATGAAACTATCCCAGCAGAGAAAAAAAACAAATTTATCATGTCATAAAAAATACGTTAAATTGGAAATGAATTAGAAAAAGAAATACAGTTATTTGGAACGGCTACAGGAATTCTGCTTTAAAGTAACCAATTGAATTTACCCAGTAGGTTCACTTGAAGATAAATTAAAATGTGATTATATGAGAAATTTATAGTTAAGTAGCATTACATTAATTCCTTATTTTTTCCTAGTACACTTTAATATGTTTTTCTTTCCTATTCTTTGCACATACTTATCTTCCCAATAAAAAATAATAAATAATGAAGGAAGTGATGGGTAGATGAAATTTTATTTTCTCTATAATTAGATTTCCCCTCTCAGAAATCGTCCATCTTCTTAAATCACTGTGAATTAAACTATAAGTGTTTCCTTTATTGCAAAATTCCATGCAAAGCATGCTAATCCTTTCTCAGGAAATCTCAGGATCATTCTGGTATAGCTGTGTTTACCCAAACTTTGCCAACAGTTTGAGAACATGATTTTTAAGAGGATCTACACAAGTCTTGGACTTGCGGAGATATCAGTAAATTTGGGCAATTCTTCCTTGCCCAAGTGCTTCTTCACCTACATGAGTACCAAAGTTCTGCATTAACCCCCATCCCGGGAGGAACAGAATTTTCTCATATACTAACTACTGAATTACACAGGTTATTTCATTTAGTTTTCAGAATAACCCTGCAGTCTGGGTATTAGTACCCACACTTTACTCAAGAGGCCAGTGAGCCTACATGCCTCACCCAAGGCCACATCTAATAATGGAAACTCAAGCTCAGTCCCCTTCCTCTCTATACCCAGGGCATTCGTCATGCTTCCTCCTCAGACATCATTGTTTACCAAAATCACTCTTCTTCTTCTTTCTGTATTTCAGGAGTTAGAAAACTATAACCTGTAGCACAAATGTTCCCTGTGCTTGTCTTTACAAAGTTTTATTGGAATACACACCCACGTGTTTACATATTGTCTGTGGCTCCTTTTTTGACACAACAGCAAAGCTGAGTAGCTGGGACAGAGGCTGTGGGTCCACAGAGCCTAAAATGTTTATTATTTAGCCCTTTCCAGAAAAGGTTTGCCAGCCTCTGCCCTATTCCATCTACATGTTAGCTGAGAGAAACTAAGGCTATCTGTACAAGATGTATGTAAAAGAACAATTTGCAGAAAGATTTATATATATATATATATATATATATATATATATATATATATATAGTATGACTCTGTTTTCGGAAGAAAGTTAACATTTGCTTCTATGTATACATATAAATACTTGCAAAGTTCATATGCCAAACTGTGGTTATATCTGAGGCATCAGATTATATAGGGAAACTTCCACGATATTTTAAATATTTAAATTACTTCAATATCTGCTTATGTGAATTTCTTTATTTCTTCTTTCTTTACTCACCAGGTATGGGTCCTCAGGCAGTTCCCTTCATCTCTGCAGGGCTCTATTTTATCTGTAAAATGAGGAGCTGGGTTAGGCAATCTTTCAAATTCCTTATAATTCTAACCCCCGCCGCTGTATTTAATGCAGCCGCCCAATTTCCTAGGATCATTTAATTTTGATAACTACCAATCATAGGGAAAGATGTTTGCAGGGGAAAACTATAATTTAAAATTTTCCATTTGTCATTTTTATTAGAAGTAACCTTCACAGACAACTCACTCTTCTCAGACCATTTCACTAGAATCTCTTTCACGAGAATAGTCACAGGAATTCTAAGATACCACCGTATTTATAACTCAGTCTAAAATTAATTTCTCATCAGAGAGCATAGCCAACTGTGATTCTTGGGGACAAAGGTTCTCTACCCCGATTTCAAGTTTGTTTTCTCTAAACATGATCTTTTTTGGTTCCCATTCTATGACTTACGTTTGCATTTGTAATTTGTTGACTTGCTTTTGTAAAGAACAAGACACTGAACTTTTGTCTTCAGAATGCTCATATCCTAGAAGTTCCCATTTCCTCTAAATTTGATTTTGTTTTTAGTTTTATTTTAAAAGCAACATTACAAATCTCAAAAATCATTAAATATATATTCCTATTTTATATCAAATATAAAGTACAGAACATATTTTTGTAATCATTTTGTGACGAAATTATGAAAGTTAAAATCAAAACAAGTACCCAGTAAAAGTGACCTATGGAGAGGATGGACACAGTCCCAGCTAGGGGAGGTGTACATCAGTATGATTTTCTGGGGGGATATTTTCAGTCATATATTCAAAGCCTCAGGAGTTTAGCCAAGAAATTTCACTTTTATGAGTGTACCCTATGCAAATAATTAAAATTAAGGAAAAGGTAGACATCCCACTATTTATAAAAATGAAGAACTAGTAAACAAATGTATGTAAACAGTGGCTTGCTTAAGGCAACTGAGATGCAACAATGTTATTAAGTACTATGCAACCATTAAAATTATAATATAAAAACAATGTATAAAAGATCATGGGGAAATGTTGGCTCTAAAAAGTAGAAAATGGCTGTAAAATACTGCATATAATAGGATTCCATTTCTTGTGAAAATGTATACGTGTAAAGATTTTTATGTATGTCAGAAAGCAACTGGGAGGATTCCAGCCAAAATGTCAATACTGGCTACCACTTGGCGAAAGAATTATAGTAAATTTTTGGATCTTTCGGTAAATTTGCAATCTTTCTGCATTGACCACATATTATATTATCATAAGAATTATTTAGGGGCAGCAAATTATAGTTATAAACATAACTGTGAAGTCTCTAGATTATGTCTACCCATATGATCAGAACTTCATGGAATCAATCATTTCAATGATTCAGGAAGCATATCATTTTAACTGAATCTAAGTAAACAGTTGTTTTTTTTTGTTTGTTTGTTTGTTTGCGGTACGCGGGCCTCTCACTGTTGTGGCCTCTCCCGTGGCGGAGCACAGGCTCCGGACGCGCAGGCTCAGCGGCCATGGCTCACGGGCCCAGCCGCTCCGCGGCATGTGGGATCCTCCCGGACCGGGGCATGAACCCGTGTCCCCTGCATCGGCAGGCGGACTCTCAACCACTGCGCCACCAGGGAAGCCCTCATTCTTTTTCTTAGGGCAGTAGGTCATTCATTTCTGAGCTCTTTTTAAAATAACTTATAATATTGTACTTATTTGCTTTTTACTTGGTTTTGATGCACCTGCCGATTCAATTGTAAGCTCCATGAGGGCAGGAGTCATATCTTTTTGCTTCATTTGGCACAGATCTCATTAAATACTTCGGCGAGACTAGGTAAAAGAACAAAACAACTAAAGCTTTGCAACATCTTAAAATCAAAAGTCATTAGATTGGTTGGTCGGTTCCTGTAATCTCTAATGGCCCAAGTTTGGCAAAACGTTTCCCGCAATTAACCTCTCAGAACTTACAGAACCCAACCACATGAAAGCAGAGTGTACTATATCAACCTCCAGTGTATTTATGGACACCAAGACCATCAATTTTGATGATCTAGGGAAAGTTAATCTTTACCCGCGCACTGCCCATTATTTAATTTTATGCCTTTAAAAGATTACATCTGATAAATCAGCCATAATCAAAACTTTGAACTCCAAATATAATTAACCAGAGGCACCCCAGTACCATTTAGGTGAAAGTCAAAGTGCAGGAAGTTCACACTGAGAATGCTGCAATCTGAGTGGAATGGAAGTGCATGATTAGACATTGGTCAGCCATGTCTAGAGAGGAGAGTCTAATTCAGGAAATATTACGCACGCGCACGCATGTGTGTATATGTATAAAATGCTGATTGTGCAGAACTCTGTCTTTACATCACCTATAAAGACAGGCTTCCAAAGCAAATTAATAGTGTAAGCAACATGTTTTTCAAACAACTCTGTGTGAATCATTTTTTTCTAAGCAATAATTCAATTTCATGGAGAGCTTTTCTAAAGGACTTTATTTGTCAAGCTCTGAATACACTGCCTTTAGTAAAAATATTCTATTTCTTTAAAACTAACTGATAGCTGAGCTTTCTCCATTGTTTGGGCTAGTCTTCCTCCAGTAGGTTGGAATGAATTAAAGTTCATCATCTCCTTAAAATATAAAAGCAAGCACAAATACAATTTAAAGGCCAAGAAACTGAAACAAAAGAAGTTCTCATTTTTCCTTTGAAGCTGCTCTCAATACCATAGGATCCACGAATGAGGAAGCCTTTCCTACACCAAGTGATCAAAACAAAAATCGAAGGGGAAAGTTACTCAATTATCTGGTAAATTCAGTCAGTGAGGAAAGCCAACCTAGATTAATTGAGGCTCCATTTTAAGTACCGATTTTTGCTTATGATGTTTCTAAGAGATTAGGGATTTAAAATTCAGTCTCTAGAGTAAGCATTTTTGTCTTAAATTAAAAGTTATAAAATAACTCGATCAAAACCCAACTCCCATTCTCAAATGTAATTTGAAAAATTACGGAGACAACCACAAGTCACTTAACAATGGAATATCTTACTTTAAGTCATAATCAGTACACAAGAGTGCTTATTGCAAAAGATCCCTAAAATGTCTCTTCCCTACTGGTTTATAAATGCCAGTGGAACTGGTTTGCATGCTGAAGGCAACAAGCATGGAAGTTTCCGGCAGAAAGTCTTATAAAGCTTAAATGTAGCAGTGGGACCATTCCGACTCAGCCCATAAGCTTCAAGGTTAGAAGCTAACGTTTCAATGATCTACCTGATCATCAATGGTGAATCACTGTGGAAACTGCAACAATGTCCTGGTATTTGGGCTAAATGGTGGGGAGTGCCACCATGAAATACTGCTTCATGGAGAGCTAACAATGAAGGCTCATATACTAACGATATGGTTACTTCAAGGCTTAGTAATTTGTTCTACATTCAATCAATTTACATGGACTTTAGCTGGTTATTGGTCATTAAGGAGATTTTTCCCTCAGGATTCTGAGTAAGGTCAAAGGAAGAATTGCACTGAGAGAGTATTTTATTTTGTATGTAAAGACAAATAACACTATATTTTGTTGAATAATTGAAAGAATTCTATCCTCTTAAAATGCTGATGGCAAAACCCTCAGCCAAAAGAAGGGTTTAATTATCTTCCCTGAGATGCACACAAGTATTAAACAAATCAACAGGTATTAGACATATACTGAAAATTCCATCACAATATAACCCGATACTACAAATGGCATTATTTCGTTCTTTTTTATGGCTGAGTAAGCAACATGGATGGACCTATAGATTGTCATACTGGATGAAGTTAAGTCAGACAGAGAAGGACAAAAATCATATATCACTTATATGTGGAATCTAAAGAAATGGTACAAATGAACTTATCTACAAAACAGAAATAGAGTCATAGATGTATTGATAGTAAACAATCTTCTTATTGGTACCAGAGGAGAAGGGGGGAGATAAATTCGGAGATTGGGATTGACATATACATACTACTATATATAAAATAGATAACTAATACACACTACTATATATAAAATAGATAACTAATAAGGACCTACTGTATAGCACAGGGAACTCTTCTCAGTACTCTGTAATGATCCATATGGGAAAAGAATCTAAAAAAGAGTGGACACAGGTGTATGTATAACTGATTCACTTTGCTGTACACCTGAAACTAATACAACATTGTAAATCAACTATACTCCAATAAAAATTTTTAAAAAACACCTTGCTACTAAGAGCATCTATTGCTCTGAGACAGAGTCCCAACTTTTAAACAGGTGGCAAGAATCTAGTAGGTTCAACCTTCTTCTCCCTTTACACCTGCTTTCTATATTCTGGAAAGTTTTCTATCAATGTCCAAACCATATTTTTGCACATATTAAGGTCCTTTATTTTAGACATTCGGTGTTGCAAACTGGTGAGCTACAGGTCAAATTGTGCACACAGATATGTTTTTGAGCCAGTACTCTTTAAGGCTGAATTTCAGTGCTTTTAGATGGGTCTATCTCTTTGGCTTCTCAGAGGCTCCCCTCTCCCCCACTGCCTATACCAGCTGTTTGGAAGCTTTCTCACACTGACAGTGCCTACCCCGCCTCTCATGGTTTGTTTTCCCGTCTTAGGAGAGTGCCTAGCATGTGTCAGTCCTCTGCCACCAGCCTGTTGCCAGCAGGAAATTAATCTCTTGGCCCCTTTGAAACCTCTTCCTGCACATTGGGCTCTGAATCAAGAAAACTGCCAAGAGTTGGGCATGTTTCCCAGGATGATGATAGTGATTATTTACTGTCACCATGGACTGGTAAAATTAAACTTTCTTCCCATAGCATTTAATGATAATCATGGAATACTGGACATAGCACTGCCCACACCCTCCTAGATCCCTTTCGGAGCTTTGCACACACCAGCTCCCCAGGTGTGTTCACTCCAAACAGCCAGCACCTGTGACTCTTTGTGGGCTGATCATCAGATACAGGAGTAATAAATATGGTGCCCTGACTCCGGGTACGTCCTACATTAGTTCCAGAGCTCCCCAGCAGGACAGGACCTAAGTTACTCTCCAGCGTACTTTTCTTGATACGACCCCTTTGTTAGTCTCCTTCTCTTTCCTGTCCTACCCCTCCCCAGCTCTTCCTCTTACTTTCCCCCAATCCTCACCATAAGCTCTGCTTCTGGGAAGCCTACTTAAGACAGCTCATTTCCTAAATGGGAAGGGACTCTTCTAGAGACCCCGTAGTGTTCCCATAAAACAAGGTGACTCAAGTTGGAACTTCTGCGAGTTACAATCTCTGTACTATCTCTGCACATGCAATGCACTTTGAATTCTCAAGGGCCCTCAGTACATAAATCAGTTACCACAAGGATGCTTGAGGCTGACAGCAGAATCATCCATCAAATGCATGCCTGGTACTTGGCAACAGGTACTTCCAGGACATGCTAAATTTGCAATAATGTGCAAAAATTCCTGTTGCTGTCAAGGAACTATGGGACACCTTACCAGTTCGTCTCTCTTTTTTTTAATTTACCAAATGACAGGATTAATTTACAAACTGAAATCTCAAACCTCAATATGGTTGTGAATTTTAACTTTGGAATCATATTTCTGAAACGATGACTTTTAATTTGTTACTCTTGAGAACTGCTTTTTGGCAAAAGCAGAACGAATAAGCGTTAACGATGTAGCCTCGGGTTCAGAAACGGGTGTTATGAGTTTCTAATACATGAAGTATTTAAAGGCTGATGAGACAGTACATTATATCTGCATGGTAATTTAGTTCAGAAGTTCACAATTATTTTATTTGCAATATTAATTGCTTTTGTCTCTCAATAAATGACTCTGTAGGAAGTGGAATTCAATTTCATTCATTTTCAATAATCGAGATTGCTTTGAACCAGCTCAATAACTCTCACTCCTCTTGGCCTCCGATGTATTGCTGGTGGTAGCACATAAATAATCTCAGTTTTCCTTTTAGATTCCTAAGCAGAGCTGGCTTTTGGCAAAAGAGCTAAGGAGACACGGTTAGCTGTCCGCACCCCAGCCCTTTGCTTTATGGCCTGTTCAGCATCCACAGTCCCCCTGCTTCTCAGCTTCTCACACTGTGGTCACCCCTGCCTCCTCTCTCCCGCCAAGGGCAAGTGGTAGGAGAAAGTGATTCACACACCTGGGATCTCGAGCCCCTTGCCTTTGCTCATCCTGTGCCTCTGCCTGAGGTGGCCTCTGCCTATACATCCAAATGCACCAAGAAGTGAGCTGGTGGGTCAAATCAAAGACCGCCATCTCCGCAGAGCCCCTGCAGCTCTGCCTGGGGTAGGAGGGAACATGTGGCCCCCCGGGCTCCTCTGCACCCCTCCCACCCTCCTTCAGCTCCTCCACTGGCTTACAGGTTTTCACATGCCTCTCTCCTCCACTAGACAACTGGCTTCTCAAGGTCACAAAGAACAAACCATTTATCTACATATTTCATGTAACGCTTAGCTATGCTCCTTGTTCCAAAAAAGTCTGAATTCAGAGAAAGACAAATACCACATGATATCGCTTATATCTGGGATTAAAAAAATGATACAAATGAACTTATTTACAAAACAGAAACAGACTCACAGACCTAGAGAACGAATTTATGGTTACCAGAGGGGAAGGGTTGGGGGGAGGGACAGACTGGGAGTTTGGAATTAACATACACACACCACTATATATAATATAGATAATCAACAAGGACCTACTGTATGACACAGGGAACTCTGCTTAATATTCTGCAATAACCTAAATGGGAACAGAATATGAAAAAGAACAGATACATGTGTATGTAGAACTGAATCACTTTGCTGTACACAAACTAATACAACATTGTTAATCAACTATATGCCGATATAAAATAAAAATTAAAGAATGTATATATATGTATAACTGAATCACTTTTCTGTACAGCAGAAATTAATACAACATTGTAAATCAACTCTACTTCAATTTAAAAAATTAAAATTGGGGAGAAAATAAAGTTTTAACTTGTTTTAAAAAAAAGTCTAAATGAATAAATAAACCAATGGATGAATTAATAAGCAGTGGGTTAAGAGCGGCTTTCTGTGTTTTAGCCCCATGAAACTACTTTAGTTTCTGCAGCACAAGTTTCACTAACTCACCTCAGAGCCTTTGTTTATCCACAGATCCCAGTCTTGATTGGGTTGTACTGGTTCTGTGTCCCTGTGGACCCCCACCCAGCCCCTATTAAACTGAGGACCCCTCAAGGGCAAGGACAGTGGCATCCACGCCCAAAGTAGGAGCTCAACCATATCTGTGGGATGAACGGGGTCATGGTGCCCTGTGGCTCCATTAGGTTTCCTTTCCAAAATTTATACTTCAAAAGATTCCAGGCAGGGTGTTTCATGAACAAGAGCAAAACAAAAACACAGTAAGAGCCACACCACTTTTATTGGACTTGCTACATGCCAGACACTATTCTAAGCACTTTACGAATATTAACTCATCGAGTTCCCACAACCCTTTGCGATGGGTGCTATTACCACCCCACTTTATCCATGAGGAGAAAAACACCAGGAAATGAAGCGACTTACCTGAATTTATTGACAGTCTCCCTTATAAAAGCCTGGTAATGGTGTCAGGACATTAAAAGGGACAGCTGATGTTGAGACAGGGAGCACCATCACAGCGTAAACCAACACATGGCTTCCCTTGTTGATAAAGTTTTAAACTGGGGGGGAGGGGTCAGTTGAGTTAAACAGGGGACTTAGTGATTTCCTAATTTTCATTGCAGATCCTCTCTTTTGGCCCTGATGCTCTTTTCTTATCCACATTTCCAGTATTCTCTTGGACATTTTCCTATGGTTTGATAACTCACACTCATTATGTCCACAAACAACTCATTCCTCTCCAGTTTCTGCTTCTAATCACTTCTCCAGTTCTGTGAATGGAATTATCATTAATCTAGTTATCCTGATTTGAATCACTGACCTTTTGCCCCTTTTGCTCTCCTCTTCCAACTGTCCTAGAGTGTTTTTCATTCCTTTCCTCACAGCTGTCCCATCCTTCCACACCCACTGTCCGTAAGCAGCTTTAGTTTTTTCCTTCCTCTCACCCCTGAAATCACAGCATCCCACCTTCTTGCAACACCTTTACATCCATCCTGTTCTAAGATATTTTGCCTACAGCCGCCTGATTTTTCTTCCTAGAGAGCAGTTCTACCCTAGCACCTTACTCCAAGGTTTCTAGTAGCTCTCCTGCTCTACTGAAGCCCACGTGACTTCTTCTACCTGACAGTCAAGGTTGTTGGTGGTTGGTGGAGACACCTAACACTCATTCTCCACACCACATTTCCACAGAAGAAATTTCACTTCTGGTCCGTCCTTCAAGAGAGAGCAGTGTCAGAGAGAACATTCATTTCTGCCCAGTCTGGTAAGACTGAGGTAAAGATCTTTGTATACCCGTGACGTAGTCGAGCTTTGGCTGATTTCTGTTATAAGACATCCCTGGTCCCCTCTCTTCCACAGACTCCACCCTTGGGTCTAGAGGCTTGTGGTTGTCGACATGCTCTGTAGACAAATACATGCAAAATTTAGAAAGCCTGACTAAGTTCCTGTTCCAAACTACATCCCCCATGCTAACTTTATTGTAAATTCTGCTGGTAACTTAATTTGTGTCTGACTCCTGTTTCTTTCTGTCAAAATGTTCAGAACCCATAGGTGAAGGAATATGGCTAATGCCTCAAGAACCTCAATAAAAGTCCTCTATAACTTGGCATCAATTTATCTCAAGTCTCTTAACCAACTTTCAAAATGTTGACATGAAGGTTCTTGCCCAAGTTCACTACGGGTTGTCCTCCAAGTGCACCTAGCCCTCCCATGCCCTTATGTCATTGTGCATTCTGACTCTTCAGAGAACACATTTCTCACCATTTTTTTTTTTTTTTTGGCCTGAAAAATCCTGTTTCAGGGACCTTTTAAGATGTTACCTCCTCCAAGATAAAAGTAGTTTCTCATCTGCATGAACTCTCAGCTCACTCATGTTCTCTTCCATGAGTTAGTTCACCTTGACTTATTTTAGTTGTACTTTTGTCTCATTGACTTTTCTTAACTGTAACTTCTTTGAAGTATCTGTTGTCTGATAACACAGAGCTGCTAATGAATTGATAGTCGTATCCTCAAAAATCAATTGAATTGAATATGGGGTCTTATTTTTAAACAGAAAAAAGCTCTATTAGCAATAAATTTTCTTCCTGTACAAATTCAAAGATTTATCACCTGATATTTGCAAATACCCTTATCCTCCTCTCATGTTTCTCATATTTTTAAGCACTTAAGATTCAAAGAGGGTAGACTCTACTTTGATTTTTAGGTACAAAGCATCTTTAGACAGTTCTTCAAAAGTATTTGCAAGCTTCCTTTTTTCATTTCTTTATAAACGTCAGGCCAACACCTGTCTTCTTGCTGCAAAATCTCCCTCTCTCCTACATTTACAAATAGAATGACAATTGTGAGCATTCTCCTCCTCCGTACTTGTACTTTATCTGTGTTTCTCAATACCCCTGACAAGTAGTTGAAACTCTGCTCTATCTCAACACCTGCTTTTCCTCTGTGATGATTAAACATTTTCACTTAAAATTCCACTTCTGCCTTTTCTATGGTCCCACCTAGAAAGGCCTATTCTACCTATGTTAAACACAGCATATCAAAGATACACATTTATCTCTACTTCCTCCCTAAAGGCATAAATCCACAAAGTTAAAGAGAATGGGAGAGGAGATGACAGCAGATGAAAGATATCAACAAAATTTTAGTATCTGGAAAGCATACGGAAAACTTTGCAGACCAGAGAGAATTAAAACAGTAAATTGTAGCTTGAGTCAAAGAGGAGTGGATGGTCAGCAAGAACCAAGCCAGTTTATATGACAAAAGGAAAAGTCATCAAAGAATATGGCATTTTTGTCTATCAGCAATGTTTATACAATCATATGCATAATATTGAATGCTGATTGAATTAAAATTGTGCTAGAGCTATGTTGGAAAATGCGGATGGGAACTGAGTACATGAGTATAATATGAAAGAGTTAAGTTTTGATCTTCTATAATTGGATGTCAGTAAATCATTTCTACTACTGAATAATCACAAACAGTGTGAAAAAGTAGATTAGAAACATTAAAACAGAATAAAAGAAAATTGCTGAAAAGTTGAAAACAGTTGCCCCAACGGAGCAGGAATCATTGCTGGAAAATGCCGGAGCAGGGCATTGCTGCTTTGTCATAAGCCACGCAGAACTATTTGACTTCTCGAACCGAATACAGGTAATACTTTTCTTCTAAAAAGAGACCTCTTCACTCAAGTGTAACAGGACATAATTTTAATATTTCTGAAATCATGAGCCTTCTGAGAAGTAAAGCTTCATTTAAAAAGTATCACCTCAAAGGACAAATAACAAGTGCTGGAGAGGGTGTGGAGAAAGGGAGAACACTGTTGGTGGGAATGTAAATTGGTGCAGCCACTATGGAAAACGATATGGAGGTTCCTCAGAAAACTAAAAATAGAATTACCATATGATCCAGCAATACCAGTCTTGGGCATATAACCCGACAAAACTGTAATACAAAAAGTTACATGCACCCCTTTGTTCATTGCAGCACTGTTCACAATAGCCAAGACCTGGAAGCAACCTAAATGTCCACTGACAGATGAATAGATAAAGAAGATGTGGTACATATATACAATGGAATACTACTCAGCCATGAAAAAGAATGAAATAATGCCATTTGCATCAACATGGATGGACCTATAGATTATCATACTAAGCAAAGCAAGTCACAAAGAGAAAGACAAATACCCTATGATATCACTTACATGTGAAATCTAAAATATGACACAAATGAACTTATCTATGAAACAGAAACAGACTCACAGATGTGGGGAACAGACCTGTGGTTGCCAAGGGGGAGAGGGGGTGGCAGAGGGAAAGATTGGAAGTTTGGGATTAGCAGATGCAAAATAGTATATTTAGGAGGGATAAACAACAAGGCCCTACTGTATAGCACAGGGAACTATATTCAATATCCCATGATAAACCATAATGGAAAAGAATACGAAAAAATATATATTATATATATATAACTGAAATACTTTGCTGTACACCAGAAACTAAAACAACATTGTAAATCAGCTATACACTTCAATAAAATTTTTAAAAAATATTAGCTCAAGGGTCTCATCTTTAGGATTGATCCTTTTGTAAAATATTGACCATTTCAGATAACTTTGGTCGTACGGTAATGAAATGTGTCTCCTGTGCTCAAATAAGGCTAACCCTGTGGTGGTGAACATGCCTCCTGCTGGACCCTTTCCCCAGACAGTCTGGAGTGGGTTGGGGCAGAGCTTTCCAGGTTTGATTCTTGCACAGCCATCTCATCATACCATCTGCATGTTGTCACATGAAACTCCATGAGTCGAGAAACTTGACACACTTATATAAGCCTGGCATATGCTTTTCCATCTTTTTGAAGTTCCCTTCCTCATCTGCTTAGAAAACTCTTTTAATTATCCTTAAAAATCCAGAGTAAATATTCTTTCTTCCATGAAGCTTTCCTTCCCCAAATAGTTAAGGATCCTCTTCCTGTTTGCTTGATTCTATTACTTACCATGTCACTCACAACCAGTTACCTCTCTACATGTCTTCCCTTTACTAGACTTTGAGGTCTTTGGGAGAGGGAACTGTGTCTTATTTATTCACAGTGCCAAAAATATTTATCAAATGAACAGATCCAGGAACTTAGGTAGCTCCTATCAAATACCTGAAATGTTCATTAATTCTACAGGAAATCACCGAGAGCCCCACCATCCGCTTATATCTAAAAGTCCAATCAATGTGAAGAAGCTGAGCTAAAATCCCATGCTTTAATTCTCAACACTACATAAGAGGCATTTTGCACAGACAGATGTCACAGAACTACATGTTCAAAGTATGCCCTCTTGCCTTTATGAACCTCAAAGCCTGTCCCAGAAAGTCTGCCAACGTTTTCATGACAAGCATCTCAATTGGAAAAAGAATGGCCAGAATGATGGAAATTAGTAAGGAAAAATTGCTAGTCTAGATCATACATATTCCAAAGTCAACGCTGAAATTCTCGAAACTCTAAATCAATATTTGGTGGACTTTTGACAATTCTCTGTCCAATCACATGAATGCTAAAGTCAGTAGTGGAAGAGGACAAAATCTGTCTAGAACTGGTAGAGAAAACTGTTTCTGATGAGCCTCAGCTTGCCCTTCCGAACCTGGCTCCTTTCTCCCAGTTCCTGGGATGTCAGTCTTCCACAGGCACCTCTGAAGAGTCCCACTGCTTATTCTGAGCTACTTCAACCTGGCCTGATCCACAAGACTTCTCCAAATCAGCTGAAAACTATGCCTGGTTTCATTTCTGTACCAAGGACAGTTATATCACTGCTGAACTAAAGAGAGACATGACCTTAATTTCTTTCTCTGCAGATAAATCTTTTTCATCCCCTAAAACTATAAAAGCATCGCTGTATAGAGCAAAACAATCAGATAAAGAGTAAAGAAATCTGAGAGCAATGTCTTTCCCCAGAGAATCCACTAGTTTTCTGCTACCATAAAGATTAATCAACACATGCAGAATGTCTCAGAAATTGAGATACAGTTATAAACATTTTTTTAACCTTAGTGAATATATACAAGCAAAACTTGGACAATGAAATAAGCCCTTGAACATCGTAATACATTCCTTCAAAATATCAACATTCTGCTTTTACTGACATACGTTAACATGGGAAAGCTGGATGCATTTATTTGGGATATCATATGTTGGGGGGTAGAGATGCTTTGTACAAAGTATTCTGCAAGGCGGAGCCATTCAGTTGAACCATGTAGGAAATACAGATTGGTAATTTGAATGGCCCAAATCACCGAGTTAACAATTTTTCAATCCAGTGTTTTTCACTGTGTAGATAAGATTTATACAAAGTGGAGATGAAATAAGCAATAATCCTAGTAATCTATGCTAGCAGGACAACCTGTGTAATTCAGTACAGAAATGCTGGTAGGCAGCAGCATGGTGCAGTGGGAAGAGCAGGTGTTGGGAGCCCAAAGGACCTAGGTTCAAATTCTTTGAGCCTCTCAGTTTATTTCTCTGCAGAAATAGGGAAAACACAAGGGCCACTGTACTGAGTGACTGGAAGAAAGCCCCCAGCGTAGGCTTAATAAATGGTCATGATTATTCAAAATACGCCGTGGTCCTTCATCCTATTCTACCCATGGACACATGGCCTCAAGTTACCATGAAACACCATTTTCCTTAACGTTTACGGCGTCCTATCTAGTAGGTGTGGAGTCTGGGTGAATATTTTAAACACTCCCTTTTCTTCCTCCACCAGGATCTTTTACATAAACATTTTTTTTTAATGAACTCCCCGCCCCTAGCCTTTCCTTATGGATTGTGCCCCCGACCTAATTACACAAGTACCTGATGGGCTGGAACGCTTCCAAAAGGGCCTCTTAGGAAAAACAATCTGAAGGGTTCTCTTCCCCTTCTTCTGTAATTACATAATTACTCAGCTGACTAATATGAGTCACCGTGTGCCATTCTAATCTCCCAGGCACAAAACAGTTTTATTATTTTCCTTGGAACTACCTAATTACCCGACGGATAGCAGTAACTCCAGGGCTCTTTTCAGTAAGTAATCTGTAAAACTCAAGGCTGAAACTCCTCCAGAAGTCTTTGAAAATGGAGGAGAACTTAGAATAAGACTATCATTCACCACATGAGACACTGGAGTTCTCGGGGACCAGGGTGGTCGGATGATGCACCACAAATAATTCTGGAAAAAAACAATTGTTCAGACTCTGGGCATGGAATAAGTTAATGAGGCAGATACTCCCTGCTGGGTTTTAGGAAATAAGTGTTTCTGAGACAGAACAGCAGTGACTGAGAGCAGTTAAAAAAGAACTTAGCAAGCATTCCCGATACACGTGTACTTATTAATAAACTATATACAACTGCTGTGGCTGATCCATATATTTACTATTAGCGAAGCTTAATATTTTGATACAGCCTAAATAATAACAGAAATTATGATATTTTTCCATATCCCAAAGGATGTTAGTGTACCCTATTTTGGAAAATGCTGCCTTCTAGAATACCAAAGTCTCTAATATGTTCTAGAATTGGTTTATGATTGGCTTGTAGTCAGTCTCTATTCACTTAGGGAAGAGATTAGTAGACTGCCTATATTAATTTTTTTTCTCCTTTTTAAAAAGGAATGTGAAAAATACTCATGCAAGCCTGTGAGCACATCAGCCTATCCCAGGATATGTCCTAGGAAAGGCTCAGAAACCAACAGGCACAAGAATCTTCTCTCTATGTGGTTCCTGACCTTCTTCTTCCCCTAATTTTCCACCCAACCCCAGGAGTGGTGGATTTACGACAGCCTCTTTCTGGTCTCGAGTTTAAACGGTTGCACAGACTACGTGATTTAGAAAGCTAATATGTTGGCCTATGCCTTGGGTAACATAGATTTTCAATAAAAAGAAACATGTATTTATCCAAGCTATTGAACAGCTAGGTCTAATCAGTATTAACTCTGATCAAGCCATTTTCCAATGTATCATAAAATACTAAGTCATGGTCATAATTCAACTGTATCTAGAACTGTCCTCTATAGTTCATATTCATTAAAACATTTTAAGAAAAAGGCTACAAAAATGTTATTTTAGGACTAATAGAAATATTGAACCTAAAGAACTTCTGAAGCTTCACAAATACAGCTGAACCTAGTCATAAGCTTGTAATTTACTGAAGTAATTATTGATTCAAGTCCATGACAATGAATTTTATATTCCAGAGATTCACAGTTCCCATTTCTTAAAAGTTTCACAGCTGTTAGAAAAAATAAATTAAAAAAACTGTTCAGTCAAGTCTGATTCTTCTGGTAGATAAACCAAATCACACAGTGTAGTAGAAGTAGCTACGCTGAAGTCGTTTTGACAGTTGAACACAAACAGAGGCCCCAAACAATGCACACACAGAAACAGTACACTTCCCTGGGGGAGGAAGCTCTGGCCTTGAATGTCTAGAAGGGGCCAGCAGGCTGTGCATTAACTTAAATCTCTCAGATAACACACCTCACTTTCTCTTTGGGAAAGGCCTCCTCATCAACATCCCCTGCCCCATCCTGGACCCCAAACTTCCTCAATTCTGTTAACTATGGGAGAGAAGAGAAGGAAGCTTCCTGACATATCTATAAATGTACATCTCACTCTCTCTTCCCAGACTGGAGGTTTAAGACTGTCCTTTATTCAGCCATCATCTGGGAAAGCTGCTTTTGCAAGGAGGTGCTATACCTGTGCTTATCCCAGCTTTTAGACCAGTGATTTCCTAGAAACAGACCTGACATCTTTCTTCCTCTCTTCTCAGACCTCTTGGTACCACCAAACTAGACTTAAAGAGTTTTGAACCTTGTCATTGGGTATAGTCCATTCTACAACTAGAATAAAATAGCTTGAGAGACTTTGATTATCAAGTTGATGACTCCCCTTCAAGCTGTGAATGTGGATGGAAACTCTTAATTTTTTTAAGAGACATGGGAAAGCCTGAGAGGTCTGCAGAGCCTCAGCCCCCAGTTGGGATGGTTTGCGCTCCAAGTCCTGACACACACACACATGGTTTCTATTAAAACCCCCGAGAAGTACTTCTGTACAGCATCAAGCACACGTTTCCTCAGCAAGCCACAAAATAAAGTGCTATTAATTCTCACCAATATTCACAAAATGATTGCCTTTTATTGCATATGTCTAACCTCCTGACATGGTCTCGAGGTCTCCTATACTTTTCTGACCCATGGGCAAAACCTCTTTGCATCTTAGGGAGCATGCTGGGGGGTCATAAAAATGTTCAAGGCTGCCTCAGTTATAAAGTCTAATATGCTATGCAGAGAGAAACCATACTGATGTAATTATAAGTAGTCTTTTTTTTTTTAGAAAAGGAAAGATCTGCAAGCTTGCTTTTCCTTCCCTCTTGCTGAACTTCATGGTAGGAATAAGCTTTCTTTCTGTAGAAAGGCATTCCTTTTGAATCTATTAATATATCACTAGAAAATTTCCTTTTTGTCTCTTCTTTCTACCTCCTTCCCTCTTTCTTTCTCTCTTTCCCTTCCTTCCTTTTCTCCCTTCCTTTCTTTCTCTCTTCCTCTCTCTCTCTCTCCCTCTCTTTCCCTCCCTCCCTCCCTTCCTTCCTCTCTCTATTTCTTTTTCACTTCCAAGTTCTGTTGAAAGTGGTTTTCTTTTCTAAAGTTATTTGAAAAAAAAAAAACACATTACATTTTACATCTACTCTGACCATTCTCAAGTTACAAGCCTCTGAAGTGTGCTTGGCCTGTTGCTGGGTGTATTTATTACCATTAATAAATGAGTCGCTGGCATAAGAATGCAAATTTTATGTGGCCCATGTATAAATGAGCCTGTTAAGAATGACCAGATACACATTTTATGTGACTGCTAAATAATTATGCCATAGAAATACAGCTTGTGAATTCAACATTAAAGAAAGAAATGGATTTGAATAATGTTAGAATGAATATTAATCAAAACATGGTTTTAGTGAGTTAAGGTCATAAAAAGAGGACAAAGAAAATGTCTGGGTTTTAGGAAGAGACTGTGGAAGCTTAAGCTTACCATGACGACCTTTGATGGCCACTCCCATACCTTCATATCATTACAGTATGAAGACACATCCGAGTCACAAAACTGCTCTTATGTTTTCAACAGTTCTGTCTGTGAGGATGGGTATTGGATGAGGGCTCCTGAGGCTGTGTCTATAGAGGGCAGCAAAACTTACATCAGAGTTGAGAAAATGGCATCAGGTAACAGGGACATGACAGAGAAGGAGACAGACACAATCTTGGGGCTCACATGCAGAGGGGGATAGGACAGTCAATACAGTGCACTGTAGTGTTATAATCATGGTGGGTAGTGTTTGAAACCAGAGTTTTTTAAAGTGACATTTCCATGTCAAGCTGTCTCACGCAATCAGAAATCTGAATGTTAATTTAATGTCATTTCTCTAGCCTGACTATTGAGCGGCAGCTTCGGATAACAAGGATGGGCTCAGATCAGCTGGCAGAGGGGAGAGTCCAGAGCAGACACTAAGGCAACCTGCGAAGCAAAGCATGATGCAGTCAAAAATTCTCGGGTGTTGGAACGCTGTTACCAATCTAGAATATTTGAGTGAAACAGTAGTTACTCAGGCTTGGTCTGAAAACAGTTTCAGAACTTAATCTAAATCCCTAACGCCTTCACTAAATATTATAGTATCAGATCTCTTTAATTAGTAGATCTTATGGTAAACATGTAGGGCTTGGGAGGGTTTCTTTGGCCATGCAACGTTTTAAAAATATTAGAAATCACTGCCAAAGCTTTAAAAATATCAGATTTTCCATAAACAACTACATATCCAGTTTCTTTTTTTTTTTTTTTTTTGAAGTATGGGGAGGTCTGGCAATATTCCCATCTTAGCCTCACTCAGCAGGAACACAACAGCTTTCAGCTTCTCTCTAGAATGGGAAGTGTGCCACCCACTTTACCATAGTCTCTTCCATTCCTGATGTCTTCACACCTTGGGGGATGTGGGAGGCGGACCTCACTGACTTTAGACACGTTGCCTTTGGAGGCAGCTGCTTTATAAATTTCAAGCTTTAACTGCATCACTAATTTAGACAATTCATGCTTTTCAGCATTTTGCCCTCCTCTATTCCATGGATGTTATATTATTACCTCTACTTTACTCAGCTCCTTTATTCATTAATTCCTGCATTTCTGTGGCAGTTCCAACTCCACCCTCAACTATTTATACATTTATTATTTCAATAGATACTTACCTATTATTTTATACTGATTGGGGATTGTGGGGAGCAAAAAGATGTATAAGGCACAATCGCTGTTCTAAAAGGCACATTCCATAATCTAAAAGAGGAGTTCAGAGTGGAGAGTAGCAGGGATTTAAAAAACTAATAGCTGTATACTGTCGGTGAGAATGTAAACTGGTGCAGCCACTATGGAGAACAGTATGGAGGGTCTGAAAACTGAAAATAGAGCTACTATATGACACAGCAATCCCACTGTTGGGCATATACCAGAAAAAACTATAATTCGAAAAGATACATTCATCCCTATGTTCACAGCAGCATTAGTCACAAAAGCCAAGACACTGAAACAACCTAAATGTCCATCGACATAAAGATGTGGTGTGTGTGTGTGTGTTTGTGTGTGTGTGTGTGTATGTATACCTGAGTCACTTTGCTGTACAGAAGTAATTAACACAACAATGTAAATCAACTACACTTGAATAATATTAAAAAAAATTCTTAGCTGGAGAGTCATGTGGAAAACCATAATTTATTTATTTATTTATTTATTTTTTTGTGGTACGTGGGCCTCTCTCACTGTTGTGGCCTCTCCCGTTGCGGAGCACAGGCTCCGGACGCGCAGGCTCAGAGGCCATGGCTCACAGGCGCAGCCACTCCGCGGCACGTGGGATCTTCCCGGACCGGGGCACGAACCCGTGTCCCCTGCATCGGCAGGCGGACTCTCAACCACTGCGCCACCAGGGAAGCCCGAAAACCATAAATTTTGGTCTACATTTTGTAGGAGGACTAGGGTAAGACCTTTTATTTGTCCTGTGTTTTCCCTCTAAACTATGTTCTCTGTATTCTTCCCCTCTTTAAGGATATGGGGCAAGGTATTTGAGCTAGGGGGGGCAAAGAAAAGAATATGTATTTGAGAGCCAGACTCATGGGCCTTTCCCTGCACACTTTTCAAATGCAAGCTCTTAAGGATGGTGTCAAAGAATTTAAATATGTAAACGCTAGATGGTGATCTTGAAAAAAACTTGTGGAGAAGATGTATCCGTAGAAACATTAATCCAGCATAGAATGTTAGAGCTGGAAGAGATACTGTATTTTATAGGTGGGAAACTTAGGACTGGGTGACATACCTCAGGCCTTGGAGACAATAGTAACAGCCAGATCTCAATCTCAGATTTAAATATCCCCAGATATTTTTTGTTTCTAATTATCTAATAGTAATACAGACAATCCAATTATCTCACTGCTCATCACCCTCATCCTTTGACTTCTTTTATTAAATAAATTCAACAGACAGGTATTGAGTTCATTCTCTATGCCAAGCACTGTTCTGGGTGTTGGTGATACAGCATGAACCAAAGAGCCAAAGGTTCCAGCCCTCCTGGAGCTCACATTCCAATCTTGAGTTGTCTTTGAACCCAATCCAGGCTTATAGCACACTAAGCAGACCTTAGACCCATAGCCCATTTACCTCCTAGGACTACTGGAACTATCCAGTGATACAACAACCACAAAAATGCAGTGTAACATCAGAGGGTTCTATAAACTTTTGTTGCAAATTCTAACACTTCAGTGACGGATTCAGCTCATTTGGCCAGTCATGATGTAAGAGAAACCATAGTAATTGATTCCATCCTCCTATAAACCACACAATATCGCCTACTGGCTTCACCTTAACCCAAACCTGGTGCAAATCTGTTGAAAGAATGGTGAGTCCACTAACTCTATAAAAAAGGCCATGCAGAGAACTGAATATCATGTCTCAATTGCATCCTACAGAACATCCAAACTGAATTATTTGCTTTCCCAAAGAGCTTC
The DNA here is from genome assembly GCF_964374135.1 of Grampus griseus. Classification (NCBI taxonomy): domain Eukaryota; kingdom Metazoa; phylum Chordata; class Mammalia; order Artiodactyla; family Delphinidae; genus Grampus; species Grampus griseus. The sequence goes on from NC_138998.1 coordinate 1,770,091, forward strand.
AATTTTTTCCACTTCATTTTGTTTCTGTTGACAGAATTTTTTCCACTGCTTCCACAACATTTCAGACCAGAAAACAAAAATGTACATGCAGCCCACATTTCCGTAAGTGCCCCTGGCCAGCAGGGCTCACCTTCAGGACATCACGGGAAGTACCATTAAGTGGACTTTCTCTAGTTAACATCTTTCTCTTTTCTGAGCCAAGTAAAACCCTTCCGTGAGGAGCTGTCTCTCCGTGGCTTTCTATCCCAATCTACAGACTGTTTGTCTACCATCCAACTAAAAATGCTATATAATTAAGTAGTCCAGCAGCCACATCTAATTTTCTGTAAAAACTCTGCAATGATTCTCCACTTCCACTTTTCTCCAAAGACAGCCCTGTGTCCATTCTTGACACTTCTTCAGACTGGGGAACTTCTAACAGGGACAAGACTCAAGAATTCAGCTTCTTATCCTTTAGATCTCAGCTTTCACCCCCAAACGGTCTCCTAGCTTTTCACAGCATCCAGTAATACACAAAACGATTGTAAAAGCATAATCCACTGTGGGCTTAGTTAATTAATGTCCATTTCCACCTAGAACATATCCAGATTCATATTTGTCTCCTCATGGCCGTGTTCCTGAACATCTGATATAATTCTTTCCACATTGGAGGCACTTAATACATATTTGTTGAATTAAAAGAATTAACAAATTAGACATAATTAGTAACAGCCAGATCTCAATCTCAGATTTAAATATCCCCAGATTTTTAAATTTTAAAACATCTAATAGCAATACGGACTGATAATCTGTATTGCCCACCACCTTCATCCTTTAACTTCTTTTATTACACAAATTCAACAGATACGTATTGAGTTCATTCTCTATGCCAAGCACTGAACATCATTTGAACTGCAAAATCTCTCTGACCAGGCTTACACAGAACAACGTATTTTTCATCAACAGAATAAAAAGGCTTTGCTGGTCTCCCCATCGTCTTATTGAATTCACAGCCCATTTTCCATTGAGGTTTGGTCTCAACTCGAACCATTCCTGCTACTACAACAGGACTCAACACTCTCAGCATCTCACTTCTGCTCTGCCTCCCCCCAACTGGTCTTACATGCATCCCTTTAATCAAGGGCAGAGTGCATGAAATTTGATAGGCCAGCACATGAGCTTTATTTTGATGTATTTTTGTCAAGCCTGTACAGACAAGTGGAAAGAGAATTGAAACAGAAGCTGGGAAACACTGCCCGAAATGATGTCAGCAGATAACTTACAGAGTTTACCTTCCTACTAGTTTTAAACCTCGCAGGCAAAGTAGCCACTCTTTGTCTGCAGGTCAAATCCCAAGCCTGAAATCAGGGAAAAAAGGCAAAGCAAATCCCTAATAGAACAGTTTTCATCCTATGGTCTCAGAGATTAGATTTCTTTCTATTTTAACAACAGAGGTTTATGCCTCCCTGCCTTTCCAAATCATACCCGGAGGTTAGCAATATGGCTCCAGTCGGTAGCCAGTAAATCTCAAATAATGTATCGATAACTCTTCATGCTTTTTCTATTGTTCTTAAAACATAAGAACTGTCTCATTATGTTAAGAATAAAAGGACAAGTTTCCACACTTAAATGCCAAGCAAAGAAAGAAATCCCTGGGAAGCTAATAATGAAACAAAGGTGGTTTTCTTCAGCAGAACTGTGTGCACTAAATTGCTCTTTTATGTGATTTTTAGGGCAATTTGCCACTTTCTTGGCACCATTTCATCACTTTCCTTCAGCAACAAAAAGAAAAAGGAGGGCCACAATGACCTATATATTACAGCTCTAACAATGCACGGGCCGGACTCTCCCAGCACATGAGTCTCATTTAATAATGGAGATTTCATTTTCTTATCTAAGCTGGAGAAACTGGAGGGTACATTCTCATTACCCCAAGGATTTTACTGTTCCTCCCAGTTTGTCCATCAGAGAATTTTCATCTTTCAATGCTTCATTGTATATGATGACCCATGTGTTATACACAGTGTACCCATTGCATTCATTGTGCTATATATGATGATGTATAGGTTATACACAGCTCCATTTGATACAGAGCATGTATCAAACTCCCTCATCATAAAAATGGGGAAACTGGGGCCCAGAGATAGGATGACTTGCCTTCACCGATGCAGCCCATCAGGGCTACAGGATTCAACAGGTCTTAAGGTGGATTTTACAGTTGAGAGCTTAGTGAAATTGGAGAGGTTTATAACCAATCTAAGCCTCATTTTTCCCATGTCTAAATGGGAAAATACCTATCTGGCTGGGCTGTTCCAGGGGTTTTCAATGAAAATCCCCCCACCCCCTTCCTGGAATGTTATTCCTCTTCTCTGCTTGGACTTGCTTTCCCCTTACTGCCTTGTGTCAAATTTCACATCTCCCCAGGAAGCCCTTGCCGATCCTGCCGACTACCTCAGGTCCACAGGCACTCAGGACACCCTGTACTTACTTCTCCATTATAATTTAGTCACAGTGGTAATTAAATGTGTGGGGAATTTGCTATGCAGTCTTTCTGCTCCACTAGATTATCAGCTCCATGAAGGCAGCAAGTCAGCCTCCATCTCTGGTCACTCTCACATACTCTGTCGCCTACCTCATAGTAGCTGTTCTTATTATGTACTAGTAAGTATTTGCTAAACGAAAATCAAAACACATATTCCATAAATGAAAGTCAATGTTCATGTTTCTTCTCAGCCCTTCTGGTGGCTGAGCCAAGAGACACATACGTGGCTCTTTGCACCTCTCCCAGGTCAGTCCATTCCTCTCTTTAAAAACGGCTTAGTCCATGGTTTCTGTGTATTGATAGCAGCTTCCTGATGTCTGACGTTTTATCTCTCGTTTCGTGTGAACAAAACAATTGAGGAAAAGTCAGTTCTGTGTTTAGCTCTTTTGGCAAAACAAACGTCCCTCTTCCCTTCTCCCCCCACCCAGCATTTGCCCTGAATTTGACTTCACCACAGTCTACATTAAGAACAACAGCTAAACCTTCTTTGAAACTTTATTCACCATGGCCAACAGGAAAAAAAAAAAAAAAAAAAAAAGGGCTGGTGAAATTCCTTTAAAACGCGCTTTAATCTAGCTGGAATGCCATAAATTGCTTCCAGATGTGCACGATACAAAAGTCAATCAAAGCTATTTATACTGACACTCTACAGTCCAAACAATCTGAAGCCAAATGCCATGTCTCCGCTTCAACAAAGCTATAAATGTCAGTTTTGTTGAATTTGGAGAGGTGTTGAAGAGTTCATGCAAGTTTGAGTTCTTGACTCTTTTAGAGCCAGCAGTAATTTTGAAAGGGGGGGAAATAAAACCATGACACACACAGACTTTTGTAAATCCCCAACTTCTCGGAGCATACACGACACCTCTCATATATGACATTGAAAGTCCCACAGGTTTGAAGACAATACTCAGTTTTCTAAGAAAGAGAAATGTAGCTCTTGGACAAGACACCAAAGACCCCAAAGAATCTGGCCAGATACCCTCAACCCACCCTGAACACAAACAAGCACACTTGGAAGTCAGCTGGCTGCGTGGCCTGTAGTGATGCCTTTTTGACATCCTCGTGATCCTGACGTTCTCCAAAGCAGCCTCCACACAAAGACAGTTCATGTTGTTGGTACCACATGCAGGTACAGGTGTGAGCACAGCACCTGAGGTCCAGGTGGCCGCCTGGGGGATTTGTGACATAGAAATGTTTGCTGTCTCTCTCCATATGAAATGTGATTCCAGGCTTTCTGCCTTATTCAGCCTCAAAACCTCAGTGTCTGGTGCACAGTAGGCCCCCAATAAATAATGCTGAACGAATGCATACTTAAAGGAAAAGAAAACCTATGAGTGTAGTCATTTCTTTTCAGGGATACACTTAATATCGGTGAATTCAGAATAGAAACTCCTGATATTTACACAGTAGATGGAGACAGCTTGGGCTATGGGGGCCATAGACTTGGGGTTTCAAATTCTACCCTGTGGACCGAGGAGTGGTGTGACTCTGTAAATGTTCCCTAAGGTCTCTGGACCTCAGTTCCCTCCACGGAGTGGGGTGGTCAGGAAGTCTATCTCCTGCAGTCCTGCAAGGATGCTGTTCTCCTTCTACGCCAGGCCTCCTCTGGAGCTCACTTCTTTCTTTTGTCCCCATGGCTGGCATTTACAGTGTTTGAAAAACAAAAGGAGACAGAAACAACTCAAATTTGGAACCAGAAATAATGGAAAATCCAAAAGTGAACCCTAGTCAATTCTCACCCAGATTGGCACAGCACCTGGGTAGAACTACATGAGCTTTCTCACGGTTCCACCTCCTATGAAGGGCCGTGGGAAGCACCACATTACAGCATTCACTGCCCTCTGGGCAGGTCCTGAAGTATAACCACCCTTGGCGGACGCAGGCATTGAGGCTCTGGGTGAGATCCAGCCACTGCCTGTCTCTGTAAATATGTCCTATTAGAGCATGCCACACCCATCCCTTTACCTATCGTCTGGCTACTTTCACACTACAGAGCAGAGCTGAGTTGTCACAACAGAGACTGTAGGGCCTACAAAGCTGAAATTAAACTGTTTACTATCTGGCTCTTTCCTGCTGACTCTATGAACTTGGGCTCTGAAGCTGGATTCCGTTTTCCGGTACCCAGATGATGGCACATCCCTTCCTTTGATTCAACTCAGGGAAGGCCCTTAACAACCTTAATCTCAGTTCTTCATCCATAAGATGGAAACAACAGCTACCCTGTATGGCTGGAAGAATTAGATGATTAGGTGTTGAAGCATTTAGCACAGTGCCTGGCACCTAAGAGTTAAATTAGCTGTAGCAGCTTCATCATTACCACCTATCAATATTTCTTGACTTATAAGGCATATCATATCACATGTGGGATAGTATATGGTAAAGGAAAAGGAGAGCAGCCTTTGTGTGGGAACAATTCAGAGGGTGGGGGCCGTGGCCATAGGAAAGCTCCTTGTCTAAAAGGGGCAGTGACCCCTGAAATCCAGCAACAGATGTCACCTAGGAGTGTCAGACCAGGTTTTCCAGGTTTTTGGAATTTTTTTTTTTTTTTTTTTAAGGAATGGAACTTAAAAAAACTTTTTTTATTTTTTAAAATTTTTGGCTGTGTTGTGTCTTCATTGCTGCACGTGGGCTTTCTCCAGTTGCGGTGAACAGGGGCTACTCTTTGTTTTCGTGCTTGGGCTTCTCATTGCAGTGGCTTCTCTTGTTGCAGAGCATGGGCTCTAGGCGTGCAGGCTTCAGTAGTTGTGGCACATGGGCTCAGTAGTGGCTCGCGGGCTCTAGAGCACAGGCTCAGTAGCTGTGGCGCACAGGCTTAGTTGCTCCACGGCACGTGGGATCTTCCCGGACCAAGGCTCGAACCCAAGTCCCCTGCATCGGCAGGTGGATTCTTAAGCACTGCGACACCAGGGAAGTCCTGGTTTTCAGAATTTCTAAGAGACACTGGAGACTGAGATACTTATGTAAAATCTCCCATTTTTAAATGCTGTTAACTAATTAAAAATTTTAAAAATCACTTTGTAAGCCTAAAACAACACCAGTAGTCCTGTTTTTGATGTTTGTCTCGGTAAAAGAGAGAGGAGGAGCAGAGGGGAAGGACCTTTGTGCCTGGCATAGGAGACGGCCTATGTTCGTGTTGGAGTTGACCTGGAATACCTTTGTTCTGCCATTAAAAACTATTTTAGTTGAAGGTTTGCTCTTAGCACATCTACTTTTGTGATATCAAACAAAAATTTGCATCCGTCTTCCTCCACCTAGAGAAACTACAGTCCATACACTTCCTGCCCACACCCATTCAAGCATTTATTTTACACCTACTATGTGAAAGACACTGCGTTTTTATGCTAAGTTGCAGAACATCCTACAAACCACAATGTTCTGGTCCTCCTGACACACACCTAAGAGATCTGAGATACATCCCAGCATCCACTTTTGGCCCCCATGGTGAACAAGTGAGCAGAGGCTGAGAAACACGCTCAGTTCAATACTCATTCTGCTGGGGTGACTGCATCTCACAGCCTCAGAACAACTTGAAGATTTTAACAATCCTTAATCAGGAGACATAGATTTTACCAATATTTAAATTGTCTACTCTTCACTATCTTATGGGATGAGGGCTGGGAGAGACCCCCATGTACTTTTCCGGAACATACGTTTTTCAGTGATGTCAGATAGAAGGCTTAAGCTAACAAATTGTGCTTGTGGTGCTTTGCATTGAGCCAACCTGGCTAAGCTGAAATTTGTTTCCCAGAAGCCCCTTCTCTGAACAGGTCAAGAGTGATGTGCCTGAGATCTGGAAGCAGTGGTTATTATTGTCTCGTGTCCTTGTGTCTGGGGGCAGTTCTGACTTGTTCTTACTCCTGTCCATGTCCAGCTCTCCTTGACCATTGACCTGGCTGTCCAGTGATCCTCAGGCTCCTGGCTGGTGCCAGGCAGTGCACCCACAAGTGGGTGCACTTGTGCAGCCTCCCTCAGAACACTCCCCAACGCCCATTCCCTTTGCAGCCCCTTTTTGGGGGCTGGAGGTGCCTGTGTCTCAGATTTACTGACTGGTGACTTCTCTGATTCTCCCTTTCAGACTTTGACTTCCCAGTTCCTCCCACAGTTGAGTAAGGTCTGACTCCTACGATGAATTCCTTATCCCAAGACTCAGGGTGAACTCTGCTTCTTTGATGGAACCCAGACTGATACAGATACCATTTACTACAGATGTGTGATTGCTATTTTGTCTCTACCCCACTGCCTATAGGTCCGTGGGGGACCAGGACACCAAAACTCCTTTCTTAAAGCTCCAGAGCCTCCTAATAATATCCACTCAATCAATATTGACAAAATAAAAGAAAGAGGAACATTCATAGGATCGACACCATCAAACTATCTATTTGAAAAACAGAAGCACAAGTTTTATTAGTAGCAAAAGCCTAGGTGAATGCCTGGCAACCAGAAGACGTTTAATAATTATTTGAGTATGAAGAGAAAGATGACTTAAGCTGAGTGACTTTTCAATTCAACTTAACAGGTTTCACTGAGTGCCTATGGGTTGCAAAGTGCTGTATTCATTGCACGAGGTAATACAGTCGTCTACGATTGATCATTGACTTGTTTTCTTTTGTATGATTGTAAACAATGTGACCACAACCAACCTTGCCCTTCTATCTGTGAGAAGGTTTGCAGGATAAATGCGCAGAAGCTGTGAGAAGTTGTTAGAACAAAGGGTGGGTTCGGTTGTAGTTCCTGCCCCTGGCACCCCGCCTGCCTGGTCTTGCTGAAGCGCCCTCCACCTACCATCTCTGTTCTACCAATTGATACTACCACCAACAGTGTATAAACGTGCCTGTTTCCCACACATCCCGACCACTGCAATATACGATCAAGCTGTTCTACCTCTGCTGATCTGATCAGGGAACAATGGCATCTCAGTGTTGTTTAAAGTGAATATTGCTTTTGAATTTGAGTAGTGCCTGGAGTTCTCACCTCTGCTTCCTTTCAGCTCCACATAATCCATCAATAAACCAGTCTCACCCTGGGATGGATTAACTTCATAGGGCAATAAGGGATCCTCAGCATTTATGGAGCACTTCAGCTAATGACTGGAACTGGCTTCGAGGGGGAAAAAATAAGTGTTGCAGCTAATTATCCTAGCCCACAGGGACATTAACTTTTACTGTCTTTGTTTTACCATTCTTGCATCAGGTAAGTGGAAGGTGTGGACAAGCAGGCTCTATGTAGACTTTGGGTTAACGAAGATAAATAAGGCAGCTCACTGATTGTGGATGTCTTTGCAATGCAGTTTCAATGGTGGCTACTGTTGCCAACACTGGCTAGTGTTGGTAGCAGAGATAAACAATTAGTGAATTTGTTAATTATGGCCCTATTAATAGTTTTCTTGGGAAAGAAAATAATTTTGGCTTACTTGATACTCTGCCTTGATTACAGGGTTAGTAAATGGGTGTGGATGTTCAGGGGGAAAAAAGTCCTTCTAATGGCTTTAATCAGGACAAAATCTCCCAGGAATAATAAAATATTAACTATAACAATAGAATGTTAAGAAAAGTACAATTTATTAATTCTCTTACTGTATTTTTCCTGATAGGGATACTACTCATTCCAGCCTTAGGTTTCTTCGTTTATTTTTAGTGTCTGAGCACTGACATTAATTCCCTAAAACTGGAATGAGACCTTGGAACAAGTATATAAAGACATGGAATTATTTACAACTGCCCTTTTCAGTTGCTCTTACTTCATACAGAGAGAAGATAAAAAGTTGGATGTTCTCAGGTATGGCTGATGGAAACAAGTCTGTCCAGGGGCGGTTTCCTTCCAGGGCTCGACCCCAAGTGTTTGCTACATAGTGAAGCCAGGTGGGAGAGAACCCCTTAGCTAAGAGAAAGCTGGGGGTCAACAGAACAGGGATGCCCATGAACCTGTTCAGTTTCCACTGTGTTCTCTTTGCCCTCATACCTTCTCCCTACCTTCTGCTCCCCACCCCAAGGTTCCTCCTCCAGATATCAGCAAAATGTCTCTACTATGGGCAGGGGGGAAGGACAGGGAGGATCATAACATCCCTTTTCATTAAAACAACCATCTCTCTTCCCTTGGGAATCTGTAGGAAAAGCCTATGGGCTGAGAAGGGGACAACAAAACTAGCTTAGGACCTGCCCCCATGTGTCTCGGTTCATGAGAGTTTCAGTTCGAGGACAGACCTGCAGTGTACCCAGGGGCTCCCCACGTGGTGGGGGGGGAGCAATTCTAGCCCCCAGCGCACACCTGGCAACACCTGGACACATTCTGGTTGTCTCAGCTTGGTGGGAGGGGGTGTGACTGGCACCTAGTGAGTAGAGGTCAGCAACACTGGTAAACATCCTATAGCACCGAGGACTGCCACCCACAACAGAAATTTTCATGTCCAGTTCAATAGTGCTGAATCAAGGAACCCTAAGCACAGCAGAACAAAGGTTTCATACTCCTATAATGGAAGTAGACTGGGAAAAGCCTCCAGAATATAAAATCTCGGGATGAGAATACTCAGAGACTGATATTTTGCTGTATGTCCCTGTTGAAGGCGGAAGAGGGTTATTTTTGTTTGTTTGTTGTTTTAAGTTAACCAACATATATGTGAGTACCTAAAATGCACTGAGGATAAACTAGAAAAATATATCCCAGGGCCTTTTCTCTTGAAGAACTTACCTTTAGGGTTACAGGGACCAGACAGACATATTTGATAAATTCAAGGGAGCTCTAGAATATGACACAGTGAAAACCAGCTCTTCGGATGGCAATGATTCCTCCACAGCTTTTCCAGGAAGCTGTAGGGCTTCCTCAAAGTCATGGGACGAAATACCAAATGTTCTCTTAGACGTTCCAAGTGCAGAAAGCTGAACTTTTCTAGGCCCCAGTTTATTTATTTTAATAGTGCTCAGGAGGAGGCATAAGATAATACAAATTATAAACGTTTACTAAATTAAACCTCAATACTGTTTTCCTCCCTCAAAAATTTATTAAACTTATTTGACTTTACTGTGATTAAAAGGCCACAGCTATCAAGTTTTTAACCAAAGCCAAATCTGTGGAAGAATATGGAATTAAGTATTGTCCAACACTTTTTTATTGATTATAAATTTCAGAATCACGTTTCCAACCTAGCTTAATGGTCATAGAAAAAGGCAGAAGAAATTACACTAGGGTGATGATTTAGAAAATAATACAAAGTAATCTTCGGCTAGCATGGCTGGCTTTAATGTGTGTAGGGGCTGAATATAAAGTACAAGTTGAACAATGCAATATTTTTCCTCTCCCTGATCTTTCTCAATCTCACACAGGCTCGAGCAGAAGATAATAATTATTTTCCAGTAACATAATAATAATAGAAAAAGTATTGACCAGCAATACAATCTATTTGATCACCCCATATGACTCCATTCTTAGTGCTGAAAGCTCAATTTGATGGCATGAGATAGCTGTCTCTCAGAGGAATAAAGGGCTTTCTAGCTGCACCATAACTGAAGGATGTGATTTGTCTTGCCTGACACCATATTCTATGCGTCCTCAAATTCAGAAGCCCTGTCTCATACATCATCAAGCAGATATTTTCGCTCTGGTATGGTTTCTTGGACCTGGCGTTCTACAGCAGCGAAATGCAACTAAAGGATTTCTGCCTTCTACTCTGTCCCATGCTAATTTCCTTTTCCCATTTGGCTGAAATAGTAGCAGGACCCTTATTGCCCACTCCTGAGATGAAGAGCAGCACTGCTGTGCCATGAGGGACTTAACACTGGTTTATGGACTCAGAGCTCTCTAAGGGTTATCTTTAACACACAAGGTGTCCTGGAGTGCTAAACGGTGCTTTGGGGTGTCGAGGAAGTGGCTGAGAAATGGGTCAGAATCACATAGAGAAAAGAAAACTCCCCACTGGCCACACATTTTTTAAAGCTAAGAAGCCTCACCAGTGAAGACCAAGGAAAAGGCTCTCCTGGGCCATTTATCCATAAACGGAAGCTGGAAATATTTTCCACTTGGAATTTATCCCCAGGTCACTAGTTTTGAAGCAGTTATACAAATCAGAGTTAGGCCAAACTCAAGACCAATTCATTTAATTTATTTCTTACCCTTGGAGTTTACTTTTTTTTTTTTTTTTTTTTTTGCCAGAGGCTCTTGCTTTCTAAGAAAAGGAAACACACAGTCCTTTGACTTCTGGGTTCCTCAGCACCGACCTAAGGTTTTATGAGGGTGGGAGGGATATTAGGGGGAAAGTCATGGAGGACAGACTCAGCTTTCAGACTGCGAGCGGGTCTTCGCCAAGATGCCCTGCTCTTCTGTAAAATGCTCTCTTTATAAGAATAGAATCGGCCAGCGCCCAAACCAGCTCCGCCTGATGAAAAAAGTCCTAATGTGAAGTGAAGTCCTAAAGTAGACGACCCTACACTGCAACTAGGATTTTGCCAGGAAGCCTGTCCAAGGATGTGCCTTTCTATCCTTCAGGGAATGAGAAATACCCACAGCCCTGGGATGGTGGTGAGAACAGGTCTGGGCCCCTCTGTGCCAGCGACAGGCAGGGGCTAGAGCTGGGAGAGGCACAGAGTCGGGCAGGTGGAGTGGGGGAGTGGTCAGCTCTCCCCGGTGAACAGTCTCCTCTTAAACCAGCTTCCCTCTCTCCCGACGGCCCGCCATTCTAACACACCTGACCACAAAAGCGTTCTTTTTCACTGCTCCTCCTTCCTCTTCTGAATCCACTGTGTCTCCCAAACTGATGTCCTACCAGGCTAACGTCTTCCTCTCCCCAGTCTCAGTGTAGCCACCCCAGTCCATTATTTTAAATTACACTTTGGCAATAATGCTCCCTCTTCCTGAGCCCCATATCCCAAGCTCTTAATGGAACAGGTCTGAGAGAGGCCCAGGAATTTGCATTTCTAGCAAGTTCCCAAGTGATGCTGATGCTGCTAGTTCAGGGACCTCACCTTAAGAATCACTGGCCTAAAGAGATGAAGCTGGTGATGAACAAAGGGGAGAGAGCCTGACTCCCTGGAGCGTGCTATAGCATAGCATCCCATCAATGAGCCTGCGTCAGAGGCACTTGGAAAGGCCAGATGCCGTCCTCAGAGACCCTCGTTCATTAGGTCTGAGGGAAGGCCTGGGAATTTGCATTTCTAACCAGTTTCCAGGTGATACTGATGCTGCCGGCCCAGGGACCACACTTGGAGAACCACTGGGGTGAGGATCCCATCTCAAAACGAAGTGAGGTTGATCGACATACTGTAAGGTGATTATTTTCATTTCAAGTCAACATATAGTTATTTATAAGACAGTTCTGAAATGGTTATGAAGGCACATTTGCAGGAGAGTTTGAAAAATTCATGAGTCAATGAAGATGTCTATTTTTTTCAGAGAGTGCCTTAAATGCACAACCGCCCCACCCCCGTTTTTCTTTAAAACGATTTTTTCAAGAGTACAGCAACAAGGTGCCCTGCTGTGATATAGTCAAAACATAAAGTGTATACTGAAGCTTAACTAATTAACTACTGAACTGAAAGTAAAACCCTTCTGAGGTTGCTTGCATTTCTGATACAGTTCACATACCTGCTCTTCTAAGCCAGAGGCACTTTTTTTTTTTTTTTGCGGTACGCGGGCCTCTCACCGTTGTGGTCTCTCCTGTTGTGGAGCACAGGGTCTGGACGCGCAGGCTCAGAGGCCATGACTTACGGGCCCAGCCCCTCCGCAGCATGTGGGATCTTCCTAGACCGGGGCACGAACCTGTGTCCCCTACATCGGCAGGCGGACTCTCAACCACTGCGCCACCAGGGAAGCCCCAGACGCACTTTTAAATGGGTTACTCATAATTGCCTCTGAGGGTCATAAAGAGATAAAAGAAGTCTTTGAAAAACATCTTTTTGATAACAATCTTGCTAATTATTAGAGACAACAGAATTATATTCTTTCTTTCCATTAAACGTATGTTCTGGGGTGATCGTATCATACGTTAAGGTACAGACACACACATGACCTTCCTATTTTTTTCTTTTTTTTGGCTTATAGAGACATAGACATAGAAAGGATTTGGCGATTATATAGTAAATGATAGGATCCCACAATTTTAGAGTTGAGAGGCTCCTGAGAAGTCGTCCAGAGGGGGGTGTATTTTAGAAAGGGGAAACTGAGGCTCAGAGAGGGCCCCCCCCCAATCAACAGGCTTGCTCGGGTGGGATTAGGGTAGGAATTCCGGTCACTGGACCCCCAGCTAGCTCTTCCATCATCCTCACTAATTCATTGCCCACCTAACCTAGTTCTCCCTTCAAACTCTTTCCAAACTCATTCATTCATTTTGGATTTTTCCTGCTTATTTTCACCCATATCCTGTCAGTCATCGTGTCCAGTAGATTCTCCCTTTATAATTTCAGACAAAGCTGTCCCACTTTCCCATTCCTGATTATAGAATTCTACTTAAGAGCTACATAACTCAGTGGTGTGCTGGAGCTGGTTGGTATTGGCTCTTGAGACCCAGTGTTAAATTTTCAGCAATTTGGCTGGAGAATTGTTAAACACGCACAGCCGTTAGTAAGAATGAAATTACATAAACTGACAAAAAGCAAATGATATCAACAGCAAAGATAACAAAAGACTAAACCCTCATCTCGTACTCATTATTTTATTACATTGACTATTATTTATGGTCTGGAGGTTATTCACGTCTACTGGATACAGATGGTGGCACTGCTATGGAATGATGCGCTTTTATCCATATTGGCCCAAGTCTGTGTTCGTGACATCATGTTGGTAACCTGAAATCAGCCATGATGGGGATATTTACACCACAGAAATTGGCAAATACTGCAAGTAAGGATTTTCCTCCCTAGAGAGATGTTTGTTAAAAATTTTTGAGTGCACCACTTGTTGTGTGCTGAACTGTGCTCCCTTCATGCCCTGAACTGAAGCCCTAATTCCCAGAACCTCAGAAGGTGACTATATTTGGAAATAGGCCTTTAAAGAGGTGATTCAGATTTTTTAAACAGTCATATTTGTGGGTCCTAATCAATCTGACTGGTGCTCTTATAAGAGGAAATCTGGATGTATAAAAGGAAACCAGGGGCATGCACACACACAAGAAAAAAACCATGTGAGGACACAGCAAGAAGGTGGCTGTCTGCAAGCCAAGGTAAGGAGCCTCAGAAGAAACCAAATCTACCAACACCTTGATCTTGCACTTCTAGCCTCTCAGACTGTGAGAAATTTTCTATTTAAGCCACATAGTCTGGCATTTGTTATGGTCGCCTGAGCAAACTAATACAGCACTGCATTTAGACCTGCTCACACACAGGGCCTTAACTTGAAGCCTTGATTTCTAGGTTTTATAATTCCCTTTCCCTCATATTTCACAACTTGATGCAAAAGTTCAGGTATCTCAGAAGGTCCAAAGATTTAAAGAAATTTATCATGGAGGGGGGAGTGGGGATGGTTACCCAGAATAACTTAAAACTCACTTTGTGCTATTCTTCTATTTCATGTAACTTGCACATCGGTTCTGACAACACACACTATCATTCTCAATAGTTTGAAATTGCAAACTATTAGGTTGAACTACAGGAAACTGCTGATGCTTGACCATTTCTTAAGCTATAAACATAGCAATGTCCTATAGTTGAATTTCATAAAATTTGACTATGTAGCTTGGGAACTGCCTTCAGATTTTTTATTTATTTTATTTATTTACTTATTTTTGTGCAGTACACGAGCCTCTCACTGTTGTGGCCTCTCCCATTGCAGAGCACAGGCTCCAGACGCGCAGTCTCAGCGGCCATGGCTCACGGGCCCAGCCACTCCACGGCATGTGGGATCTTCCCGGACCGGGGCACGAACCCGTGTCCCCTGCATCGGCAGGTGGACTCTCAACCACTGCGCCACCAGGGAAGCCAGATTTTTTATTTTTAAACCAGGATTTGTACGATTCACAGACAAATATTGTTTGTTCCACCGAGTGTTTATTTGCAATTTGAATTAACTCCCAACATTTAAAAACTGAGCAAGTGCCCTAAGAACTCTGAGATTCTGGGCTCCTGGTTGTACGGATGGTCAGGCAGAACTGCACCTGTGTCCCTCCTGGCAACTAGTCCCTCAAAGTGGAGCATATTCTCTAGATTGTTCCAGACCCTTGCACAAGCATGTTGCTATTTGTGTCACCTGCCTGGTCTCAGGCATATCTGTGTGGGTAACTATGAAACATACAGTTCCTGCTCTAACTTTCTACTTCCCTGGCCGGCTCACATCTCATCAACCAGTCGAATATATACAAAGTGAGATAACGCATCATCTGGGGTCAAGAGTGAAGCCCAGAAAGGCAGGCTCCCTGGTCTCAGCACAGCCCTCTAGGGCTAAGTTTGACATGACACAAACATGCCTTCATATTTGTGCACAAGTCAAAAGGAGAAGCGTTCTGACACCCTAAACCAATTGGTACCAAGGTTACTAATGAAGCAATGTGCTGACAACCCGCATGAATATTTGCTATCATCTGAATACAATTAAATGGCACTTAAAGTTCATCTTGGAAATGCCATATAAATGAAAATGTCGAAATTACTTTATTTCAGAAGGACAACCTCAAAGGAGGGATAGCAAGCCTTTATTCATACGATGCTTAAAACTTTTATTGGCAGATATGGTTTTCTCTAACCAATTTTTAGTTTCTTTAATTTCAAGGTTCCATTTAATTTCTTATCTTGCTGCAGCTGAAATCACTGTCTAATGGCTTTTTAGCCTGTTAGGTTACTTCTGATATTTAAGGCCTATTTTAGGTTGCTTTATTGATAAGAAAAGAGGCCTAAGAGAATTTTCTTACCTGCAAAGAAGATAAATAAAAATTGATCACAAAGCACAATTTGTTGCTTCATTAATGTTTACGATAGTCTCTATAATTACTCTCAAATGGTATTACTTTTAATCATGTCCGTTTATATGGATCAAAAAGTACAACACGATGTATCCCCAGAGTCTCAAAGTTAGGACAATTCACACTGAGAACTATTTCCAAAGTATTCTCTACTAGTTCTTTTGACTAATAGTCAGTAAATATTATTTACTAAATAGTTGCATTTTGGCTGTATCCACTAAATCACACAAACATTTCAATAACTAATAAAAAAAAAGAACTATCTAGTTTGCTCAGGGTTACAATGAAAAATCTACAAGAATCTTACACATTTCTATTTGTTTTAATCATCCCAATTTTCTAATTTGAGAGTAAGGGTTTTGACTGTTAGGAGGGCTCATTGGAGAGCATGTTATTGTGGTTGATTAATTATGAAAGATTCAGACATTAGAGCTTAATAGTCCTTAAGGATTATCTAAGGCCAATTCCTTCACTTCACAGACATAGAAACGAATGTCTAGAGAGAGGTAGTGAGTTGTTCACGAGTTCATGGTAAACTTCAGTCCATGATAACGCCACACTCACGTACGAGCACACACATACACACACACACACACAGTCACACTCATGTCTCCTCCATCCCCCCATCCACATCCACAGAGATTTCTGCACATTACTTTTTAATTTACTCTAAATTAATTTCTCCAGATGATTATGTTGCCATGTTAATGACAGTTTAGATAGCTAGTCTAACCTATGGAGGCTTCACTAGAGAAACTCACATGAACTTCTGCTCTATTCTTTCACAGCTGTATTGCATATAAACATCAATGTACCACATTTTTATATTTCATACTCTCAGGACTAATCACGGTGGCAAAAATTCATCCCAAGTCCCTAGTAATAGTGATCCAGAGCCTGCAAACCCAGATTCTTGTTTGACTGGAACCCAAGAAGGATAAGCTCCCTTTGTCACAAAGCCATGTCACCTACATTTCCTTTATGTGGGAGGAAACCTTGGCTGCAGTCGGTATATTCTGTGATCGCCCATGAACACACACTGAGCTATGAGTCCCAGGCCTTCATTTAATCAATAAAAAGGCAAAGCCAGCTTTCATCTCAGCTTCAGTAAATGAAGAAAAGACAACAGAGCCCATCATTTTAACGGTGTTAGTCAATCAGTCTACTCAAGTGCTTGGAAATTACAAAAAAGGTTTCTTGATTAACCAGATCAGTGCTAAGCTTGTGGCCAAAATTTCCTCACATTACTATGGAGTGTAACCTGTGGTTTTGAGGGAGAGGTTACATATCCCAAAAGGTCTGAAGGTTGTCATGAAAATTAGGCCTACTATGGGCTCCCAGACCCAGACAAAGCACAAAGCCACAGAAAGAAGCCTCTTTCCTGGAGACCTGGAGCTCTCCTCTTGGGCAACAAAGTAGCCCCCCTCTGCAGGTCCAACTCCCTCCCTCAACCCATCCAGCCCCTCTAATTTGTTTTCCATGAAGCAGCTAGACTGATCTGAGCAAATGTGATCATCTCCTCTGTTTAGAGTCTTATGAGGACTTTCTGTTGCCTCGAGTATAACGATAAACCTCCGAGGTTCTGCTCCATCAGGTACCCCTGACACAGCCATCCTCACCTCACCTGACTGCCTTTTCCTTCTGCTGCAGCCACACCTGCTCCCTTCCCCAGCTCTTCCTGACCACGCCACCTCCTGCCACCCCTAGTTAACCACAGTGCATCATTTCAAGCCTCAGCTCAATTGTCAGTTCTTCAGGGGAGCTGTTCCTGCCCTCCCTTTTTAGAAATGCAATCAAAACGACAACGTGATACCACTGACAGTACTAAGAGCTAGTAAGGATAAGGAAGAACTGGAACTCTTGTACATTGTGGTTAGAAATGCAACATGCATGGTCCTAGAGACAGCCATACTGAGTGAAGGAAGTCGGACAAAGACAGATATATGATATCACTTATATATGGAACCTAAAAAATGATACAAAGGAACTTATTTACAAAACAGAAGTAGAGTCACAGATGTAGAAAACAAGCTTAGGATTACCAAGGGGGAAAGGGAGGGTAGGGATAAATTGGGAGATTGGGATTGATATATACACACTACTATATATAAAATAGATAACTAGTAAGGACCTATGACAACACAGGGAACTCTACTGAATACTCTGTAATGACCTCTACAAAACAGAATCTAAAAGAGAGGGGATACATGTACATGTATAACTGATTCACTCTGCTGTCTGTACAGCGGAAACTAACACAACGTTGTAAAGCAACTATACTCCAATACAAATGAATTTTTAAAAAACATTCTAAAATTTTAAAAAAAGAAAGGCAGAATTGTACAGCCACTTTGGAAAATAGTTTGGCACCTCTACTACTGATGAACATATACACCCCTTGATCCCATAATTCCATCCCTGTCAATCTCATATGCCCACCAAAAATGCGTACATATTTTCATTAAAAGACATGGACTAGAAAGTCCATAGTAGCACTATTCTTGACAGACAAAACTTAGAAATGGCTCCCTTTGCTCTCTAATAGCAGAAGGGATAAGTTGAAGTGTACACATAGAATGGGATACTATATGACTTATACACAACTATATAGATGAATCTCACAAATGTAATGTTAAGTAAAGTAAGTTGATACAAGAAACCCACAAAAAGAACAAGCAATGTGATTCCTTTTATATAAAGTTCAGAAATTGAAGAAATATTTCATGTTTCACAGGTCAGGATATCGGTCACCCTTGCGGTGAGTGGTGACAAACGGGGGCAAGGGAGGCTTTTGAGATGCTGGTTATATTGTTTCTTTGTGAAAATTCATTGAGCTGAACATCTATGATTTGTTCATTTTTCTGCATGTATAATACACATTGATAAAAAATATCAAAAAGTCTCCATTTAGGTTCTGGAAATAACAAATACTCATTCTTTGTAGCACCTGTCTCTCAAAATTTTACCCTTGATTTGTGTCATTACTTGATCAATGCCTCTGTTGTCCTCTCAAGTCGTGACTGAAGTTCCAGAGTTTTTAATAATTATTACCCTCCAGCACCTCACTCATTATTTATCAAATATTTGATAAATTAAGAAGGACAAATGCAGAAATGCCCATTTTCACAAACCAATGTCAATCTCTGATTATTTGATTATACTATCCTGCTTCAGTAATCTGAAGCATGGACCTGGGCAGCCCAGGTCCTGGGCGCCAGCACTCAGTTTGTAAGACCGGCATCTATTGGGCTGAGGCAGGGAGTGACTGCTCTGTCTGGTTGACCACTGTTCCTCTGGAACTTAGCACAGTATTTGGAACATGACAGGTTCTCAGTCTTTTGTGCTTATTTTTGTTGAGCGAATGGAAGATTGAATGCACATTAAATTGGATTTAGTATCTTTCCAGTGTACAATACCCTCAAGTGAACAAAAAAATAACAAGATGAATCCATCTGTCTTACTTCTCTCATCCTGGTTGCAATAACCTAAATGTATATGCTCATTTCTAAACTGTTGAGATCACAGCCCTGCCAGACTCCACTTCCCACTTCTCCTTGCCTCTTGGGTCCAGATACCATAGCATCTGGTTGTTCTGGTGAGTTTACAGCTTATAAGGTTAAGTTCTTAGCTCACTTACAGGAAGCCATCTTAGGGACTTCCCCGGTTGACTCAGTGGTTAAGACTCTGTGCTCCCAATGCAGGGGGCCCAGGTTCGATCCCTGGTCAGGGAACTAGATCCCACATGCATGCTGCAACTAAGAGTTCGCATGCCACAACTAAGGAGGCTGCCTGCCTCAACTAAGACGCAGTGCAACCAAATAAATAAATATTTTTTTTTAAAAAACAGAAAAAAGGAAGACATCTTAGGGCACTTTTGAAGGAATCGGTAATAAACTATGGCTTCCAAATGACAAGATTATAAATAAGTTGATTTGTTACTTTTCCAGTCTAGAAAAACTCTTGACTGGCTTGAACATAGAAACTTTTAGGTGATTAAGTGATTAAATATAGATTGAGGATATTTAATTTCTTACTTTAGGATGTAAAATTATATTACACTAGTAATATATCACTTTCAGAAATACTACTCCTCACTGTTTCAAACAATGTTACTAAAACTCCACATGCATCTTTTAAATCTGTCTTCACCGTCAAGAGAACCATAGTTTCATCTTCTAAGAATTTTCCAGAGTATCATTTTATTTCCATTTGAGATGCTGACTTTTTGAGTCCATGTAAAATGATGCCACTGGAAAATTTAGGTCAAGCCTTAAGCACTCATTTGTACAACCTTGGGATTCATTACTTATTTATTCATCCTATAAGTGTTTGTGATCTCCACAACATAGGAATTTGCTCTGTTGCTTTTGAAAGGGATCTTCAAAAGGCTTCCAGCTAATGAAATCCAACCCCATGTTAAACTTGTCTCTTTTTAAAAGAATGATTCTTTTCATGTGACCCCTATAGGTATTCAAAACCAGCAATGATGGAGGATACATTTCTCCAAGGAGGATTCTTGGTTGTTCAAAGTAAAGGGACTGTGACACTGTCCCCTACATGAGATGCTTTACAGAGACTTGAGTATAATTCCTACCTTTTATTCTGAAGGCTTGTTTTGAGTAAAATTTCCGTCTTCTATTCAGTCATATATGAAAGTTTCTATGCCCTGTGGAGGTTGGAAAAGGTGGTCCGTTCCCCAGGGTTTAGGGGGTGAGAGTTGGGCTGAGAGATGGGTAGACAGCTCCTTTGGGGCAGCTTGCTCAGAATCTACAGTGACTTGGAGTCTCTTTCATCTCCAAGTCCTAATTCTGAGTTCTGCCCTGCTGCCTGTGAAGCACGGAAGACTTCACAAGTCAGACCCAAACTGCAGCCCAAACCATTCGGCATGGGCCGGCCTGGGCTGGACAGGGCTGCCTTCCAAACTCTCCTGTCGTTCTCCTTGAGTACCTTGCTGAGTATCTTCCTAAAAAGCAAGGGAATAATCATGCTGTGTCTCAGCCTCCTCCACCCCGCCCCCTCCCCTGCAGCAAAAGGGAATGGAAATGAACACCCTACCTGTCTATCTTTTGAGCTAGTTACAAGGCTTGGTTATTGTCTCTGCTTCCCTCTCAGAGACACAGATAAAAAGCTCTGATATTCACATTCACCACACATTAAGTATTAATGCAAATTAGGCTTTGTGAACCTTGAGCTGCAAAGAATTATTTTTAGAAGCTTATAAACCTATGAAGAAAAAGGTGATGGGGATTTGGCATCACTGGCATCCTCCTATATCCAAACTGGATTCTGTGTGCCAGTCACTAGCCAGCACACCCACAACTGCATGGCTTCCTCCCCTCTGCACTGCCCTTTGTGTACTCACAGCACATTCTGTTTTCCGTCTTTCTTTCGGGCTTCTCTAACAATCATGCTGACTTTCTTGCCTTAGTTTTATTTCTTGAATTTCTATTACACCTCAAATACAGTTCTAAATCTGATTCAACATTTTTAGGGCATTTTAAAAAATAACAATTACTCAACAATACTAGGCATAAAATTCTCTCTGCTCGGTACAGGGCAGTGGATGCTACGGTGAAATGTTCAAATGAGGTGTGACAAGGGGAACTCCACGGCTGTAATGAAAAGGTGATTTCCCAAGAGTCATCTCTTAGTTGAAGGCATTTAATTTTCAGAGTATCTCAGTATTTGAACAAGTTCTGTTTTTCCTTCTTTTCATGGTTTCAATAGGCTGTACTTCTATGCCAGTCATCAATGCGAACATGTTTAATTTGAAGTCTTTAGGTTTTTTAATGGGTTTGTGCATCAACCCCTGAGCTAGGATGGTAAGGGGAAAATGGCTGAAATGCAAGAGTTTAAAAATATGTGCTCCCACTTCTAGCACTGGTGAAAGTCTCTTACAACATCAATCACCAAGAAAACTTGCTGTATTTGAACAATTTAATGGGGGTAGAACTCAAGAGCTGGAAGGA
Source organism: Grampus griseus (assembly GCF_964374135.1). Lineage (NCBI taxonomy): Eukaryota > Metazoa > Chordata > Mammalia > Artiodactyla > Delphinidae > Grampus > Grampus griseus. Next base: position 1,791,455 of record NC_138998.1, read on the forward strand.
ATCACAGGGTTTTACTTATTAGCAAACTTCTGCCTGGTCAGGACAGGTGCTTACCCAAGGTGAGAGAGTCATGACTCAAAGCCAGACTTTCCAAAATTTCTGACTTCACTTACAATGGCTTTTCTAACTATATGGGATAACATCATCTTAACTTTGTAAATGAATGTGATTTGCTCGTATGTCCTAGCTTTCAAGATAAAGGAGTGAATGTCTTCACAATTGCCTATCATGAGTGATGGGCTTCAAAGACAGAACCAGTGTGATAAAGGGGGTACCCTTCAATTATTAAGACTTTGAGGCATATTGTCAGGATATTAAAATTCTTGACCATTTTCTAAAATAATCTTTCTAAACTGACTTGTCTTTCTTCCCAGCAACTCCATATTTGATTCCAGCCTATGACAACCAGTTCAACAATTGGAATTCCAGGATGGCAGAAACCAGAATGGGAAGAATTACTATACTTAATTTTGTATAACAATGCACTTACCTACCTCTGATGGCCTACAGGTTCAGGAAATATGATTTGACTGTACTTGCTTTGCTCCGTGCACAATATATTTGTTCTACTAAAATACATCTGTGCTTGCAGTAATTAATTCATCCATCCAGTTAGGCACTGGAAAACAGACCTTCTAAAACTTCAAATCTACCTACATACTAAGGGTTGAGACTATTCTGTGTGATCTTTCATTTAAAAAGGAAATGATTGGCCCTGATTCGGAGGCAGTAAGTTTAGTAGTACTTATCAAAAGTGCCTCTTATTCTACCTTAACAGAAAAAGAATTACAGTTCACACAGTCTTAACAAGCTGTCTTCCTGTTTCTATCTAACCTCCTGTCACATAGATAGTCCAACAGAAAGGTATTTGATCAATCAAAGAGCTGAACTCAAGCTAGTTATTAGGTACACTGCTTTCTTAGAATATTATATGAAAAGTGCTCCAGATAAGCCAATGCTCTAGGGGAACCCTGACCTTCAGACTCCTTTTAAATTTTATATTTGAATTAATGTTGATGGTAGAGTTATCAAAATGGCAGAATTTTTCCTTCCTTTTTTTTCCCCTAATGAATGACTTGTTTAAACTTTGGGAAGACATAGCCTGGGTTATGTGGGGTCTATGTGGAAAGAAGATCGTTTTATTAACAGTCAGAAGAGAAATTAATCATAACTGAAGTTAACTCTCATCTTAGAGATTTGGGAGCTTAGACCCTGAAAGGGGGGGAATAAAAACCCAGTCAACTGGTAAACGACAGGGCCAGCATCTAAACACGGACATGGTAAACTGTATTTTCCAATGAAGGTGGCAACAATAACCATCATCCTATGTGCTCTTCTGCAATGTGACCCTGCCACTCTCCAGCAAGCCATGGAGTCTAACTCTCCTCTCGCTGAACCTGGCTAGCATTAGTGACTCACCTGTAAACAAAACAATGCAGTGAAAGTGATGCTATATGGCTCCTAAGGCTAGGTCAGAAAAGCCTTGCAACCTCTGCCTTGGTCTTTTGAAATGGAAACCCTTTCTGAGAACCCAGAGATGTTAAAGGATATAATGAGATAATATAGTAAAACACTAGTGTCTGGCTAGCCATTATCAGTATTTATTACATGTAAATGTCACCAAGGAGAGTGGAGGTGGCAAGAATAGTTCTAATGAGGAAATTTAGGATATAGACAAGATGTCAAAAGGGAGAGAGAGTTCAAGAAAGGGAGGTGGAGAAGGAGGAGGAGGAGGAGGAGGGAGAGGGAAGAGACAGGAGAGGAAGGGAAAGGGGGAGGAAAAGACTGGGGCACGAATATTAATACTATAGGCTCCACTCAAGAGAGAGTAGAGAGAGTAACTTACTGAAGACACTTGCTATGGAAACTGATCACTAAGTGAAAACAACACACAACCCAATGTGGAAAAAATAAATCATACAGAATACGATGTTAATCTATTTGAACCAAAGGGGTATACTAGGACAAAAACGGCCCCTGATCATGGCCCCTGATCATGATCTAAGATAACATTCACCTTTATTCCAACCTTCCCAATTGTTTAGACAGCCTGTGGAATTTCCCATCTCTCAGGATGGTGTAGGAGCAGCAGAAAGACTTCCTTGTATCTAAGAATAGCACAGAGGTGGCAGAAAGAGCTACCGGATCTTGAGTACACTTGAGGATGGGGAGAGGAATGATTTAGCACCGAGCAATGTGCATCAATGGCTGAGGTCCAGGTGGAATGAATGATGAACATCTCAGAGGATGTAAGTGTAGGCAAACGATGCTGGAACCCATCCTTGATTCCTGGGCACTATGTCCCTGAGGCTTGGCATGCTCTGAAGAAAAGAAATGCTATACAGACCATAATTAAATTTCTGCCACTCCAGTAGAATGGGATTGGAGGGAGCATCACAATAGAAATTAAGTAAAAATCCCCCCAAATAAACTTGTATTTTCAGCACACCTAAGTCTATGGTCAAATGATTGTGCTCAGTACACTTTTTTCTGAGTCCAACCTTGTAGAATAAATGATGGGTTTTACTGATGTTCTAATTAGAGTATTTCATGACAGGTGATTGAAAACTTCAAGTCTGCTATCTGTGAATGTTCTAAACCAACGGTTCTTGACCTGTGATGATTCCCCTCTCTCTCCTTGCCCCAGCAGAAATTGGTTAATGTCCAAAGATATTATTGGCTGTTATAACGGGAGGGGGGAGGGTGCTACTGGCACCTAGTGAGTCAAGGGTCAGAGATGCTGCTAAACCTGCTATAATCCTCAGGGCAGCCTCCTACAACAAAGAATTATCCAGCCTAAAGGGTCAATACCACTGAGGTTGAGAAACCCTGCACTAACCCTAATGCCCCAGTAGCAACGCTTGGACGTGAAAATGCAAGAGAGACTTACGTGCACAAGTAAAAACAGCCAAGCAATAGCTTCATCCCAGACCCCTGCTTCATTTCTTTCATATTCAAATTTGTAAGTACAGTGTGCTCTACATATTATTCAACAATACTAGCATTGCCAAAAATTGTTACAAACTACAAGTAGGTGACTCCCATCTCATTTAGACTGAATTTGCCCTTGTTCAGCTCCAAACACTTCTCCACTTACTCATTCAACCAACACATAGCAAACTTCTATTTTTCTAGCAAAGATCTGAAGATCAATGAGGAGATCATTGAAGAAATGAATACATTCTGAATTTTGGTAGAATGCCTTTCTATAAACAGAGTTAAGGCAAAATCTGAAAGAATAATCCATTGGGGCCACTTGAGCTGTGGTGGGAGAGCCAACATGGTATGGCTGGATTTACTTATGGGGAGTCAGAGAGCCTTAGGCTTATCAACGTTTACAATATTTACAATCTGCTATTTGTTATCAGTCTCTCTACGTGCCGGTCCACTGACTTCCTGAAATGCCTTGCAGTTCATATTCATGTGCATTTAGTCTAAAAGCATGAAGTCTATTTCATCTATGACCAGAAAGAGAAAACATCTCCCTCCTTGGAATAACCAACAGTGTACAGAGGAATAAAGGGCTTTTAAAAATTTTAGACTGCATCAAGGGGCAGGCTGTGGGAACCAGGCTCATTTTGTTGGCAATGTCTAAAGATGAGAGTAGATGAATTCTTCGTATCAGTGGGGTTACTGACAGATCTTATCAAGAAATTTTCCATATGCCTGGTTCAGGGAGAAAAGAAAAAACTCTTAGACAAGTGAGGGACGGTGTCAACCAGCCCTTCCACTCTGAAGACAAAAAGGTTCAGTTTATTTCACAGCTGCTCTAACAAGTGGTAAAGAAAGTATTCTCTCCCCATGAAAGATTCAGTTTTTGGAAAGTACGAAGTATTTCTCACACCTCTCCTTGAAACATACTGTAATGATAAGAAATTTAGAATGAACTTAAAAATATATGAATATTAAATTCCTTGTGTTTAACAGATTCCAACCTATAAGCATTTTTCATTCCCTCCTGTGCTTTTTGATTTAATGTAAGTTATTCTGATCAGTATTAATGGGAATTTTTGAGGTAAAGTCCCATCTTCATATGTATGCTTTTTTTTCCTTTTTTGCAGGACTGCAATTCTTCAGCATGCTATGTATAGGAAGCCATCTGCTTATACATACACACGCAAAGCCAGATTTTTCGAGACAACAGAACACAAAATGTGGAAAGGTCCTGATTATGAGCGCTTCAAATCTGTTTGTATATAAACAAAACTCTTTCCCTGAATGTGTCACACTCATAGGGAAATGTAAAAAGGAAGCAGAAATGGTCTTATTCTTTAGGTACTACATAAATACATGTGAAAACAGTTGTACAGACAAAGTTAGGCAAATATAACCAAAGTAGATGGGGGGGGTGAACATATAAGCATTTTGTCTGCATAATTATTCCTATAATAATACCCTGATTTCCCACATAGACACTACTCCCGTTCAGGATGTCTCTAGTAGGGTTAATCTCATCCCCTTGTTCTATGACTGTGTAGAAGAATATTCTAGCCTTGTCAAAAACATAAAATGTGCTGGTGGTCGTGGTGGGGGGGTTAAATATAGAGTTTTAGAATGTGTTCAAACTCAAAATGTTATCAACATAAAATACACTGTTATAAATATACACTGTTAGGAAGTTTCATGGCAACCATAAAGCAAAAACCTACAGTAGATACACAAAAGAAAAAGAGAAATGTAATCTAAACATAATAAAGTCATCAAACCACAAAGGAAGACACAAAGAGAAAAAAGGAACAGAGAGGAAGTACAAAACAACCCCAAAACAATTAAAATAGCAATAAGTATAACTACCAATAATTACTTTACATGCAAACAAGCTAATTTCTCCAATGGAAAGATTCAGTGACTGAATGGATTAAAAAGAAAGACCCATCTATATGCTGACTACATGAGAGTCTCTTCAGACGTAAGGATACACACAGACTGAAAGTGAAGGGATGAAAAGAGATGTTCTATGCAAATGAAAACTGAAAGAAGGCTGAGTTAGCAATACTCATATCAGACAAAATAGACTTTAAAACAAGACTGTATTAAAACACAAAGAAGGGTATCACATGACGATAAAGGGATCAATCCAACCCAACATAGGAGCACCCAAATATATAAAGCAAATACTAACAGACCTAAAGGGAGAGACAGAGAGTAATACAATAATAGTAGGGAATTTAATACCTCACTTATCTCAATGGATAAATCATTTAGAAGAAAATTAACAGGGAAGCCTCTGCCATAAAGGACATATTATACCAGATGAACTGGTTTTATATATATATATAAACTGGTTTTAAATGTATATATATATATATACACACACACACACACACACACACACACACATATATATATATAAAACATTCTATCCAAAAGGATCAGAAGACACATTCTTCTTAAGTGCACATGCAGCATTCTCCAGGATAGATCATATGTTAGGCCATAATTCAAGTCTTAATAAATTTAAGAAGATTGAAATCATATCAATCTTTTCCTACAGAAATGGCCTGAAACTAGAAATAATTACAAGAAGAAAACTGGGAAAAACACAAACATGTGGAGATTAAACAACATGCTAAAAACAACCAATGGGTCAATGAAGAAATCAAAAAATATCTTGAGACAAACAAAAATAGAAACACAACATACTAAAATGTATGGGATGCAGCAAAAGCAGTTCTAAGAGGGAAGTTAAGAGCAACACAGACCTATCTCAAGAAACAAGAAAAATCTCAAGCAAACAATCTAACTTTACACCTAAAGGAACTAGAAAGAGAAAACCAAATGAAACCCAAAGTTAGTAGAAGGAAGGAAATAAGAGAGATCAAAACAGAAATAAATGAAATACAGACTAAAAAGACTAGAGAAGATCAAGGGAACTAAGATCTCATTCTTTGACAAGATAAATGAAATTGACAAAACTTTAACTAGAGTCATCAAGAAAACAAGAGAGGGCTCAAATAACTAAAACCACAAATGAAAAAGGAGCAGTCACAACTGCTACCACAGGAATACAAAGGATCGTAAGAGACTACTATGAACAGTTATACACTGACAAATTAGACAACCTAGAAGAAATGGATAAATTCCTAGAAACATACAAACTTCAAAGACTGAATCATGAAGAAAAGAAAACCTGAATAGACCAATTACTAGTAGAAGATTCAATCAGTAATCAAAAACCTCCTAACAAAAGGAAAATCCAGGAACAAATGGTTTCACTGATGAATTCTACCAAACATTCAAAGAAGAATTACTGACAATTCTTCTCAAACTCCTCCCAAAAAATGAAGTGAAGAGAATGCTTCCAAACTCATTTTATAAGGCCAGCATTACCCCCATGCCAAAAGCAGACAAGGGAGCTGCAAGAAAATTACAAGCCAATTACATCATATCCCTGATGAATGTAGATGCAAAACTGCTCAACAAAATGTTAGCAAATGGAATTCAGCGATGCATTAAAATGATCATATATCATGACCAAGTGGAATTTATTCCAGGGATGCAAGGATGACTTAACATCTGCAAATCAATCAACACAATACACCACATTAACAAAATTCAGAATAAAAATTGTAGGATCTCAACAGATGCAAAAAAAGCATTTGATAAAATTCAGCATCCATTTATGACAAAAGCTCTCAGCAAAGTAAATATACAGGGAACATATCTCAATATAATAAAGGCCATATATGACAAGCCCACAGATAATATCATACTCAGAGGAAAAGCTTTCAGCTTTTCAACATTAAGATCAGAAGAAGACAAGGATGTCCCCCTTGCCACTTTTGTTCAATAGAGCATTGGAAGTCCTAGTCACAGCAATAAGGCAAGAAAAAGAAATAGAAGCAATCCAAATCAGAAAGGAGAAAGTAAAACTATCCTTGTTTGAGGATGACATGATTTTATATATAGAAAACCCTAAAGACTCCACCCAAAAACAATAGGGCTAATAAACAAATTCAGTAAGGTTGCAGGATACAAAAACCAACACAAAAATCTGTTGCATTCAATAAACAACTATAAGAAAGAGAAATTAAGAAAACACTCATTTATAATTGCATCAAAAAGAATAAAATGCCTAGGAATAAGTTTTTCCAAAGAGGTGAAAGACCACTACACTGAAAACTATAAAATATTGATGAAAGAAATTGAAGACACAAATAAATGGAAAGATATTCTGTGTTTATAGATTAGAAAAATTGTTAAAATGTCTATGCTGCCCAAAGCAATCTGCAGATTCAGTGCAATCCCTATCAAAATTACAATGGCAGTTTTCACATAAATAGAACTAACAATATTAAAATTTGCATGGAATCACAAAAGACCCTGAAGAGCCAAAGCAATCTTGAGAAAGAACAGAGCTGGAGGCATCACACTCTCTGATTTCAAACTATGTTACAAAGCTATAGTAATCAAAACATTATGGTATTGGCATAAAACAGACACACAGATCAATGGAACAGAACAGACCTACACACTTATAGTCAATCTACAACAAAGGGGGCAAGAATATATGACGGGGAAAGGACAGTGTCTTCAATGAACGCTGCTGGGAAAACTGAACAGCCACATGCAAAAGACTGAAACTAGAATGAATCTTACACCATACACAAAAATTAACTCAAAATGGATTAAAGATTTGAATGTAAGATTTGAAACCATAGAAGTCCTATAGGAAATATAGGCAGGGCTTCCCTGTTGGTGCAGGGGTTAAGAATCCACCTGCCAATGCAGGGGACATGGGTTCAAGTCCTGGTCCGGGAAGATCCCACATGCCGTGGAGCAACAACTACTGTGGCCCATGTGCCACAACTACTGAGACTGCGCTCTAGAATCCATGAGCCACGACTACTGAAGCCCGCGCGCCTAGAGCCCATGCTCCACAAGAGGAGACACTGCAACAAGAAGCCCATGTACTGCATCGAAGAGTAGCCCCCGCTCACCGCAACTAGAGAAAGCCCACGTGCAGCAATGAAGACCCAATGCAGCCATAAATAAATGAATTAATTTTTTAAAAAAAGAAAATATAGGCAGTCAATTTCTTGATATTGGTCTTGGCAATGAATTTTTGGATCTGACTCCAAAAGCAAAGGCAGCAAAAGCAAAAATAAACAAACAAGACTATATTAAACTAAAAATTTTCTGCATAACAACAGAATTCATCAACAAAGTGAAAAGGCAACCTACTGAATGGGAGAAAATATTTGCAAATCAAACACCCGATAAGGGGTTGATATAAAACTATATAAAGAACTCATACAACTCAACAGCAAGGAAATGATCAAATTAAAAAATGGGCAGAGGACTTGAACAGGCAGTTTTTCCAAAGAAGACATAGAGATGGCCAACAGACACATGAAAAGATGCTCAATATCACTAATCATCAGGGAAATGCAACTCAAAACCACAATGGGATATATTACCTCATACCTGTTACAATGGCTATTATCAAAAGATAAGAAATAAGTGTTGGCAAGGATGTGGAGAAAAGGGATCCTTGTGCAGTGTTGGTGGGAATGTAAATTGCTGCAGCCACGATGGAGAACAGTATGGAGGTTCCTCAAAAAATTAAAAATAGAACTACCATATGACCCAGCAATCCACTTCTGGGTATTTATCTGAAGAAAATGAAAACATTAATTCGAAAAGATGCATGCACCCCTATGTTCATTGCAACATTATTTACAACAGTCAAGATATGAAAGCAACATAAACGACGTATTTCACCTATACGTGGAATCTTAAAAAACAAACAAAAATGCCAAGCTCATAGATACAGAGAACAGGTTGGTGGTTGCCAGAGGTGGGGGGTGTGGGAGCCTAAAGGTACAAACTTCCAGTTATAACATAAATCAATCATGCAGATGAGACATACAGCATGGTGACCATAGTTAATAATATTACATTGAGTATCTGAAAGTTTCTAAGAATGTCAATCTTGAAAGTTCTCCCTATACAGAAACAAAAATAAAGTTTGAAACTGTGTTTGGTGAGGATGGTAACTAGACTTACTGTGGAGATCGTTTCACAGTGTACACAAATACGGAATCATTATACTGTACACCTGAAACTAACATGTTATGTCAATTATACCTCAATAAATTTTTTTTAATAAAAAGTAAAAAGACTCTTCCAACTTCTATTACTGAATAACAAACTACCCCGCTTAAAATGATAACAAAAACATAACAAAATGGTAACAAACTACCTCAGTGGCTTAAAATGATAACTATTTTATTACTTCCAAGTCTGTGGATGAGGAATGTGGGCGGGGCTCATTGGGGTTGGACCATCTCCACTCCATGTGGCATTGGCTGGACTTACTCATTCAGCTGCATGCTAGCATCTGGACTTAACTGGACATAACTGGGCCCCTGGTGCCAGCTGTCAGCTGGAGGAACTCAGTTCTCTTCCCTGAAACTGTTCGGTTAGCATTCCCTCTTCCTCCAGGGCCTCTCCTTCTAGGTGGCTGCTCTTTCCACAAGGATAGACTTAATTTCCTGACATGAAGATCCAAAGAAGAAAATAACATAGCACAGGGAGATCAGCTCGTTGTTTGTGACCACCTAGAGGGGTGGGATAGGGAGGGTGGGAGGGAAGGAGATTCAAGAGGGAAGAGATATGGGGTCATATGTATATGTATAACTGATTCACTTTGTTAAAAAGCAGAAACTAACACACCATTGTAAAGCAATTATACTCTAATAAAGGTGTTAAAAAAAAAAAAAGAAAATGAATAAAAGCAGAAGCTTCCACGACTCTTGAAAACTGGGCCCAAAACTGGCACAGCAGAACTCTGGCACATTCTGTTGGTCCAAAAAATAAAACAACCTGCCCTGTCTCCAGGAGTGGGGAAAGAGATCCCATCTCTTGATGAGGGAAGAGACATTTTGTCATACTGTTATAGAATGTTACATTGCCAAACAGCATTAGAATCGGAAGACATCTTTGGGGGGGGGTGCGGAATATGGCCTATGAAGACCTAAGCTACACAGCAACCAGGAAAAAAAGTGTTCTGTTTCTGCTCCAAGTGATAATGGCATAAAATATACGTCTATTCCATCTATCACATGAGTAGGGACCTGCCTGAGAATGGATAGAACCCATAGCTGAGAGAGGCAGAAAGTTCGACAAAGTCCTGACAATATTATTTACGTACCTGAACAAAACCATTCCTGAATATAACACTGTCCTGGACCTTCTAGTTTTTAGAGTCAAAAAATTCTTTTCTGTCAGTTTTAGTTGTGTTGTCACACTACAAGTGGAAACAATCCTGAATGACACAGATGGCTGTCTATGCAGAGAGGAGGAACCAGCTCAGCTCCCCCACCTGAACCTTGGGGCTCTGGGTAAGAGACAAAGCTGTCTGACCAGCACTTGGTCCCTCTTTTCTGCAGCCCTTACTTCTCCATCAGCACCGTTCAGCAAGGCCATCTTCAGGCTCTAGGATGTACAGTGCTTGATTCTCCTACTAGAATTGGATGAGTGTTTGTTGACCCAGTGGCTGACTCTGATCTTGTCATGAGATGGGGGTGAATGTGATTAAGGGCCCAAGCCAGAGATCAGGGCTCACGAAGCAGCCCCAAGCACGATGGTCTTCATGGCAGGGCAAGGACAGACACAGGAAAACTAATCACAAAAGTCAAAAGATGAGATGGTCAGGGATAGTGAGGAAAAGAGAACACATTAGGACAATGGCTCAGAATGAATTCAGTGAAACCAAAGCAGGTTCTAGAGACCTATGTGATGGCAGGAGACACTGCCCAGGGGTGTGCCAGCTAGGTGAAAGCAACTGCATAGGACCAGATGACTATTTCATCTGGGCCATTTCAGGGAGACAAAAGTGGTTCTCACATTGACCTAAGGATCTGAGATAGTTCTGAGATTCTTAAGCAGAATTAAACTCTTCTCTTCATGTCAAAGTTTTTCTTAAACCCCGACTTGATTCTTGATCTAATGTAACCACTTGGACATTTCCTCAAGGGAACTCTGTTTGCAACATGCTTCCCGAGTCTATGGTGACTCGAGTGGACTAGGACTTGAGAAGAACAAATCAGGTTTGCAATGATAGAAGGGTCTGAGCAGATGATACAGTTTACTGAGACCCCTTACACACCCACTTGTGCTTCCTCCATACACACCAATTATTTTATGTATTTAGTCCACTTAGGGTTTGACCTAAGGAAGACATAAAGGAGATTCATAAAACAAATAATAATAGTAGCTATTATTATTACTTTGGAATACTAGCTACGTACCAGAAGCTATGCCAGTTTGATCTATGGAACTGACCTTCTCATTATCACCATTTTTCAGGAGTGCCCATCACATTGTTCATGTACATTTTTGTTCATTCCAAAATTGGAATAATCAAATTATTTTGACAAGAAAGCAAGGGTCGCAATACTCGTATCAGACAAAATAGACTTCAAAACAAAAGCTATAAAGAAAGATAAAGAAGGACACTATATAATGATAAAAGGATCAATACAAGAAAATGATTTTACACTTGTCAACATATATGCACCCAAAATGGGAGCACCCCAAAACATAAAACAAATACTAACAGACATAAATGGAGAAATTGACAGGACTACAATAATGGAACATTTTAACACCCCACTGACATCAAGGGATGTCTTTTTCAAGACAGAAAACCAATAAGGCAACAGAGATCCTAAATGATACAATAGAACAGTTAGACTTAATTGGTATCTTTAGGGTATTACATCCAAAAAAAAAGCAGAAAACACATTCTTTTCAAGTGCCCATGGAACACTCTCTAGGATTGACCATATACTAGGGCACAAAACAAGCCTCAACAAATTTAAGATAATAGAAATGATTTCAAGCATCTTTTCTGACCACAATGGCATGAAACTAGAAATCAACCACAGAAAAAGAAACAAGAAAAAAACAATTACATGGAGACTAAACAATATGCTACTAAAAAACCAATGGGTCAACAATGAAATCAAAGAAGAAATTAAGCAATTATTCCATTTCAAGAGCATGGTCTTCATACATCTCTTTATTTGTATAGATTACTTCTCCCCTAGAAATAAGATAAAGCATCTCATTTTTCCTAAACCTAAGGGAAAAGAAATCTAAATCACCTCAAACAACATTTAGAAGCTCATTCATTTGAAAGTCAAAATATGCCAACCTGTGGAAGCAATGATACAGGACGTTTTCCTCTTCAGGCCTCTTATGTGTGACAAGACAGTTAAAATTGAAATCTATATATCATGCAAGTTTCTAACATGTGGATGAGAGCAGCTAACAGTCCTATGCAATGCTGAGCCCTCCATACAGGGCATGTCTGAAGCTGGCTGACTATCTAAATTCATGTGGAGCTTGTTAAAAATATTCATTCTGCTGCCCTTCTCCAGACCTTCTGAATCAAAACACCTGGGTGTGGGACCAAGGAATAGCTTTTTAAACACTTCCCAGGTGACTCAGCTTGTCAGCTAGATTTGTGAACTGCTTTCTTATCCATAAGAAACTGCTTTAAAAATCAAAGTAGATTTCCTACATATTAATAATCTTTTAGGATGCTAATATCAGCTTGGAATATTTAACATATGTGTCAGGACATTTTTGAAGTGCCTTCAATTTCCTGTCAGTGTTTAGCTGGGCTGATATAATCCAGAGCCATGAGACATGCAGACGTTTACTCTGCCTGAGTTGGAAACTAAATGAAGCTTAATTACTACTTTCTCCACTGATATTAAATTTATATGGTATATTGGAATTGTTTGTCACTATTTCTCAGTGCGAGAATTCCAAGGCAGCTTGGGTGAAGTCTGTGCTCCCTGCTCTATTAGCGTTGTAGCTTCCTGTGTCCTTTGCTTGGAACGAATGACTTTCTCTCGCCCCAAAATGATGAGGAGGTTCACCATTCTCTAGGTACTGGATCAAGACTCCACTCTCTGACCAACTCCATGCCTTAGTGATTATGTTATTAATTTGAATTCATACACTTACTTATATTGTGCCTTAGATAGAATTTGATTCCTAGCTGTGGGTCTGGTCTTCAAGGTGGATTATAAAGTCCACAAAGGACACACCCATTTCTTTTCTTTTTAAAAAATATTTATTTATTATTTATTTGGCTGCACCAGGTCTTAGTTACGGCATGTGGGATCTTCATTGCGCGTGTGGGATCTTTAGTTGCAGCATGCAGGATCTAATTCCCCGACCAGGGATCGAACTGGGGTCCCCTGCATTGGGAGTGCGGAGTCCTAACCACTGGACCACCAGCTAAGTCCTCACACCTGTTTCTCTGACATTGTTTTCAGGCTTGAAGCACTACCGCAGAATAGGTAGTGGATGGATGGATGAAAGAATGACCTGGATCGTAAAACACAACTGGATTTTCAGTAAGCTGCTACAATTTCATTGGTCAGTCTAAGGCCAAGTCAAGAAAGTTGTACACTTGACCTCTTTGAGCCTCAGTTTCCTCATCACAAAATGGAAAAAAAAGATGAAGGACAAGATAATTTCTAAGGCCCCTTCTAGTCTAATATTGACAACATGGATCTAAAACCAGAAGGAGAAATACCCCAACATTTCGCTTCACAGTTAAAAATATGTTTTAAGTTCATGTCAATTTTTTAAAATGTCAGTGGTATATATAGACGGACCAGTCCCTAACCTCCTTCAGCTTTTGGTCAAGCATCACCTTCTCAGTGGGATCTTCTCTGACTACTGCATTTAGAACTGTAGCCTCTCACCAACTTTCCCCTTTCCTTCCTCATTTGCTCCATAGCAATATCCCATCTGATTCTTTATAATTTGTTTCTTGTGCTTATTGCTTCTTTCCCTTCACTAGGATGTATGTACATACAGGCAGGGATTTCTGTCTGACTTACTTCTGTACCCCTAGCACCTAGGCAGGCGCATTACAGGCATTCAATAGATACTTGTTGAATGAAAGACTCAACAAAAAGTAACAGAATAGACATAAATTAACTTGATTCAATGCAAGAAACAAAAAGAGTCACAATTCTAAACAGGTGTCATGTACACTGGGCATTGAGGGGGACGTGGAAACAGTACAAAGCCTTGCTCTTGATGTCACACGCTAAGAAAAAGAGAAGTCTGGAAAGTGAGATGGTTAGGAAGACCATAAATAACATGAGGCAGGATTGCAACTATATCAAGCAGAACCACATGCAGTACTTTGTGTGAGTTTAAAGGAAGGAGTGATTTAATCCTGACCAGAGAAGGATCAGGGAACGTTCAGAACTTCGACTCTGGGTAAATCACAAAACCTCCTGAGCATCCTTCTGCTCTTCCAGAAGAACAAAACATGGCAAACTTTCTCACAGGGATACTGTGAGGGTTCAATGAACATGCCCACCTCAGGGCAACCAGATGGAAGAGGCTCCAGTGTGAGCTGAACCTGGATCCCTATAATAATTTGTTGCTCTGAAAACAAAGGTGCCAAACAAAGTGGTGGACAAAGATTTAAAATGGTGGAAATATTATGTTACATAATAAAAAGTCTGCATGCAAAGCAAAACATCACACTTCCCAAAGCTGAGATACTTATATATCAGGTTCACTGAATATTATAATTATACAGATAGAGGGTTTTTTTAAAAAAAATCTTTTACAAACACATCTATAAAACTGACTGTCACGGCAATTCTTTAACATCAGATTTAAGTAATCTAAAAAATTCGTATTATTTGTGTTAGTTTAAACAGGGCAGAAAAAGGAAAGTTTAAGTTTGTGGAAGGCTTGGAATCACTGTGGGAGAGGCTGTGATTTAAGATCCAGAATCTGATGGAGTAAGATTGTAAAACTCATCAGATGTGAGTCTTAAGGTTTTCTTTAGTTCCTCTGTCCTTTGGCCCTCAGCACTGGAACCCTATCTTACAAGAGGAAGAAAGGGGTGAGTAACCTAGGAAAAGCTCTACCTGAGTTGAGGTTATAAAGCACAGTCTGCCAAGGGGTCATGGCCTGGCCCTTTGGACTGGCAGAAGGTAAGAGGGGCTACTTGAATCAGACAGCCTGGCTTTTTAAAAATAAGAAACAGCTTTGACGTCAGCGCTGTCCCTGAACTGAACTGCTTAAAGGTTCAGATTGGGTTCAGTTAAATTATCCCTTCCTTCCTGCTTGTCCCCCTTCCACTGCTTCCCCTAACCCTGACAGCATGGTCACGCCACTCTGACCTTCCCAGACAGAACACGGCCAATGAGCATATTTATCACCACCCTTCTAAGACTTCTGGAACGAGGCTTATCCCAACTCACAGTGCCAGAGCTGGCAAGAGAGAGTGAGGAAAGGTCAGCTGCAGTGGGGCCAGAGCTGGGACCCCTTGGGGACTCGAGCAGTGGAGTGCCTAACAGTTCTAATGAACCCATGAAAAGTGCGAGTGGAGACATTTCTCCTGCCAATCAGGAGACTCCTATTCCTAAGGGGATGGCTTGAAGCTAGGGATCTGAAAATAACTCTCTGAAGTTAGAGTTGCTTACTAGAGCCACAGTGTTTGAATTTTTACGCTGATAATTACTTACTTTTGTTTGTGAGGAGGACTGCAGCGTAAGAGGAGAGAGACTTAAGGTCACAATGGTTTTGAGTAGGATTGTGGATATTGGATGAATGGAATATTTTCAATGTGAAAATATGAAATATATGATTATTTTAAAAGAGAAAAGTGATCCATAAACTCAGTCACAAAAGCATAGACCCAGGTATCTATACTTACAGATAAGTATCTTCTGTCAGTCTTTCCACTCTGTACCCCCATAGCCATGGTCTTTTTCTTAGAGTCACAGAATTTTAGAGCTATAATTCTGTAGTTAGACAAATACAACCAGACTTAAGTGATCTGCTCAAGGTCACTGCCTGATTGTGGCAAAGCCTACATTTCATCTCCTGATCCTTGCATCAGGGACTTCTTAACAGTCTCATTGCTTCTTTGAGCAAGTAGATTTCATTTCATTGCTTTTAACTCTGAAACAAATTCAAGATTACTAGAAATATTAGACCTTCAGAAATTAAAAAACACAATTAAGAGGATACTACTTGTTACAATTAGGATTCAACAGTAATATTATCTTTTACTAGTAAAACTTCAATATAATGAAAACTGAACTTGATAAATAAAATATGAAAAGCATGTAAAGCAAGAATGTCATTGTCCACATGACCAAACAATTTACCACTGGCTACACTCAACTGGGAGTGTCTGTATCAAATGCCTTGAGGGTCAGGCTGCTGGTGCCTGTGTGAATCAGACAGGGTTAAAGAGATAGAGAGGATTGCTTTTTGGAAGTGGCAGACTTACAAGGCATTAGAGAAGTACCATAGCAGTCAGGACCTGAGGAACGAAGAAGGACTCGCACCGAGGCAAGCCCAATATTCTGCACCAATTTCCCCCTCAAGGTATCTGAAGACTCTTAAAGCAGTACGCTTGAGGAGCTGAAAAGATGAGAAGAAGGCAGCTACCCACAGATACAACCTGAGGAGTGCTTTCCCTATCTCACAAGACTGAACCAGAGTTCAGAGCTGCCAAGACAGCTAGGACCTGAGAGACCAAGCTCCTGCAGCAAGGCAGGCAAAAGGAACCTGCGGTGATACACCTCAGGGTGGTGGTGATCTGTGGAGGAGGAACTGGGGAGGGTCAGGGAGGCTTAAGGTGGCCTTCTACCGCAGAGTAACAAAGTTATAGGTCATGATATGGTTCACTGCAAGCGCTGAGATCTGTACAGTCCGCCCAAAGGCATTCAAATTTACACTTCCTAAAAATTCTGTACTAGCTGAACAAAATTTTATGAGCTATATTTCAGCCTGTAGGCCAAGGTATCTCTGTTTAGACGACCTCTTACAAGAGCTACAAATAAAAGTTTCTATGTATGATGTTCCAAGCTTCAACTAAAATGAGATGACAGGGTATTTTATATGTCAAAAGGCCCAGCAGTGAATTACTCACATCTGGGGTGGCTTTGGGTGGTGTGCAAATTTGGGGGATGGAAGGCAGAGTATAAAGGATTCTCCAAGGAAGTGAAAAACCAGACAGATGAGGGTTTGCTGTGCAATTTTCTTGACTTTTTCTGTGTTTGAAATTTTTCATAATAAAAATGTTGGGAAAAGAATAATTCACTGCCGACAAGGGATGAAACATCAAACTAACAACGCTATCATTTAAGAGAAAGGTTTAACTCAATCAGGGACGTGTGCAGTGATATTACTAAAAAAGCATGGTTTAAATTTTTCTAGTAATTGCTTTCTCTTGAAGCTACTTATTAAATTTACCTTGCACTTGCTTAGAACACTTTTCATAACAAAAATGGGCTCTAATTCTACCTCTGACTCGTACTTGCTAAGTGGCCATGGGCAAGAAACTGAAGAAGGGACTTCCCTGGTGATGCAGTGGTTAAGAATGCGCCTGCTAATGGAGGGGACACAGGTTCGAGCCCTGGTCCAGGAAGATCCCACATGGCGCGGAGCAAATAAGCCCGTGTGCCACAACTACTGAGCCTGTGCTCTAGAGCCCATGAGCCACAACTATTGAGGCTGCGTGCCGCAGCTACTGAAGCCCACGCACCTAGAGCCCATGCTGCACAAGAGAAGCCACCGCAATGAGAAGCCCGCGCACTGCAATGAAGAGTAGCCCCTGCTCTCTGCAACTAGAGAAAGCCCAGGCGCAGCAACAAAGACCCAACACAGTCAAAAATAAATAAATAAAATAAATAAATAAATAAAAAGACAGTGGGTTTGAGTCCCCTCCTAGTCAGGATCATGGGTTCAAGTCCCAAATCTCACGTGTGGGTGGGTCAGAAGGAGTGTGGTTTCAGAGGGACTGCCACTTTCCTGTTCTAGGAACAAGGAAGCCAGTATGGCTACAGTATATGAGAAAGGGGAAAAGAGTGGGAGGTGAAGTCAGGGAGGTGGCAATGGGCCTTCCAAACCTTGACTTTTATGCTGAAAGAAATGGGAAACCATTGAAAAGTTTTCAGCAGAGAAATGACACAATCAGATTTACATATTTCAGAAGGCTGCTCTGACTGCTAGGTAGAGAACAGACCACAGGGAGCATAGTGGCCAGCCCCCAAAGTGGCCCCAGTGTTCCTCTCCTCAAGTACACACAGCCAGCCCCTCCATATCCACGGGTTCCACATCTGTGGATTCAACCAACCATGGATCAAATTGGTCCAGGGAGATGGAACGCCAAGGGTACTATGCCATTTTCTATGTGAGACTTGAACATCTGCGGACTTTGGTATGGAGAGCAGGTGCTGGAACCCATTCCCCCAGTGGATACTCAGGGACGACTGTATAGTCCCCTCCCACGACGAAGTGGGCTGACCCATGTAAACAATAGGATATTGCAGAGGTGATGGCGTGTGACTTCCAAGGCTAGGTCATAAAAGACATGGTGGTTTTCCATCTTCTTCTCTCCTGGATCACTCGCTCTGGGAAAACCAGCTACCATCTTGCAAGGATACTTAGCCCTTCAGAGAGGCTCATGTAGCCAGGAACTTTCTCAGCCAGCACTAACCTGAGTGAGTTGCCTTGGAAGCCAATCCTCCAGCTCCAGGTAAGCCTTACAGTCCTGGTCCACAACTTGACTGTGACCTCATGACAGCCCCTGGGGCAGAGGCACCAGCTTAGCTGCTCCCGAATTCCTGACCCGCAGAGAGAGTTAGATGACTAATGTTTGTTTCAAAGCACTAAGTCTGGGGGTTATTCGTTATACGTAACAGATAACCGATACAGGCAATGGTGGACACAGGGAGGGTAAGGATGCAAGCAGGGAGATCGTAGACTATTTCAGTGACGCAGGTGACCCAGTGTTCTGAACGAACTGGTAGCAGTAGAGGCAGGGAGAAGTGGTTTGATGCTGAACATGTTAGGAAAGTAGGACCAACAGAATTTGCTTAGAGATTTGATATGCGGTATGAGAAAAAAAGAAAGGAATCATGGATGACTCCAGGATTTCTACCTGAATGATTAGCAGAGTGGAATTTCCATTGGCTGAATAGGGAAAACTGCCAAAAAGAACAGGAGTAGAGAATGAGAATTCAAAATAATCAAGCATACAGTATTGCTCCATCACTGTTTGAAGAGTCCTAGTGATACAGTTTATATTTTGTAAAACTCTAAAAAATATGACTTGAATAGTTGATTTTCACATCTAATAAATATAAAACTGCAACTTAAACTACTTCAACTTTTCAGCTGTCTCAGTCCTTACACATCAAATTTGAGAAAGGCTCACTACTGGGAGTGAGTGGAGGCTGGACCATGGCATGGGGATCTAATGACAATGCTATGTTTTCACTAAATTCCATTACACTTTTCTGTTTTGGGGCACACAGAAAGAATGTTATTTCCAGGGTCTCAAGGTATTAGGTTGGGATATGTGACTGCATTCTGGCCAATAAGATATGGCGGTGAAGGATGTAGTCATACATGGCCCTGAACTTAGAACCATCATGTGCCAGCTTCATGCTCTCTCTTCCCTTACTGCTGTGATGTGCTGAAACGGTAGCATCTTAAGACAGAGGAAGCTGGGATCCCTGAAGCTCCATGTGGAGGAATGTGCGTAAGACCTTGTGTGAGAGAGAGGACTTTTTATAGGCTCAGCTACTGAGAGTTGGGGTTTATCTGTCATCACAGCAAAACATATCCTGTGCTACCAGGCATGACTGTCAGGCTCTGATGAGGCCCATCTGATTTCTCAGATTTTGTGGCCAAAAGGTAGCCTGCAGCTGCTGCCATATGCTCTATAAACTGTACGGTTACAGGAGTACAGATCCCATGAGTGAAAATGGAAGGTAGCTTTCATGAGCCTTTTCTTTGGCTTTTATCCATCTATCCTTCCTTATCTCTCCCCAGACAAGGAGTGGATCCTTACTCCTTCAACCCATAAACTTTGTTTAAAAAATACCCTTATTCTAGCAAATACCATATTTTCGTATAACTAATTATGACTCCCTTAAAGGTAGACTTTGTCTTCATTTTCTGCTTCTGTGAGTGCCTAATACACAGAGAGTACCAAATAAATTGGTGGACATTTTAATGAGTATTTGTATTTTTATCCATTAAACCATTTAGCTGTACTATTTCTGTCATAATATATGAAATATCTATGAAACTGACAAAAACATATACCAGTGCTAATGTATACCTGACAAAAGTAGAGTCAAGAGGGAAGACCATCTCATCATTACCAGTGTTATTTTTGATTTCACAATAGACTTCATTTTGTAACTTTAGTGCCACAACAATAACCTGCCTTTGGTCTCAGGTATGCCCTGATACGCTGAGCCTTCCCTGCCAAGCTGATCTGACTACATCTCATGTCTCTTCTGCTTTTCCTTCCTGTAATTATTCCTAATGAACTTCATTTCAATAGCATGTTTTTACTGTGCATGTATTAGAAGAACAATTCAAGCAGAGCTAGAAAACAATAAGGAACGATGCTAAGCAAAGGCTGTGAGGGGTGAGACGGAGGATGGCCGTCAGACCATCACAGAGAAGTCAGAATGGTTGAATATCCAACAGCTGAAAAGTCAACTTTACACCAATTCAGAGAATACTGCAAAGCCAGTAGGTCTATGGACAAGGATCTTTTACTGCTTTAAAGTGATCACAGTATAATCATAAGTAATACTTCTATAACATTTAACAGTTAACAGATACTTCCGTAAGCATTTTATATAGATACATGCAATATGTATGTATTTGTGTGTGTGTGTGTGTGTGTATATATATATATACACACACACACATATATATCTGAATATATGTTCAACTGACTTTCCCAACAGCTGTGGGATAGATATTCTCATTATTCCCATATTATAGATGAAACCGAGGCATTAAGAGGTTACTTACTTGTCCAATGGTGAGGTGATACACTGTGGAACCAGTGTGCAAAAGAAAAACGCAGAATACACACTCTCAATCTCTCTATCTATGTATTATACACACATAGTCTAATTTTGTCCCTAATGTGTATGTATGATACATGCATACATATGTATATGTACAGATATTTTATGTATGCACATATGTACATATATTTCCAAATATATATGTAGCATAGAAAAAGCTGATGGGAAACATGCCAAAATATTAAACTTTGAGCTTTTTTATATTTTAAAAAATATCTGGGACTTCCCTGGTGGTGCAGTGGTTAAGAATCCACGTGCCAATGCAGGGGACACAGGTTCCAGCCCTGGGCCAGGAAGATCCCACATGCCGCGGAGCAACTAAGCCCGTGCGCCACAACTACTGAGCCTGCGTTCTAGAGCCCGCAAGCCACAACTACTGAGCCGGCGTGCCACAACTACTGAAGCCCGCACACCTAGAAACTGTGCTCCGCAACAAGAGAAGCCACCACAACGAGAAGCCCGTGTACCTCAATGAAGAGTAGCCCTCGCTCGACACAGCTAGAGAAAGCCCACGTGCAGCAACTAACACCCAACGCAGCCAAAATTTAATTAATTAATTATTTTAAAAGAGTTTTTGTACATTGAAAAAGCAGAGTGATACTGGTTTAAAATAAAGAGAGAATATTTCTCCTCTTTCATGTTTTTTAAACAAAAAAATTCTACTTTCTGTAGTAAGCTTTATAATCTAAAAAATAAAGTTAAAAATAAATAATAAATAATGTTAATTTTTAACCTAACAATAAAAAGATGGATGTACACTAGACCTAGTGAATTCCACTCTACACAGCAGCCCGGTCTGAACAACGCCTGGTGTGTGGCTGCATGATGCTCATTAGTTGATTCCTTCCTTCCTTCCTTCAGGAGCACCTCCTTTGTATCAGGTACTGTTCTAAGCACACAGGGACATTTGTAAACATTTCATGATGGGAAGGTTCAATTTCACAGTGAGATGTAAATTACCCTGCCTGGCCACAATTACTGTCAGGAGAAGGCATCTGATAAATGTTGGGTTGAAGGCTGAGATGCATGAAGCAGAGTACATTTCAACTTGAGAAGCCAGTAAGTCTATGGTTTACTGTCAGAAGCCAGAGACTTGTAAGCCATAGACTTGTAAGCACTTCTATGCTTACAAGCCAAAAGTTAAACCAAAATTCCCTCCCTAAATCCACTGCCCACGAATCTCATGTATGGATGGTAGTCACAGGATCCAGGGAACACACTTTCGTGATCAAAAGAGCTACGAGTAAGAAGGGGATTTGAGATAGGAAAGAAATTGTTCAGATTAGTTGCATCTACCACAAATGAGACGGAGCAATACTTATCAATGTTCCTCAGGCCACACATTCTGAATTGATTTCTCTTCTTACCAACTGCACAAGCGAGTTGGGATCTACATAAGTGGAGACATGAGCCTAAGAGCTGATCTTTCTACTTAATTCTGGGGATTTGGGCCTGCTGCCCATCACGGAGGTGTTTGCCATCATCAGTGTGTGAAGGAGCCCTCTCCCACCACTCATTTCTTTTCCACCTGAAGGAGAGGGGAAAGTTGAGAATAAAGGCCAAAATATCCACATTACTCTTCTGCTGAGTGGTTTGAGGGCGTATCAAAATTTCTTATGAAAGACATTGGCTCCTTTGAACAAATGAGAAGCTAGGTGGAATGCCTTCACATCCATAAAACATGGCCACTGCTAAAAAGTTCTAGTGGTTGGCAACTGCTTTTCTTTAGAAATAAAAACCACCGTTGGTTTTGTATTATGTGCTTCGATTAGAAACATTTTACAACTTGCCTTTGTTTATTTTCAGCAGTGTTAGTAGAAAAACTGTCATCTACTTACGATGATGAATGTGACCCTTATTCACCTCCTTCTCTCCCCATTCTCACAAAGTTTTAAAGCATTGTTACTGAAAATTTAGAAATTGTTTGCAAACACACTTTGTTTGGGGGAGCTCATTTCAAAATCAGGTCTCTCAGCTTCTATGTGAAAACTAACGTAATTGAAACAACTGCTCTTCTCTTTAAAACAAATTTAATTTTTCTAAATACTTTCAATAAACAAATACATATACAGTTGACCTTTGAACAATGCAGGGGATAGGGCTGCTGACCCTCCCCTCAGTGGAAAATCTGTGTATACTTTATAGTCAGTGCTCTGTATCCACGTTTCCCCCATATCTGAGGTTCCCACATATCTGAGGTATCCGTGGTTAGGAATCCATGAGTTTAACCAACCAGGAATGATGTAGCACTGTAGCATTTACTATTAAAAAAATCTGCATATAAGTGGACCTGTGCAGTTCAAACCCATGTTGTTCAGGGGTCAACTGTATATAAAATCTATAGCCTTGGTGTACTTTTATATAGTGGTGCAAACTCTAGCATTTATGAGAACAGAATTTTGCATTCCCACCAGCAATGAAAGAGTTCCTGTTATCCCTCATCCTCACCAGCATCTAGTATTACTAGTGTTTTGAATTTTCAACATTCTAATAGGTGTGCAGTAGTATTGCATCACTGTTATAATTTGCATTTCCTGATGACATGGAATGTGCAGCATTTTTTCATATGCTTATTTGCCATCTGTGTATATTCTTTGGTGAATTGTCTGTTAAGGTCTTTAGCCAATTTTTAACTGAGCTGTTTGCTTTCTTATTGTTGAGTCTTAAGTGTTCTTTTTATATTTTGAGTAACAATCCTTTACCATATGTCTCTTTTGAAAATATTTTCTCCCAGTCTGTGGCTTTTCGTTTGTTTGATTATTTCACCCAGAGCCTAAGTTTTTAATAAAATCCAGGGGTACAAAATAAATTACATCCGCCAGTTGAAAAACAAAACGATTTTTTAAAAAGCCAGGGAAAATTTGATTTTAAAAATCAGTTTTGCAGGTCAAGAGAGAACTTAAGGTTTCTGTAAGAGAAAAAACCCTAAGCCAGGTAAAAGAAACTGCAAAAAAGGAGGATTTCTCTCTTTAAATAAGTAAGAAATGAGCCAAAATCATCATGGCCCATAATTAAGTGAATACATAAACATATCTGGGTAGTTCCCATGGTATTGTTGGACGTGACTTTTTCTTATTTTCCCCTGAATTTGCAAAGTCTATAAAATAACTGTGTTATTTTTATTTAGGTTACATGGGGCTGGTCTAAAATTTACAACCCAGAAATAAGTAAAGCACCAGTACCTTAAATTCGTGAAACTATCAGACTCCCTAAGTCACTGCACCCATGTGAAAGTTGAAATTTTGTAGTTGACATCTGTTGTTCTGACTTCTCAGCATCCTGTCTCTCTTCTGGAAATATAAGACCTTTTTCCTCGTATAAATTGCCCATCTGTCTCTCTACTGTTTGAAGCCTGATCTCCATTGCCACTGAACTGGGTGCATGACCCTAACTAGCCATGTGGCCGTTTTCCCTAGCCAGAGATCTCAGGAGTGAGTTCAAGATTCAAGCCGAGCAGAGCTAGTCAAAATATCTTCTTGGATCAATGTGCCTGTTGGGGAAAAAGGGTCCGTCTCCCTCTCTTTTTCTTGCTTCCAAGGCTCTAAAGAAGAAGTAATCCTGGTGCTCTCTGGGGCCACCTTTGCTACTTGTGAGGAGAATCTCCCTGAAATTAAAATTCACACAACAGACCCAAGAGATGGAGTGACAGAGAGGCATACTGCCATGACTGAAGCCCATCTACCTCTTCTAGAACTTAACTAGGAGCTAAGAAAGTCTTTTGTGCTTCAGTAAGTCTAAACTGTATCGTGAGTTCATACAACTGAAAGAGTCTTGAGTACTAGTAACCTTCTCTTGCCATGTTCTTGTTGGTCCTTAATTTGCATACTGCAATCCAAGAAACACCCGTGTTTCTTTCTCCTCTGCCTGTATCTGACCATTTGATGTCATCAACTACTGACTTTAAACAAGTTTACACAGACATGTACAAAGTACACACCTGTAGATTTTGATGCCTTAGCTAAGGACCTACCTCACAGCACCATGCTCATGGGATGGGGGTTAGGGGCAATTAGAAGCTTCCTTCGCTGCAGTCCTAAAAGTCACTTGAAGAATTCTCCAACTTGACAACGCACATCAGCAGAAGCTCCTGGGAATAGATGACTTATACAAAAGTATAGGGAAGAACAGGCTTTGGAAGACATTTATGCATGCTACATATGGTAAATTTGTATAGCATGGCTGGCTTATACCAGAGGTTATACTATCATGCAGGATATCTTTAATCGCACATCATGTGATGAACATTCACCAAATACATAAGAGGACTTACATCTCTAATATAGTATACCATTCTAAATCAAATTAGAGGCTGTTTATCAATACAACAGAAAAAGGGGATATAAAGAAACTTGTCAGGTAGGAAAGTACATGGCACACTTGAGTTTGTCTGACAAAGATCCCATTCCTCCTGGAATAGTTAGGGCTCTGGGGTTATATACAAGTTTTGGTCTAGAATTCAACGTAGTTCCAAACCAAAATCCTATCAGCGATTTCTTGGATGCTTGTCAAATTAATTTGAAACTCATACAGAAGAGTTAAGTATCAAGAAAAAGTAAGAAAACTCTGAATTAGAGTTAACAGTGATATGGCTAACACAATATTGTAAGTCAACTATATTTCATTTAAAAAAAAGAGTTAATAGTGAAGTGCCACTAAACTGAACAAAGACTAAGATGCAATGTAAGATCAATAATACTTAAGACAAAGTGGTACTAGTATAAAGCTAGACAAATAGATGAAATGGAGCAAAACATAGGGGGCAGAAAAGTCCTACTATGTATTTAAACTTGGCTTATGTTTGCATAAAGAGAGCAAATCAGATTCCTCTCTGATATCATATTTGAAATTTCCAATAGATTAAAAATAACTAGGAAAACAAAAGTTCAAAATTTTAGAAGTATAACTAAGTATACTTACTATGTTGGATTAAGTAAGATTTTTTTAAAACAAGATATTAAAAATTCAACTATATTGAAATACAAAACTTGTATATGACAATAAGCAACATAATAAAAGTTGGAAATCGAACTGTGGACTGGGCAGCTATATTTGCTTTGCATATAATTCATAAAGAGTTAATATTGAACACAATAGTAAAATAATGCTTAAATAGAAAAAGAACAAATAATAAAAATAAGTCACAGATTGGATAACCCGAATGGTTAATAAATATATGAAATGATGTTCAACCACACTGATAATCAGAAAAATATCTATTAAACATCAAGGAGAGATGATATTTCAAACCCATCATCAGGTGACCATTAAAGTATCTTGCAGTATCAAGAATTGGTGAGGATGTAGGGAAGTGGAAACTCTAATAGTGGTAGGAGAATACTGATACTACAATGTTGGAGAGCAAATTCTAATTGAGTAGCTGAGTGTTTCCCTATGACACAACCATTCATGCTTATAAGTATTTACCTGGGAGGAACTCTAGATCCAGGGCTATTGTTTAGCTGGCACATCTGACACAGCATCTACTCTTGTTGTTCAGTATCCCATTCTGATGGGCTGGCAGCACTCATGCTGCACAGATTGTTAAATATTTTGACTATCACTATTATATAGCAGTTAAACTGATTGACAAGATCTATATCTAACAATAATTTGATATTATTAAGTATATAACAAAACTTTAAAAAATCAAGTTGTAAAAGGCAAGTACACTGTGATAGTATTAAGGTAAAACGTCCAAAGAGAAAGGCCAAAACTACATATTGTTTAAGGAAACAAGCCATATATGGCCATATATGACCACAGTACAAATGCATTAACAGATGAGCTAGAAGTACACTCACCCACTTCAGGAATGTGACTACCTGCTTATGGAGCAAAGGAAGGAGATGGGATCGAACAAACAAATCTTCAAGTGCACATGGCATGTTTAACATTTTCAATGAACATTTATTAAGACTCATAGAAAGGAACATGGTATTAAATTTTTCTTCATATTTTCTAGTATATTTGAGAGATTTTATAATTAAAAAAATATGGTAACTATAAAAAAAAAAAGATGAGGACTGAGCAACCTTGCATTTTTTACCTTGACTGAAAGAGAGAGATTTACTTCAGGGCCTCAATGTCTATAACTAGTCACACCTCCTGAGCTCAAAGGATGGCTGATTTTATTTTATTTTTTAAATTTATTTTACTCAAGTCGAGTTGTTTTACAATGTTAATTTCTGCTGTACAGCAAAGTGATTCCGTTATATATATATTCAATATACATATACACACACACACACACACACACACACACACACATTCTTTTTAGATTCTTTCCCATGATGGTTTATCACAGGATATTGAATAAAGTTTCCTGTGCTACACGGTGGGACCTTGTTGTTTATCCATTCTGTATATAATAGTTTGCATCTGCTAAAAAGGATGACTGATTTTAAATTCAATCATCCCAAATGGTAAACCAGTAGAATCATATTAATCACAGTCTGAAAATATAGCAACAGATAATATTTACATGGTAACCATGGACAATACCATGACATGAGTGATCCAGAAATCAGTATCACATTTGAAATGTCTTGGTTAAAGGTTTTCTGCGGAACAATTACAACCAGCATCTCAACCAAGTTCATTCCAAAACAGAGACAAGTTCTCTAATATTTACTGTAAAATGTTCCAATTACAACTAAGAGTGATAATTAGGGGGGAATGGAGCAAATGTTCTTAAAAGGAGAGAAGTCAGCACTATATTTTTTGTTGGTGTTATTTGTATTTTGTTTTGGTTTTGTGTGTGCGTTTATGTGTGCCCGTGCGCGTGTGTGCGTGTGTGTGTGTGTGTGTGTGACCTTTGGGTCTGGATGTATCTGGGGGGCAGGGGAGCCCAGATTGGGGGCCGGAAGAGAGCCGTGTGGCTAAAATTCAAATCTATTACCTTACTTTCAACTTACCCATTTAAAAGTATGTGGTGAAATTTGAAAATTCTTTCTCATTTTCCACCAGACCTAAATAATCTCTCTATTTTTTCCTCAAAACCTGGTCTTTAGCTCTGCAGAACATTTCCTCAGGAGGGCTATAAAGTCTCTTGTCTTAAAAATGGAATATATTTCTTATGTGGCCCCAAGGCAAGTGACTACTATGATGGTTTTGCATCAGAGAAACCCTCTCCTCCTTTCTCTGACCCCCCTGCAGTGTGTATTTAAGATAAGGATTCCATGTGCCCCTCCAGGATCATCATTTTTCACACTGCATTATTTCTCCTTCTGAAACCCTGTCTTCCTTGCTGGTCTCCTTTTCACAGCCACTAAATCACTTTTCTGTTACACTTCCATCCTCTTCACCTTCCAAAATGCTTTAGTTGGGGTGAGTCTTTACCTTGAAATGTTTTAATAAAAAACGAGGGAGGGAGACTAAAGGAACAGAGATTTTGAGATACAGGTGGCAGCACAACAGAAAGAGCAGATTGCTAAGGGTTATTTTTTGAGTAAGTACTTCTGAATTTTATGCTATGAATATATATTCCACTCATTGCCCAAGATTTAGTCAAGCAACTCCCTGAAGGCTAATAAGAATTACAGCACTAGAAGCTGGGGGGTTATATTAGAATTTTCTTGGGAGACAGACATTTTGTTTTCAAACCTGCATTTTTCTGAATGAGTATCAGATTTCTGAAAATGGAAAGATGACCCCCGCTGAATTCTGAATGTTCTAGAGTCATGAGATTTTGATAGGCTACTTTTGGTTTCTTCAGCCAGACTAAAGCATAACGCCCCACAGAGAGGTGAAACTGTTGAGGTGTGCATTTCCACTCTTTCCGCAAAGGGGCAGAAGTTCACAGCACAGCTATCAGGAGGTACCAGGAGAGGGCTGCCATGTGACTCGCCATGCTGATTTCCAGTGAAGTTTCAGTACTGCTTAGCTTCTCTGAAATAACATCTGTTATTTGAACCATAAAACACACACACTGCAATCTTCCAGAAATTAACTACACATTGTTTTTACTCTCTTGTTTAATGATCTTTAGGAATCAATTAGAACAAAAAATAGCATTATACAAGCAGAATCCAGAGAAGACAAATTAAATTTCAGCGACACAACATGAACTACTATTAATATTTCTTTAACTAAAACGACAAAAACCATTTGGACATTAATCCCAAAGTAATCAACAAACACTCAAGACTCATTTTGGAAAAAGGTAAAACTCTGACAAGAATGAACTGCAGAACTGGAATTTTTTCAATATTTCAAAAATAATTTTTATATTCTAGATCTTTGATTTTATCTGCATGGTAAATATTTTCTCTTGTAGTTAAGGAGGTAGAAGTTGCCCATATGGTTAGTTATATTGAATAATTTCACATACACAAAATATATTTGGCATTTTTACTACACTGGAAATATTTATTAGAATTGAACACGCTTTGTATAATTTTAAAGTTCTACCCAACATGGGGCAGGAACACCCAGACATTCAATAAATATTTCCTGCATCAATGAACTCTGCACAGTGTTCAGAATCAAACAATTAATAGGCTAGCACTTAAAATCAGCTTGTCACCACTACAGGTGATCTTACCCAGGGTTCTTAGAATTATATTCAAATATTCCAAGGCTGGGGAGAAAAGTGTGCTCGTATTTAATCCCATAAATATTGTATGGTATATTTAACATGGACACAGATGAGCGCTAAGTCTCTGTTGTTAGCCTATTATTTTCCTCTTTGCATCTGCCTTGTCCCTTCTGCTAGTGTGTGGCTGCATCTGCAGCAACTGCCATGCGTGGAGGCTCCCGGCTGCCAGTGTGGCAGCAGGCACCGGCCTCAGCGCTGTGACGTAGCTATTTAATGAACACAGCTTCTGTAGCTACTGTGTGAAGTACAAAAGGGTAGAACTGCCCTGGAAAAGGCATGGCTTGTAAAAATGGAAGAAAAATGAACAAAATTTCTGGAAACAAAAGGCCCACACCTCCTTCTCCCAAAGGCAAACATTAACTCTTTATGTTTTGCCAATCTAGAGGTTCAAACCAAAGGGTCCTTGCCATGTAGTTTTTGAATCATGATCCTTGTTTAGTTTTTTTCCCATGCGGAAAACGTGTAAGGTAAAATTGCTCTGTGTAAAATTACCCAAACTAAGCAAAGGTTTGTCTGCTGTTTGTTTATCGCTTTAGATTTAATAGAGAAGTTAAATAAACTTTCTCCTTAGCATAACACAAACACAATACTGTTCAGTTGGGAAATATTCTCATCAGAAATAACCATGAGCAAAATGCGATGGCAGTGATGGAAACAGTGTAGCCCAGTTGTGGTTTTTTGCAATCTCAATGTCCCATTAAATTCCATGGTGAGGAAGGTCAATTCTTAGGATCTGTTACAACATGCAATAATCTGTAATAATCAACATCAACTACTAAATTAGAATGTGAGCAAGTGGAAGACATATTAACTGCTAATATTTTGGGGGAAAAAAACAAAAACAGAAAACAAACAAAAAAAATCCTCATCATTTCCACACTAGCAGTGTTGGTGATTAACTGGATAGAACCATCTACAATGTAATGGAGAAGAAAGAAGCGAGTATGTATTTAAGGCATTTACAGAATCAGTGAACAAGATGACCCCGTGAATTCAGAAAGTCAAACTCTCCACTTCGCATATGAGAACACTTGCCCAGGTGGTTGGCAGAAAAGTTCAGATTAGAACAGGTTATAGGTTATTCTTTGTGCACTCACATTTGACTGAGCTGAAGATGTTAGGTGAATTTTTTAAAACCCACTCCCCCCGACACATATATTATTTTCTTTCCCTTCTCCTATATTTTTCTTGTAATATTCCCAGGACCTAATACAATGCGTCTCACTAGTATGTACTAAATAAATATTGGCTGAATGAATAAATGAACAAATGAGTGAATGATCACAAACATACTTCTACACTATATGTAATTGTTTTATGCTTGTTTCCAGGTGGTTATTGCTTTATATTTACTAACATTTCCACCTGTTCTTTGCTACTTCGGTTACTTTTACACCGCAACGAACACCTTCATTTGTCTGGTTTATTTCTTCCCTTTTGCTTGGCTTAGCTTAAATTTTCAGGAAAGAATTACCAGATCAATAGGAATGCACATTGTAATGACGCTGGATTATACAGCCAAATTACTTTCCCAAATAATTTTATTAATCTATAACGATCTAACAGCGTAGTAGCAGAATGGTTCCATCACAACCTAAATTGGAGTTAGTGAGAATTATGAAAAATGAAAACCAAGTAAAAATTAATTGGAAATTACTTGTGCTTTTCATTTGGTTTATTTTATTGCACTGGCTATTTCTACATGTCTTTTTTTTCTGTAATTGCATTTATCCTGTTTTGAGTTATATTTCATGTTCCTTAGTATCTTATGTGAAGTCTTAGGTGACGACCACACCCCTCCCCATATTTTATAAGATAATCACATTCTTCCACACATTAGGCTTTAGCCATGAGGCTGAGGTCATGGAGGAGAAGCAGGACAGACTGAAGGTACACTTTCTTTTAAACATTGATAAAATATCCTGAAGTGAGATTCGTAGAAAATATAACCTATCTACAAACATAAGTTTAAAAATCAATAATAGTTCTCTAACAGTAAGACAAAGGATAAACAAAAGGAAAGCAAATGATAAGGATGTAATATGCATTTTCATACGGAAGTGTCCGATACAATTACACTAGAAGGCATAACAAGGTTGGCAGACGTGTACATTGATATCCAAGTCATCGGGAAGGTGACAGCTACAAATTCTGACGAGCACGTGTGTGTTTATTGGCAACTGAAATGCCAGCAGGGGCATTACTATTGGCAATGTGTGCAAATTTACAAAGAAAAATTCTTTCAATTTGTTTGCTTGTTACATTCTTGGACAATTCAGTAGCGATACTTAACATACGTGTGTGTGTGAGTGTAAGAAAGAGTTATAAATGTAGGCTCAGATAATTTTAAACAGGCTTCTTATGACAATTTCTGGAAGAACATGTGAAGGCCATGCAGACACAGGATGTATATGTGGCTAGATGAGGCTCTCATGCTTTGAAGGTTGTTCAGCATCCCTGGACTAAATGCTCTAGAGTCCCCGAAACATTATGATGCCCAAACCACAAAATACCCCAACACATTTCTAACCACTCCCACCCCTGGGATAGTATAACTACTATTAAGAGCCACTGACAGAGAAGCTGGGGCTGGATAGAGGGAGGGAGTTTTAAAAAGAACAACTACTACTACAACTCCAGGGAATTACGGGAAGAGGAGAAAAGGGTTAAGACATTTTGTGTTCTGAGCTCTCTTCTATTTTTTTTGCCCAGAGGAGAAAGTATTACATAAACAGAAAGGAAAGCAGAGGGACCCAGTGGACCCAGGACCATGAAAGGAGGTGTGCTCCCAGACCACCCCATCTCAATCCCACCTGGACAAAGACAGCCCAGAAGCTAATGAGCAGCTCAGGTGGGTGGGCAGAAAGACAACCTGAGTTGAGTTTTCCTAAGCAGCCTGGGTTCCTCTGTAGCTTGGAGGAGAGCCTGAGAGGGGATGTACAGATGGGCCAAGAGAAGAATTAGGCTGGAAGAAGGGATCATCAGGAGGACAAAGTGGCCCTGTGTACCTGAGTGGGAGTCCCGGCTCATCTAAGGGAGGTTATAAAACTGGGGAAAGCAGAGGTTGAACCAAGTCAGCAGAAAGAGCAGCTGGGCTCTGACCAAGCTGAGAAAGCACCCAGGCCACCAGGCCCACCAGCTATAGATGTCATCTGGCCACACATGCCAGCAGGGCATGCAGTAACTAGGCAGACACGAGACACCCCTGCAAGAGAGGCCGGCTCGGGCCAGAGAACAGCATGGAGATGATGAAGGTACAGCCAAGATTCCCTACTGCTCCCCAGTGTCTTAAGGTCACATTGGCCAAACTGCTCTCCAGACAATCGGATACCATCTCAGAGAATTCAGAAGCAAAAGGACAAAGTTACAAGATCTCTGAACATTCGTACCTGAAGAGCTTCAGTTTGTTACCCCCTCCTTCACAAAAACCCTCAAAATTTAAATTATTGCACTGGACTAAGACAAAATTGCTGAACAGAACCAAACTAAGTATTTAAATCCCCCAGGATTTAACTAAGTATTAAATCCTGTAGTATGGGGGGACATAAGATCAAATCATAGAAAAATTAAACATACACATTCTCTTTGTACATCTCAGTGTAACACGAGCAAACTTCCAAATCTCATTAAATCATCTAGTTAGAATTTAATTCAGGGCTTCCCCTGTGGGCAGTGGTTAAGAATCCACCTGCCAATGCTGGGGACACGGGTTCGAGCCCTGGTCCGGGAAGATCCCATATGCCGCAGAGCAACTAAGCCCATGTGCCACAACGACTGAGTCTGTGCTCTAGAGCTCACAAGCCACAACTACTGAGCCCACATGCTACAACTACTGAACCTGCGTGCTTAGAGCCCATGCTCTGCAACTAGAGAAGCCACCGCAATGAGAAGCCCCCGCACCGCAACGAAGAGTAGGCCCCCGCTCGCCGCAACTAGGGGAAGCCCACGTGCAACAACAAAGACCTAATGCAGCCAAAAATTTAAAAAATAAATAAATTTATTTAAAAAAAGAATTTAATTCAATAATTAATCACTAGAATGTAAGCTCCATGAAGGCACGGATTTTACCTGATATTTTCTCTGTTGAGTCCCCAACACCAAGAACAAAGCCTGGCATGTAGAAGGTGCTCCAAAAATTAGTGAATAAATATTAATTTTAATAATAACAATACTAATAATTATAATAATAGCAATGCATATTTATTAAGCAATTAACATGAAGGGTATAGAATTGGAATAATCAACCCATGCCACCTCTCACCATGAAAGCCACATTTTAACCTCAGTAGTTCAACTGATATTCATCAGATTCTAACCCCAAATCCTTAAGCTATTCACTGTGAATGAAGTACAAATGCATCCTTAATTCATTTCAGAAGTTTATTTCAATTCAAATGATTAATTAAAATTAAATAAAATTTAAGATTTACTTCCTCAGTCACACTAGCCCCATGTGAAGTGGCCATCCAATGCCATATGTGACTTGGTGGCTCCCATGGTGGGCAGTGAGCTCCAGAAGATAGACAAACATCATAGACCATTTCCATCGCCACGAAAAGCTCTATGAGACAGTGCTGACTAGAGTGTAGTCACTTCTAGCCGCCTCTAAGGACCCCTCCAAAGCTTCCTCCTCTTCAAAATATGGATGGTTGAGAGAAAGTGTTCCTCTTACATCTTGCAGTGCCTGAGAAAAGCTTTAAGTGTTACACTGGCTGATAGATACTTATTTGTAATTTCTTATGTGTTTCTCTCTATAGGAAGACTTAGGGATATTGTATAGTTGTTTATGTGTATATGAACTTGCAGAAATCAGGAGCCTAATGACTCCATAGACAGTCATATTGGGAGGGAACATCATTATTTAATGGGATGATGAAAGTGACGGTGACTAAAATAAGGAGATTTCTTCATCTTTCCTTCAGAGCCTGTGCTGAGTCAGGTCAGGTCACAGAATTGGGCACAGGATGGGATGTGAAAAACAAATGCATGGAACAGCCACTGTGCTAAACTCCCACTCCACATGTGGGCTTCTCTTCAAAGGCAGGACTTCTCAAAGTTAATATTTTTTCACGGTATTGAAAAATACATCAATGCTTGACATGAAATCATGAAATTTTTTGATCCTCTGCATATAGAATTTATGGGATAAAGTAATGTATTCTGTACCCCCCAAAATCAAACTGTACCAAGCCTAATTTATGCTGTTTTTAAAAGTTCATTAAAAGTCAGAAGATTAATATCCTTATTTCCCCACTTGTGGAAGCCACTGCCCAGATCTGATGTACAATGCAACCTCCCTAGATAGGTATGTGTTACCAATTTTACAAAGACAGCTTTCTAAAATTGCACTTAAATTTTTTTTTTTAATTTAGGTTTTGGCACTTAAAGAATAAGCTTTAATTATGTATGAATATCACTTACAAGAAAAACTCCACTGTATCAGATGCATAAGAATTATTAAATCAGTATATTTCTGATTTAAAACACAAATGTTATTCTAAATCTATTATTAGAGTTATATATGTGTTAAAAGCTAAGGATCACTATCATCTCAAACAAGATTTAGCTTCTCACCTTTTTGTTTTCAAATAAAGGCAGGCTAGAGTCCAAACAATAAGGCTGTCCCCCGCAAAAAAATAAAGGTTAAATGACTAAACTCCTAACTTCAGTTTCCTCATCTGTTGAATTAGAGTAATAATTGTATCCCCCTCACAGATTTGTTGTGAAAAATAAATGACATCATGCATGAAGATGACTCGCGTGGTACCTAGCATATCACAAGTTCTCAGCAGATGTCAGAAGTGGTGTCATTTATACGATCTCATCTGTTAGGTTCTGCTGTCATCTTGGAAATGACACCCTCTGCACTGGGTACCACCAGACACTAGAGTCCAGGGGGCACAAGAGCCAAGGGTACAGAGAGCGCCCAGGTGGAGAACTCGTGAACAACAGAAGGTAGCCCGCTGAACTGAATCTCACATTGATAGGGACATCACAGCTGTGGGCTGCCAGAACAAGAGCATCAGGAGCCAAAGAAACACACTTGGTGTCAGAGGCGTGGGTTCAAATCCCAGCTTAGACTAA
The DNA here is from genome assembly GCF_964374135.1 of Grampus griseus. NCBI lineage: Eukaryota > Metazoa > Chordata > Mammalia > Artiodactyla > Delphinidae > Grampus > Grampus griseus. The sequence continues at coordinate 1,827,047 of NC_138998.1, forward strand.
TGAGTTACATAAAGCAAAAAATTCAAGCAAATTCCTCAGACGCTCTGAGCCTCAGTTTCCTCCTGTATCACTTAGTTTAATGAGTGATCAGCTCACAGGATTTTTAATAAGACTGGATCACCATCTTTAAGAAAGTAGCCAGCAGTTAGGTGAAACAAGGGCAGTTCTCGTACATGTTTATGAAAAGGGAGGTGCTCATTAGAGAAAATGGTTTGGGCATCCAGTGGAAAGTAATTCAGCTTACATTAAACTCACAAAGCTCCTGAAAAGTGTTCCTATACTGACTTGGAAATAGAGTAGGTGAAATGGCAGTCTTGATGGAACCATCTGAAATACAGGCTTGTGAACCAGAACTGCTCCATGACAAAGTATTTATAAGCAATGAGGAAAACATAGACTACGTTTCACACAATAGTCTGTTTTTCTACCTCAAAGGACTATCCTTTAAGTCCTCTCTACTCTAGTACTAAAATAAAATGCCTTTCTTACAGGTGTTAAAGTAGATGGTGACAAAGAAGCTGTGCATGTGTGTTTAAAAGACTTTACTAGAATTTATTTTAATCAGAAACTGTGTTGCCTCAATGCTTTTATTTAAATTTACTCATCTGTGAAATTCAAAAGTCCAGTTTTGTACAATGAAAATCTGACTTCTCAGGGAGATACTGTGATTGATGTCATCACTACTGTGTAACCAAAATGACAGCAGGAGAAGCACCTTGGCTGTTCCATATCACCCCTCACAGACAACATTCAGAGAAACAGCTCTATGGGGTAGGTACTTTTCAGCATGTTCTTTTTATAGATGAGAAATTGATGATGCAAGGGAAATAAACATGCAAAAATGTGACACCCATTTTTATATCTGTATAATATTTGTATGTATAAAAATACAGGACTTCCCTGGTGGCGCAGTGGTTAAGAATCCACCTGCCAATGCAGGGGACACGGGTTCCATCCCTGGTCCGGGAAGATCCCACATGCCGCGGAGCAACTAAGACCATGCAGCACAACTACTGAGCCTGCACTCTAGAGCCCGCAAGCCACAACTACTGAGCCCACATGCCCCAATTACTGAAGCCTGCACACCTAGAGCCTGTGCTCTGCAACAAGAGAAGCCACCGCAATGAGAAGCTCGCGCACCACAACGAAGAGTAGCCCCGCTCGCCGCAACTAAAGAAAGCCCACGTGCAGCAACGAAGACCCAATGCAGCCAAAAATCAATAAATTAATTAATTAAAAAGAAAATACATAGATTGACACAACTTCAAAAGACTTATCATTTATTATTTTCTATATTATTCAAAATGAATACTGTATTGAAATTACAAACCACTTTTTCTCTCCTTGTGCCTAAACAGGTAATTTATTGATTATAGGAAGTCTTATTTTTTTAAAAAAAGTGGCCAAATATATTTAAAGTAACCGCAAACCTGCTTTGGCCAGTTGTTCAATAGTAATTGTGAGGCAGAACTTAAAATGTGCTTGCACGCTGGTGCCTGCCCTCTCTTGCTGTTCTTAGAAGCCCATGTGAATAAGCCCAGGCTTAGCCTGTGGAACGATGGAAAATACGTCACCCATGCCCAAGTCAACAGCCAATCTCTGGATACATGAGTGAGGCCCTAGCCAGCCCTGTCCACCACACCACACCTGTCAGTTAACCATAGAAGGAGGCAGCCCATCTAAAACCAGCCAAATTCAACCCAGCCCAGAAAAACTTGTCCAGCAGAATCATGAGCTAAATGAACAGTTGTCAGTTGAAGTTACTACGTTCTAAGGTGGTTTATTATACAGCAAAATTAACGGATTCTTTACCCCCAAAAGGAACGTATGTTATTTTGTCACGAGAAACATGAGAACTGAAGTCTTAGAGAAAGAATTAAGATCTTTTACCCAGTCATTACCAGGAACATTGCTTCAGGGAACCCTTTTAATCTGATTTATGTGGTTAGTATATAAAGACAACTAGTCAAATTGGATAATGTGGCAGATGGTGTCGGATTTATGCATATTTATGGAGCACATGTTTAACTGTCTACTTTGCTGTCCGTCTTTTTGTCTCTCAAATAGATGATTACTTATAATAATTGTGATACTTTAACTGGCTGACACTCTAAATCCAGCTTCTTCCTTTGGAAGCACTAGGAAAAAAAAACCAAACCAAACAAAAAAAGCCACCAAAGCTCCAAAGAGCTATTCTAATTGTTTTACAGTTTCATTAGAAAACATCCTGTCTGTTATGCTTGCTTCCGGAAATTCTAATGATAATAGTGTTTGTTGCTACTGCTTAATTCCCCCTCAGGGTGTCTGCCTTTTACAGTTACAACTACAACTGGAAAGTCGTCCAACCACATGTTCACATCAATTTACCCATTAATTTATTTGACCTGTTAATCCATTAGTTACTCTCCCGGTAATCCATTAAACTGCTTAAAATAATATTTGCAGTCTCTAGTGTGGGATGCCTTTGGGTCAAAGATGATGAACTCAAATTATTAATGATGATGCTATTTTATTCATTTTGGAAACTTTGATAGCGCTATAAAGCATACTGTGAATGCCTTCTTAATTACATGACTGCAGAGGAGAACATAAAGGCCAGTGATAGGGCAATAACTCATTCCGAGGCTCCTACTATCACTCAGCCGGTTCATTCTGTACCCAGGAAAATATGCTGAAAGACACGTGTAAGTGGAGGAAACTGTATACTTGGTGCAATCAGAGATAAATGGGAAGGGACCAGATTTTGCCCTTAAAAGATGACGGTGTGAGTTGAGGAGACAACTTTACAAAGCAACTCCTTACAATTCAGAGCAAGAAGGAAATCAAATACTGTTCTAGCAGCTCACTAGAGGAAACATAGGGGCTTGAGCCGACCCAGGAAGCACTGAGGGATGATCCAACCTCTAATCCAAGGTCTTACGATCAGACCTTACAGGATAGAGACAGATACTTTAAGGGAATGAATCCAGCCAAGGGAAAGAAAAGCAGATGGGCGTGGTGGCAACCGTGACCAACTACAGGGTTTATATTTGTCAATGGTGGCAGCCACCACGTAGTTCTGTCCACTGCTACGGAGAACCATGAGCTGAATCACCAGATCTTCTGACTTTTCATCATAATGTGGAAATCCATAATTATACGCAAAATCATTTGCTTCTGAGGTATTTGCAACTAACTCAATTTTTTTAAACTACACAAAGCAAATAAACCACATCAGTGGATTTACTCTTGAAGACAGGCAGTTGGTTTGTCACTTTCATGACAGAAAGCATTCATGAGCAAAGTATGGAAGAATGAAAAAGTACAGTGAGTTCAGGGAAGAGTGTGGGTCAAAACAGTTGAAGGGTGCAGGGTGTGATTAATTAATGGAACAAGTATCTGAGCTATATTAACACATTAAGTCATCTGAGAAATATTTTCAACATTGATAACCAAAACAGTAAAAGCTGAGTTTGAATTTTGTTGCTATTGTTCTTTAAAGTGTAGCTCTGACTTTAAGCATCCCTGGTCTGTTAAGCATCTGCCCAATATCTTTCCTGCTCTGCTTTTTGTTAGACTTCAGAGAGAGGAGAGGCGACGAACATAAACCAAGGTCAGACGCAGAGGATGGTAAAGTGACCCCTGACATTCCTGTTCTTAATCAGACCAAGGAGTGTGCGAAGAAAAACACACACTGAGGTGTGGAAACCATAACATATCACCAGGGAAATGAGAGAGCAGGGTTGGTTAGAAATGCAAGCCACCTGCTGATACTGTACCCTCGATAGTAAGAGACACATATGAATAGAAATCCCTGAGTCTTAAACTAACGCCCACCTCCTCTTTTGTCATTTTCCCAAAACTGTTTCTCATAAGTGTTAGGTGGCCCCCCTCTGCCTTGCCACCTCAGTCACCTTCAATCTCACTCCTGGGTGACCTAACACAGTCTCTCCTCCTCCTTCTGATGTCCCCCAATTTGATCAAAGATGTATGTCCGTTCTCTGCAATGAAGTATTAAAAATGTCATAGGTCAATGCCAAAGAACAATACTTGAATGACATTACAAAATAACAAAGAAAGCATCGAAGGGCAGAGGTATCAATTTAGCTGTATTTTTCACCTCTCTGAATAAGTTTCCCAACTCACCTACCGTAATAAAGCCAAGCAGCCCTAAGTGCCTTTCAATGCTAAGCCGCGCACTTTTTGGAACACAAACTAAAACATGCACTAAGAAGGCAACACTAGTACCACGTTACTTTTCCTCAGGGCTCTGCAACTACAGATTCATTCACAGTTATCTTCCTTAGGCTTCACAAGAGGATTATAAGGTGATATTATTATTGGTGGGGGGAGAGTGAGGAAGCCTCGACTCAGCTGGCGTGACAACTCCAATAAAAGTGACAGAACCAGATAACTGTCACAGTAACAAAAGGATTTACTGAGGTTTTACTATGTAGCAGGCACCTTCTCAGCATTTGACATGTATTATTTCAATTAATCCTTATGACCCAGTGAGGCAGGGACTAAATGGTACTCTTTTTCACAGTTGACACAACTGAGGTACAGAGAAGTAAAGTAACTAAGCAAGGTCATCCAGTGACCTTTGGGGGGGTGGTGGAATTCAAGTGAACCATTTGCCCAAAGCCCACCCACTCCATGGCCATAAAATATTGCCTCTCCACAGGCAAACTCTAGTTTCCTGATTCCAGATCTACTACCCTTTTAATTCTGCCCCAATTGTTTCACTCACAAACCTGAAAGACAAAACCTACTACTTTTTCCATAGATTAAGAGAGGATAGGTCATTAGCCTTCCTCAAAATGACTCCAGTGAAAATATTTCTGGCTCCAGACATTATGAAATTGTGTTACGCTTTAGCATGACCACTCTACTCCAGGATTTGGGATTTCTATATTTATTTTTATATTCTCCTGGGCACCCCAAAGAATGCAAATACCTGACAAAAATACATTCAATAAACGAAAGTGGAAAAATGAGGGGAACACACTTATAAGCGTTATAAGACCTGAACCCTCACTGGAGGTGAGTCTAGTCATTATGGCCACGAGAGGTCGAGCAGCCAACATGGCAAGGAGAATAATTCATTACATGAGACACAGTTTCTATAAATCAGAACTTAATTCCAGTTCTGTCCTTAGAATCAAAGGGCTGCACCTTCACAAATACCTTACCTTGGTAATATTTCCTATCACTACAAACAGCTCAGAAGTGAGACCAGTACAAATGAGCACCTACCTATGTGCTGTTAGCAAGGAAACTGCTCACCACTTCCCCACTAGACCAAGGGTGCCCGAAGTACTGCTGTTACAGAACTCTCTTGAATACCAAGGGAGGGCATTACCTTTGAGGACTTCAGTGACAATGTGCAGGCTACGTGGCAGAGAGAAGATTGCTAGGGTGCCCCTCTACACATCCCCACATTTGCACTGAAGCATTCACCAGATTAGCCAGTGATCACTCTCAATTTCAACAGCTTGTGGGCACCATCTCGTGGGGAGGGCATAAACAAGCACCAACGTATCCACATGCACCGACGTATCCACACACCATCTACAGCTCCTCTCTTTCACGTGTTCAGAATACTCTGAGCCAGCCCTTACCAGTCTTGGGTGTGCTTTCAGAATCTAAAGTTTTCTAAATGTTAAAAAGGACTAGAATGTAAAAAGGGGATCGAGAGCAGTGGTCTGATAAAAGAGTTTCTGTGGCAGCCAGGTACCGAAAAGAAGATTCAAGAACAGTTGCAAGAGATAAATAATAACGTTATTCCAAAGCTAATGTTTCATGTGACATATGCAGAAAAAAGAGGCTATTTCTCTTAATGATGTTTAGCAATGAACAGTCTCTTCATTCTCTTTGATTTGTAAATTTCTTTAAAATATCAATCACTCTAGGCACAGCCTTTATCTAACCAAATAAGCAGAAAACATTCCCACAATTCTAACCTTACTTTTTTTTTTTTTTTTTTTTTACAAACGAAGGAGGCCTGATTGTACCCTATACAATACATGCAGGGGAAAAAAAAAATCAACGTTTTGTAGTTGGGTAGAAACTCAATTTGAAAGGGCTTTGGTGATAAAAGTGGGAGAAAAAGCAAAAAAGAAAAAGGAAGATGTTATTAAAGAAATTTTCCTGGTCCCTTTTGTTCTGTTCAGGCATCATTTGTCAGGTATGGAAGCCCTCTGCTGGTCAAGATTGTATACAAGGCCCTTTACCAGAACTCTGAAAAAGACTTTTTAAAGAGAAAGTAAAGATTTTTTTTTTTTCTTCAAAACTGCAGTCGGACTTGTCTCTGAAATCTCTTTTAAAGATTAATTAAATATTGATTTAGCCTCAATAAGTTGTTTTGTGAAAAGAAGAGAGACGTTTATTCCAGGCTCCTACTGTTGCCAGGTGCATTTCTGTAACTGAGACTGTGAGCCACACACTGGTGGGGAGCACACCCGCACACGGACTAGCTCCTCTCCTTTGGTGTTAGGAAGTGTTTCTCATCCTTGGGACTCGTAGCTTTGGCCAGGTTTCTTGATTCCCCAAGGCAACTACGTTTTCCAGGATTTGGAGGGTTTCGTTCTAAAAGTTATTCTGCTTCCTGAATTTGGTTCATTAAGCAAATAATAGTCATAGTGTAATGGAAAATAATCTCATTCTGAGAGGAGGCTAAAGTCAGGCTAAAGCAGGCAGGAGAAGGCAAATGAGATCAAGAAGCCATGAGCGTGACAACACGGAGGGGGAGCCATTAGGCCCTAATGCTTTGGATACAGCACAGCTGACCAAGGACAAAAATAGATGAGTTCCCAGTGCTTTGCCCCTGTGAGAGCCTCCTTAATTAATTCACTGGCGTTTATATATTAACGTGCTTCTTTGCTTGATGTTGCAAAGGAACTTGCCTAGAGCTCACTCCATTTCAAACAGCCAAGGGGTCACGGAGAGAGCCACCAGGCCTTGTGGAACAATACACAACCTCCCTCTATTAAAGAAAAAAATAAACAAAAACAATGGAAAAAAACAAAATTTAAGGTACCTAGAAGAGAAACTCACAGGGTGTTAAAATGCATGGTTCATTAGTAGGCACAAATTACTGATGCAGAACAAAAAAGAATAGATAGTGAAGGTTGTAGAGCTCGGCAGCCAGGCTGAGGGGGTGAAATTATAACTGCACATTGTTTAACCTTCTGTGAATCAGTTTCTCATCTGGAAATGGGGATGACAACAGAATGCACTTTACAAAGCAGCTGTGAGAATTAATGAGTTAACACAAGTAAAGGGCTCAGAAGAGTACCTGATACACAGTAGTAATCATTTACATTAGGTAGTACCATCAAAGGCAGTGGTTTTTAACCAGGAGTGATTTTGTCCCCAGCAGATACTGGGCAACATCTAGAAGCATTTTTGATTGTTGTGACTGGGGGTGCTACTGGAGTCTAGAGGGCAGAGGCCAGGAATGTTGTTAAATATCCTACAACGCACAGGACAGCCCCCCAACAATAAACAGTTATCTGGCCCCAAATGTCAATGGTGCCAAGGTCAGGAAACCCTGACCTAAGGATATCTTTCAAAAGACTACAGATGAAATAATGCCATCCGCAGCAACATGGATGGACCTAGAGATTATCATACTAAGTGAAGTAAGTCAGGCAGAGAAAAACAGATAACCGTATGAAATCACTTATATGTGGACTCTAAAAAATAATGTAAATGAACTTATTAACAAAACAGAAATATACTCACAGATATAGAAAACAAACTATGGTTACCAAAGGGGAAGGGAGGGGGAGGGATAAAGTTAGAATTGGGGATTAACATGTACACACTACTATATATAAAACAGATGAACAAGGACCTACTGTATAGTCTAGGGAACTATATTCAGTATCTTGTAATAACCTATAATGGAAAAGACTCTGAAAAAGAATAGATATATACATATATGTATAACTGAATCACTTTGCTGTATACCTGAAATGTTGTAAATCAACTATACATCAATAAAAAACTAAAAATTTAAAAAAAAGACTACGTGGAACACAAACCCATTATAGGTCTCTCTCTCACAAACACATACACTTAACTTTTAGAAAACCAAACACTTTGTTTTTGTAGACACTGTTAAGTGCATGGTGTTCTGAAGCCTAGATCAGGTAACTCTTAACTTGATAGAGACGGTTGTGTGTTTTGCTGGTGGCCAAATGGCCTCTGGGAGCGCCAGTTTCCTGACCACCCCCATCACCCATGCTCTGCGGTGGTCCCTCCTTTCCCACTCTCTGAGACATCTGGAGCATCATCGGGACTCTGTGCCCCCACCGCCCTTCTCATAGTGTGGCAAGCTGCATGGAATCCTCTCCAAATGACCTGAAAATCTCAGATGATTTGTCCCACAGAAATGATGAGTTATTACCTTTATTAGTAGAGGGCTGCTTGACCTAAAAAAATTAATTCCACTTTTACAAACTCTCAGATACAGAAAATGTCCAATTGTAATGTGATTTATCAGTTTCATCATCAGTTAATACCCACAAAGCTGAGCGATGAAGCCATGAGTCCTGTTAGTATGATTTCCGCAAGAACGTGAATATGTTACTTCCAAGTTATTCATGGCACAATATTTGCACAATGTTTGTTTTGGGTCCGGAAAAAGAGGGGAAAATTAGAGCTGTTGTATAACTATCCTAGCAGGGAGGCTCGCACAGTAGATGCTCAATAAATATTTATTTATTTAACAGCAACCCTTGGCTCCTACTTATCATTAAAATTTATAACAGCAAAGCAGCTTTTAAACATGGAATACTGCTTCACAGTCTTCAAAAATGCTTCCTCAGTTCCCTCCCCATTTAATAGTTTTAACAAGACATATTTCATTGAAAACATGAGAGAAGCTAAGTTCTACCCCGCTTCCTGCCCCCTCCAGGGTCCACTGCTTGCTACTGTCAAGATTCCAGAACCCACTTTCTTTCGCATTTTGCCTTTTCTGCTCAGCGTTCCAATCCCACCAACATATTTTATGTTGATGTCAAGAAGACTCCTCCTATAATCATATTTTATTCCACGTTTTAATAAAAAATAAATTGATAAGAATTTTATACCATTAGCCTCCAAATATGTAGAAACAAGAAGTGTTATGTGACACACCAAAGTGAAAAAAAAATTCAAAGCTCTAATGCTCCACAGGAAGTTGCAATGTTCTATTCTTTTCTACAGTCTATGGTTATAGCTACAGTGTCAAAAATCATTTCATCCACAGCATTTTATTTTGGGTCTGTTTCAATAAGGAACAAGAGGTTGCATATTCAAATTTAGTGTCCCCAAAAGGCAGCCACAATTTTCTGTCTCACCTCCTCTGACTTGCTCTGCACCTGAGCCCAGTATGTGTATAAAGTGTGGGGTCACATCACGTGCATGCACACACACACACACACACACTCTCTCTCTCTCTCTCTCTCTCTCTCTGACGGGACGTCCAGTCAATTGAAAAGAAAGAATGGAGCTCTTCAAAGATTGGGAGAAAACCTTTTCAGTGGAATATTTTGTGTGTGGAAGTCAAACTGTTTTTCCCAGGAACACCTCTCAACATTTACGAAAGCCATTGTGATGCATAACTTACCCTAGCAGATTGTACTAGCACTGATAGATTCCTAGTACAGATCAATTTCATAAGAGGCATCTCAATAACAATTCGAAGGCAACCTTCAGGTGCTCAAAGATTGGTGCGCTAAAAATTCCAGTTTAAGTATTAGATGAGTTTTTCCCCTCAAAATAGGAAGCCCTAATGCCATTATAACTACCAGGAGGTATTCAGGGGCAGAACAGCCTTAAAGGGAAAAACGGTAGATAATGAATTAGAGAAAACAGTCTCAATGTGCTCAGTACCGCCTTTCTCTTGCTGTGACCCATGGATCACTCAGTGTGGGAACCACTGCTTTTGAGGTTCTGCCACTATCTTGGGACCTACGGGCAGACTATGACCCAAATACCAAATCCAATTATCAACTGCCTAATCTTGGATAAGTGTCCTAACTTCTCTGAACACCCATTTTTTAACTGTAAAAGTAAAGATAATAATGCTGATTTTAGAGGGTTTTGTGGGGATGAAATAGACAAATACAAATAAAGGGCTTGGAACATAATGGTGCATTCTCCTCTCTGTCTTGGTACCCTTGTTGCTTGCTTCTCACCTCTCTTTTTCTGATAAGCATAAACTGAAGAGCTGTCAAATTATTCTCTGTTTTGCTTTTTAATCCCAGCCACATTTTTGACTTAAAATACTCCTAGAAAAGACATGAAAAATCTTCATTGCAAACTGCAGTGTAAGTCCAAGGAAGTGACTATATGGGGTTCATGGCCGAAAGACCTTATCCCACTGGGCATTAAGAAACATGTTACTAACAAATCTCAAGTTTATGAACTCAGGACTCTGTAAATTCTCTTAACTTAAACACATGCTTGGTGTCTTTGCAGACTGGCAGTCTCCATGAGATTTACCCCTCATTGTGTCATGCAAATAACCCTGAGTATGGACATTCTAGAAGAAACACCAGGAAAACTTCCAACCAATGGAAAAAAGAAAAAAAGAAAACCTAAAGGGAGCAGCATGCATTTTTAAAAATCAGGGTGTAAGAGAATTTTAATGACTTTATTTTTTGTTTAATTAAATTGCCTTTATGATCACTTTGGTAGACATATGGGAACCAAATAACTAATTAAGAACAGAAAGAGCAGTTTTCTCTTTGCCTTTACTAGAGGGTATATAAGGAGAATGACTTGTGAGTAAATTATTAATTCTCAAGTTGACTGAGTGCTTCCTGATGGCTGAGGAAACTTTCTAAGTTTTGTCCACTTGTAACTGGACCCTCCCCCAGATTGCTGATTGAACTTCAGATGGGCACCTGACGCAAGAGTGCCAACCCATTGTGGGCCACAGCCCTGAGTTATGCTAGCGGAAGAGCATGACAGCTTTCTGGCGCTGCCTTGGGTCAAGAACTGTCCTCTGCTTCATACTCCCTGAGTCTGCAATGCACAGTGGCTCTTATTCTGGAGTCCCTGTCTCCCTAACTTCCCCACACATACTCCTGTGATTAACTACCCTTTATCTGAGATACCTTGAGTGGCTTTCCTTTTCATACAACCAGATACAAATTGAAGCAGTGACTGTAAAGATTTCGGAGGATGAACAGCCAAAGTAATCCTGAGAAAGATAAGTGGAGCTGGAGGAACTGGGCTCCCTGGCTCCAGGCTATACTACAAAGCTACAGTAATCAAAACAGTATGGTACTGGCACAAAAACAGAAATATAGATCAATGGAACAGGATAGAAAGCCCAGAAATAAACCCATGAACCTATGGTCAATTTATCTATGACAAAGAAGGCAAGAATATACAATGAAAAAAAGATAGTCTCTTCAATAAATGGTGCTGGGAAAACTGGACAGCTACATGTAAAAGAATGAAATTAGAACATTCTCTAATATCATACACAAAAATAAACTCAAAATGGATCAAAGACCTAAATGTAAGGCCAGAAACTATAAAACTCTTAAAAGAAAACATAGGCAGAACACTCCATGACATAAGTCAAACCAATATCTTTTTTGGATCCACCTCCTAAAGTAATGAAAATAAAAACAAGAATAAACAAATGGGACCTAATTAAACTTAAAAGTTTTTGCACAGCAAAGGAAACCATAAACAAAACAAAAAGACAACCCACAGAATGCGAGAAAATATTTGCAAATGAAGCAACTGACAAGGGATTAGTCTCCCAAATAAACAGCTCATACAGCTCTATGTCAAAAAAACAAACGACCCAATCAAAAAATGGGCAGAAGATCTAAATAGATATTTCTCCAAAGAAGATATACAGATAGCCAAAAAGCACATGAAAAGATGCTCAACATCACTATCAGAGAAATGCAAATCAAAACTACAATGAGGTATCACCTCACACCAGTCAGAATGGCCATCATCAAAAGGTCTACAAACAATAAATGCTGGAGAGGGTGTGGAGAAAAGGGAACCCTCCTTCACTGTTGGCAGGAATGTAAATTGGTATGGCCACTATGGAGAACAGTATGGAGGTTCCTTACAAAATTAAAAATAGAGCTACCATACGATCCAGCATCCCAGTCCTAGGCATATATCTGGAGAAAACCATGGTTTCATAGGATATATGCACCCTGATGTTCACTGCAGCATTGTTTACGATAGCCAAGACATGGAAGCAATGTAAATGTCCATCGACAGATGACTGGACAAAGATGATGTGGTACATATATACAATGGAATATTAGCCATTAAAAAGAATGAAACAATGCCATTTGCAGTAACAAGGATGGACCTAGAGATTACCATACTAATTGAAGTAAGTCAGAGAAAGGAAAATATATGATATCACTCATATGCGGAATCTAATTTTTTAAAAAAATGATATAAATGAACTTATTTACATCAAATTTATGGTTACCAAAGGGGTAATCTGGTGGTGGTGGGGGAAGAGGGATAAATTAGGAGTTGGGATTAGCATACACATATTACTGTATATAAAATAGATAACCAAGAAGGACCTACTGTAGAGCACAGGGAACTCTACTCAATATTCTGTAATAACCTATATGGGAAAAGAAGCTCAAAAAGAATGAATACATGTATATGTATAACAGAATCACTTTGTTGTACACCTGAAACTAACACGACATTGTAAATCAACTATAACAAAATTTTAAAAAATAAAATTTAATTTAAAGAAAGATTTTGGGGGAAAACAGACCTAACAGAATCATCCAGAGAGTAAATTTTTTAATTATATTAAAATTCTAGAATGAACCAAATATGGAATTATTTTGATGGATTATTCTTTCTGCAGGGCATAGAAGGAAAAACTAACCATAACTCTGTGAACTCCAAGCACTTAATTAACCTGATCAAAAAATAATTTTTATCTTATGTTTCATTTGACTCAAGAATTACTTTATTATTAAAAGCCAAATTTCTCTGTTGTTACGAGCTAAAAGCATTATGTATAACATTCTCATCCTCTGAAAGGCTAAACGTACAACACTTTCTGGACCCGTATTAAGTGTCAAACCCTGTCCTAGACACTGTAAGTAGAGAGGAAAGGATAATTCTGCCCTTCCAGTTATTTCCCTTTTAATGTGAGATAAAGACATGCATACAGACTATCATATTTCTGAAAAAATTTGAATGTCTTGACAGATATATGGAAGCACAGAGGGGGCAAGCAATCTGGCACAGAAGGGGCGTGGGCTGGGGGTCCTTAGAGGAACACTTCATGGAGGAGGTGATAAATATTGTTGGCCTGGGAATGAAGGGCATGTCCAGCCATGGAAAGTGTCACGGGAAAATAGGGGAAATAGTTTGGGGTAGGTGGAGCAGGATTCCACGAGAGTGGGAAAAATCTACTGAAGATGAAGAGTCTTCTCTGACATTTACAGGGATCTCAAATTTATCCTGGGGTGTGAAAATGGAAAGAATGAAGGATTTGTTTGAGATCATTCTTATGCCGGTGGTATGGAAGGCGGTTGGAAGGAGCCAAGCCATGTTTAGGGATTTCCCTATAATTGTAACCAGGTAAGAAATAACTGAACCCAGAGTGAGGCAGTGGAAGCAGAAATTATGAAGAAGACACAGATGAGGCATTTAGAAGATAGAACAGGCAGTATTTGGTGACATTAAATATACAGGTGCAAGAGAAGATTACATTTAATATGATTCCCATATTTCTGTCTTTGGCAACTGAGTGAAAGATGGTACTATTTTCTTTCTGCCAGACACAAGCAGCCACAGGAGCAGATGAGCAGACACGGAGGAGAGGAAGGAAGAGCTTAGCTCTGGTTCAGCCCTGTTCAATTTCGCTTCCTAAGAGAGTGGTTTTGGGCAAACCAGTCACATTGCAAAGAAATGTTGATTATTAATAACATTTCTTGTTAAAAAAAAAAAAACACTGAGTCTCAAGAGCAGGGTTAAGGTTGAATTATCCAAATTGTCTTTGGAGATCAGCACATTAGTTTATACATGCTGTAACTTGTCCATACCAAAGGCTTTACCTTGATTTCACTTTGCCCATGTGATGGGTGAATGAGCTGGGCTTAAGTCCAATAAAACTGATGGGCAAATTGCTAACGCAAAGCAATGAAGACTAAGCACAAAGAACTCCTAAGGGGATATAAACTTTTGGTGAGCATGTGAGAAGAATATAGCTTAGTTTAGAGCCAGAAAACTAGAGCAATGGTCTATGTACGAAATGAGGCCAAATTTGAATAAATTATCTGGAAAATTCTCACAATTAGCAAACAGTTTTGCTTGAAAGCTCCAAATAATCAAGGTGTGAGGTGTGCCTGTAGCTTCATAATATCTGGATAACAATTTTGTTTTCTCTTATCCTGTGAGTGATCATAGCTTTCCTCAGAACCAACCTTTTCTCTTCTTCTTCACAGTTAATGGTGTGTACACTGGACCTTCCTCTTGGCCATTTGCTGACTCTCCAGTAGAATGCTGGCACCAACTGGGAGAACATTTGAGGTGTTCTCTCTGGTTCCACAGGCTGACAATTTTGATGGGCCTGTTTTCAGCCAAAGATTCCTCAGTAATATTAATAAAACAATCAGTTTTGTTAGAACTGGAAGAAGCTCTGGTTTTAGACCTCTTAAGGAGGAGCAAATAACGTTTCTTCGGGTTTCCAGGGTGTTGAGTCCCTTTCCTATTGTCATAGGGAAGACTAAATCTGACTCCATATTGGATCTGTTTCTTTTACCTCAGCATTTGTAGTCTACTGCTTTTGCTTCCCGTTAAGAATGTTGCCTAGAACCTGAAATATACAGGAGAGCCCCTTCTCAAGGCTCTGACCTTTAAGGCGATAACACTTTTCCATTCATATAGAGATAAAAAGTTGCAGAACAGAGAATAACTTCTGTCTTGTTGGAGGTTTACAGGAATGTCATGACCTGACCTATGTGGACAGCTGAAGAACAAAGGACTCCTGCACCAAGAAGTTGGTAACAACCAACCACACCCCTCCCTCACCTGGCCTTTAAAATGCTTTGCTGAAACCCTTCGGGAAGTTCAGGATTTTGGGGGGCATGAGCCACCTGTTTCCTTGCTTTGTCCTGCAATTAACCTTTTTCTGTTCCAAACTCCGACATTTCAGTTTGTTTGGTCTCACTGTGTGTCGGACACACAAACTTGTGTTCAGTAACACTATGATTCAGGGTCCCCTAGAACACAAGCCAACACTTCCCAAAGGTGCTGTGCTCTACGTAGGAGGCAGTGTGGGCTTCAGTGCTGGTTTCTGTAGTGCTCTGTCTAGACCCCACTTTAGGAGGGGCACTCACCACCCCTGCTGCCTGAAGTGCTGTCTGCTGTCGGCTTGGCTGAGGCAGCTCTGGAGATCTCTCTCAGCAGAAGAGAGACACCTGTTCACATGTCAGTCCTCCTCCACAGGGGCAGCCAGCATCTAACGGCCTATTGGTGTGGAGGATGAAGATCCAGCCCCTTGGCCTCAATTCTGGGTAAGCCAAGAGAACCACCCCAATGGCAGAGCTCATCGAGGGTTTGGCTGAGAAGCACATCTGCTGTTGCAACCGTATTGAATTCCTTCTCCTATCTGATCCAGCTTTCCTCATTCTGTCACGGGTATAGATCCCAAGGGCACTTTGCAATAAGCTTCCAGTGTGTAAATATACAGCTGATAGTCTGTTTCCTGGGGAAGAAGACTAAGTCCACTTCCTAAATTGTTGTATGACCTGTAACCATGATCAGTCACTGTAATGTTAAGAAGAGCCAGCAGATCAGCCTTCATCAGAATTGAGACCAAGTTACAGATGTATTCACGCATGTGGCATCAGTTAATAATTTTTGACAAACAGTTGTCCTGTCTGTGTATTCTTCCCTGGGTACAGTTGCAATCCAAGAATTATAGCTGGGATTACAAAATGGGAAGCAAACAGCTTGGGGCCAGGTTTTCAGATTCTGGTTTCAGAGCTAGGTGGAATTCGTCTGCAGTTGGTTTTCACCTTGTTGAAAACCAGCCTCAGGAACTCCAGACCATTAAGACATGAGTGCTAACTCTTCTTCATAGGAAGGTGGTTAAAAAGAAGGTTCAGTCACAAATCCAAAGCACCAGCAGTTACTATTTGAGTGCCTTCTGTATATCAAGCCCTTTACATCTTTTTCCATTTAGTCAGGAAAACAGACTTACAATAAAAATATTGTTATCTCCATTTGACAAATGAGAAAGTTGAGATCCAAAGATGTTTCCAATTATTATCTTCATCGTCCTCCCTCTTCCCTCATCCTCTTCAGAAGAAACATGTCTCTCTTTTATCCTAAAAATATTTCCTTTTGCCACTTCCCCCAGACTTGGAGAAAGGCCCCAAATTCTGCTCCATTAGCAGTAACAGCTCTCTCTCCTTTCTTTCTCACATGGTCTTTCTGTAATGGGGTGGACTGGAAAAGTCACTTGATAACATGTCAGCATCCCCAGGTTCTAGATTCTTGGAGTTGCCATAGTTATAAAACTTTGAGCAAATCACAACCTCTCTGCACACTGTGAAATGAAGGAATTGAATCTGTTCCGTGATTTTCTAAAGCTGCCCCAATGAGCACATCTTGACTTCTGATTTGTTCGTGATTTCCTGTGGCAGAAGCACAATTTAGGACTCCGTTGCTGTTTAACGGCCCATAAAATGGGGTCTGATTTTTCAGCTGTCAGAGGTCACATTGCAGAGGAAATAATAGCTCTGAGCCCACGTTCAAACCTATTTATTCTTCAGAGTCCTTTCTGGAATCCAGACCAGTGGGCACGTGCCATATTTTAAGATGAGTTTTCAAGGTCCCATCTCATTATCATTTTATAAAATGTGTAGATATATCTGCTGAAATTGCCCATTGTCATTATAAGAATCAAGTGGACTCAATTTGTTAGGATATCTGGAATTAGAAAAATACACAGAGGTGCCCAGAAAAAGAGTAGGGACAGAAAGCAGTGAGGCAGGAAAGTCAGGGGTACATGGAGATGGGAACAAGAGATGGGGGAGGGGTTAAGAAGAAAGAAGGAAAGGGAGAAACAAAGAATTAGGAAGTAAGGAAGAGGAGGGATGTCCCTGTGCTTCAGTGGTTAAGACGTCGCTCCCAATTGTAGGTGATGTGGGTTTGATCCCTAGTCTGCGAACTAAGATGCTGCATGCCACAAGGCACCAAAAAAAAAAAAAAAAAAGGAAGAAGAAAAGGGAAAAAACTGGTCTGAGTACAAAAAAGGACAAAACAACTGATGAAGCCCTAATTTAGTGTAAAATAAAGAAACCTGAGTGGTCAGCTGTCTCCGTCCTTCCCCCAGCACTGGTAGTGCCTTTAACCTCTGAAGAAAGTTAATCTCCTCGACAAGAAGTCAAGCAAGAATCGAATGGGCGGAACACATCACAGATGTGATAATAAGAAAAAAGCTTTGGAAGAGGAGTGGAATGCACAGAGTGGGAGTAAAGCAAAGTGAGTTCTATGTTTGATTTTGACAGAAGAATTGTTTTTGAAAAAAAATCTGTAATTTCCTAGGCACAAAGCCCTCTTCTGACATATGAGATCATTTATCTACTATCTCTTCAGTGCCTATCTATCATCTAGCTATCCATCATCTAGTTATCTCTATGGCAACGATCACCACTGCATGGAGGTGTTTTGACACCCCAGAACCTAGCTTCCAGAGCAGGGATCTGTCACCTGAGGTGAACACATTGCAAAGGAAGTGTTCTGGGGTCCTTTCTTAAATGCACTGGCATTTCCAAGATAGCGTTTCCGAAGAATGTATTGCTTAGCATTGTAAAGTGAGGTCCTGGCTCTTCAAAGCAATTGTTACTAAGATGTTTCCATTTATTTTAGAAAATAAATCAGGTATAGATTGCTTCTGCAGGTTTGGCTTCCTCATTTCCTCTCTCTCTTTTTTCTCTTTTGAATACGCATTCCTTCCTCCACCGTGCCTGCTGGCAAACTTCCAAGGATTTTTATCAAATGTTCTGGGGAGTGAATTACTCATTTTAGGTTATTTAAATGAAAGAGATGCATAATACCACTTCACATTCAAATTTCATGAAACCCTGCCCATGACCTCTTTTATCTATATGCATCTATATGCTCTCACACCCCAGCTCACCTTTTCTATGAGCCTCTCCCTGGAAGGGACTACACCTAAAACGGAGTCCACTGGACAGTAAACAATCAAAAAGATTTTTTTTCTGGCCACAATTCATAGTTTCAATACTATATATTCTTTCATAATTAATGTGCATTGTAAGCTATGCTACGTCTCTAAATTACACAGCTTCTGATGCAAAAAAAAAAAGGTTTTACTACATGCCTTTGTTACCTTTTAACATAACCTAATGAGTTGTACAAACAATTTAGAGAAACTGAGGACTGGGTTTAATGTCTTTGTAATGAACCCATCAGGAAGAGAGGGAAGAAAGAGGGCAAAAGGAGACAATGGGAGAGAGACCGGCTTCAAAAGCAGGTACAAAGAGCAGTCTTCCGTAGCCATTCATTGGTTTAATTAATGTTTATTGAGCACCTACTGTGCCAGGCACTGGGCTAGAGGCCAAGGGAAAGCCAAGCCCACACCATCTTGCCCTTATGGGACTTAGAGAGGAAGCCATTTGAACTCAAAGAGTGAAGTTAGGACTGGGTGGTAGTGGAGGAGAGATGCATTTTGGAAAAAGAAGGCCTAGAAAAGCATTCGAAAGAGGTCAAAGACAAGTTTAAAAATCTCAGGAAATGTGTGTGCATTTAATTCTGTAAACTTGGGGGGAAACTCATCTAGTTAACATATAGTGAAAATATTATTTACAGTACATTTCCCTAATCATTGTTTAAACCACTGAAAGAAGCAAATGCTACTTTTTAAAAAGGAAGGTTATGGACAAGGCTGAATTAGCTGTTTCTGTCTAGGTAAACAGATGATAAAATATTTTGATAATCATCTCTAAATACAAGGTCAACTGCAATGCACTGCCTACAGCAAAAGTGTATCACCATGTTTCCCATATTTCAAATGTATTCTCTATAGGAAACCGAACATGAGTCAAATCCCACTTGGCTTTATCTCTAAGGTTAAATGAGAAATTGTTGGGGCTTCCCTGGTGGCGCAGTGGTTGAGAGTCCGCCTGCCAATGTAGGGGACACGGGTTCGTGCGCTGGTCTGGGAAGATCCCATGTGCCACGGAGCAGCTGGGCCCGTGAGCCATGGCCGCTGAGCCTGCGCGTCCGGAGCCTGTGCTCCGCAACGGGAGAGGCCACAACAATCAGAGGCCCACGTACAGCACAAAAAAAAAAAAAAAAAAAAAAAATTGTTTGCCCTGAATATTTTCATGAATGTGAATGAGAGGAGGGAATGCCCTAAGGAAGAGCATCTCTCCTCTTGCATCTTCTGCTTCTTTGGGGGATCACTGGCATTTGTTTCCTATTGACTAGATGATTTTTGTTCTCTCAAATATCCACAGACAAGTGCTTTGGGCCTGGTTGAAGTCAGATGTCCCAGAGTGCGTGTACCAGAGATGGGCCTCTAGTAGGGGACTGTGAGAAAGTATTGATCCTGGGCTTCCCTGGTGGCACAGTAGTTAAGAATCCGCCTGCCAATGCAGGGAACACGGGTTCGAGCCCTGGTCCGGGAAGATCCCACATGCCGCGGAGGAGCTAAGCCCATGTGCCACAACTACTGAGCCTGCACGTCTAGAGCCTGCGAGCCACAACTACTGAGCCCGTGTGCCACAACTACTGAGCCCACGCACCTGGAGTCCATGCTTCGCAACAAGAGAAGCCACCGCAAGGAGAAGCCCACACGCCACAACAAGGAGTAGCCGCCACTCGCCGCAACTAGAGAAAGCCCGTGCACAGCAATGAAGACCCAACGCAGCCAAAAATAAAAACAAATAAATAAATTTATAAAGGAAAAAAAATAAAGTATTGATCCCATTTAGTGTGGGGTTCATTTTCTATCTTGGGTGTCCAATGACTCCTAAGCCTTGCACTGATGGCCACAACTCTGGCCATCGTCCCCTCAGCCTTTTGTGCTCTGCATGCCCTAACTTCTGCCCAGTCCCCCAGGGCACAATGTTTTCCCCCCTCTGCCTGGATCCTGCTTCCTGCTGCCCCTCCTAAAGGTTTGGCCAACACCATACACTTGAGGCTGGGCAGTGACACATCAGGAGACCGCTGAGTGGTAGAGCAAACACATAACTCCACCCTTGGACAAGATTCTCTCCAGGCCTTTCACGTGGTTCCTCCAACTGTCTAAACTCTGTCATGACATTGTCACCTGAGAAGTCACTGAAAAGGTGCTGCTTTCAAAACATTTGCTCTGGAGAGAATAACTACCTGGTATATCTCTACTAGCTAGGCTCTGCTCTCCATCCCCATGTCCTTTGGGTCCCTGACTCTCCCCCTCCTGAGCTGGGCTTGGTGTCACTCCACACAGGTGCACAGCCTCTCAAACACTCAGCACACTGTGCTGAGGCTGTTGGAATCTTCCAGGAGACTGGGAGTTCTCAAACATGAGTGCACATCAAAATCACCTGGAAGATCTATTCAGCTTCCTGGGTCTCTTCCCCATGGATTGATTCAGGATGGGGACAGGGTAGGGCACGAGCATTTGCATTTGTAACAAGTTTCCAGGTGATGCTGATGCTGCCGTTCCCGGGACCACACTTGAAAACCACTGTGCTTTCCTTGTATCAATTGAGCTTGGTGTGCTCGAGCTCTCCTTTATACAACACGATACCTTTTCTTTTTTTTCCGTTTGCCTAATTGCCTACTGTTTTCAATTTATATTTTCCTTTTTCTGTTTCCTCCTCTCTTGCCTATGCCTTGGGTCTTCCAGTAACCCTGCTGGGCTTGGTTTAGCTCTGCTCACAGCAAACAGGACAACAATGGTTCCCATCTCTGGCTCCATTATGTTCACCTCTAAAGTATCAGATGTAGTTGCACATTCTCCCAGGCAAACTTATCTGTGATATTTCAAGTGTATTTCATGGACCAGAATAAACTGGCATATTTGAGCAAAGCCCTGTTCTGGCTCTATTAAAGTATAAAAACTGGCATGAAAATCAGGTCTAATGTAAACAGGAGGTTATTATTACTTAGAATCCTATAATGTGCCCATCATATGGATCTCTAGCACATTTGCAAACCCATTTTTACATAATTATGAGAAGAACATGTATTTTATATGAGATGGTGAAATTAAATACAAAATAGAGCATTTTGAAATGGCTGTAATGTTTTAAATGAAGAAATGAAACTGTTTCGAGACATATGCAGGAGAGAAAATTTATAGACAGCAGTTTTTAAGAAGTTCTATTAATTCCAAAGAAAACACAGGATGAAAATGAAATATGCAAAGAATAAAATAAGAGGTCTCCCATAAAGATCAGTCTATGTGATTCAAGTGGCTAGGCTGCCTCCTAACCGTGTGAATTTTACAATGTGATGCTCACCCGTATTAGCATTTCAAGGGCACAATACTTTTGTTACACACTGTTGCGACTGCAGTAATCTGTCCCTTCCTTCTGCTCTCTAATCTCCGGAGGCTCCCAAAGGGAGGAGGATATGGCTGGCTGGTGAATCTTGTCCCTACACCTGTGCCAACCAAGCCTGGTATTTTCTAACCAGTTGCTGGATATTGGTGGAAAAATTAAAGGTACAAATCAAATTCATCTTGTACCCATTCCATTCAGAAAGCATGCAATTTATAATCCAGCTTTTGGAATTGCAGAGTACTTTATTCCATCCCAGAGACTCTAGTGTAATGTCCTACACAAAGGTTATTTCCAGCAAAGCTTACAAAGATCTAAATAAATTTTAGATCAAATGGAAAGACTCAAAAAGCATATATTCTCATTTTAAAATTTAATAGTAATATTTTGTTTTTAATTTTTTCATGTAACATGTCTCCTTACATAAGCATAAATGTATGTGAAATTGTTTTACAAACTTTAAATTGCTATATTAGTTATTTTTACAATTTGCCTTTCATCCAATTTGATCCTCAGTTGTACTGTGCACCTTCTTCCGAGTAGGTGAGCTGGAGATCCACCTATGTGCACAATCTGTTCTGGGGGAGAAAGAGAATTATATTTTCCCCATATCCTAGAGGGAGTTCTTTGGGTGTGTTCTGTAACACCTCTCTTCAGCGGTGCCTGCAGCCTGACTTCGGGAGAATGAGGTCAAGAGCAGCTCCAGTGGGAGTTGCTCTGTTGCTTTGACATTGAGAGCTGTGGATCTGAGACCAGGTGGAGAAAATGCAGGGAAGCTTCCCAAAGTTTGTAGGTGGCTGATGACATGGGCCAAGTGGTACCCGAGGCTGGGAAGGTCCCAATCCTTTAGCAGGATCAGGCTGTATCTCTTGACCCTGTTCTACAAACTGAGGACAACTAAGAGTATTTTCCAACTGGGAACAGGTAAAGGAGGTGATCATAGGGGTTATATGGATGGAACATGAAATAGCACTGAGTCACAGCACGAGAGTACTTTTTCCTCTTAAATTTCTTTCAGCCTTCATTAAGCAAATAGAAAAGAAGCCCTAGAGGTTTCCTAGCCTAAGATAAAGGGACCCAATGGAAAGGATGGGAATAAACAAACATCTTCTCAGCTGCTTCTCATCTACACTCCCTGTGGTTGACTTTCCACATCCTGCTGATGAAGAATGCAATGCTCCCAGCTAAAGACAGAGGAGCTAGGATTTGAACCCAGAATTCTGGTGTTATCTGCATTTATTTCTCCATCTCCCTCTGATTCCCCTTCTGCCTGGACTTTCCATCATGGTAGACAGAGATGTCTGCTTCTATAACTGGTGCTACTCCAATGGGTACATGGAGATTTAAGTCCTGGGGATGCTAACGCTTCCTTCTCAAAGACCTTTTCAATCATCTCTAATAATCTGAGCACAATTCCTCAGCCCAGCTGGCCCTAGAGATGAGCATTGAGTCATGATCTAAAAGAGGCACAGGGTCTGATTTGGACTACGGTAAATGCATCTACAAGGGGGTACTTGTCATTCTACATGGAGTAGGTTTGCAGTCCGGTGGCTGCAGACCAGCATATAAAGATATTGCAGTGGCCCAATGTGCCAAGGGAATGTCTTTTCACTTCTTGGCAAAAGAGGGTCACCAAGAATAAGATTCTGGAAACATATAGGTTCAAAGAAGCCACATTTCTTCGGTGCAATAGGAATTGAGTACATAAGACACCCATAGAAAACCACATGGGGTAGGAAATCTTCTTCAGAAACTGTTGCTTAATGTCAAGACTAAACAGTTGGGCCCCAGGAGATGCTAGTCAACCATCCCCCAAACTTCCACTACCACCACTTATGTTTCACGGATATAAGCATGTGCGCGCATGCATGCACACACACACACACACACACACACACACAGACACACACACACACAGACACACACACACACACACACACACTATCCTGATCTAGTTTCAGTTTTATCCCTGGGGATCATATGATGCCCAAAGGCTGATGTAGGCACTCACCCCTCAAAGAGTATACAGATTCCTTTGAAAGGGAAAAAAACAAAAAACAACGAAAAATATTATGGCTCCCTCCCCAGTCTTGACAGATTCAGTTTATTGTTACATAAATATGCATAAACATGAAATTGTAACTCCTTATGTCTGAAGTGCTCTATATCCATAAACAAAATAAGGTTATAAAGAAAAACAAGTATGTAAGATTATAAAAGAAATTAATAAATCACTTCTCTTCAATATAATGGCTAATATTAGTTTACTGAAACCATATTACTGTTCCCCATGTGAATGTGGTCTGACTGGAAGGGCACAGCTTCTATGGTGTTGTCACATCACCACTGCTTTGTGCTCTGTAGAAATTTATTTTTTTTCACTCTAGTTCTCTATTTAAACCACTCCACAACCCTTAATGTTACAGACACTTCATTGGCACAAACACATTATTATCTCCATATTTAGTCTGTCTCTGTTGCTCCCTGAATAATGTCCTACAATTAAAGTAATACTAGTTGAAAAAGCACTAACTTGATAGTAAACACCATCACAACATGGTCATCCAGATGATCAAGAATACACTCAGATCCATTCTACTTAGATTACCACTGCAATAAAAACACACAGAACACAGAACATCTCACTCAAGGAAATTCACCAGCCCTCAAGAATATACTCAGAGATGCAGATTTGAGAACAATGAACTTAGCTCAGAGGTGTCTAAAAGACAGAATCCATACCCTACAGACAGACACAGGGTCAGACATTTCTAGATTCAAATTCCACCTCTATCACTTTTATTTTTGTGATTTTTAGGCAAGGTGTTTATTCTTTCTTAACCTCAGTTTCCTCATCTGCAAAGCCACAAGAGCAGCCCTTCTACGAACACAACAGTATGGATAAAATGAGATGATGCTGGTCTAATATTTAATACGGTAAGTCCTCAATAAAGTTAGCTATTTCTACAATTTTAGCAACACTCATTCAGCAAATATTTGTTGCGTGTCAAGCACTGGACTTCATGCTGGGGGCTCAGAAAGAAAAAGCAGAGTTTACAACCTCAAGGGGATCAAAGTCTGTGTAAAGCACCTGAGAAGACAGGACAGTGGGACCTAAGTGCCACACGCTAAAGAAATGCTCTAAATATACTTATTGACTGGGGATTGGTTGTCAATCAGCTGCTTTCTTGCCAATTTTAAACGGCAATACAGTCCAATCTTGAGAAGTTTGTGAGGGCAATAGACAAGGATGTAAGTGAGGTTTACCACGGGTTCTGAAACAGGTAATCATTGACACGTTTGGAACTTCATGATTTCCAGGAAAAAGGAGTGAGCTGGAGTCCCACCCTGACACGATTTAGGGTCCCAAAGCTCCCCAAACCTCTGCAAGCAACACATGCCATGGCAAGAGCTTCCTCAATTGTTACATACAAGGAGAAAATGTGTCTCGATTTTGTAGTTCACTTTTGCTTTGAACCAGAACCATTCTTTTCCTCTCTCACTTTTATTTTGAAAATTAAAGCTCAGGAATGTTGGATACTGAAATGAAATGTCCTTCTAGAAAGTTTCCAGCTTCAGTGCCATAATGATCTCAGCAATGGGCCCCAGTGAATGCTAAGTTTTCAAACTCACAGCAAGACTGCAGATTCTGATCTTTGATATTCTGTCATTCCACTCTGCTTATTCAGAAAATGGATCCATCTGTAGGTGCAAAATGCAGTTTTCAGGAAACCGGCACCTCAAAATATTCTGACACAATGTTCCATCAGCAGTCCTTATTGTTAGACAAATAAAGACCATGAAGAGCCAAGAAGACCTGCTGACATCTGCTCAAAACCTGCACCCGCATTTCCTTGTCTCTCCTAGCATTAACTCAAGCTAGAATTCATTTAGGTAATTCCTTAAGCTCAAAACGCTTAGCATGTCACATTTCCACCAAGCCTCATTTATATAATTAGTGCTAACATATGGCCCACAATCAACATCGGAGATTTGGAATCATTTTTAGCATGCCGTTAGACCTGAAGGGGTATGGATTCAATATGGAGGGAAGGGAATTAGGCATGCAAATTCCATTTGCGATAACAAGAGCGTAGCAATGGAAATGTACCCCCAAAAGGTTCAGCTGCTAATCACATAGCAAGCAGAAAGAATTACATTCTTAATAACCTTCACCAAGTGCAATAAAAGGAAACAGAAGTTTGTTTTATGGGATGCTTTTGGTTACTATTGCTCCCCCTAAACTCAGAAGTATTTTACAAACCAGTGCAACCAACTAAGATCACCTCAACAGAATTCTCCCGTGCAGAGTCGGCTTACAGTATCTGAATCAAGACATCCTCTTGGCATCATTCACTAAGAGTTCATAGCCAACACTGTATGATTTACAGCGATCATTCTTTCCCTGGATTGCACTCAGTGGTCTTCCTATTCACGTTTCACTGAATTCTTGTTCCAAAACTTGGTAGCCCAAGTCTACTCTTATTCCTTTCATTTTTTTAGTAGTTAAAAAGCTCTGAGATGATGGCGGATACAAGAAAAAGTATGGCTAATTGATGTAGCCAGGCTCTAGAGTCTTCATAAATCAAAAATTGAATCCATAAGTTAATGGAGAAAGAATTTCCCTAAACCAACACACCTCATTTTTTCTCATAAATCAATATCACTATGCTCTTGATAATAATACTCACCTACACATGCCAGGCAATATAGCGCAACAAATGTAATACCACTTGATCCTCACAAAACCCCTCAAGTTGAAATGATCTTGATTTCACAGATGGGTAAACTGAGGTCTCCTGATCTCAGGTCCCTCAAATCGTAATGGAAGAGAAATACACAGCTTGTGTTTCTAATGACTATGCTATTCTGCTACCAAGTTCTTAATTCCTTGTATACCTTTGAATTCTCTATCTTTCAGCCTCCATGATTAACTAGCCATCAAGTCTTGTTGACTCTTAACACCAGAATTACTCAAATCTGTCTGTTCATCCCAAGTTACCTCATTAGATTAGGGCCTCATTATCTTAAATACAAATTAGAGTAAATAAACACTAAGATCCATTTCAAATTTAAGGTTTGATGCATCTATTTGTTGCTTTCTAGATGGTATCTTCCCAACACTTGATAAACAGAGCTACAGAACTGCGTGGTTTATTATTAGTTCTCAGTACCTCGTGCAATAGTGGCCCCCAGGAGGTGTTAAAATGGACAAATATCTAGATGAACCAGGAATTATGAAACCTGGGTTCAATCTCATTTTTACCACAAAACAGATGTGTGAGCTTGAATAAATCACTTAACTCTTCCAAACTTAAATGAAAACATCTGTAAAATGAGGCTATAGGACCAAAAAAATCTAAGAAAGCTTCCACATCAATACGACCGAATCATTCCTGTAGTACAGAATCTCTGTCTTCCCTTTGGGAAAAAAGTTTATAACCTTCAGCCTGGGATCCTGATTAGCCACACTTTCTTCCCATGGGAATGTTTGATGATACACAAAGAACCACAAGTGCAAAACCTGGAATTACCCCAAAGGTTTGGGCCTCCCAACCTTGTAAACTGGGCAGTTACTTTAGGTAAATGTCAGTCTTAGCTTTGAAAGGAGTTGGAAGCTAGATTCAAGACTTTTACATGCTTGTCTAGGAATGAAGTATTTGACAGTCCACGGGAAAATGAGGCAAAGATAAAAACAATAGTAGTAAAATTTCCATCAGGCCATATTTATTCAGTGTAAAGGAACTTCTTTTGTTCTATGATTCTTCATTTTTGCATTAAAATCATTGAAGAAATAATGAGGTTTTTTGAAAATATCCTTTGACATAATAAACAATTTGGCAATCCAAAGTTAGTCCAATATCTCCAGGAATGCCCAGGAAGGCTCCATTTCCCCTAATAATCACTTATTCTAATTTTGTTTATGATGACTTCCCCACATAGGGTACCATATAGGATACTATGTGCTTCACCTATGACTATTCTTTTCTCTCTTTCAGGGTCTATTAGCTCAGAAGTGAAACCCCTTTAAATTCATCTCCATTCTAAAGTATCAGCAATAAATAAATTTTATATATATATATATATATATATATTTTTTAAACAAGGTGTTAGTACAAGAAGGGGATTCCATTATAGCATGGGATGATAAGCAACTTAAAATTTAATGTTGCCTGGCTTTGTTCTTAAAAGTCCTTTGGGCAACTCCATCTCAGATAATTCTTCACTGTCCTTCTTCTCTACCTGGTTCCCAGTCCTCATTTTCTCTCTAAATTCCTACACTTCTCACAAAGAACATATCAGATGAGGAAACTTAAATGCTCCAAGAGGTTGACTAACTTGCTAGAGTTGACAAAGTCAGTAAGGGACAGAATCAGACCCCAAAGCCAGAGCTGCGTAACTGCAGAGCCCATGCTGTCCCTGGGTCCCATCACTGTCAAGTGGCAGAATGAAATCCTGGGTCCATGCCTTTCCCCCAGTATGTGGTAAGTTAGATTGGCTGCTTATACTAGGAACGCACATAAGCAGGAACTCAGCTGGGTCCAGCTAGAGGAGGGTGCCCGGCAGGATAGTGCCATAGAGAAGCAAGACAAGGAAACAAAAAAACATAGGAAAGGAATTACATGGAAAAGAAATCTGAGTTGTTACTTAGCCAGGCAGTTCACTTGAATGATTATTTTGAAAACTAAAATGATATAAAATCCTTCTGATCCTCTTATCCCGTTGTAAAATATAACAGAAAATGGGATTAACTGAGATCTTTAAACAAAAGACATAGCTCCTCCTTTTCCACACTGCATCTCCTCTCCACACTGTCAACATCACAGACCTGGATCTCAGTCCTGAGAGTTTTTTGAGCCAATGTAGCCATTCCCACCCACAGATCTGCTCCCGTTATTTCCATGGCTGAACATAAGGGACTATTTGGTATGAAATTGTCAAATGCAACTCCTTTGTACTATGAAAACATGAACCCACACGCTACAGCTTTGACTGCAGACACAGACCACTGCCACCATTTAAAAGGAGACGTGTCTGTCTACATTACTGCCAATGATGACTTTTCTTTTCTCCCGAAGTCAGCCAGAGAGTGTTTCAGAGCTCACTTTAACTCTTACACTGCCATCCCCAAAGTTCATTTACATAATAAAGTTAAAGTGGGCTTAAATGAGAAAAATTGTTTTGATGAGAATCATAAAATTTATCTAAAACGAGTGCCATTTGCTTATAAGGAAACGCATGGCACAAACTGTTACTGGTGGGTATAGATTGCACTGTGTTTAACATTCCTCCACACATGTGTGCATGTATGTTAATATCATACTCAAACCACACGTGTTCATGTATGATTACATAAAGGCATTTGTGTGATAATAATGTGCTAACAAATTAACTTCCAGGATTAGAAGAATGGGAACCCAGGGTTAACTTTGTTGGTTGTGCAAATAGGCTCATCAGCTATGATGGTTTCCATGGAAGAATTTAAATTCTAAAAATCATTATCAGAACAGTTAATCTGAAACTAAAAAGTGCTGCATATAGGCTTGAAAACCAGAAACAGTGTTCATCAAAATTGGACCCTAATGAAACTCTTTTTGATTAGAATATTTAGGAAGAATTTACCTTTTCTCTGACCTGATAAATATTTCCTATGGCAAAAGAAAAAGAAGCCTGGCTTTATCGTAATTTAAAAGGACGATTTAAGGCAGTTTGCATTTGTCACCCCTGTAAAACTATAGAACGGTTTGGCAGTTTTTCAAAAAGTTAAACATAAAATTAACATATGATCCAGCAATTCCATTTCGAGGTATATACCCAAAAGGATTGAAAGCAGGGACTCAGACACTTGTACATCAGTGGTCACTGCAGCATTATTTACAGTAGCCAAATGTCCATCAACAGATAAATGGATAAACAAAATGTGATAGATACACACAATGGAATATTATGCAGCCTTAAAAAAGAATGTAATTCTGATACATAGTACAACATGAGTGAGCCTTGAAAACATTATGCTTAGTGTAATAAGCAGACATAGAAGGAAAAATATTGTGTGATTCCACTTGTATGCAGTACCTAGAACAGGCAAACTCATAGGGAAAGAAAAGTAGAATGTAGGTTACCTGGGGCTGGGGAAAGATGAATGGGGAGTTATTATGTAATTGGCACAGAATTTGTTTGGGATGATAGAAAAGTTCTGGAAATGGACAGGGGTGGTTGCACAATATTGTGAATACACTTTATGTTATCAGTTGTACATCTAAAAATGGTTAAAATAGTAAATTTTATGTTATGTGTATTTTATCACAATAAATAAATATATATGTATTAGTCTTTCTGAGTTCAGAGTTATTAAAGCTTAGGATCACAAGACAGTGAGTGATTCTGTCTGTAAATTATTACTTTTTTTTAATTGGAGAGAAACAGAGTATCTACTGGGCTGAAAATAAAAAATAAATCTATGGAGGAAAGAAAAGGCGAGCTGTTCCCTAAAATCCAATCATGGATCACTGAAGTCCTAGGGATCTAAAAGGACAATATACCATTCTTTAACAAATTCCATAGAACAATGAAGACTCTAGGGCTATAGCAGAAATTTTGAAAAGGAGAGGGAAGGTGGATTGTAGACATAAAAGTGCCAGTGTGATGCTTCTGAACTATAAAAAGGTAAATTTCATATGGTCCCAATTAAACCTGGGAGGGTGCCTTGCCTCTCTTCCTACCCTCACCTTAATATTGGCCCAGCCAAGGTTGATCTGATCACCTCTCAAGTCGTCTACCTCTCCCTCCAAAACAGCACCTCTACCTGCACATCATGAACAGTGTGCATGTGTGGGTGTGAGGGGAAAGGTGGGAGGGAGGAGGTTAGCTCCGTCTATATAGGGGCCAGGCAGTAATGTAACAGATCCCGTTGATCACCAGTAAGTATGTTCACCCTTGTCACCTCTGGTCACCTCAAGGTTTAGTTTGGAGATTACAGATGCAGTGTTGCCACTCTTCTGATTTTCCCAAAAGAAGCCAGAAATCTGGACTGGGATTGAAATCTGTTAATTTTTTAAATGTTGGCTCAATTTTTTAAAACACTGTGCATGCCAAATAAAACATCTGTAGACCCAACTCCCTCCACCCAGCTGCCAGTATATATCCCTCTGCTGTATACAGATGACCCAACTACAGTGAGCAATTGCCTGAATAAATGTTTTGATGCAGCCTCCAAGCAGATTTAGAGTTTCCTTTCTACGTGAAACCACAGAGGAATGAGAGTCTTTCCCATCCTCCACATAACCCCTGCCCTCCCTCCCCCCACCTTCCCTTCTTCATTCCCTTTAGCTGATATGGGCCCTAAGATTTGCCTTGGGATCTTGGAATGGAAACAAGTTCCATATCATTCAGGGCATACGTGCATTTGGGTGGCGAGGTGTTGCTGGCAAAGTGAGGTAAGGATGGAAAACCAGATAAAGAGGGACAGGGTCTCCACTCACCCTTGGAGTGAGGGCAAGTTCTGGCACCTGGGTAGGCTCTTTGGGTAAGAGTTACTTGTGTTAATAGGCCCTCTTCAGCTTACTGCACTGCACACAGAAGCAAATTCACATCCATATATTGAATCAAATTGAGTGGCCACTAGTTGTTTCTGGCAGAGAATGGAGAATTGTTATGGAGAAAGATAAAAGGACAAAAATAAAGAGAGGAAGGAAGACAAGAGTTTATTTTTCATTTCCATATGATATATGTTTTACTAGTTATTAAAAACCAGGCATGCCTCAAATGAGACAATTACTTTTCGAAATGATATCCTTAAATTATACGAAAAGATGAATCTTACATTCTTTTATAGACAATAGTCAAGAAAGATTTATTTTTACTTCTCATGACAGCTTCAACAGTCATAGAAGACTAGCACTGAAGATTTACCCAGACTCCTTGTAGATATTTAACCCAGGGATGGCCTCTTCTCTTGGAATTTTGGCAAAGAACACCCTACACACTCCAGAGCATTTAATTAACTGGAGACCATTCTCAAGTACACTTAATTATAGGTCAGTATTCTGACTATATAAATCATGGAAAAGGAAAGGAAATGACACAAAAGCCCTAGACTAATATAATTTATAGCTATCTTAACAAACACAAGGAAAGAATGGTACTGTGCTATAATTAAAGATTAGGTTAGTGCCAAAAATCATAACTTTCTTCCTGGCTTTAAAAGCAAATGTCATGTTAATGATAGTTAACTTCTGATTACGCAGGGATGATTATATATAGTTTGTGGATTATCTATGCCCTCGTTTTCTTTCCATCTTCCTCATGTTGCTTTATTGCTAATTAATCCCTCTATCAGAATTCTGATTAAGGAAAGGAAGACAAGTAGAAAATCAAATTAGTCATTTGGGCTGATCGTTAGCTGCCTCGGATAAGAGTCTTGGTTAAGCTAATGTGAAAAAAATGCCTTTCTGGACTTGTTCTTGATAGTACTTCCTGACTTTTTAACTAAGAGTATCTGAAGTTGAGCATCCTGAGAAGGTTAAATATTATGTTGTAAATTATAGTCTTGAGATATTTTTATTTTATTGTGTGACCTGAGGTCCCAACACATAAAATTAAGAAAACGTCTTCACTCAGTATATTAGTTTATAAAACAAACAGAATCTCAAGAATAATTCTGTACCCCAATCACCATCACACATCTCAAAATTATGATGCTAAATAAGAAGGATTTACACCTATGCCGTATCCGGTACAAGCGTGGACAGGGTGATACAATTTAGAAATGAAAAATTCAGAAGAGTGCTTCTAGAATATAATTTTGAGACCCTAAGAGGATTTTTTTTAAATGGTACATTGTGGCTCTTTAGAAACCACACTGTTTCCAAACAGTTAAGCTCCAGAAGACGTCCAGATCCTCTCAAATAATTATTCAATTGGTGTATTCCCCTAAAATATGAACAAAATTCACCTACTCTGTGCCAATTCATCAGTGATGAAATCAAGAAGATTAACACCGAGCAGAAACAATGAGACTCTGTCAATAGACCTGCAATGAAAATCAGCCAGCAGACGGCCCTGCATCGCAGCTCAGTCAGTATTATGCCATATCAGCGTCGTCACATAAGAAGGTAAAAACAATCCAGTTTCTGAATCTAGACAAGTTCCGCTCATCCTGCCAGGCCTGCCTGAGGACACCCACCCATCTCCCAACGTCAGTCATCTGACCCTAGCAAATGGCAGCGCAGTCCAATTCCTGAGGATTATGAAAGATCAACACAAACCTGGTCATTTTCCAATATCTACCTATAGAGTTAGAGGTGCAGATATTTCCACACATTGACAACAGATCTTTAAAAGTCAACTCACTTCTGTGAAATCAGAGGAGACTGGAGTTGCAGGCTGTGGCGATTAAAATTAAAAAGGCACAAAGCTTGGACAGGGTCAGTTCCAGGCTTTCCTACTGCCTTAGGTTTCATTTTGGGTTTTTGTTTTTCTTTAAGGCATGGTAATTTTGTTTGTTTGCTTTGGAGGTCGTACACCTATGGCTTTCCAGAGAGGGAAAGGAATGAAGTGCGGTTTTCTCTTGGTAACTATTGGAGCTCAGTGGGATGTATACATATAGAATGACATAATGCCTTTGTTCTATACCTAAATGTAACAAAGCAATTTGACTTCTGCTTAAAACCTGCAACAGGGTATGAAAGTGCCTTATGGATTAAATTAGCCAGCTACAGCCCATTACTGAGCTTTGTGAAGAAAATGACAAACATTAATAAACTTCCGCCTTTCAAAAACACCTACCTCTGGAAAACATAAGTTAATGCAGTCACAGTCCAAAAGGAA
Organism: Grampus griseus; assembly: GCF_964374135.1. NCBI lineage: Eukaryota > Metazoa > Chordata > Mammalia > Artiodactyla > Delphinidae > Grampus > Grampus griseus. The sequence goes on from NC_138998.1 coordinate 1,860,394, forward strand.
TGGAAACCAATATTATAATACCACATGATATGGTTTGTTAAACACTTCAAGTCTTTAGGGTGCTTTTCGGAACTGCAAAATATTTCTGTCATCTCCCCACTGTAATTTGGTACTCCAAAATACCATTAACTTTTAAATGTACCAATTTGCTTTATGCTGCTTGATAAATCTTATTTGTCATTCACAGACTCTAAATTCATTTTATACCTTATGATAGCTCACTTAAAAACTTTTTCCAGTGCAGCAAATTCCTCAATGATATTTGGTCCTAACAATACAGGAATACAGCCAGGCATTTTCTTCTTTGACATTAAAATGGATATAATTATTTATGGTAGGAAAATTATTTATATTTTGATTATGGAAGCAACCAAAGAACTTACTAAAACTCAGTATAGCTATAGCCTAAGAGGTGTGAAATTATTAGTTTCATGCATTAGACTACAAAAGGACAGAAGTTTCTATTAACAGAGACGTCCAGCTTATTCAACCACAGTTTATAGACCAAGACCAAATCCAACTTAATAAAAGTAAGAAATTCAGAGTGTACGGTATATTCCCTCAGCAGACATGTAAGTAAGAAAGACAAAAGCAGTTTAAATCTTCAAAGTCATCTAAACAATACGTTAAAAAGAGCTATTCTTACCAGAAAGGTCTTCCAGATTATCTCTGGGTTATGTTGATTCAGGCTGAGATGTGCGGGTAACTTTTCCACCCCTCAGCCAGAATGGTAGGCGAGCAGTCATCAGACTGACAACCATTAATGCATGGCATCTGATTTTTCACACCGGAGAGAGCCACAATGGAATGGCTTTGCCTTTTCCCTACTCTGGCTAGCTAAGACCAAGGACACAGCTGACTTTCACAAGTCATGATGAACACAAAAAAGCAGACAATACCTTTTGGCAAAATAACAATTGAAATCACTCCATTATTTATCATTATGTCCTTCAAAGGGAACTTACTTCACTGAGAAGCCGGGAAGTCTCTTAACAAGACAAAAACGTCTTTCTCTGAAGGTTCCAAGGATACTGAAAAAGTTTTCTAGTCTCTTCTTTAGAATGTATGTAGTTTATTACCTTATTGGAAAATACAAAGAAATATAAATGGATATATACATGTTTATGTGTACTTCAGTTTAGAACAGCAACATTTTGTTTTTTAAGGTTTTATCTGATGCTTTCTTACTAGATTATGTCTTTATATGCTACAACACAAAAATAAAGGGATTGTGAAAAAAGTGGTCATAAACCTATTTATGGATATTTTATTTTTTCAAATAAATTGTTTTAAAATGTGTTAAACTGGCCATTGTATAAGTAAGGCTTCTCATTTTCTAGAGCTTTCATGTCTCTGAGTGTTCTAGAACCATCCTGCTCTTGACAAGCTCAGCTATGGATACACACGCTAGGTGTGGTCCCAATTCGCTCTAACCACCAGTCCACACTGCTGCTCCTGGCTGGAAGAGGTAAAAACTCTACTCAAAGACAAGACTGTGAAAGGACAGTGTCACTAAGAAACTAACAAGACTACCAAGATACTCAATTTTATTTAAACTGGCTTCTGAAAAATTCCTTATCAGTGTTCAAAACAACATTTAGGGAATTTTTTTTTGAAAGCTTAGAAAAACCATGTAAAACGTAAAATATTCTTTCCTAATACATTCATAATTTAAACATTCATTACTTTCATGAAGATCTGTAAAGAAAATCTGAAGTGAAATACTATTGTTATTGGTCTTCCTCAATCGAAGGTCAAAAATTCTACTTTAAGAGACTGAAAAGATGTACATATTTTACCCTTGCTTTGTAAAAAAATAGATTCATATACAGGGAAATAACCATAAATTATTTATTTCTTTAATTATGCACCTTCTTTCTTCCTGAAAATTATTTTTCCCTAATTTATGACGTTATGGCTTCACACTGAAAAGTAACAAATCTGAATCATACTTCATTTAAATTTTCTGAAAGAAGACAGATTTCTTCACCTCTAGTTCTCTCATTTAAGGATGTTTTATCAGTAAACAAATTATATAGGCTTCCCCTCTTCCATAATGATTAATTACTTTCTCTGAGCAGGGATAGAAACAAAAGTGGAAGAAAGATCAGCACCTCTACGAGTTCCGTCAGCCAGTGGTAGTTTTCCCAACTGCAATAGCAATTAATTATAATTCAATCCTGCTAGATGTTTCTTGTTTCATTAGTAAATAATATTTTTCTGGTCACATATCAAAACCTCCAACAGTCTCTCTGAATAACTTGCTGAAGACAATACTATTTGTCCCCATATAATTTTTTTTAATTACTAAAAATAACAAAGTAGATCAATCTGATAAACTCAGCCCAGGATAAACATATAGAAGGCTTTGAGGTTGCTGGAAAATTACAACAGAGATATTCAACATACAGATATATCTATGAATATGTATAAAAAATGTGTGCATATGTATATACTTAGAACACATTAAAATGCACGTTTAATGAGCTCTTTAGAGGTGCTAGCGAATATGAACTTAATGGCAATTAAAATGATAAAAGAAAACATATATAAGCACCTTCAACAAATCTAGCAGGTAGGAGTCACTACACAATGAGACAAATGTATGGGTCAGTGCTGGGGCTTCCATGCCCTCATTCTGGTGCTGGGGCATTGGGAGTGGGAGAGAGGCTGGTTCAATTTTAGAATTGTGACTTTGAGACCTGCTGGGAGTCACTGCCTTCTTTCCCTTTTTCTCTGCTTGTCTTGTGGATCAAGAAGTGCACTTAATCCCCCTGGGTGAGGGCCACACTCTAAGGTGCATCACTTCTTTCTCATCAGAGCATATGGTACATGGAATAGGTAAAAAGAAAAATAAAAACAATAAATTTTTCTTTCAAGCAGCCTCCAAAACTTGGGAAATTTTATTGTGGAAATCAAAGGTATCCAAAGATACAGCTTGGCATTTAGTTGGAATCGCCTCAATTTTTCTACCCAATAGTTTTGCGGAAGGACATATAAATTTAGAAACGTTAAGGGACCAACAGAATGGTAATTGCTCTCCAAACAACTAATAGGAAGACAGAGCCAGACTGGACATTCTCTAGCCTCATGATAGCAAAAAGTGCCTAACTCAGTCAACAAATCCTTAATGAGCTCCTGCTATTTGCCACAGGGCTGCCCTGTACTGTTGTGCCAGTGTGCACTGCCCAAATCCTGGGGTCACCATTTACCCTGTAGAGTATAGGAATACCACAGGCAGATGTGTGTGAGAATGCTTACAAAGGCACATGAGAAGCCTACAGGAGCTGTTCAGTGCACGCTTCTGTGACCATACCCATCAGTCCTTTGCACCAGATGTGATGCTAGACCCTGGATTATGTACACAAATTAGACAACTCCCTGTAAACTTCATAGAACAGATGACATTTAGTCTGGTCTTGATAGATTTGTAGAACTGGGGTTGGGCAAAGGGAAGTCAAGATCACTGAAGTATAAAATCAAACAGCCATTGGGATATTTTGCGCTTCTTGTATTCTAGCCATAAGGGAAGTGTAGATAAATAAGGTGGAAAATAAAGACGGTCAAATTAAGAGAAGTCTTAAATGACATGCCAAGAAGTGTAAGGTTCTTCCTTATGTGGTTAGAAGGTGGGGGAATTTTCATGCAGGAAAGAAGAGGAATAATTGGGTCTATGCTCAAAAATATATCCTAAGAATCAGTGGTTCTCCCCAAATTATTTTCAGTTCAATGAAGCACAGTCGAGTGGTTAAAAGCATGCACTGTGGAGCTGGACTGTCTGGGTTAGACTCCCAACTCCTCTAACCTACAAGTTGTGTGATCTTGAGCAAATTACTTAACTTGTTGGTATTTCTTCACCTTTATGGGGATGCATATCTCACAGAATTGACTTAAGGATTAAGTAGTTAATATGTGCAGAGCATTTAGAATAATGTCTGGCAGAGAGTAGGCAGTGTATAAGCATGTGATGGATAAATAAGTATTAACTGAACTCTTATCATGTACCATGCTTTGGATACCAGACACTGGGGATGTAAGGATGAAAAAGACAAAGAACCACCTGCTCTGATGGAATTTACAGCAAAGCAACATTCAATGCCCCATCGAATGGCTTTCACTGGTCTTCTTTAATGGTTGTGAATTAAAATTACTTCCGTTTGGGGAATTTTGTTGAGAATTTTAAGACCGTAAGTACAACCATATTTTGCAATTCCAGCAGGACTCATAGACACAAAGTTAATGGTGGTAAAGCTTCTGCCCCTCAATGCATCCCACCCCCCTTTCATTCAGAACCATCAAAGGGTAAGACCCCCAAGCACACGACCCTCACAGGAAAACTCTGTGCACTCTGTCTAAATGCAGACAACTGTTGTGTTACAATTGTACTTTATACTTGCTTATGTCATTAACTGTGGGGTTTTGTTAACATCTTTATTGGAGTATTACTTTACAATGTTGTGTTAGTTTCTGCTGTATAACAAAGTGAATCAGCTATGTGTATACATATATCCCCATATCCTCTCCCTCTTGCATCTCCCTCCTACCCTCCCTATCCCACCCCTCTAGGTGGTCACAAAGCACCGAGCTGATCTCCCTGTGCTATGCAGCTGCTACCCACTAACTATTTTACATTTGGTAGTGTATATATGTCCATGCCACTCTCTCACTTCATCCCAGCTTACCCTTCCCCCTCCCCGTGTGCTCAAGTCCATTCTCTATGTCTGTGTCTTTATTCCTGTCCTGCCCCTAGGTTCTTCAGAACCTTTTTTTTTTTTTTTTTAGATTCCATGTATATGTGTTAGCATACAGTAAGTCTTTCTGACTTACTTCACTCTGTGTAACAGACTCTAGGTCCATCCACCTCACTACAAATAACTCAATTTTGTTTCTTTTTATGGCTGAGTAATACTCCATTGTATATATGTGCCACATCTTCCTTACCCATTCATCTGTTGTTGGGCACTTAGGTTGTTTTCATGCCCTGGCTACTGTAAATAGGGCTGCAAAGAACATTGTGGTGCATGTCTCTTTTTGAATTATGGTTTTCTCAGGGTATATGCCCAGTAGCAGGATTGCTGGGTCGTATGGTAGTTCTATTTTTAGTTTTTTAAGGAACCTCCATACTGTTCTCCATAGTGGCTGTATCATTTACATTCCCACCAACAGTGCAAGAGGGTTCCCTTTTCTCCACACCCTCTCCAGCATTTATTGTTTGTAAAGATCCTTTGGACCCACCTCCTAGAGAAATGGAAATAAAAACAAAAATAAACAAATGGGACCTAATGAAACTTAAAAGCTTTTGCACAGCAAAGGAAACCATAAACAAGACGAAAAGACGACCCTCAGAATAAGAGAAAATATTTGCAAATGAAGCAACTGACAAAGGATTAATCTCCAAAATATACAAGCAGTTCATGCAGCTCAATATTAATTGTGTTTTAATAGACCCGTTTCTGTTTTCAGTGTGTTAAAATGTTCTTTGGCAGTATGACCTATAAAAAAGAAAAAAAAATTGTTGCTGTTTTTTTTCATTCAAATTAAAATATTCTGTATCAAAGTAGACTCCAGAATGCTGTCAATATCCCTTTTAAAATATACCTAGACATGTAACTTATTGAGCTATCATACTGTGCTAGATTATTATTCACAGTGAGAAATGAAAAAAGGTGAGAAAAACCACAGTAAAATAGGTAGAGTGAGATATACGTTATTCTTCAAAATTATTAAGAAACATTCTTCATAGTTACTCCTTCATACTTACTAAGAAAATGTTTCTTAAGGAGTCAATCCAAAGAAGAAGCATTGACCCCTGTAGCAGCACTGCCCAGGCATTACAGGTAGGCCATACTGATTACATTAATATTGCTATCAGGTAGAGTTTGGAAGTTTTGGTTCGTCTAGAAGTGCTAAGGAGCAGAGCTGAGAGATGGAATAAAAAGAGAGAAAGGAGGGAGAATTTAGCAATCTAGCTGCTAGAAATGAGCCATAAATTACTGTGTTTTTTTAACTCTACATCTTCAGAATCTAGCATGGTGTTTACAATTATGTAAGGGGATTCAACAATTATTTGTGTAGTGAATGAATAATGACCAGTGTTTTTTTAGCTTTTTGGTCTAAAATCATGTTTTCAAACAGCAGAATAAAACTGCTCTTCTTTGCTTTTTTGTAAGTGATAGTTCCAAACCATCATATTATAAACTACAGCTCAGGACATTTTTCCCCTTAAAATGCATTTTTATTGAATATCATCAGTCACTTTTCTGCTTACTCTCAAGAGCATGGTGAGATCTTCCTATAATTTATCCATAAGAATAGCTAGTGCAATGTGCAAACGCAGAGATTTCACTGTGCACTCTAACTTCCAAATCATTTATTAAAATATTAAGTAATGCTAGTACTCAGGTTCATCTGTTAAGAGATTCCATTAGTAACCTGTTGTTCTCACTCTGTCTTCTCTTGGAATATCTGAAAATACTTTCTATTTGTAAATATGTTTGTTAATTAAATTCAGTATCTTATTTTCAAAGAATATTGTAAATTTGACATAATAGTAGGTGGGAAAATATTCATATCATTGCTTTTACACCATGTCTTTTCTAAAGCCCTTTTTCTAAACAAAATAGGCATTTCACTGTTTACAATAAAGACTAGGAGAAAACATGATCAATATACTAATAGTGTGATCATTTCTGGGTAGTAAGATTCTTTTTTCTGTATTAAAAAACAACCCAGTTTCTAGGAATTACTAATGCAAAATAAAGATGATTTGTTATACCAGATTATTTAGAAGCACTATATGTGTTCTATGAAATAAGAAGAGAGAACCTCTAAATGGAAGAAGAGTGCTCTTATAATTGGGGGGAGTTTGAGTGAGAATTTGGTGGCTGAGAATGTGAATTAACCCCAAGTATCTATCTGGGGAGGAACAGTTAGATCTCACTTGGCTCTAAAAACCACGAGAAAGGGACTTCCCTGGTGGCACAGTGATTAAGAATCTGCCTGCCAATGCAGGGGACACAGGTTCGAGCCCTGGTCCGGGAAGATCCCACATGCCACGGAGCAACTAAGCCCATGCGCCACAACTACTGAGCCTGCACTCCAGAACCTGCGAGCCACAACTACTGAGACCGTGTGCCACAACTACTGAAGCCCGCGTGCCTAGAGCCCGTGCTCCGGCAACAAGAGAAGCCACCGCAATGAGAAGCCCGTGCACCACAACGAAGAGTAGCCCCCACTCACCGCAAATAGAGAAAGCCTGCGCACAGCAACGAAGACCCAAAGCAGCCAAAAATTAATTAAGTTTTTAAAAAGGACCACGAAAAGCATCAGCAGACAGTGAGATAAGTTTCTTTCTCAGCAAAAAATGTTAACACTGAAAAACCAGAACCCCAAAACAAGAACTTTCAGTGATTGAGTCTAAATTAAAAAACAATTAAGACTATGGGAAGAGAAGGATCACTTGGCTGAAAGAAAAATCCTTTAAAATTGAAGAAATTCTTTTAAGTATAAAAAACTTTCAAGAGTTAAGGACTATCTGTTGCCCTCACGTCTTTCCATCTTTATATTCAATGATATAATGAAAGCTGTTAAAGTGTAGTTACTAAATACATGTTTGCACCAAAGTTTAACCCATGTATTACACTCTTGATATGTAATAGATGGACTATACTTTGGGTACAAAAAGCATTTGCTCTTTGGAATCGTGTCCACTAAGACCAGGGATACTTTTGTAACGGGTTAATTAACCCCTTCATTTGTAACACTGTATAAGCAATGCTTTCCAAGCCACAGGTTCCTTTGCATGTTTCTGAGTTTTGACCATAGTCTTCAGCTCATATCAGAACTACCACAGACACTCAAGTATTTAAGACATGATAAATAAGCAGATGTTACACAGAGTTTTCAACTCAATACATCCCCAACCAAAGACAAAGATCATGGCCACTGTATCCCATTGCTGTGCAGAAGCCACATGGGCTGCCTCATGTAAAAACACGTCCACTACATGCAATTCTTTTACTATCCTTTTAGGAACAATGGAGTACATAGCTTACTTGGGGATTCAGAACTGGGGAACTCAGAACAAGTTAAGTGATTCCTATATAACAATAAATAAATGTAATGATAGCTAAGCTCCTTCATGAAAATTTCCAGGTTTCATTTTTTTTTCTAAACAGATCCAAGAATCTAGTTAAGTATCAGAGTCATTGAATGAAGTATTTAATTTGATAATATAAGGACAAAAATGGCTCTACAAGAAAAATGTAATTTGAGGATGAGGGCGGTTAGGATAACAACATCACTGGATCAATCTATCCTGCTGGTACAGTAACGGGAGGATGACAGAAGTGCATTCTTCTCATCTTTAGGGGTCTTGTGTGACTCTATAAATTAATGGAATCAACCTTCAATGGTTCCTGTTTGGAAGTTCAGCTGAATTATGGCAAGAAAACATTAAGACTGGCCCTTTCACTTCATTTCTTAAGCCAAGCACATTTGGCTTGAGAATAGGGTAGTGATGGGAGTATCATATTAAGCCTCATTTGGGTAATTTATCCTGATCTAACAATAAACTATTTGAACAGGATAATTTGTTCTTACAGCAGCCTAGAACATAGCATCCAGGGGCTTTGGTTTTCAAAAGCACGCTATATACTTACTTACGCTTGCCCTGTTGTCTTCTCCATCCTGATAGATCCAAAAACAAAGTCCTTATTTTTACCACAAAAATTGCTCTTAATCTCTCTTTCCTTAGCAACCCCATTTCTCCATCAGGTTCGAACACTTTAAAGCCATCATTAACTCATCCTTCTTGTCCTGCTGACTTGCTTAGCTTTCCAGTGATATTTTAGCACCATCCATGGATAACTGTTCCTTTTCTCAATTCAGATATATTTGTGGGTCAGTATTCTCTCTCCAGTTGAACCTGTATTTGAAGGCAAGGACTGTGGCATTTATATTTGAAGCACCACAGAACTGAGCAATGAGCTGCTGGGAAACAATGCTTTGGTTCCCACCACTTAGGGTAAACTATACCCCCAAATGGGCTTCAATTTCATATGTCCTTCACTGCAATCTGGCTCAACAATACTATTATCCTCCTCTTCTCCTAATTCCTAATATCCTAATGTCCTACTGCTTTTGCTTCATTCTCTTTGTTCAAAGACTCAACATTATTGGGATCCTATAGTACATGAAATGCCAGGACATGTCTTCCCATTAACAACCCGCTGCATTCCCAAAAGAGTAGAGGGGGCTTTCAAAACTATATACCATCATGAGATTTTTTCTAAAAGGAGATATCGAAAACAAATATGGCAGAAAATTAACAATTTGTAAACCTAGTTATGAGTAAATGGAGTCCACCATGTTTTCTGTGCTTTTATATGACTATTAGCATTTTATGATAAAAAATAGATTGAAAATGAATAAGTGAGAATAATATATTCTTGCATTTACCAAGTATTTGAATGCCTTGGGTATGCCAGGGAGAGTGTAAGGTTGTAGGGATAGAATTTTTGCTTCATTAATTAATGCATCTCAGAGGGCTGGGGAGAAAGAAAGGTGAGAATAACAAGATTAGACCCTTGTTACTAGGTCTGTGCAAAAAGGATATTGGGGCAGGGGTGCAGGGGAGGGTGCTAGTGTTCAGCCCAGGAACATGTGAGAAGGGATTGCATTGTCTGGAGAGAATTTTTAAATATTTTAAAAATACCAAAAAAATGCTTGTCTGCATTTTATTATTTCCGAGCTTCAGTGATACTAAACAATTTCAGTGATAAAATACTCCTTGCCACTGTCTCTTCTCCTCAGTACATTGCTAGCCTGTGCAATTCAAGGCCACAGTTCTTTTCTAAATACTCAGAAAGCCATATCTGAGGCACCTGAATCAAGGAGTAGCATCCACCACCATGGATCTGGCACAGGGAGTATTTACTTCCACCAGCACTTTGCACACTATTAACTCCTTTATTCTTTACCTCATTCCTGGGGTAAGGAACTTACTCTGCAAGAAGTTAAGACCCTGGCCTGAATCACACCCAGCTGCTAGTGCAAGGTTCTTAACCCAGGCCCTGTAGATCATGTCCTATAAAGCACAACGCTGCTATGTTCCTCCCAAAACATGGACATATTCAAATGCACTAGTATGAGATCTTTGACAACACAGGGTTGTTACGTGGCTTTATATGCTGACGGAGCAAAAATATCCAGATGTGTGCTGCCTAGTACAGAAACCACCAGCCACAATGTCTCAAATGAAAATTAAATGAAATTGAAAATTCACTTCCTCAGTGATACTGGTCCCATTTCTTGCATTCAGTTGCCATATATGGCTGGCGTACTGGACAGTGCAGACAGAGGTCATTTCTGTTACCATGGAAAGTTCTATTGCACTCTCCTGTTCTGGAGTCTAAGGCTTTCTCAACCATGTTTCTTCAGCGGAGCCAAAGGATGCAGAAATCCATCTGAATAACTGTTTTCACAATGTTCTCAAAGACGTTACAAGGTCACTACCATTCTAGATGCAGGGGATGTCTTAGGACATTGGGGCTTAGTTCTTTCTAGGACTCCTGTTGAAAAGGGCTGATTCTAAACTCCTACAAAAATGGAGAGCTTATGACTAGAAGACTGTGATTACTGGATGCTGACAGTTGGAGTCCAGACCCAGCTGAGTCACCAGATTTTACCCTTGAACAAGCCATACAGCCTCAGTGGGCTTCAGTTGTTATTATGTAAAATGATACAACTTGGCATTTGATTTCTAAGATCTCATTCTGTTGAAATTTTTAAAAATCTACGATCACAGAAACCACCCTCCTCACCTCTTCCTACTCCAAATGGACTGTAAGTGCTCTTAAGAAAAATTAAACATTCACCACAACCTACGAACAGGAATATCTAGGTATTTCCTCACACTCTGCCAGATTTTTAAGCTTTGTCAGCTACTAAACTCTAGGGCTGTTCAGTCCCCTTTGTTTTCTCAAGCCTTCTCAATAATTCCATGTGATTCAGCCAGCTGTCTTCAGGATTAAAGAGTCTCCTTTAAGGTGATTCTTACACCTTACCCTAAGTGAAGGGTCTTTAAGGTTACTGCTAAGTCTACTAGGGTTTATTCTTGATACCTTTGCCCAATATTTCAGAAAGCAAATTGTCAGAGCTGAGACTTTGCCTCTACATGCTGCAGATTCAAAATAGAAAAGGAAGAAGGAAGAAAAAAATGAATGCCTATATAAGGTTTTAAAATAACGATTCTATAATTATTGGTAGATCTCAATGGATTTAGTACATCACTAATTATACTGCATTACTGTCAAATGAATTCTTTTAGCATGATTAATGTTATTATGCCAAATCCCAAATTAATTCACAATGAGTATCTTAGAGTCTCAGCAATGCTTTTAAAGGAGGGAAAAAAGATGACAAATTAAGCTGGGCCATTATAGTGAAATAGAGAGAGGTCCGCTATCTAAGCACTTCAAATATATCGCTAGATGAACCTATATATTTATGAAGCACCTTTCTGATCTTAGTTCAGTTTTGCAGTAGATTTCCCAGCTGGGAAAATAACGTGCTAAATGAATAGCTCAAATACTCAGCGTCTTGACCTTTTACCCTTGTCTGAACATTTCTATTGTTTGTGTGTCTTTTCTTGCAAGCTGCCACAAAGAACCCAAGAACAAACAAGAAATATAGTCTCTTTATCAGTTGAATTTTTAATTTATAATTACTCAGTTATTTTTCTGATACATTTAGCCTTGTCCAGTTGTCCCAGGATTTGGGTGTCCCTAGTCAAGCTGACCAGGGAGACCCTGAGGGTTTACAGCCTGAGACAGCAGCCCCCCACCCCCTCTCAGGAGGAGATTCTCAGTGCAGCTGGAAGCAGCTGGCTGCAGCATTGAGCATTTAATCTTTCTCTTCTGAAGGAAAGGCTCTGTATTTCAAACGTGACCCACCTTCTTTACATCCTTTCCCAACATCCATGAGGTAGCCTAGTGCAGTGGTAAAGAGAATAGATTGAAGGTAGGCACCTTGCCTGTATGTCTGGGCTCTCTCAAGCCATGTGTAACTCTGGACAAAATACTTCTATCAGACTCAGTTTCCTCATCTATGAAATGGGAATAATAAATACCTCCTATAAATAACTACAGCACAGGACTGTTGTGAAAATTGAAGGGTTTAATAATGCCTGGCACAGTACCTAGAAAAGTATACGTGTTTGATGATACAAGTTAGCTTTCACTGTTACCTGTTCCCTGCAGAGGAAGGACACAGTTAGCAGCAAAAACCCAGTATTGCCAACACCATCAGCAGTCACTTCCCCTAATACCAAGTATTACGTTAAGCACTTAGCAAACTATTCACTTAACCATGTAGATCTTCATTTCCTAGGCTTAACCAGACAGCAATGACAGAACCAGTATTTGAACCAAGGTGGTTGAAATCCAGTGCCTACAAGTTCATTTATAAAACATTAATGAAGAAGGCGATATCTTCACTTTCTATGAGGAAATGGCACCTTAGCAAAATTACCTTGCCTTAGCTCATGGAACCATGGCATGCAGAACTAGGGATTCAACTGCATTTCCTGACCCTAAGGATACATACCATATGATAACAGACCTATGAGGAAAGCAGCAATGCCAGGCAGGTAACAGAGGACTGCATCCAATCCGAAATCTCCAAGTCAGCAAATGCATCAATCGATACCAGACTCAGGGCATCTGAAATGCATCATTTCTTACAACTGTTGTCTAAGAACTGCTACACTGGGTCACTAATTGCACAGTTATCCTACACAAATTAATACCGTTCCTGCTATTTTTACTTCTTGGTCTAGGTTCAGAAATATTTCAATAAGTCTCAGCATCAGAAAAAGTCAAGAGGTAGTTAACACCAAACCCGTAAACCATAACAGCCCATGCTTAAATTCCTTTCGAAAATATATGCAGTAGTGTTCTTACTGAGATCAGGGTGGGAAAGTGTGAGGAGGAATTGGGGATGCGGGCAGTGGCGGGCATCGCTGAAGACAGGACAGTTCTTTGGAGAAAGGTGATACAGTCTGCACTAGATTATATGGAAGGGTGGTGAAGAGGGGATGATTAGTGTCAGGGATTTGAACAAGATCTGCACGGACCTCCTCAATGATTGGGTGCCGGGAGGAAAAAGGTTGAGCTGAAGACCAAAGTAGGAAACTCATTGGTAAACACAGGCATGTGGTTGTCAGGACTAGAAATGCTGTGTTGACATAAGGTCACCTAAATGCTGGTCTCAGGAATGCCTCATGTTCATCTAAACAAAGACAGTAAGTGCTCCAGAGTATGGAGCTGGGCTGAACTCATGTGAGGTTGGAAAAATAGAGGAAAGGGTGGTATGGACTTCAGGGAGCAGAGGGAGGCAGACAAGTTCATTACACTGGGGAAACCGACATTTTTCCCATTGGCTTTTCACTGGCTGTAGAATAAAAGTATGTAGCACAAAGCTGGACATGCAACAGAATCTCAGTATCTGTATTTGGGATGAAATAATGAACCCAAAGAACGGATAGGTTCATGGGCTACAAATTGCCAGACTGCTCAGTGTTTTAAAAATTGGGAATTACCTTCCAGCATTTATTTGTTGAGAGACTTTACATAGAAACCTGGATTTACCATCTCTTTTGAAAAACAGAGCAATCTGTCAACACTGGCAGCACTTAGCTGGAGCTGAGTAGTAACTGCTCCCTTAGAAAACAGGCAGGTGCCCTTTGACCTGTTTCCACCTGCTTGGGTTTGGAGGCATCTGTCCTAGCAAACCCTGACCTAAAGACATGGCTATAATAGTGGGAATTATAGACCGCAGGAGGGAAAGTGATGCCATAGAAGGATTAATAGAGCTACTTGGGAGTGAAAGAAACTTTGATTTGCCACTCAAACCATATCACCTAAGCAGGAGTAACTGTCTCACTCTGCTCCTGTTGGGGATGTGCTATAAATGCAGCCCCCAGTTAAAAGATGATTGGCAAAGGTGAGCAAGACTGATGGGGATTGATAAACGCTGAGCCACAGGCAGAGAGCAGGCTGTCTGGGGGAGTTTATGACCCATGGAGTTGAAGACAGAATGGACACAGGTTGTGGCATAAACAGAAATAGAATTCAACACAATGGATTGGACAGAAAATGGAATTGGAAGTCAGGAAAGAAGAGTTCCCTTCCAGTGCATCTGCCAACAAGGGTTGTGACCTTGCCCACGGCTGCATCGTCCTCTCCTTAGCTCTTGACTTAATTTCATAAGGGCATGGAAACTAACAGCTGAAGCTAAAATATTTGAGAGACCTGGAAAATCAGAGTGACAACGGCTATGGGGAATATTGCCATTTTATTTTAACATTTTTATTGGAGTATAATCGCTTTACAATGGTGTGTTAGTTTCTGCTGTATAACAAAGTGAATCAGTTATACATATACATACATCCCCATGTCTCCTCCCTCCTGCGTCTCCCTCCCACCCTCCCTATCCCACCTCTCTAGGTGGTCACACAGCACCGAGCTGATCTCCCTGTGCTATGTGGCTGCTTCCCACTAGCTATCTATTTTACATTTGGTAGTGTATATATGTCCATATATACACCATCACTCTCTCACTTTGTCCCAGCTTACCCTTCCCCCTCCCCGTGTTGATTCCAAGTTTTCCAACTTTAAATCTCTGATTATCCTTCCTGAGCTGGTTGTAAGGCTCTCTATTATATATGCAGGAAATTTTTGCTCCACAAATTAATAGGATTAATAAGATTTCTTTTGGACTGTGACCTTAATCTGGGGTGGGAGGGACTGTTTAAGGATCTCAGCACATTCTTGATTTGTATGTAAATGGTGCTACTAATTGCCAAATTGAAAGAAGCCCCAGCAGGACCTCTTCATGGAAACACTTGGTTAACAGCTACTTCACATTGTTAGTGCTCTTGAAAAGTAATAAAATTGCTTTTTATTTTCCAATAATCTTAAATTCAGTCTCTTCAATGTGTATGACTGGCATTCACCCAACTTCTGTAAACAGAAATTTAATTATTATCTTCAACACCCACCAACCCAGCAAACTTGAATAATACCCCATTTTTCTCAGTTGAGGATTAGCCCTCAAATGATATAAACCAAAAATTACATTAAAAAATAAGTCTATATGTGTCTAACAAAGTCATCACAAAATGCATGTACGAAAACCCACCCATTTTACTTCGTAGGCAAAGACCACAGACCCTCCTTGAGCTATGCTAGATTTCTCTTCTTGCATCAAAGCGGATCAGAGTTCATCAGCACCACAGGAAGCCGAAAATGAGGAGGAACGGGAAGTTGCTCTTTAGCGCTCTGGAAAGTCTGATGAGAAGAAATTAAAGGCACCACAGCCAAGAAGGAGACAGAGTAAAATTAGAAGTCAGATAAGGAACTAGAAAAGCATATACCATTCAGGCTCTTTCAGGAAAGATATCGACAAAACCCAGTACGTATCTTAGGAGCAAATACTTTCATCCAAGATTAAGATCTCTGAGCCAAAAAGAAACAGTGAAAATCTAGCCAATTCCCCTACATCATCATCATCATGGTAATAAGGGTTGACATTTAAGCTCTCAGTGTGCTAAATGCTGTGCTAAAGTACTGTTTATCTCATTTGATTTTTGTAACATTAGTAAGAAGTAGATACTACCATTATTCCTGTATTACAGAGGAGTAAAATAAATCATAGAGAGGTTAACTTCTAGAAATCACACAGTAAGAATGAAGGGAATCATATACCAGATTCCATTCTCATAGCCACAAAACTCTACCATCATATCACTGTAGAGAGAACCCTGTTTTTTGAGTTCCGCCAGTCTTTATGTTTCACAGCTATTTGTAATAAATGGGAGATACTAACATATTCCTGTTTTAAGTGTACAATTCAGTGATTTTCAATGAATTTACAGACATGTGCAACCACAGCCATAATCCAGCTTTAGAACATTTTCATCACCCCAAAAACAGCCTTCTTGTCATTGGCAGTCCACACCTGTTTCTTCCTAGGCAGTCATTTACCTATTTTCTGTCTCTATAGATTTGCCTTTTCTGGACATTTCATACAAATGGAAATGCAGAGTATGAGATCTTTTGGTAACTGGACTCACTCATTTAGCAAAATGCTTAGGCGATTCAAGCAGGTCACGGCACATATTCGTAGTCTGTTCCTTTTTACTGCTGAGTTACATTCCATTGCATGAATAAACCGCATTTTGTTTAGCCCTTCACCAATTGGACGTTTGGATTATTTCCAGTTTTTGCGACTATGAAAAATGGAACTCTGAGCATCCCCTTTTAAGTCTTTACAATCATACCTCATTTTACTGTGCTTCACTTTAATTGCACTTTACAGATACTGTGTTCTTCACACATTGAGAGTTTGTGGCAACCCTGTGACCAACAAGTCTATTGGCGCCATTTTTTCCAACAGCATTTGCTCATCTCGTGTCTCTGTATCACATTTTGTAACTCTCGCAATATTTCAAACATTTTCATTATTATTACATTTGTTATAGTGATCTATGATCAGTGATCTCTGAAGTTACTATTGTATTTGTTTTGGGGCGCCATGAAACGTATCCATATAAAATGGCAAACTTAATTGATAAATGCGTGTGTTCTGACTGCTCCACTGACAGGCTAGTCCCCCATCGCTCTCCCTCTCCTGGGGCATCCCTATTCCCTGAGATAGAATAATATTGAAATTAGGCCTAATCCTACAATGGCCTCTAAGTGTTCAAGTGAAAGGAAGAGTTATACATCTCTCACTTTCAATCAAAAGATAGAAAGGACTAAGGCATGTCAAAAGCTGAGATAGGCTGAAAGCTAGGCCTCTTGCACCAAACAGCGAAGCTGCAAATGCAAAGAAAAACTTCTCCAAGGAAATTAAAAGTGCTACTCCAGTGAACATGAATGATAAGAAAGTGAAATAGCCTTATTGCTGGGCTGAGAGAGATGAGGAAGCTGCAGAAGAAAAGTTTTAAGCAGAGCTTGATTCATAACTTTTAAAGAAACCATCTCTGTAACATAAAGGTGCAAGGTGAAGCAGCAAGTGCTGGTGTAGAAGCTGTAGCAAGTGATCCAGAAGACCTAAGATCATTCATGAAGGTGGCTACACTAAACAAAAGATTTTCAGTGTAGAGGAAACAGCCTTATATTAGAAGCAGATGGGGGCTTCCCTGGTGGCGCAGTGGTTGGGAGTGTCTGCCTGCCGATGCAGGGGACACGGGTTCGTGCCCCAGTCTGGGAAGATCCCACATGCCGCGGAGCAGCTGGGCCCGTGAGCCATGGCCGCTGAGCCTGCGCGTCCGGATCCTGTGCTCCGCAACGGGAGAGGCCACAGCAGTGAAAGGCCCGCGTACCGCAAAAAAAAAAAAAAAAAAAAAAAAAAAGCCATCTCATACTAATGTAGGTCTTACTTAAAAGCGAAATGGCCTGTTGCAAACTTTCAGAAGGTGGGGGTTACCCGTATCTGTAAACTCTGGTCCTTTAGTGGGCACAAATTACTTTAGACTCTTTTTTTTTTTTTTTTTTTGCGGTACGCGGGCCTCTCACTGTTGGGGCCCCTCCCGTTGTGGGCCTAGCTGCTCCGCGGCATGTGGGATCCTCCCGGACTGGGGCACGAATCCGTGTCCCCTGCATCGGCAGGCGGACTCTCAACCACTGCGCCACCAGGGAAGCCCAAGATGGCTTATTTTGGTAAACACTAAAATCCTCTTCAGGTTTCTTTCAGTTAGGAAAAACATTTACTAATGTAGGCGTTTTATAAAAGTGAAGTGGTGTACTGCAAACTTTCAGAGAGCAGGGGAAACCTGTAATTTCATGTGCCTCTCCCCCCAAGACTTTATTATGAAAATTTTCAAAATACAGAGAAGTTGGAAAGATTGCACAGTGAATATCCATAGATCAGTTAGATTCTATAATTGTTAACATTTGATGTGTTCACTTTATCACGTATCTATTCATCCATCCATCATCTTACTTTTTGATGCATTTCAAAATAAATTGAAATGTATATTATTAAAGTTTAAAATTGTTTTCAATATTTTATTTTTAAGGCAAGTATATAGTGAAATGCACAAATTTTAGGTATACCATTTGAAAAACTTACATACTGTTTCTCAGTTTTTGAAAAATTCGCGTACTGTTTTAGCTCAAATACTATCAAGATATAAAATATATTTATCATCCCAATTTTTCTCATGTCCCTTCCCAGTCAATTGCCCCCACTCCAACAGCCATTGTTTTGATTTCCTTTATCATAAATTAGTTCTGTCTCTCCTTCCACTTCATAAAAACTTCATACAAATGGAATTAGATAGTAGGTACTCTTGTGTAATGCTTCTTTTACTCAGCAAAGTATTTCTGAGATTCACATATGTTGCTGCTAAGTGTTCCACTGAATGAATGTACTGAAGGTTGTTTATGCAGTCTCCTGTGGATGGACACCAGGGCTATTTCCATTTTGCAGCAGCACAACAAACTTGCTATGTACCTTCTTGTACAAGTTTTTGTTTTTTTGGGTTTTTTTGCACAGCAAACACTTAGGAATGAGACTGATGAGTCATAAAATAAATGTGTATTTAATTTTATGAGAAAGTGCAAGACTTTTTTGCAAAGCGGTTTTGTACCATTTTACACTCCCACCAGCAACATGGGAGATTTCCCATTAATTGTTCCACATTGCCACCAACATACCTTATGGGAAACACCACTCTCCAGGAGTGAATACTACTCCCTAGAACATCAGACATCATGGGTGTCACAGAGGATGAAATAATAGTTCTACAATATTTCTAGAGGGAGTGAGCAAGTTAGCCAGTCCAGGCTTCCACTATTGCAAACAGGAGACCAGGACCGCCGCAGGTGTCTAAGGGACACTAAGATTCAGCAGAAAAAGCCCTGGAGTAAAACATCACTGATCAAGAGACACAAGACTATGTTGGTCTTCATCTCCTACTGCTTTTCTGTGGGGCCTTAGGAAAACCAAGGTTAGAAGAGAATCAAGACTGGTGGTCCCTATGAGTCTTTCCAACTTTCCCTTTTGTCTTCTTTGGCCCTGTGACCGAGTGGAGGAGAATGTCACACTTCCCTGCAAATCATGAAGGCAGCTCTCTCTCTTCACTGTGTCCTACTGCTTTCTGTGAAAGCACCTTTTTCTTTTTTCTCTCTCTCTCCCTTCCTCCCTCCCTCCCTTCCTTTCTTCCTTCCTCAGACATAAACACTTGTGCTCTCTTTACAAGGAAATAAACGGATAGGGACAGGCGGGGTTTTTTTTTCATCAATTCTCCATGCCCACTAGCCAACAAACCTCCTTCAAGCTCTGAATGCTCTCTACTCCTGCAGTAGTTAACACTCTGCTTCCTCTGCACAAAGCTGTCCTCTCCTTGCCCCTCCTCCAAGTCTGCTTCCTTCAGCCTCAACCTGGAGGCACTAGGGCTTCCTTTTCCAGCTTGGTGATCAAGCGCTTCATTTCTTGACTTCAGAAATCCCATTCCTTCTCCTGGAGGATATCACTACAGATTGATCATTCAATTTAATGCTTTACCTCTTCACCTGCATTTGTACAGACCCAGAATCAACTGATGATATTTCCAGAAGAATACTGTTTGGTGAGTCACCAAGGCTGAGAAAGTCACCTCATCTCACATTTCAGCTGGAGCAGATCCAAAGTCACACGTCACACAGACAGTGCTGCATAGCAAATACATATGTAATGCCTGAAGATGTTTTTCCTTTTCTGAGAAGTTTAAGAAGCTCTTTCATTACAGATGGCAATAGGCACATGAAAAGATGCTCAACCTTGCTAATTATTAGAGAAATGCAAATTAAAACTACAATGAGGTACCACCTCATACCAGTCACAATGGCCATCATCAAAAAGTCTACAAATAACAAGTTCTGAAGAGGGTGTGGAGAAAAGGGAATCCTCTTACACTGTTGGTGGGAATGAAATTTGGTGCAACCACTGTGGAAAACAGTATGGAGGTTCCTCAGAAAAATAAAAATAGAGTTACCATATGATCCAGCAATCCTACTCCTGGGCATGTATCCGACAAAACTATAATTCAAAAAATACATGCACCCCCATGTTCATAGCAGCACTATTCACAATAGCCAAGATATGGAAGCAACCTAAATGTACGTTGACAGATGAATAAAGAAGATGTGTTACATACATACAATGGAATACTACTCAGCCACAAAAAAGAATGAAATAATGCCATTTTCAGCAACATGGATGCAACTAGAGATTATCATACTAAGTGAAGTAAGTCAGAAAGAAAAAGACAAATACCATATGATATCACTTATATGTGGAACCTAAAATATGACACAAATGAACCTATCTATAAAACAGAAACTGACTCATGGACATAGAGAACAGACTGGTGGTTGCCAAGGGGAAGGGGGTTGGGAGAGGGTTAGAGTAGGAGTTTGGGGTTGGTAGATGCAAACTAGTATATATAGAGTGGATACACAACAAGGTCCTACTGTATAGCACAGGGAGTTATATTCAATATCCTGTGATAAACCACAATGGAAAAGAATATTAAAACAAGAATATATATATTGTGTGTATGTGTGTGTGTGTGTGTATATATATATATATATATATATAAAACTGAGTCACTTTGCAGTGCAGCAGAAATTAACACAGCATTGTAAATCAACTATACTTCAATAAACAAAAAATACTAAAAAAAAAAAAAAGCTCTTTCATGAAAAAAAAATTGGGGCATTTATTCTCCAATTAAGAAACTTGTCCAATGGATCAGGCATGATTTCCCAGCAACTGAGGAATGTGGCCTTTGGTCTAGAGCTGCCCTGCCCAATATGGCAGTCACCTGTCACATGTGCTACGAAGATGTGCTCTAAGTGTAAAAGTCACACTCATGTTACAGAGGGTACAGCAATGCTAAAATATGCTGATTATTTTAAAACATTTTTTGCACATTGAAATATTTTTGGATATACTAAAATTAAATGAAATTGTTAAGATTTCTCCTGTGTCTTTACCTTTCTCAATGTGACTATCAGAAAACTTAAAATCCCATATTTGACATGAATCACATTTCCATCGGACAGCGTGGATCCAGAGCATTTTAAAGGAAGGTCTTCCTTTCCCAACAGTTTGTTCTTATCCACTTGACCTTGAACATTTCTCATCTAAAGTCAACAGAATAAGTGCTTCAGAAATGTTTCTTATAGAAAGGTTTTTTTTTCCTCCACTAAGTACACAGTTTTAAACAATCACTTCTATTTTTCAAGTCTGATTTTTAAAGTCAAACAGTATGGATCTCCATGTGCTACACATGGTAGCTGGGTCTCCTGTGCAAAGCCCAGGGGCTATATCCACTTTCAAAGGCAGGACAAGTGTCACAGAAACAGATCACAGAGAAGCATATTTGTAACATGCATGTGGTCAGGACCCGCTAATAGTATCTCTGTTAGTACTGAGATGACCACATCCTTCTGACCATTGTATTCTAAACATAATCAGCCTAAGATGTCATATGTGCCATATCCAGAGGCCTCCTTTTATGAGCAGGGTGAGGCCCACCTGAGAAGGAGTAATGCATGTCTTGCCTCTATAATCCTGGAGCACCCCTTCCCACCCTGAAAAGCTTCAAAGCTTCAGAGTGGCAATACTCCAGGAATCCAAGACCTCTCCCCTGCCCCATCGCTGAGATGCCACAGGAAAGCCCTGGAAAGGGTTATTGCTCAGGAGATGTGCACATGTCTGGATCCTTCCTGTGCTACTAAGGGATGTTGCTTCATTTATACATTCCCTGCCTCTGATCCCTGAGTGGTAACATGCCGGGGCATACAGAGGGAGGGGTGGTGTAGGACTTGGAAGGATAGCATCTCTGATCCCTCTCTTTCTAACGATGCATAACTAGTGTCCTGCACTACACAATTCCATGTGTTGTTGGCACTGTCTCGGCCACACCCATCTTCTCCCTGTGGCTGTAGCTACCTTCCACATCTGAATGACTTGTACATATTTCCACTGCAGAGAAACAGACAAGCTGGCTTTACAAAGAGCTTTACAGAGATAGTTTGATTTCCAAAACAAATTATTCTATTGCTAAGACACAGTGAGTAAACCCAGACTGTTAGTGGGTAGTGATGAAGTACTGTGTTAGACTGGACATCCAATGTTCTTATATTACTTCTAGGCTTATTTATAAATTTATAACTATTGACCCGACCATTAAAATTGATACTTCTCAAAAAAAAAAGTTGAAAATACAGGACCATAAAGACCAATGTCCATGATGAGCTCATGAACAAACCCAGATTGTGAATCATCCTACTTTAAAGCATGTGATTGTTTTTGATGGAAGGAATTCCTGGCATATTGTTGTCCACTAGTTATGACAGACATAGGGACATAGGTAGAAAGCTACAATATTTTCTGTAAATAATACTTCCTAATATATTATTTCATTTAATTTCTTTTTTTGTTATTGTTTTGGCTCTTGGATTTTCATTCAGTCTGGCCATCACTGTCTTACTGGTTGGGGAGATCAGCTGGGTTTGAGATTTTTTGCTGTTATGATTATTCTTAGGGCACAGTACTCTCTGTAGTGATAACCTGTGTTTAGGGTTGGGTTAGTTTTTCAGAGCACTGACTGTTTGCCTTTTTTTTCTTTTTTAGTATCTTTATTGGAGTATAATTGCTTTACAATGGTGTGTTAGTTTCGGCTGTGTAACAAAGTGAATCAGCTATACATATACATATATCCCCATATCTCCTCCCTCTTGCGTCTCCCTCCCACCCTCCCTATCCCGCCCCGCTAGGTGGACACAAAGCAACGAGCTGATCTCCCTGTGCTATGCGGCTGCTTGCCACTAGCTATCTATTTTACATTTGGTAGTGTATAAATGTCCACGTCACTCTCTTATTTCGTCCCAGCTTACCCTTCCCCCTCCCCGTGTCCTCAACTCCATTCTCTACGTCTGTGTCTTTATTCCTGTCCTGCCCCTAGGTTCTTCAGGACCTTTTTTTTTTTTTTTCAGATTCCATATATATGTGTTAGCATGCGGTATTTGTTTTTCTCTTTCTGACTTACTTCACTCCGTATGACAGACTCTAGGTCCACTCACCTCACTTAATTTCAACCTTGCTGTTCTAGAAAGAAATTAATGCATAAATTCTTTCTACAAGTATATTTTTCACTCTTCCCATGCGTTAAGAGACAGGTGTTAACTATATTTCTGTATTCAGTAGTATAGGTGATCTTTGACTTAAGAAAAAAAAACTTCTTACATTTGCTGTGTCCCTACAGAGTTGTCTGTAAACTGAAGTAAAAGCCAGAGGAAAAAAACCCTCTGTTAAGCCAAGAATAACTACCTTAAATGTATACTGTCACTTCAGATACTCATGGGTCAAGCTTTCTTGAAAGAAGAAAGACCTACCTGTACACCACAAAAACATCACCAAAAATCATCATTAGATTCAAATTCTTTCTAACCACCAAATCTATTGGGTAGTTATTGAAAATACTCATGGAATACTAATTTTAGAAAGGGTGTCAGATGCAACTTAGTTTAATCATATAGAAAGATTTTCTCTTCCTGAGAGAAGTGGTGGCTTCTACTATTTAAATACTCCCAGTGATAGACCTCGTTGCCCTGTTCCCGGGTTCTATTTTTATGTGTTTCTATAATTATTAAAAGATTCTCTCTGTTAAGCTGAACTGTATCTTCCTATAACTCCATTTCCATCCTCCCTACAGGGCCACCCCATAGCAAGCCTCATTCATCTTATCACCTGACAAATATCATGTTTAAAGACACCAAATATTAACTGCCACTTGCTGAGATTTTACTGTGTACTGGGCACCATATTAAGTATTTACATGTATTATGAATTCACTCCTCATAGCAACACAAAGAAATAGGTGCATGAATCCTCCTTCTACAGGTGAACAAATGGAGCAATGGTGAGGTTCCCTATCCCATCAGAGACAACCTAGATAGTGGAAGAGTGGGCTTTGAACCCTGGTGCCTGATACCAACACCTGCACTCTGGACACCCAAAGACACACATTTTAACCTGAACTGGTTCATGTATAGATCCTCTACTGCCATCCATGGAGGAAGCATAGGACCCAGGTTTATTCAAATTTTTGCAGTGTTAAGATGATACTACTTTACAGAAAAAACAAAAAATAAAAATTGAGTAACTCTTTGACATTAGGTAACACTTACGCTTGATCCCACTCCGTGGAACTATTCTTCCTAACCTTTTTCTCCAAATATGCATCAGAAATTGTTTGTTTCTAGTGTTTTCTTTCAGACATATCAGCTCATTCAAGGGTTGGTGTTCTGAAAGTAATTCTCAGAAGTTTGTACCACTCCTTTTTACGTTACCTCGGTAAAAAGTTCCTCTCTATATTTTGTACAAGTTATTTTCTTTCACAATCGAATAAGCTGCACAATCCCAACCATGTCACTTACTGAGAGGTCTGTTCATTTATTTCTTAAGAATTCTAATTCTCTTACACAGTATATTGTAGCTGTGAACAAAGCCAAATAAATTTCCTCCAAGAGAAAATATGGTTTTATCCTAGAGATACTTTTAATTATTAAGCAGTCCAACTTAATTCATCATTAGGGCCCATAATGAAAGGCAATAAGGCAATTCAGAAGGAATGAAGCAGAGGTGCTATAAAATAAAATATAAAGTCATAACATTTATCACAGCTTGAAGGAGAGAAATTTATTCTGCTGGAAGCAATAATTTTAGATGTAAAACTTGAGCTGTTAAAGAACTTATGTCCACCCTGTGGTACATAGAATCTGGCTAGCTGTTCACAAAATGCAGTTCCTTTCCTTTTGGACACAGTTGGACTATATTCCTTGTGGTTGAAAGTAGCCAGATGTGTGGCCAATGGAATGGAGCAGCCATTTGGGGGGTCTGCACATAAAGTCCTTCCTTGTAACTGTCCAGTCTTTTCTGCTTCTGGTTAGCTGTGATGGAGATGACCCCCAGGCCAGTCTGAGACCCATACATCGAAAATTGTAAGGCTACAAAACGGAAGGAAATGGAGGCTTTAAATTCGAACTTGGAGAAGACCTGCCAGATCAGGAGGACTTCAAGGTAGACTCTTAGGTGAGTGAAAAATAAAGCTCTCTTACATGAGATTTGAGGGGTCCAAGTTGTATCTATCATAGCAGCTAGCATTATTTGAACTAACACAGCTCCCGTTAATAAGCATAGATATCCATGGGTCCTGAGAAATCACAAAGCTTAATATATTTACTCTATATTTTATTTATTAATTAACATCTTTATTGGAGTACAATTGCCTTACAAGGGTGTGTTACTTTCTGCTTTATAACAAAGTGAATCAGCTATACATATACACATATCCCCATATCTCCTCCCTCTTGCGTCTCCCTCCCACCCTCCCTATCCCACCACTCTAGGTGGTCACAAAGCACCAAGCTGATCTCCCCGTGCTATGTGGCTGCTTCCCACTAGCTATATATTTTACACTTGGTAGTATATATATGTCCATGCCACTCTCTCACCTCATCCCAGCCTCCCCCTCCCCCTCCCCGTGTCCTCAAGTCCACTCTCCACATCTGTGTCTTTATTCCTGTCCTGCCCCTAGGTTCTTTAGAACCTTTTTTATTTTTTATTTTTTTAGGTTCCATATATATGTGTTAGCATATGGTATTTGTTTTTCTCTTTCTGACTTACTTCACTCTGTATGACAGACTCTAGGTCCATCCACCTCACTACAAATAACACAATTTCGTTTCTTTTTGTGGCTGAGTAATATTCCATTGTACATATGTGCCATATCTTCTTTATCCATTCATTTGTTGATGGACACTTAGTTGTTTCCATGTCCTGACTATTGTAAATAGTGCTGCAGTGAAAATTGTGATACATGACACTTTTTGAATTATGGTTTTCTCAGGGTATATGCCCAGTAGTGGGATTGCTGGGTTGTATGGTAGTTCTATTTCTAGTTTTTTAAGGAACGTCCATACTCTTCTCCATACTGCCTGCATCAATTTACATTCCCACCAACAGTGCAAGAGGGTTCCCTTTTCTCCACACCCTCTCCAGCATTTATTGTTTGTAGATTTTTTTGATGATGGCCATTCTGATTGGTGTGAGGTGGTACCTCACTGTAGTTTTGATTTGCATTTCTCTACTGTTTGTTGGCAATCTGCACATCTTCTCTGGAGAAATGTCTATTTAGGTCTTCTGCCCATTTATGGATTGGGTTTTTTTTTTTTTTTTGATACTGAGCTGCATGAGTTACTTGTATATTGTGGACATTAATCCTTTGTCAGTTGCTTCATTTGCAAATATTTTCTCCCATTCTAAGGGTTGTCTTTTTGTATTGGTTATGGTTTCCTTTGCTGTGCAAAAGTTTTTAACTGTCACTAGGTCCCATTTGTTTATTTTTGTTTTTATTTCCATTTCTCTAGGATGTGGGTCAAAAAGGATCTTGCTGTGATTTGTGTCATAGAGAGTTCTATGTTTTCCTCTAAGAGCTTTATAGTGTCTGGCGTTACATTTAGATCTTTAATCCTTTTTTTTTTTTTTTTTTGGCAGTACGCCGGCCTCTCACTGTTGTGGTCTCTCCCGTTGCGGAGCAAAGGCTCTGGACGTGCAGGCTCAGCGGCCACGGCTCACAGGCCCAGCCGCTCCGCGGCACGTGGGATCTTCCCTGACTGGGGCACGAACCCGTGTCCCCTGCATCGGCAGGCGGACTCTCAACTACTGTGCCACCAGGGAAGCCCGATCTTTAATCCATTTTGAGTTTATTTTTGTGGATGGTGTTAGGTTTCATTCTTTTACATGTAGCTGTCCGGTTTTCCCAGCACCACTTATTGCAGAGGCAGTCTTTTCTCCACTGTATATTCTTGCCTCCTTTATCAAAGATAAGGTGACCATATGTGCATGGGTTTATCTCTGGGCTTTCCATCCTGTTCCATTGATCTATGTTTCTGTTTTTGTGCCAGTACCATACTGTCTTCATTAATGTAGCTTTGTAATATAGTCTGAAGTCAGGGAGCCTGATTCCTCCAGCTCTGTTTTTCATTCTCAAGATTGTTTTGGCTATTCGGGACCTTTTGTATTTCCCTACAGGTTGTGAAATATTTTGTTCTAGTTCTGTGAAAAATGCCATTGGTAGTTTGATAGGGATTGCATTGAATCTGTAGATTGCTTTGGGTAGTAGAGTCATTTTCACAATGTTGATTCTTCCAATCCAAAAACATGGTATATCTCTTCACCTATTTGTATCATCTTTAATTTCTTTCATCAGTGTCTTATAATTTTCTGCATACAGGTCTTTTGTCTCCTTAGGTAGGTTTATTCCTAGATATTTTATTCTTTTTGTTGCAATGCTAAATGGGAACGTTCTCTTAATTTCACTTTCAGATTTTTTATAATTAGGGTATAGGAATGCAAGAGATTTTGGTGCATTAATTTTGTATCCTGCTACTTTACCAAATTCACTGATTAGGTATGGTAGTTTTCTGGTAGCCTCTTTAGATTCTCTATGTATAGTATCATGTCACCTGCAAACAGTGACAGCTTTACTTCTTCTTTTCCAATTTGGATTCCTTTTATTTCTTTTTCTTCTCTTATTGCTGTGGCTAAAACTTCCAAAACTGTGTAGAATAATAGTGGTGAGAGTGGGCAACCTTGTCTTGTTCCTCATCTTAGTGGAAATGGTTTCAATTTTTCACCACTGAGAACGATGCTGGCTGTGGGTTTGTCATATATGGCCTTTATTATGTTAAGGTAAGTTTCCTCTATGCCTACTTTCTGGAGGAGTTTTATCATAAATTGGTGTTGAATTTTGTCAAAAGCTTTCTCTGCATCTATTGAGATGATCATGTGGTTTTTCTCCTTCAGTTTGTTAATATGGTGTATCACACTGATTGATTTGCGTATATTGAAGAATCCTTGCATTCCTGGGATAAACCCCACTTGATCATGGTGTATGATTCTTTGGATGTGCTGTTGGATTCTGTTTGCTAGTATTTTGTTGAGGATTTCTGTATGTATGCTCATCAGTGATATTGGCCTGTAGTTTTCTTTGTGACATCATTGTCTGGTTTTGGTATCAAGGTGATGGTGGCCTCGGAGAATGATTTTGGGAGTGTTCCTCCCTCTGCTATATTTTGGAAGAGTTTGAGAAGGATAGGTCTTAGCTCTTCTCTAAATGTTTGGTAGAATTCTCCTGTGAAGCCATGTGGTCCTGGGCTTTTGTTTGTTGGAATATTTTTAATCACAGTTTCAATTTCAGTGCTTGTGATTGGTCTGTTTATATTTTCTATTTCTTCCTGGTTTAGTCTCAGAAGGTTGTGCTTTTCTAAGAATTTGTCCATTTCTTCCAGGTTGTCCATTTTATTGGCATACAGTTGTCTGTAGTAATCTCTCATGATCCTTTGTATTTCTGCCATGTCAGTTGTTACTTCTCCTTTTTCATTTCTAAATCTGTTTGAGTATTTTCCCTTTTTTTCTTGATGAATAACCAAGAGATCACTGAAGAAATCAAAGAGGAAATCAAAAAATACCTAGAAACAAATGACAACGAAAACACGACGACCCAAAACCTATGCAGCAAAAGCAGTTCTAAGAGGGAAGTTTATGGCAATACAATCCTATCTCAAGAAACAAGAAAAATCTCAAATAAACAACCTAACCTTACACCTAAAGCAATTAGAGAAAGAACAAAAAAATCCCCAAAGTTAGCAAAAGGAAAGAAATCATGAAAATCAGATTAGAAATAAATGAAAAAGAAATGAAGACACAATAGCAAAGATCAATAAAACTAAAAGCTGGGGGGCTTCCCTGGTGGTGCAGTGGTTGAGAATCTGCCTGCTAATGCAGGGGACACAGGTTCGAGCCCTGGTCTGGGAAGATTCCACATGCCACGGAGCAACTAGGCCCGTGAGCCACAACTACTGAGCCTGCGCGTCTGGAGCCTGTGCTCTGCAACAGGAGAGGTCGCGATAGTGAGAGGCCCCCACACTGCAATGAAGAGTGGCCCCCGCTTGCCACAAGTGGATAAAGCCCTCGCACAGAAACAAAGACCCAACACAGCAAAAATAAATTAATAAAAACTCCTACCCCCAACATCTTCTTTAAAAAAAAAAAAAAAAACCTAAAAGCTGGTGTTTTGAGAACATAAACAAAATTAATAAACCATTACTCTATATTTTATATTTACCATTACATGTCATCTGGTTATACTAGTGTTTATTTATCTTTGAATGAGTTTTTGCTAAGGAATTTCATTATTAGATGGAGTAAAAAGAGTGAAACATTAATGTTAGAAGGACTAGGCCTGAGGGAGAAAACTATAAAACTTACTTGAAAGCCTTTGAAGGTAAGGTAGAAAGGCTAACAATTTAACTTTTTCCCAGCATCCTCCTCCCCAGTTTCTAGGCTTAGGTAGAACAATATTTAAAATAAGAAATTCAATATTTAGCTTTCCAAAAAATGAAAACAACATGAAAAAGTAAAACAGGAAGCGTTACAGAGTAAGACTGTCCTAGGTTCCTATCCTTTGCTAAAAATGCAGCTAGGAAGACCGAGATTTACATTTGCTGTGAGAATTAAATAAAACATTCAAGCACCTAGCATATAGTAGCTTTTCCATAATCCCTGACTAGAATAATTGAAAGCTGACATTCTTCTTTACTTTTTAGACATATTTCAGAGAAAATATGTTGAAGTTAGACACTTGGTAGAGAATACACACACAGACACATATACACACATGAATATTAACAGTTACTCAGCAAGTATAGGCATCTATGCAAACATGCAATATATACATTATTAAAGTCCTTATGCCCTGGAAAATTACACATTAAAAGTCAGAGGTGATAGAACAAAAATAGGTCAGGGCAGACCATTCTAAATTTATGCACCTTGTGATCAGAGTACAAACAAAATAACAAGCCTAATAAAAATTCTGGCACAGTCGAAAGACATGATGAATCCTTAGTAAATAAAACTACAGTATATAAAAGAATTTTAATTTACAAACAAACAAAAAGGGTGGGGTAGCCTGATGGAAGTAAGTTAAGAGAAGATTAAAACTGAGTCTTCTTCCTGCATCTTGCAGCAACATGGATGGACCCAGAGATTATCACACTAAGCAAAGTAAGTCAGAAAGGGAAAGTGACACAAATGAACATATCTATGAAACAGAAACAGAATCACAAACATAGAGAATAGACTGGTGGTTGCCAAGGGGTAAGACGGTGGGAGAGGGAAGGACTGGGAATTTGGGATCAGCTGATGCAAACTATTTTATATAGGATGGATAAACAACAAGGTCCTACACAATAGCACAGGGAAATATATTCCATATCCTGTGACAAACCTTAATGGAAAAGAATATGAAAAAGAATATATATATATGTATAACTGAGTCACTTTGCTGTACAGAAGAAATTAACACAACATTGTATATCAAACATACTTCAATAAAATGTTTTAAAAATTGAGTCTTGGAGACAAGGTAAAAATGCCAAAAGATGAAGACTAGCATAATAAATGCTTCCCAGACAGAACATGTAGGTACACCAAGTCAGGAAAACACATGTAGAAATGGGCCAATGCACACAACCACATTCCCTCATAGCTTACTGCATTCAGCTGTGTTAGTAAACTTTAGTATGTTAAACATTAATGTGCCAGGAAAAACCAATGTGACCGCCATGTTTTTTTCTTTTTTACTATTCTTTTATTGAAGTATCATTAATTTACAATGCTGTGTTAGTTTCAAGTATACAGCAAAGTGATTCAGATATGTATGTGTGTGTGTGTATATATATATATGTGTGTGTGTATATATATATATACACACACATTCTTTTTCAGATTATTTTCCACTATAGGTTATTGTAAGGTGTTTAGTTCACTGTACTATACAGTACATCCTTGTTTTTTACCTATTTTATATATAGTAGTGTGCATATGTTAATCCCAAACTCCTAATTTATCCCCCCCCACCATGATCGCCATGTTTTGACATCACTCTCCTATTTACCAATTGTGTATGTGTCAATGTGTATTACAGAAACATGTATTACAGCAGAATAGAGTAGGGGATCAACGAATATTTGTTGAATGAATAAATGGATAAATAAGTGCCTTACAGTTCTATGGGGGTAAAGACAGGCAAGTAATAAGAATATGGAGTATAAAATTTGTAGCATAAATCCTGACTTGGGTCCAAGTCGACAACTTATTGGCATTTAATCTCTTGGAGACTTGGTTTCTTCCTCCTTAAACAGTCCATCATGATAATAACTTACTTCCCAGGGTTATCTTGAAGAGTAAGAAGGATTTCTTGAAGAGTAAACATGCTTTGCTGTGTTTAATGGACTATACAAATGATTAGTTACCACTATTACCAATAGCGTGTTTCTCTGTTGAAGTGCTCAGCAAATGAACACTTCGTGGAAAACTGAGGATTCGGCTAGATCATGATGGGGAGTTGCACATGGACAGTTGAGGGATCTGAGAGAGCAGAGTGTGGGTCGAGGTTACAGAAGATGGAAATAAAATAAATTCACATTTTACCCAAACAATAGTGAGTCAACTAGATTGATAGGTTACTGCTGATAGGTTTTTGCTGACAGGTTACTGCTGGTAGGTTACTGCTGATAGGTTACTGCTGACAGCTCCTAGGACTAGAAACGTAAGATGGAGTTAGTCTAGTAAGAGGCAGTACACATCAATGCATTTCCTTTTTTATTTTTTTCCCTATATCTTCTCTACAATGTGAATTAACTTTCATGTTAGCCAAAAAACACAGAACTCGCCATTTCTCAAGAACTACACAATTTTAGAGCTAGAAAAGGCTTGGTGTTTATATAGTCAATTTATCCTCCTCCCACTAAGGTCTTTGATTTGACCTTATTTCTGCTCCTCAAGAAAGCATTTCCAAACCAAAGCAGCTAAATTCTGTTCATTATGTTGAACTAAGCTACACACATGTATTGGTCTTATCAAAGAGAAGATCCAAATTGTTAGGCTTCTTGCTTCATTGATTTTCCTTGACTGAAGCCGTTCACGTATTGGCTTTCAATGTGCAGAGCATATGGTGACTGCAGTCTCTTCTAGTATAGATTTTACTGCTACATATTTTAAAAAAGAAAAAGAAAAGAGGTGTTTGCAAAAAAAATAGTAACATTAATATATATAGCTACTGTATGTTACACAGAGGTTCTCTTTAACTTTAGACAATTTTTTAAAGGAAGAATTTAAGGGAGCAAACACCATAAGTATCAATCACTCTGATGATAAAAATCCAAGTATACTTGACCAAATACGTGGACAAGAATCAGTATTTCATCTCCAAGCTGACCATCAGGCAAAGACTTGGAATATGCTGTAATACTGCACAGGACTTATGCACAGTCCTAGGTTCAGAAAAAAATCCCATTCAATTCCCAAGCTTTTCTGGGAGGCTGATAAAGACACAAGACCTTCTTCCCCAGTGACCCCCATAAACCACAGTCAGGTTTAGAACTGCACAGAGACCAATTCCAAAGGGAGTTCCTTGGATCACTCATCCCTAAGGTTTAGAATTATAGAGGGATGACTTCCAGGGGGTGTTCTTGGACTATCTGTCCCCAAGACAGTTGCAGAGAAGATTATTTCATTGTAAGATAATTTTGGAAAACATTGTTTACTGGATTCCTCTACTGGCAATGTGCAAAGTTCATTTGCATATAAAAGGCATGAAGAAGTGTTGCTGAAAACAATATGTTTAGCTTTATTTCAGACAGTGTTTAACCAGATATCTACCCAAAGAAACTTTCTTTTCAGATACAGTTTCTCTACCCCAGCAAAGCACTTTGGGAAAAATGTGTTTAAAGCCTCTGTTTATTTAGGAAAGAAGCAAATTTCTTAAGCGGACTCTATACATCATCCTGTATCACTACTCACATTCCTCTACTCCTCTAGTCACAGCTACCATGCTTCTGCTCAGCTCTTCTTGCCCGTTGTACTAAATCCAGGGAATGTTTCTGACTCAGTTTGACTTTTTAGCACACTCAGCAACATGCAGCAGATATACCTATTGCTTCCTTTCCAAAATTTTCGTTTTCTTGGCCTCTCCGTATATCCCTTTATCTCTTCCCTCTCAATCTTCTTATAGCCAAGTCTCTTTTCTAGTCTGGTACCACCAAGAGTGGGCCCTAGACCAGTAGCATCAGCATCGCAACCTAGGGGATTTTCAGAAATGCAGAATCTCAGCCCTTACTTCAGACCCTACTGCATCAGATCTCTCGGCTGGAGCCTTGGAAACTTGTTAACAAGCCCTCCAGGTGATTCTGATACTAGTTTGAGAACTTTTACTCTACCCCCCATTCTGGTTCTTCTGGGGCTTGCCAATGGTCGTTTTCTCCTGGATTCAAATACCATCAACACACCGGTGTCTAGTATAACACTTATTGTATGGTGGGTGCTCCATAAATATTGGGTGATTAAATGAACATACAATTCCAGTCTACATCTCTAGCCAGCCCTGAATACTCTGACCAGATATCTACATTTGATGGTCTTTTGGCCTCTCAAATTCACCACGTACAAAACTGCCCTCTTTTTCTTCCTTCCCTTAACCCGACCCAATAATAATAATTAACACTAAATGTTATTTTTATGCTCCAAGCTTCCTGTGAATTGTCTCACTTAGTCCTGTCAACACTACCTGTGAGGTGTATATGGTTAGTGCAGCATTACAGGTAAGGAGTCTTGAAGATCAAAGAGTTAACCTCGCCAAGATCACAAGGTTATAAAGGCTGGAACTCCCATACACCTTCAGGTATCTCTGATCCAACAATCTGAACTGTAATGTCTTCAATGGCACGCCTTAATCTGGTTATTTGTTATACTATTTTCACCAAAAATCTGTAACACATTCTAGATTTTCCTTCTGCCTGCATCTTTTACATCCAGTCAATCCAAACACTAGTACTCATCCATTCTCCAAACCCACTTTCGTAATTGTACCCCCAAACTCCAGTATCTCTCCCTGGAGTCTGACAAAATCCTCTCTACTGGATACCCACCCCTGGCACCATTGCCCAGCTACTAGCCATGGCAAGATTTGTAACACACACATAGGGCTACAATACCCCCTCCT
Source organism: Grampus griseus (assembly GCF_964374135.1). Classification (NCBI taxonomy): domain Eukaryota; kingdom Metazoa; phylum Chordata; class Mammalia; order Artiodactyla; family Delphinidae; genus Grampus; species Grampus griseus. Next base: position 1,894,580 of record NC_138998.1, read on the forward strand.
TTATCTCGTCTCTGCAGAACACTCATCAACACTTACCACTGCGCATAAAATTGGGTCCAAACTCCATCTCATGAGCTTCAAGGCCCCCTTTTTCTGTTCCTCTTCATCAATTACCACTGCTTTCTTCCAACTCTACCCATTGGCTACAGTGACCTTTTTTCAATTCTTTGAATACAGTGGTTGCCAGAACTTTGCACTTATTCTTTACTACCTTCTCTCCCTCCCTCTACCTGGCTATTCTTATACTCAGGTATCCATGACTCCTCCTTGCCTAGATTAGATCCTCATTCGATAGGCTGTCTCCACACTCATTTCTTCAGTCTAATTTTTGTTGAGATGTGTGTATTCTCTGAGAGGGGCTGGGGGCTTCCTTCTATATCCCAGGGCTCAGCTCAATGACTTAAGCCTGGTTAAGTGAATACAAAAAGTCACCAGAGCATTCACTGTCTTGTCCAGTGCAGACAAGGAAACCAACAATTAAAACACTGGGCCTTAAGTGCTTTGATAAGTGAAATACAACTATGGTAAAATAGTCCTGAGTGCATTTGTAACAGAAAACCTGACTCAGTGGTATGAATGGATGTTGATCAATAGATGTTAATCAGTTGGCTGATGCCACGGCTCAGCGATGCTTTCAAGGATCCAGGCTCTAGCAAGGTCTACGATTTACCATCCTTGTGGTGCAGGACTGTTCCTTGTTCTTGTCTCACGCAAGATGACTGCTGCTTCTCCAGCTTTCAAGTGGGAGGAAGGAAAGAAGGGCCAAGGACAAAACGCTTGCCAGCCCAAACTCTTTTTTTCTTTTCAAATGGAGAAAAGAAGGCGTGTCCAAAAGCCCCACTCTAGTAATCTCCCCCAGTGTTGCACTGGCCAGAACCATGCCACCTGGGCATCCCCAAAGAGCAGGGGGCTGTGGTCAGAGGTGAGTCGGCCTGTCAGTGCTGGGTACCATCACCGCAATCACCAGAGCAGAAAGATGAGCAGAGTGAGAACAGATGTGCTCTGAGGCATAAAGTAAGCAGAGAGTTTTTCAGACTGTGCTAAACCCAGCCTTAGACAATGAGAAAAACAAAAAGAGATACAATTGGATTTGTGTTTTAGAAAGCTCATTTTCACTACAATTCTAATCACATCCGAAACTACCAAATCGGGAACTTCCAAGGGCCCAGGGTAGGAAGAGATAGCTTTTCACGCTATCATCTGTGAAATGAGTAAATCACAGAGTCACCGTTCTCTAAGTTAGCACTGTGGTAGAAGCTTCGGTTAAATTTAATTTAAAAAAAAAGAGAGAGAAAGAGAGAAAGAAAGGGAAATATGGCTTAAGAAAATTAACTGTAGCCAAGAAAGAATGACCCATGATTCTAAAAGTACAAAAAACAAACTGGAGCAGGGTACGTGCTGCGTGCCAGACATCTTCACATACTGTGGCAGCCACAGATTCACCTCACAACCTCCAGCAACGGGGACAGTTCCGGTGCCAGGACCCCGCAGCTGTGTGGAGATTTTCTTAGATGGCCTGGAGGTACCGCTTCCCCAGCCTTGTTCCCTCCATCCTTCCCTGGTCTCTGGCCCTCTTCGTTTTCCCAGGCTCCCTCCCCACCGTCTCTCACAGGCTTTTTCCCCAATGACATCCTTGCACGTTTAATCTCATCTTGGTGTCTGCTTCTCAGAGGGCTCAGAAGAACACGTTACATCATTTAATCCTCAGACAGTCCTAGGAGGTCAATGCCACCTTTTGCACTTCAGGGACGAGGAAAGTTAAAGAACTTGCTCAACCATAGGCCCCCGTTTAGTTAGTTAGCGCCAGAGTAAAGCGTCCAACTATTTTATGACAGTAAGTCCCTACATACGAACCTTCAAGTTGTGAACTTTCAAAGACGTGAACGTGGGTTCGCATGTCCAATCATGTAAGTTAGTTCCTGTGTCTGGCGCACACTGTCATGTGTGCATCCGCTACAAGTGGTTGTGCTTTTGTGTACTTTACTGTATAGTACTGTACAGAGTACAGTAGTACAGTATGTTTATTTTAAGCCCAGGATGTCTGGAAGCAAGTGCAAAAGCAGCAGTGATGTAGCTGGTACTGCTAAGAAGTGCCAACTGTTGTACTGCACTACTGTACTTTTCAAGGTACTGTACTATAAGATTAAAAATGTTTCCTTTATTTTTTGCATTTGTTTGTTTTTTATGTATTATTTGTGTGAAAAGTATTATAAACCTATTACAGTACAGTGCTATATAGCTGATTGTGTTAGTTGGGTACCTAGGCTAAGTTTGTTGGATTTACGAACAAATTGGACTTACGAACTCATTCCTAGGTAGTGGACTTGCAGTATTTTTTTTAAATTAACATTTGATTTTTCTCCACCTTAAGGAAAAAGATTCCACGAGACACACATGGAAACCGAGGCCAGCTTCACAATCAGACTGCAACTGTGACCTGGGGAACAAATGACAGAGTGGTAGCATTCCTTCAGAGAAACACTCTTCTCACTTCCAGGACCTGTAACTTTGGTACCAGAAAGACTATAAAATGTGACATCTCCCAAAAACTATTTTACATTGTAGCAGTTAAATGTCTGTTTTTTTGCAATTAAGTTGAAATCGCCTTTTAAAATGCACGGTTCCTCTGTGTTACCAGACTCAAAATATGTTTCTCAAAATATGCTCCCTTTACTGGCCCTGACCTGAAAATTCACCAGAAAACATGATGTATTCCACTTGAAGATCAAGGCCCTGAACAGAGATTTACTGGAGACTTCTCTCATCTTAAGAGTTGCATTGTTAACATTTTATTAGTATACTGACTTTTTTTTCAAGTGTTTGTCATTATTGGTAATTTTCATGGTTACTTAATCTATGCCATTTTAAAAAGTCACTCTGGGTCCAGTTTCCCCTTTATTTTTCTGTTTTATAAGCAAAGGTATCTTGGCTTGGAGAAGGACCAGGAGAAATTGAGCCTTTGCCTCCAGTTTGGGGCTCAGTCCCAGGGCAAATCCCTCCAGTCAATCAGGGCGTTCCTGGGCCTTGGTGGCCCTTTCTGAAAAGCCTGATCACATCACCTGTCCAGGACGTCGGAAGGATTTTGAACAAAGATGAAGCATACACAGCTGACCCTGGAACAATGCGGGGATTAGGAGCCAACCCCCCACCCCACCCCGCAGTTGAAAATCTGCCTATAACTTTACAGTTATACTATATATCAAATCATCTGAATGCTTTTAGACATACGTATCATTTACACAAAACATTGAGTATTTTAGAGAAGCTCTTGGTCATCGGACCTGGACTACTGCATTCCTGCAACCTGGTTCACATAGAATTTTGTTTTAATATATTTTTATGTTTGTGGTCTCATGCTACTTCTCCACCACAGAGCATTTTAATTTTATTTCCTGTGGTCCAAAGGCTATCCTACTGTAAAAAACAAAAATTCTTTTGGGTTGAATTATCATTACAGTTATTATCGTATTTTTGAAATTAAATATTAAAAACTCTTGGAAATTCCCTGGCAGTCCAGTGGTTAGGACGCTGTGCTTCCACTGCAGGGGGCCGGGGTTCAACCCCTGGTCAGGGAACTAAGATCCTGAAAGCCGTAAGGCCAAAAAAAAAAAAAATTCTTATAGCTATTATACATAAGGAGAAACTGTATTAAAAATTTATTTTAGTGAGATGGAGCTTTAAGCTTTTTAGTCAACCTTGGAAGCATCTCAGAAGGTTTTTCTAAGACTTATCAAATGACTATGAATTATGCCTCTTACTCTTTTGCTCAGGGATACCTCATTTTTCTCAACATACTTTGAAAGATTTGGAAAAATCAAGTATTAACTTAAAAACACCCTTCCCAATATAAAGATGATAAAATACTTTGATCTTATCAAGTGCTTTGTATTGGTGCTAACCAACCTTTAAACTACAGATTTAGTGCTTGTAATTTATGTAAAATGGCTACCATATAACTAGAATGGCAAACTCACTGTCAAACCAATCAGCCAGATGAGACTGACTTACTTTATCATTTTTCATTTCAAATAAACATGGTAAGAAACATTCCTCACGTGACCAGAACACTCTTTATTTCTGAGAGAGAGGCAGATGGGCGGGGAGTTAAGCCATCTCGGACAAGCCAGGAGATGAAAAGGGGTGGTTGCGGAACAGTCTCTTCATTCTCATTTGACTCTACAATATATTTAAATTCAGAAGTTCTCGACACAAACCCATTTATCCATTTCTATCGTCTCAGACTGTCCTCAACAGAATATGGCTGAATCTCAAAGCTCTAACAATGAGCACGGGCAGGATTCTGGAGGGTCCGATGTGTTCCTTTCTTTTGTAAAGTGGAAAAAGTTGGGGAAGAACTGGTTTCAACTAAGGATGGATGTGAGGCTAGAAAACAATTCCCTGGAAACTCACACTTTTGCTCCATTCATTTACTTTCTCCAGAAGGTTTACAGGTTAGGTAGAGAGGCACACCCCACACATAAAACCTAACAAAGGGACTTCCCTGGTGGTCCAGTGGGTAAGACTCTGCCCTCCCAATGTAGGGGGTCTGGGTTCAATTCCTGGTCGGGGAACTAGATGCCACATGCATGCCGCAACTAAGAAGCCTGCATGCCACAACAAAGATCCCAAGTGCCACAACTGAGACCCATCACAGCCTAAATTTAAAAAAAAAAAAAAAAAGCCTAACAGAAAGAAGGAGAAGTGTTTTGGAAGCAGTGTTCATCGTCTCTGGGGACCGACCAGTAAATCTGATCAAATTCTAGATCTGCTACTTCCCAGCTGTAGGAACTTGGACGAGGTGTGTAACCTTCTTGAATCTCAGGAACAGCATCAATCTCATATGGACAGTTAAGGGGTTACATGAAGATATATGTATAAACACTTAGCACCTGGTAAATGCTCAACAAAATATCAGCAAGGCACATATAAACACCTAATGACTATATAGTTTAAAGGTGCTTCCAAAGAAGTGAAAACTTGGAGAGGAATTGCTCCCTCCCGCTGCCAATCAGAAGAGGTTCCCCAAAGGAAGGTGACCCAGGCATCATCAGAAGACTTAGGACAAGAAAGAGGAGCTGACAGAGATACTGGGCAAGTATTTGAAATCTCTTATGTATGGTCTTAAGAATTGGTTATCACAGGCTTTGGTGACATTGTGCTTATTTTTATTATTATTATTATATTTTATTTTTTTGCGGTACGCGGGCCTCTCACTGCTGTGGCCTCTCCCATTGCAGAGCACAGCCTCCGGACGCGCAGGCCCAGCGGCCATGGCTCACAGGCCCAGCCGCTCCGCAGCACATGGGATCTTCCCAGACCGGGGCACGAACCCGTGTCCCCTGCATCGGCAGGCGGACACTCAACCACTGCGCCACCAAGGAAGCCCTACTATTATTTTTTTAATCCCCATAACTTTGGATTTTGTTCTTTTCTCATTCTGTTCTCTTTCTTTCAGATAAGGGCCCCATGATAATGCCCACTACTTTCCAATCCTTTTTATTTCCTTTCAAGATACTTTTTTTTTTTTTTTGGCTGCACTGCATGGCATGTGAGATCTTAGTTCCCCAACCAGGGATCCAACCCACGCCCCTTGCACTGGAAGGGCAAAGTCTTAACCACTGGACTATGATGGAAGTCCCCTGAAGATATTCTTAATTTCATTGGTTTGTGTCTACCCATCATGCTCCTGGGCTCAACTGAATATCCCATCACACACGGGCAATTCTAGCCCCCAGCATACCAGGAAAGGGCACAGCCTTTGAGATTGTTCTGTGGATGACATGTACAATCATGGTGCGATCCTGTTCTTTCCTTTTTCATGCCATCTGCCATCAATTCACACCAAGATTTTTACCAATTTACACTGAGTCTTATCCCTAAGATATTTAACAGAACATAAATTCCTGCTGGTAGAGGGAAGAAAGTAAAAGATAAGATGAATATTTTAAGTCTTGGATTATGGAGAAACCTATCATATTTTAGTCTTCCAATACTGGATCAATGAACCTTGTACGCATGTATTCCAAATTATGTAAATGGGTTATTATTTTAAAACTAGAGAGTTATCTATTGTTTTGCATTCTTTCTGTTATCAGCATTCAACTTTTCCCTATAATTTTATTACACCATCACTTTCACAGTATGGCTGTTCAAACTGCATGTGCTACTTCGCTCAAATTAGACCCACTTAGCAACATTTTTAAGAACTAAAATTGTGCTGAAACGCATTTACATCAGCCCTCTCATCTCATCTTTAGAGAAACCGGCAAACAACTCTATTGTACCAGTTTTCAAAAAATATTTCTTAAAGCAAGCTTTGGCAAATTAGATAATTACTAAGCAAAAACAATATGGGGCTCAACATGATGCATTAACAGTTTCTAATGTTATTGAACTGAACGACAAGAGAGGCACTTTGTTCTTACTTACTTGGCAGACAATTATTCTTTGCTCCAGCAATACTTCATGTGCATACTTCCAAGGAAGACTCATGAATGCAAAGGTTCATTAAGGGAATGAGAGAATCGATTGTAAAATGGAAAAGGCCGGGTGAGGTCATATTTCAAAGAGATGAATATGGTACACTCCATTATGTTGTAATCAGCCCCTCTCTTTCATTCCACAAACTGTCATAGTTAATCCTAATTTTTAAAAAAGGAAAAACAATTCTTGCAGTCTTTGGACCACCTTCACCCTAAAGCCAGGGAAGGAGTCACACATGCTGCAGGCATTTTCCATTCAACGCCATCCTTGGAGTCCACCAAACCAATGTTCGTGACCATTTTTCTCCTTAATAAGAAAAACATTCAAATGCTACTATTATTGCTGCCCTGGCAAGCCACACTTAACAGATGGTACTTGCCCTGTACATGACACTTACAACATCAATCAAGACTGAATTTTATCTCAATTTATTATGGTTGCTGTCCAAATGAAAAAATGCTTATATCGTAAAAATGTCTTGCAATATAAATGTGCTAATGATGTAATCACAGGTTTCAGGCAAAAAAAAAATCCTGATTTGGGTTAAACATTTGCCCATCCTTCCTCCTAAATTTTTCATTGAGGTTAAACATAACAAAATAATGGAACCATTAAGAGGAAATGCTGGCACAAAGCAGAAGTCACATGTTAAATATTTTATATCTTTATGAGGGAGCTTTATTATATTTTCCTTCTTTAAGAAGAGAGTTGATATTTCCAAATGATCTGCGATAAATGACTTTAATTTCACTTTCATTTAAGGCTCATCTGCAATTTTTTTTTACCCCTTGAAACAACCATTCATCAGGGAGCAACACTACCCAGGCTATTAGTCTGGAATTTATCCTCGGCCACAGCTGTTGGCTGGCAGAAGCTCCTCTGGGTCCTACTCAGATCCCACTGAGCTTCTGTCCCCAATTAAGGGGAGAGGAGAGGAAGATGTCAAGAGATGCTTTTCACCAATGGCAAAGAAAATCAGGCAATGTTCTGCCTCTCACATGACTGACCAGTGACTGGATCTTTCGACAAACAGCCCAGCAGGTTTCTCAAGAGGCTGGAAGGTCTGGGAAATAAAGTACCTATTCTAGGCTGCAAAATCTTCTTCAGTGGTTCTCAAACCTAAGCATCTGGAAAGCTTGTTACTCTTTCCATTCCAGAAGGTAAGGCCAGCTTCATGATCATGGGAACTTTTGGCACAGGGCCTCCTGCTTGGTTTAAGGCTCTTCTGGTTTTGTCTTGAAATTTTAAATAATTTTTGAACTAAGGGCTCCACATTTTCATTTTTCAATGAGTCCTACAAATTAAGTCCTGGTCCTGACAGAAGTTCACAGGTACAGCAGAACTGACATTTCTAACAAGATCCAGGTGATACTGCTGCTGCTGGTCTGGGGACTACACTTTGAGAACTACTGCTAGAAGTCAGATTGCTAAATATTTGATTTTCCAAGCCATCTCAAGAAAGAGATGGTCATGAAACATAATTCTGGCCAATGAATTGTGAATAGAATTCTACTAAGGACGGCCTCCCTTCCTGCACCCACATAACCCTTCCAAAAAATAGATTCTCCATTGTTCCCCCTGTCCTTCCTGCCTGGAATGCAGTGGTAGGGCCTGGCAGCACAGCAGCCATCTTGCAACAAGAGTTAAAGCTGAACATGTTGGAGCAGATTTCTACCCTAGGGAAAGGAGGAATTCCTAGGAAATAGAGCTGACCAAAAAAAGAAATCTGTGTACTACAATTATTATGTAAAATGCAAACGTGTAAAAAAGTATTCATCCCAAACCTTACCAAAACAAAACACTGTCAACAATTGTGCATTGTGCCTTCTGATATTTTCGTTCTATACAAAGGGTTATTTTTGGACATTGCTGTGATCATACTGTATAATCCTACTGTATATTAGATTTTGTATCTTAATGTAATCATAGAAATAGTAATTACCAAGGCTGTTGTCTAATTGTACTTATCATTCTCATGATAAAAATGTTCTGAAATTGTTTGTGCTTCACCGTTTGCAAGGCTATTTCACAAGCACTTTCTCACTTGCTGACAACAATCCTATGAGTTGGGCATGAGAGGGAGCAAGGCCCCAGTGCAGTGATGAAGCATCAGAGCTACAGAAACGTCCAAGGGTGCCCAGCCCACCAGCTAACAGAGCAGGCACCCAAACTCTGGGCTTGACTCCTAACCCCATACCTGTCCACTCCAAAGGGAAAAATAATCTCTTTTCAAGGTCATACAACACCAAATAAGCCATGAGGTCTAAAGTCTTTACTTCCTCTATTTGTCCAATGAAGGAAGTTGTACTAACTTTTCATTTTCCCCTAGTTCTAAGAGATGCCTCTGGGAAAATAAAGAGGTTCCATAATGAGCATGTGCTGGAAGTCTGAATTCTACAAATTTCTTCTTGGCAATTCACAATGCAAATTATAAAGTAAAGGTTCTTAAAAGCCCTGTAGTTATTTTCAAGTTTTGTTTAAACCAAAATTTGTCAAAGTTATTTGACCATAGAAGACTTTCTTCAAGGAAAAAAACTCATCAAAATTTCTCAGCACGTGGTGTTCTATGGTTCTGTTGTGGTATTTTCTGGATAGAAGCCCCTTCTGGTTTTAAGATTTTATTGAGTACAAGAAATGGAAGACCCAGAAAAGGAATGACCACATCAAGTTATCAAGTATTAATTTTGTACCCAAAACATTTTATCGAAATAAATATATAGTTTTTAAATATAGTTTTATATTTTTAATATACTTTTATAGTGTATAATTATGGCCTTTGTAAGGATTAAGAAACTTGGTCACTCAATGTCATGAAATTTTTATGAAAATAAAAGTGGGGTATTAAATCCAGGAGCACTCTTCCCCTTTACAAAAGCATTAATTCCAGACAAAAGAAATTTCTTTTGAAAAATGCCATGATCAAGAACTACATGTTACCCAAAATTAATAGCCTTAACTTGAGTTGCAGAAATCACCCTGAGCATTTTACTCCATATATTTATTTTACTATTAGGTTTTTCAACGAAGTTCACTTTTGTCCCATTTAACTGAGTTAAACAGTTATGCCTAAGGTTAGAAATTATGAAATTATGGATACGAACAACTACCCCAAATGGCAATGCCCTGCTTTATGAAGGAGGAGAGATAGGGCATGATGCTGGCTTTACACGTTTATTTAATTAGCAGCAGTCTAATTTAGACATAAGTGTCAGAGACAGACATCAGGGATGCCAAATCAGACAGCCTCTGACTCCCAGCCATTTTCCACGAGCTCAACTTACAGACAACAGCTTCCCATTCAGACAAATTGAGACGTGTTATTTTCCTCGAAGTCTGGCCAGTGGTTGGATGTGAAGGGTTAACTTCTGGGTGAGTTCAACGTGTGCGTTATTTTTCTGGGTCAGTTTCTATAATAGCTCAAATTCTGGTAGGAGACATATCTAAAATTGAGGTTTATCTTTCCATTCTATGAGTAAATATTGCTCCATGTTAAATTCATCAGTCATTCAAAGAAGTCTAGGTTATTCTAGCAAGCTTTGGAGAAATACTGAGATAAGCAAGAGGGAGGGTATGGACTATACTCTTTAAAGTCCTTTTTTATTATAATAAAATGTGCATAACAAAATTTGTAACTTTAACGATTTTAAGCGTACTCTTCAGTGATCTTAAGCACATTCACCATGCTGTACAACCATTGCTACCACCCATCTGCAGAACTTTATCATCCTAAACTGAAATTCTACCCATTAAATTATAACTCCCCACTTGTCCCTCCCCTCAGCCCTGGCAACCACTATTGTACTCTCTGTCTCTGTCAATCTGACTGTCCTAGGTACCTCATATAAGTAGAATCATACAATATTTTTCCTATTGAGTCTGGCTTATTTCACTTAGCATAATGTTCTCAAGGTACATCCACGCTGTAGCATGTTACAGAATTTCATTCCCAATTAAGGCTGAATAATATTCCATTGTATCTATATGACACATTTTGTTCACCCATTCATGGATATTTTAATCGTTTCCACCTTTTGGCCATTGTGAATATTGCTCTTATGAACAAATATCTGTTTGAATCCCTGATTTCACTTATTTAGGGCATATACCTAGGAGCTGAAATGCTGGATCACATGTTCATTCTACATTTAAATTTTTTGCTGAACTACCAGACTGGTTTCCACTGCAGATGCACAATTTTATATTCCCATCAGCAACAAACAAGGATACCAATTTCTCTGTATTCTCACCAACAACTGTATTTTACAATAGTCATCCTAAAGGCTTCACTGTTTCCTTTAAAAGACCCAATTGTAGGGAGCAAATGGGAGAGAGATAATTAGTATATGGAAAAAGAAAAAGATGTAAATTTCCATTAATCCATAAGCGCATTTTAAACATTAACACTTAGATAAATAAGCCTTTTTTTAATCTGTAGCACTGGTTCTCAAAGTGTGGTCTGTGGATGCATGTTCTAGGACTCCACCCCAGACCTAGTAAATCAGAAACTTTGGGGGTAGAACCCAGCAGTCTGTTTATATGAGCCATCCAGGTGATTCTGATGTGCAAAAGCTTAAGAACCACTAATCTAGGGCTCAGGATTACTAAGAAGCAGCTTGTAAAAAATGCAATCCAAGTCTACCTGGGAGCTGCCTATAATCTAAATAGACTGATAAAATCAATTTTTACTCTACCTATTTAATGAATTAGCTGTGTAATATTAGTCCACAAGATTCTGAGCCCCGGTTCCTTTATCATAAATCACTGAGTATACGATCCAGCAATCCTACTCCTGGGCATATATCCAGACAAAACTATAATTCAAAAAGATACATGCACCCCTATGTTCACAGCAGCCCTATTCACAATAGCCAAGACATGGAAACAACCTAAATGTCCATGGACAGATGAACAGATAAACAAGATGTGGTACATATATACAATGGAATATTACTCAGCCATAAAAATGAATGAAATAATGCCATTTGCAGCAACATGGATGCAACTAGAGATTATCATACTGAGTGAAGTAAGTCAGAAAGAAAAATACAAATCCATATGATATCACTTATATGTGCAATCTAAAATATGACACAAATAAACTTATCTATGAAAGAGAAACAGACTCACAGACATAGAGACCAAACTTGTGGTTGCCAAGGGGGACAGGGGTGGGGGAGGGATGGATTTGGAGTTTGGGATTAGCAGATGCAAACTATTATATATAGAATGGATAACAACAAGGTCCTACTGTATAGCACAGGGAACTATATTCACTATCCTGTGACAAACCACAATGTAAAAGAATACCAAAAAAAGGTATATATCAATATATGGATAACTGAATCACTTTGCTGTACAGCAGAAATTAACACGACATTGTAAATCAACTATACTTCAATAAAATAATTTTTAATTTAAAAAATAAATGGTTCAGTAAATCAAAAAATTCTTTGCATTCACAACATGGCTAACTGGTGCAAGAGGCCTAGCTTTCAGTCTGTCTCAGCTTTTGACATGCCTTCCTCACACTAAGCGTAATCATTTCTAGCTTCTGATTTAAAGTGAGAATTACACAACTCTTCCTTTCACTTGGACACTTAGAGGCCATTGTAAGGTTATTAATTGGCCTAATTTCAATATGGTTGTGTCTCAGGGAACAGGGAGGCCCGAGGGGAGGAAGAGAGATGGGAGAATGGCCCATCGGTGGAGCAATCAGAACACAGAGAACATACGACCAAGTTAGCTGTCTTACATGGGTACAGTTTGTGGCACCTCAAAACAATTACAATAGTAACATCAAAGATCATTGATCACAGATCACTATAACAAATACAATAATAATGGAAAGGTTTGAAATGTCACAAGAATTATCAAAATGTGACAGAGAGGCACGAAGTGAGCAAATGTTGCTGGAAAAACTGTGCTGATAGACTCAGGGTTTCCACAAACCTTCAATTTGTGAAAAATACAATATCTGCAAAATGCAATTAAGCAAGGTATACCTGTACGTCTCACTGGCAGAAGGAAAAGCCTCTCTATATATGTTCTTCAGCTCAGTTTAAATGACAGTCCTTTGAGAAGCTTCACCAACTCTCCTCTTTAACCCACACACTTAGCTCAAACCTCTCCTATAATTTGTACCATTTTGTTTTGTCCTCATTGGCTACTGGTCTCCATAATGGCAAGTACTACATCTTCCTTATTTTTGTTTCTCTAGCATCTAACATACTCTTAATATATTGTGGTTACTCTACAAATATGCTAAATAATTGAATTCTCTTTCTTACTGATATAATTTTATCATTGCTAACCAAAAGCAGACTAAGTCACAGAACTTTCTGAATAATTATCACCGAAAAGCACAGGCTTACATTTAGTAGACTAAAACTCCCTTTGTTCTTGCCCGTTTGAAGTCACTGGTTTATTTGAAAAGCAAATGAAAGTGTTATAAACATTCTTCCTAGAAAATGCACATGACTACATGCATAAAAGCAATTTTTTGTACGCAGGTATTTTTATTACATTAGGGGAAGACATTTGGGGTAAAAAGGTCTATTGTATTCATCTCTGTCTTGTAATACCTTGCACAGAGTGGGTGGTCAAAAAATTAAAGCTATGAATAACTTCTTGAACGTTTAGGTGAATACCAGGCAATCCATTCTAAACATTCCTTTTATTCCTCTATTTTGAGATTGTGTTTACTTAACAAATCTGGGCAACCATACGTAAATGTTGTCCTTCCTGAAACAAAACTCTCCCAGGGACCACCCCAATGTTTGTCAAGGTTAAGACAGCAAATGAATTAACATGATTCAGGTGCACATTAATCCCATGTGATTGGTGAGAAACCTTTGTAAAGCTGTCAGTAAGCAGGTGTCCCACTACTGGAGCTCAAAGGCTCTCCCCTTAGGCAGATATGGAAGGGAATCTGGCTTGATAACTAAATGTCACCCTGGTGCTGTATGTGTGTGGTACAGGAAACAGACAAAACTCTGTTGAATCAAGCTACTCTGAATGTGGCCCCTCTGCAGACTCAGAAAACAGCAACCTGAATGAAAAGCAGTCATCACAAGATCACTGACAACATGGTATCTGGAGAAAGTTTCCAATCTCTAACATCTGACTACATGTCATGTTAGACCATCGACTGAATTTAACATCATGCTTTGGATGTGCATCTTTTATATTTCTTTAATGGAATATATTACACATGAATCCATGCTGGAAAAAAAATACAGAGGTAACTACCGTCCCTTGCCTTTTACAGATAAGAAAGCACTTTCAGCAATTTTCTCTCTAAATCTTTGGCAAAGTCATAATCCCTTGATTTGGGGGGTCACCGATTCCTCTGAGAAGGCAATGAATGTGTTTTGGTTATTCTCCCTGGAAAATGCTTACTGAAAAACTCACGAAAAACACACATTTTGCCTCCTGGCTTATGTTGCAAAGTTTAATTCAAAGTATAACTTTAAAAAAATGCAGAGAACATATCTTAAATCTCAATTAACCTAGCCTCCTCTGTCAGTCCCCTCCATTGGGTTGGTGGAGGGAAACAGTTGACCAGTTTATACCACCAACTGGAGTAGCTTTAACCAGTCCCTAGGGATCGTATTCAGCTCCACTTTATAACAATATACCATCTCTCAGAGCACCCTCAGTCTTCCACCTCCAGCCTATTTTCTCCCTAGGAGAGCATCAGGTGCAAGATTAGGGAAGGCCATCCACATTCCTTTCTTCCTAAGATGACATTCAAGTGAATTAGAGAAGGTACGTCACTTTCTACCTATCTCAGTGTGGATGAGTCAGGCTCCTTGGGGACCATGTCCTAGTCCAGCTGGCTACTTCTAGCCCTGGAACATCCCCTGCTGATGTGCAGGGGATGGCTTAACCCATCACCTGTCTCCCCACAAGTTCTTACTCCCTCAGAGGTCTAGCTGGGCAGCCACTGGGCCTGGACCAGTCTTCTCAGAAGGTCTCTACCCCTTCATGCTAGTGATGCCCTCTGACAAGCTCTCAGCCACCATCTCACCCACTTCTATGGGTGCATCTCCAGAATCAAGGGTGACTCAGGAAACCTGAGCCCTAGAGGTGTGCACCCAGCTGTGAGCAGCCTGGGAGGTGGTGCTCCCCTCCATCCTCTGTAGGTCAACAGGTGGAAGCTCTGGCTCTGTCTTTACTTCTTCTCTACTCACCTATTCTAGAACATTTGACTGTTTTTTCCACATTTCTCTTAGGCCAGAAAATGGTTAGACTTTTCTTTAATACCCCTGTATCTGTTCCTGTTGCCTGACTTTTTTTCACTATTAAAGCTAATGTTTAATTAGCCATAAAGAGAAATTCTGATAAAGGCAAATGATCATTAGCATTAACTTTATGTTACAGGAATGGGGATGGGTAAGGAGTGGGTAATATTTACTGGATGTTTACCATATGCTGAGAAATGCATATGAAGCATTTAAAATAGTATCTCATGATACCCACAACTAACCCATAAGGGAGGTGATATTCTTTTTCTCACTGGGGAGATGGGAAAACTGAAGCACAACCAGGCTAAGTACCTCGCCCAAGACCACTCGGCCAGCAAGTGGACAGACAAGATTCAAGTGCAGGCCGTCTAAACTCCAGAACCCACAGTGTTAACAGATACATACCACAGACCACCTCTAGCATGACTGAAACACAGCCTTGCTTTGAGGACAGTCAAAATCAAAGATAGAAACATGTGCAGATAGAGACTTCAAAGGTAAAATGTCATGCAATATCATCGAAAATTAAAATGTACAGTCCTTGGTAGGGTTACTTTTTTCCATTCAGTACTTCATTTGCTTAAAATCAAATTTTATGGGCTATATTGGTCACAACTTTGCCAACAGATTCAAATGCACTGAGTTTTTCCATGTTCATTTTAACCTTGGTGCTACTTTACTCACAAGGGTTAAGTCATAGTTTACCAAGGCTGCTGATAGGCCTCCATCCCAAAACCCCCTTGTTATCCCCATTTTACAGATGAAGAAATGGAGGCTCAGCAGGGTTCAGTAATGTGTCCAAGGTCACACAGCTGGTAAGTGAACCCAAACTCAAGCTACATCTGTCAGACTCCAGAGCCCCCAGCATCATGCAATAGTGCTGAGGCACCTACACAAACAACGGAACTTTTCTTCAATAACAAGAGCAACTCTGCCCAGCAACTGATACCCAGGTGCGGTGCATACACAACATAGCCTCCAGGGTAATCTGGACCACGCCCCCATGAGGGGATCACATGGCGGCATCATTGGCGATCAGAGACTGAAACTCGCCTGTGTCTGCCTCTGGCTGGCCTTCTTGCAGAACTGGACACCTAAGGACAGGTCTGTGGACGAGAGGGAGCCATGCAGTCTTGCCCACCGTCTCACCAGTAGAGCTGACCGCTTGACCCCGGTACAAAGCAAGAGCGGCCGCACCAGGGCTTTCTCCCCTCCTCGCCAATCTCCAGGGGTCAACAGCAGCATTTTCCATCGTCACTTTCCATTTGGTCAAGGAAAGTGGCCAGCCCCATGAGCCAAGAGGCAAGACTGGGAAAAGCCCTGGGTAACGAGGACCACTGACAAGTCGATCTGAGTTCAGGAACAGGCACTGGGGATGCCCAAGTGTGAAACAGTCCCAGAGCAGGTACTTGACTGGTGACCTGACCTCTTGCGGTCAGCACTGGCTTCTCTGAAGTGGGCTGAGGGGTACTGCAAGCCGCTTGCGAGACTAGGAACCCCGTTATTGCTCCGTCCTCCTCCGCTGGTGAGGTGAATCCTGGGTGATTCTCTATCGACCTCGACCAAGGTCCCAGGGGCTCTCCTCCTGGTATCAGCATAGAACACCAGCCACCGTGGCGATCTGGAGAGTACCCCATGGGGATCTCTCGTACTTTTAGCCCTCACCTGGTGGGAAGTCCGAAAACTCCTCCTTTTTGGTTGAAAGGAGGAAAGAGAAGATCCTGCCACTCCCTAAAGGACCAGAGAAGTCAAGAACTAACATGGCTAAGCTGCTCTGGCCCGGAGGCACCCCCTCCAATCTCCTGTAGAATATTCTGATGGAGGAGGGACTATCTAAAGCATGGGTCACTACAAATTCAAGGGGGACCCCCAGTTATATGAGTATAAGCCCATTGGACGCCTCCTTTTTGAGTCTTTTGAGGAATTCATTAACAGTTTGGTGCTGGTTCCAAATTTCCAGAACCAGAAATCTTACTTGGCTCGTATCTTTTGGCATCTGCGTGCCAACAAATTACTCCAACTACCCCCTCAGTAGTTGGAAACAAATCCCTACACTCTGAAAACAGAACGTCTAAGGTACTGGAAACCAAACGTCCACCATACTGAAGGACAGTTCATTAGGGTGCATCCGGCAGAACTGGAAGTTTCTAGGGTATTGCTCCCTGACCCCCAAACATGTAATCTTCCTGTGTAACACAGCCTGGCCCTGGGAGATGGGGAAAGTTGGCCCATCAATGCGTCTCTAAGTTATGTTGCTTCGGATTGCCCTGCTCCACATGCAGTAGCCCCAAGGGGTAAGTGAAAGTCCAGTGCGTTTGAACTCGTGGATGGTAAACCCATTCCCCAAGCCCGAGAGAAGGGACACCTTAGCCCCCTTGAAATGGAACAACTCAAGAGTGCCCTCCAGGTGACAGAAACCATGAGAGCCCTCACGGAATACGGTGACCAGCTGCCACCTGCATCCAGCCACCTGGCCCTCCCCCATCTTTGGGCCAGGAGACCAGGTGAACCTAAAAACCTGGAAAATGGCAGCTGCAAGGTCAGCTCACTGCTGAGTGTGACCGACGCCACCTGGTGACCCTAACCATCCATCTCTGAAGCTGCAGGGGTCACTCCGTGGGGACAGCACACTCGAGGGAAGAGGCCCCCGAGCCCCAACTTCCAGAGATGGAACCTTGGGCAATGGCCCCCTGGACCATTCGTGTGAACCCCTCTCTGATCTGAAGCTTCTCTTCCGAAAAACCACCAAAACGTGACTGGCAACATTCAGGCCGCGGCAGTGAGCCTCGGCGTCAGGGCACCCTTCCCCGCAGGCAAAAATTATGTTCAGTTTGAGGAGAAATCTGACATGTGGCCATGACTGGCTAACACTGGGTCCATGCATCCTAAATTATCTGGTGTCCTTTGTCTCTAAAAGTTCAGACAAATGGTGGGCACTCAGGGACACGAGCAGTCAATGCTGAGGCCTGGTGACCGTCAAGCACATCTAAGGGCAGCTGGAGGCAAGTTCCGCTCCTGTCCCCGCGGAAAGAACACCGAAATCAGCGGGAAGCAGTTCGGAAGACGGACCTTCGACCCTCAAGAATGAGGGGCCGGACGGAAGTCACAGGAGAGATTTTTCACCGGCAAAGTCCACTAGCGATTCCAGGGGCATGTGGGTAATACAGTAAAGTCTCACCTTCATTTTCCTCTGGTGCTTGGTTCACCTTCACTTGCTCACAGGAGGTCGCGTGCAGAGGCCTCACCCCCGGCCCTTCAGACCAGCGTTCCCAGCGCGAAACAGCTGTGCCAACACCTCAGCTCGTGACCGTGCGCAGAAGCCGCGCAGCACACTCAATTCAAGATGGCGGCGGCGGGCCGTGTGCAGAGACGCTGCGCCAGCCTCGCGACGCCCCACGAGAACTCCGTCTCCCCCCTCCCCACTGACGAGATCCCTAGAAAGCAGCCCCGCCCACGGCCTGTCAGGGAGAGCTTGTGCTCTAGGGCGCGGCTCCTACCTCTCCATGTTCTGAGCGAAGGATAAAGCTTTCCCTTGCCTCTGGAAGAAACGAAAATGGGTCTTGAGTTTCCTGGAATTCCTCTTCCGTAACTGTGAGAGACTGAGCTAAGGATCTTCAACCTCAGCCACGGTGAGGGACTTGACAAGGGAGAAACGTGAGCAGGCAGAGGCTCAGCACCAGCTGGGAAGAGGGAAGCGTCACCAACCCTCTCCTTGAACCGCTGTGGTCAGCGCCCGCAAGGCAACTGCCAAGGCCAGTGCTGTAGACCACAGAAGAGTGATGACAACCTGAGAGTCCATCCACAGAGGAATGGATAAAGAAGATGTGGTACATATGTACAATGGAATAGTACCCAGCCATAGAAAAAGAATGAAATAATGCCATTTGCAGCAACATGGATGGACCTAGAGATTGTCATGCTAAGTAAGTCAGACAGAGAAAGACAAATATCATATGATATCACTTATATGTGGAATCTAAAATAGGACACAAATGAACTTATCTATGTAACAGAAACAGACTCACAGACATAAAAAACAAACTTACGGTTACCAAAGGGGAAAGGTGGAAAGGAGGGATAAATTAGGAATTTGAGATTAACATACACACACCACTAGATATAAAATAATCAACAAGGACCTACTGTATAGCACAGGGAACTATACTCATTATTTTGTAATAACCTATGATGGAAAATAATCTGAAAAATAATATATATATATACACACACACACACACACACATATATGTAACTGAATCACTTTGCTCTATACCTGAATCTACCACAACACTGTAAATCAACTATACTTCAATAAAAAAATTTTTTTGAAAGATAAGTGCCACCCATCAAAAAAAGAATAACCTCTCGGGAATGAAAAGAGTGCATCCATGTTAAGACAGAGGTAAACGATAATCACACCTAGGTTACCCTAATTCTTCACTATTGTCATCTAGTAATGCAGAATTGTTATAAACGTAATTACTGTGTGTACTACTGATCACACAATAATATTGAATTGGCTACACAAACATTTACTAGTAAAGGTTTTTTCACAACAATCCAAGACACACTTTTGAGTTCAGATACTTTTCTTACATTCTTACTCTTAGTCTGAAGGTAACGTCTTTGAATGGTATCCCCAAATTCTCAACAACCCTTTTAATAATATGAAACTTTTCCTATTTCCAGAATCCATTTATATCTTGGACCACATGTTTAAAAAAAAAAAACCCTCAAAAAATCAGAGTTTGTATCCTTATTGCAGATACACACACACACATATATATATATATATTAAGAGGTAACTAAATGCATTTGGAGAGGGAAGAGAGAGACACACACAACCCAAACACTAGTAGCAGATATTGAAAATTTTAAAACATTCTTAGCAAATATTTCCTATGAAGATTTCAGGAGCACCAAAATTGCAAACTAGTACCATATAATTTCATCAACATAAAAATTTCTTCAGAAATAGTAAAAATTATGATTTGCTCCTGTTATTTCTTGAACTGATTTTCACCCCTGTAACAAACATAAGGTAATAAAAAATGTAAACACTGCAGTAATTGGAGGTTGAAAAAACATGGCTTTTCCAAAAATCTTGACTGTCTCTCCTGCTTTGTTTCACCAATGAAAAACCTAGATTTGAATGCATGCAGTTGACTCTCTTATGAGTGAGATTCAACTGCCCAGGAAGAATTACTCAAAGGAAGCAAGGCTCCTAAAAGAGGTGATGATGGTTTGGGTGATAGCACATACATCAGCAGCAAAAGGAAAGGAAGTAAAAACAAAGAAAAAGGGATGTCAGCCCGAGGATTGTGATGAATCCACATTTTGTGGGTTGGATCGTGTGCAGTGAGCTCTCACGGAATCTGGCACATGGCTGTCGCAGCCTGCCCTCAGCAGATCATCCCCCACTTCTATTTGCAAAATTCTCAATAATTCTATTATCCAATTAGAGAAGGAAATACACAATATTATCAAGAGGAAATTAGTCTGACAGTTGCTGTTTTCCAGTTAAATAAGATCCAGGACTGTCAGCTGAAAAGTGAGGTGAACTTGCTAGGAGTGAAAGTTGAACTTCAGGCCTGCTACAGTAACCCTACACAGCAGATTCAACTACAAAAGCTGAAACAAGAATATGGGCACCTTCCACCTCTCTTATTCTACAACCGCCTCTCATCTGTGCCCATAATATACAAAATACCAGACTGTTTTATACCCATCAGTTGATAGCCCTGCTATTCCCATTGTTAGAAATAACACAAAGCTAACATCTACTGAGCACTTAGTATATGCCAGAGATACCACAATTCCCAAACAATGTGCGGGTTAGATCCTATTACTTACTATCCTTATTTTACAGATTAATTTTTTTAAAAAAGCATGCATGTTAAGTATTAGATTTCCAGCACTTAAATCCAACTTTGATCACAGGGCCTTAGCTTTTAGCCACTAGGCATGGTTCTTAAAAAAAAAAAAAAAAAGGTTGGGATTACCTGGGTTCAGATTCCAGCTCCACCACTAGTACCTGTTTAAGTTACTGTACTTTTCTGTCCTCAATTCTCATAGGGTTGTGGTGAGTGTTTATCAAATTAATATACATGAATCATTTGCTTAGCACGTACTGAAAACTACCAAGTATTTGCTATTACCCTTATCCTTGTTATTGTTATTATACTTTGAAAAAGAAATTCTTATTTTATGTAGAACAGCCTATCTTTCAGGTTTCAGGATGTGTGGAAAGGGTCATACCTGACTATTCTAGTATTTCTATGCAACAAGGGTGGAAACATTTTTTATCCGAAAAATGAAGATCCACGGCAGGTTAGT
This sequence comes from Grampus griseus, assembly GCF_964374135.1. Classification (NCBI taxonomy): domain Eukaryota; kingdom Metazoa; phylum Chordata; class Mammalia; order Artiodactyla; family Delphinidae; genus Grampus; species Grampus griseus. Next base: position 1,915,645 of record NC_138998.1, read on the forward strand.
CGCTGAGTGTCACGTAATTATAACAGTATCCAGCACATGCCTGTATGCCATGGGCAATCAAGCAGTGAAGATGGGCCAGGCAGTGACACAGTACCGAGGGGTCAAGGTCCAGATAAAGCCCACTGAGTTACGCTGCCTCACTCCCCACTGCGCTGCCCTCTCCCCCGAGGCAGTCAGCTTTCTCTTGCAGGCCAAGAGGGCTAACACCATGGTCAGTCCACTGCTGGCAGGACCAAACCCTGCCCAGCTGCACAAGTCAAGGACATCCTCCTCCCAGGAAGCAGCAGGGGTCTGTCACAGGGCAAAGACTCAAAGGAAAACATCACATATAATCTTCCAAGACTGAACCAGGAAGAAAAAGAAAATATGAACAGACCAGTCACAAGTAATGAAATTGAAACTGTGATTAAAAACTTTCCAACAAACAAAAGTCCAGGACCAGAGGCCTTCACAGGTGAATTCTATCAAACATTTAGAGACGAGCTGACACCCATCCTTCTCAAACTCTTCCAAACAATTGCAGAGGAAGGAGCACTCCCAAACTCATTCTATGAGGCCACCATCACCCTGATACCAAAACCAGGCAAAGATACTACAAGAAAAGAAAATTACAGACCAATACCACTGATGAATACAGATGCAAAAATCCTCAACAAAATACTAGCAAACAGAATCCAACAGCACATTAAAAGGATCATACACCGTGATCAAGTGGGATTTATCACAGGGATGCAAGGATTCTTCAATATATGCACGCAAATCAATCAATGTGATATACCATATTAACAAACTGAAGAAGAAAAACCATATGATCATCTCAATAGATGCAGAAAAAGCTTTTGACAAAATTCAATACCCATTTATGATAAAAACTCTCCAGAAAGTGGGCACAGAGGGAACCTACCTTATCATAATAAAGGCCATATACAACAAGCCCACAGCAAACATCATTCTCAATGGTGAAAAATTGAAAGCATTTCCTCTAAAATCAGGAACAAGACAAGGATGTCCACTCTCGCCACTATTATTCAACATAGTTTTGGAAGTCCTAGCCACGGCAATCAGAGAAGAAAAAGAAACAAAAGGAATACAAATTGGGAAAGGAGAAGTAAAGCTGTCACTATTTGCAGATGACATGATACTATACATACAGAATCCCAAAGTTACCACCAGAAAACTACTAGAGCTAATCAATGCATTTGGTAAAGTAGCAGGATACAAAATTAATGCACAGAAATCTCTTGCATTCCTATACACTAATGATGAAAAATCTGAAAGAGAAATTAAGGACACACTCCCACTTACCACTGAAACAAAAAGAATAAAATACCTAGGAATAAACCTACCTAGGGAGACAAAAGACCTGTATGCAGAAAACCACTGCTGAAAGAAATTCAAGATGATACAAACAGATGGAGAGATATACCACATTCTTAGATTGGAAGAATCAATATTGTGAAAATGACTATACTACCCAAAGCAATCTACAGATTCAATGCAATTCCTATCAAACTACCAATGGCATTTTTTACAGAACTAGGACAAAAAATCTTAAAATTTGTATGGAGACACAAAAGACCCCGAATAGCCAAAGCAGTCTTGAGGGAAAGAAATGGAGCTGAAGGAATCAGACTCCCTGACTTCAGACTATACTACAAAGCTACAGTAATCAAGACGATATGGTACTGGCACAAAAACAGAAATATAGACCAATGGAACAAGGTAGAAAGCCCAGAGATAAACCCACGCACCTATGGTCAGCTAAACTATGACAAAGGAGGCAAAGATAGACAATGGAGAAAAGACAGTCTCTTCAATAAGTGGTGCTGGGAAAACTGGACAGCTACATGTAAAAGAACGAAATTAGAACACTCCCTAACACCATACACAAAAATAAACTCAAAATGGACTAGAGACCTAAATGTAAGACTGGACACTCATCTACAGACACTCTCACCTGGGAGGTCACATGAGGCTTCTGCAAGCCCCTCTTCTCAATTAAGGATCAGGTGAGCCCATCTCAACTAAACAACCATCCGTGGTTTGTACCATGCTCAGAGGACTCCAATGAGATGAGTGACTCAGCCCCTCGGGCAAGGGATGAGCAGTGTTAATTAGAGAGGCCAGATGGACCCAAGCTACAAATAGAAGACAACAAATCCAGGGATATTTCCATGCTAAAATTTGCCTTGCAGACAAGAAATCCCACCAGAGGCTAAGATAGGGTGGCCCAGCCTTAGCCGTGGCTAGCAGGGAAGGTTCACAGAGAGCATGGGACTTGAGTTGACTGTGAAGAAAAGGAGTTGTTGGCCAGATAAAAGTCAGCAGTACCCTAGCACAGAAGCTCGAATCTATGTCAGCAAAGGAAGCTAAAATCATGAAGTTAAGATCACTCTTGAAAAGCCCCTAAACCACTTGATAAAGTACAAATATAGAGGACAGTTTTATAGCACTACTTAATGTATACCTATATAGCTCAAATTGCTTACATTAAATGCACACATGATACAATGTCACTGTAAGGAATTTCAGACTGGTTATTTGCAACATCATTCTGGCTTCTCAAAAGTCCAAGTACAAGAGCATTCTAGGCATTGCCGACTTGGCTTCAAAGAGAATTTTTCTCCATGTCCCAAGGTCTCCAAATCTATACTTTAATCTTATTTATTTATTTATTTACTTTGGCTGCTTGGCTTGTGGGATCTTGGTTCCCTGACCAGGGATCGAACCTGGGCCACGGCAGCAAAAGTGTGCAGTCCTAACCACTGGACTGCCAGGGAATTCCCTATACCTTAATTGGGTATCTTGCCCAGTTCTAGTTGTCCTAACACTAGGTCCTGTCACCCAAATTTAGGATCCTGAGGTTTCTGCCCAGCTCATTCTGAGGTCAGTGATTTAGACTACACTAAGCCATGCAAGATTGCATTCATTCTAGAGTACGATTGTAGGACCAGATCTTTAAAACAACGTGCGTTAGAATCCACAGCTCTCCATGGAACGTCTTCATTTAATAGAACCACTCAAGGTTTGTGACAACAGTAAGCTCATACAGTCCAACCATAATTCTGACCCCAGTAAAATGACCCTGATCAAAGGCCTCACAATCTTATTTGAGCAACTCCATTGACCAACTGACAGTTCCCAAAGGCAGGCATCCCCTTTCAGGCACACAGAGTTCCTTACAAATTTCTTCCCTGTCTAGCAAGCCAAGGTCTGTCTGTCCCTCTCTCATGGATCCTACTTGAACCCTTTGAGGCCAGCAGTCGACCTCTTCTTTTTTAAAATTAGGATGAGTGCATGGTCTGTTTGCTCAGTGCAGTCCTTGTATACGATGGCTGTCCCCACTCAATCATTAGTACTTCCTTCCTTTTACTCACGAAGGTGCCCTGCTGGAAGATCAATTATATACTCATCCTAATATAACAGGTCTTGACCAGTTGGTAGGCTACCTAAGTCTCCTTTCCTCCCAGCTAAACTTTTCCAGAGCCTTCAAATAGTCCACCTGGCATAAGTTCTATAAGCTTCCTGTTTTCCTCTTTTGAATACAAGCAGTTGGTCTCTGCGTGGGTTTGGGGAAAAGATGACAGATCTCAAAGTTTCCTGTACTCTGTAAATGTGTTGTTTTACACTGACAGACACTTAACATCTTGCATTCAGCTTGTAATATTTTCTTTCTCGTAATAGCTTCCGTTTCTATTTTTGCAGAGACCATTTGGGTCTATCTACTCTTCAGAATGGGATTCCCACAAAGAGTCAGCCTGTCATTGAGGTCAAAGGCAACATTAGACCCCACTCAATGGTATATAACCATTGACAACAGTTCAAACTATTTGAATAACTTCACAAGGGGGCTTCATAAAGAAATATAGAAATAAAAATGACAGCACAATAGAGACTGAGAGTCAGAATGCAATTCATCATGAAATGTGAGGAACCAGCACTACACCAGAAAACTCAAGCCCAAATCTACTATCACTATGTTGCTGCTATTTTATCTTTAGAGACCAGCTGGGGGGTGGGGGGTGAACTGTGCTATATAACTTAGGAGAGTTTGGGAATGCTCTTTTGAAATTTGTGCCCTTGGTATTTCCATCCTTGCCCATGTATGGCTTTAAAAAATAAATCTACATACTTTCCTTCAAACTAGTCCTTCACAAAATGTACACTGAGTAGAGCCCCTGAACACCTTCGTATTTCAGTCTGATGAAGCGCACAGCACTGCCCTTCCACCCTCGCCTTTCCTGGAGAATCAACACTGTCTCACTGACACATTTTCTTTTCAGCCGACCCCATACGTGGCATTCACAGGACACTAACATTAACATTTAATAGAGTTTGCGGGCATAAAGCACTTTTATGGACACCTGCTAGAGAGCTTTATTTTCCTTAAAACTTTTATTAAAGCTGTTACATTTTTCTGCAGTGTTTTATGTGACTTCCTGTAAATGATTATTGTATTGCGTTAAACACAACAAAATCACTGGTGTCAGGTAACTAAAAAACTATGTGACCAGACACTTGTCACCTATTTAGAAGGGAGAAACAAATCTAACGGGACACAAAACTACCTAGTTTTGCTGGTAAGGATAATAAAAATTAAATAGCCATATAGGGCCTGAAATGAGAAATTTGATATGATGATACACAGATATAAATGAAATGTAAAAATACTAGCAACTTACACAAAGATCATTGATTTTTTTTCCCTCTGATTACAATTTCAGTGATCTGAGTATATTAGGTACTTGTTTGCTTGCGATGTGTTTTATTAATGCTCTATATCTGACATCCAGTTTGGAAATCAATGCTTATTTCATCATTTTTCTCTGAGGGGTTCTATTATTTACAATTGATTTAACAGGAATGAAAGGCTTACAATTAACAAGACTCAGTGGCTGACACTTCGCAGGTGAAATACTGAAATTCAAAAAGTGAATTAACTTAACCATCACCAAGACTGATGGTTTGATAATTTTCTGCACCATCTAATGTATTTATAATTAGAATGTCAAAACAATAGTGTTCCTGCTCTGCCCTCTTTCTTGATTACTTCACTTTATAATATTTAAAAGTCTGTTTGCGGGGGCTTCCCTGGTGGCGCAGTGGTTGAGAGCCTGCCTGCCGATGCAGGGGACACGGGTTCAAGCCCTGGTCTGGGAAGATCCCACATGCCGCAGAGCAACTAGGCCCGTGAGCCACAACTACTGAGCCTGCGCGTCTGGAGCCTGTGCTCCGCAACGAGAGGCCGCGACAGTGAGAGGCCCATGCACCGCAATGAAGAGTGGACCCCGCTCACCGCAACTGGAGAAAGCCCTCACACAGAAACGAAGACCCAACACAGACAAAACTAATAAATAAAAATAAATAAATAAATACATAAAAAGTCTGTTTGCTTCATAGACCACCATTCCTTTGAGTTTAACAGTGTTCCTTTAGTAGCCTAAAAAAATACCACATTATGACTGTGGAAAGTCTGGCTTCAATCATGTCCAAGTAAATATGTATATTTCACCTCTGGTATCAAAGGAATAACGCATATAAAAGGATATAATTATTAGAGGTCAATGTAAATATAAAATGAAACTTACTTTTGGAAAAATATCAATTAAAATGACTTCAGTTGCAAGTTTTAAAAATTCAGATTCAACTGACTGACTGAATTAAGATTTATAAAATCTAAGTTTAAAAAAAAAAACAGGGTTTAGTTCCCAGGGTTGGTTAATTCCATGGTCCCACAATGGCATAAGGACTTATGGTCTCACTCTCTTTCTGCTCTGCATCCTCAACTTCAGCTCCCCTCGGTGCTGCCTGCAGTTCCAGGGAACACAATCCACGTCAACACCATCCATTAGATGAGAACACTATCTGTCCTTGTGTTTTCATAGTAAGGCAACCTTTTCCAGACATCTTCGGCAGTGAAGTCTCTCCCTCAGGTCTAATTGGTCAGAATTCTGTCATATGTGCATTTGTCAACTCAGCATTCGTCAGGAGAATGGGAATGCCAGTGTTGGGTAAACATATGTCCATGAGGAGGAGGGTGGAGTTTCTGAACAAAATGGGCATTCGGCCAAAGAGAGGATGTGGAGAATGAGACACGAAATATTTTCAACCAGGTCCTTATCATACAGGCAGTAGATAGTAAGGATATTTTCCCCCTGGAAATCTTATCAGTTCAAGAGGAACCACAAGTATTCTGACACCAGGAGCTCCCCAATAAACAGTACATGCAGATCATCTTACAGCAGTGGTTCTCAACCAGGTTGATTTTGCACCCTACCCTGCATTCCAGGGAACACTTGGCAATGTCTGGAGGTATTTCTGGTTATCACAACCGGAGAATACTAATGGCATTTGATGGGTAGAGGCCAAGGATACTGCTCAACATCCTACAAAACACAGGATAGTGCCTGACAACAAAGAATTATGTGGCCCCAAATGTAATAGTGCTGGCATTGAGAACTTCTGACTTAAAGCAATCCTCACCATTGATATACCCAACTACCCTTTCAGAGCTTCCAGTCTGCCTGTTTCCCACTGTAACTCATAAAACAGTCAACCAAGGCTTTTACCATGTATGCAAGGAAAGCACTGAAAATGGAAAGTAGAGAAGAAAGCAAACAGAGAGAACAAAAAGGGCAACGTGAAGGAAATGTGTCAGGCGGGAAGAAGAAAATTTTGAAAACAAAATCCAACTATGTGCTATTTATGAGGGACACACATAAAGCACAGAAACATTTTAAAAATGGTAGGAAAAGACATACCAGGAAACTACCAAAAAAACAAGAAAATTGGTCTAGCTATATTAATATAGACAAAGGGAGACATAAGGACAAAAGTTTGACTTGAGCAGTTATTACGAAATGATAAAAGACTTCATTCACCAGGACAAAATAACAATTCTAAACATGTATGCAGCTCACAACATAGCCTCAAAACACTCATTTTGTGCCTTTCTTTACTGTTCTCATTCTGAAACCTTGCACATATACTACTTTTATTTTCCTTTTATGTCAGCAGGGGGCTGTCTGGGTGGTAAATTGGGCCATTTTCCCTCTCATTCTGAATGTGTGTCTGTGTTATAAAAATACCTAGTATATGATATATTTTGAAAATTAAATAAGAAAAATCTGATGATATCTTTAAAAGCTGATTAGAGAGTCCACATGCATCTTGGAGGCCTGTAGAAAGGTAGATTTCCCATTAACAGGCCCTCAATCATCACTACCTATAAGTCTTCTTTCAACCCTAGCTGTACTTGGCATTTTGGCTGCAGTCTTGTGGTCTCATTGGATCAACAGCTTTACCAGTGGACCTTTAGGATTTTGCAGGGGAGGTTGAAGTCATTGTAATTGTTCCTTTTACAGACTTTCAATAAATCTTCTTATTTCAGCCACAGCTGCGCTCCACTTTTTAAAGGTTCCTGGGACTTTCTGTGTCTTTCTAGAATTTTAGAAAGATTATGTGAAGGTTCCTGGGACTTTCCTAAGTCTTTCTAGAATTTTAGAAAGATTATGTGAATTTATATATTTAAAAAGTAAAGTTACTTTCTTTGAAAAAAATGACTAAATCAGATAAAATTTATTATGACTAATTTCAGATGTTGCAAGGAAATGTATCAAAACTTTCCAGTTTAATGTATTTATCCTTTTTGAGATAAATGGTTCAAAGGAGGGTGCTAAGAATAACTGTGCAGCTAAGGAATGTTTCCTTTTAAACTGAAACAAACAGCTTTCAAAAAATTGTATAGGTGTTACTTTTACATAGCACATGTAACTATTAAACATTCTTCCAACTCAGGGCACTGCTAAAAAAATTAGAGGAAAGGCATATGATAGAACAAATGCATTTGCATTTAGTAGAGACATATATTGTCATTCCAATTTGTACTATTAGCTCTCAGTCCTAAATATTCTTATTAATATTCCAAGATAGCCTCAGGGTTAATAAAATTATATTTCTCTTGCTTACTATTTTATGATAAATTTATGTAAATTTTGCTTCTGAATATGCTTATGCCTGGGAATGAGATTATACATTGTAATTCTTACATCAACCCATAGCAATAAATACTTGATAAATAAAATACTACTGTCTAAATTTCATTTTTCTAATTGGCACTGTTTCTATTCATGAGAAAATGTTTTCTCATGTGTGATATGTTTTGGTAAAATATAACTTGGCTAGTTTTATGTTTCCAAAAGCTAAAAACTTCCAGTAGTGGATTCTTAAAGATACACATTTTAAAAATTGCAATAGAATTAAGACTTTGGTTTATACTACATGAGGTGTTTGAGAAATAAGGCTTGTACAGTTCAGAAGATCTACAGCTCCAGTGTATTATGCGTTAAAAAATTAAATGTTAAATGCTTGCTAAGTAATATGTTCACAGATGCAAACATTTCAGATTTGATTAATGTTGGATATACTTCATGATTCTGAGCTGTTTGTGGTTCTCTCCTTCACAACAGTCACACAACACAACATTGTTACTGTAATTTATTTTTATTGGAATATAACCCATAATAATTGAATTAAATAAATGAGAAAGACAGGTCTTCCTTTTAAGAAAAATTTTGAATTACTAATCATAGAAAAATCACCATTAAGCAAACACTCTAGTAATGGGGGTTTTCAGGCAAGTTCCATCAATAAATGGATGCTAAAATTAGTAGCTGAAAGTTTGAGGAGAAACAGGATATTTGCATAGCCCAAGCTACTCATTAATCTCAAAGGGAAAAGTGTAACTTTATAGTGGAGAAACACATCAGACACCACCTAACCAAGTGCTCCAAGTTAACAGCATCATCATCAGTAATAAGACATATTGGCATCATGTACCCCTGATATGATGCACTAAAACGGGCACATCACTTCTATGGCATTCTAGTCAAAATACGTAACCTCAATGCAATCTCAAGTTGTCAGATAGCTCCAAATTGAAAGATGTTCTAGAAAATAACTGACTAGTACTCTTCAAAAGTGTTAAGGGAAGATTGAGGAACTGTCACAGGTGGGAGGAGACTAAGACCACACGTCAACAGAATTGCAGTGTGGGATCCTGGGTTGTGCTCTGGAACAGCAAAAGGACAACTGATAGAATCTGAGCAAGGTCTGAAATTTTCTTAATAGTACTGCTTAATGTTATTTTCCTGGTTTTGGTAATTGTGCTATGGTTACGTAAAGTATTAATATTAGGGCAAGTTGTTGTAAAGATATATAGGAACTCCCTGAAATATCTTTGCTACATTCCTGTAAACAGAAAATTCCCAGGGTTTTGTCTGATTGTTTCAAGGAACAAAGTCACCAACAGCAGCAGTTAAGAAGCCATGCATGTGTGGAGTAGATCTGGTGAGTGGGGGAGAGAGATCAGAACTCAGTTTTAGACCTGTTAGATTTGAGATATCTGCTAGTCATCCAGGTAGAGGGGCTAAGTTGCAGTTGGATATCCAAGTCTGGCCTTCTGGAGAGGGGTCAGGGCAGAAAATATAAATTTGGAGATGTAGGCATAAAAACCCAGAGATCACCAAGAAAATAAATTTTGAGAAGAACAAAGATAGAGATAAAGATAAAAGAGAAGAACTAGAAAGCTACCTGAAATGGAGTAAGGAGGAAACCCAGGAGAGAGGTGGTGGTGAGGGGGGCCTAAAAAGCCAAACACGAGAAGTGTATCAAGAAAGAGGGCCTGGGGCTTCCCTGGTGGCGCAGTGGTTGAGAGTCCGCCTGCCGATGCAGGGGACACGGGTTCGTGCCCTGGTCAGGGAAGATCCCACATGCCGCGGAGCGGCTGGGCCTGTGAGCCATGGCCGCTGAGCCTGCACATCCGGAGCCTGTGCTCCGCAACGGGAGAGGCCACAACAGTGAGAGGCCCGCGTACCACAAAAAAAAAAACAAAAATAAAATTAATAAGCTGTGTTCACCAAAAGACACCACAAAGATAGTAAGATATGTTTAAAACTGGGAGTATATATTTATAAAACATATCATTAATAAGGAATTAGTCTACGGGATATAGAAGAACTTTTAGAAATCAACAGAAAATATCACAGGTGTTTCATAAAAGGTAAATCACAAATGTTCTTTGAAGATGAAAAGATACACAACCTCATTAGTAAATTAGGTAAATGCCAACTAAAGCCATGAGATATTTTTCCACACCAAGCAAGTGTGGTAAAATAAAGTTTAGCAATACAAAGTGTTGGTGAATATGTAAATCAACTGAAATACTCATATACACAATATACTATTTTTTTCACAATATACTATTTTGACATACACAGAAACAAGGGAATAATTAACACAAATCTCAGGGAGTGCTAAGGCTGTGTTACAAAAAGTGGCAGAGACAGTAAAAAGGTACACTAGGGCTTCAAAGGTGATGACAACATTCTGTTTCTTAAACTGAGTGTGGATAATGGAGGTTTTGTTGTATGTATTATTATATATTTTGCTCCTGGATTATTTTATTATTGATTACTCCAGGTTTTATTATTTTAATTTTATTTATTGCTGATTACTTCATTACATTGTTTGTTTCATTATTTTGTCATTGAGTATATTTTTTATATTTCTATAGTAAAGAGATATTTGTATTTGTTATTTGGTCTATTTTCAAATATTTTATTTACTATTTTATTATCTTTTATATACATTCTTCCATATATTAAGCTTCATGACTATAAATTGCCCTGAAAAAGTAAACAATGGAAATTTAACCCACAAAGCAGAATGAAAATCTCAGCTAAAACTCTTCATTATCTCAAAGCAGTTAAAGAACAAATGAACTCTCTGAAACAAGAATACGAAGAAGGAATGCAAGATTTCAAAAAAAAACATAAGGAAATTTTCTATTGAAAATTTAGCTAGCTTAGCTCTGAAAAGAATGGAAGTGAAAGACAAAACTATTACAGAAATGAAATCACACTAAATCAATCAGACAGGCAGAGTAAAAAAGTTAGCAACTTGAAAAACAGGCTGAGAGAAACTGAGCAAAATAAAATTAAGGTATTAAAATGTAGAAAAAGATTACTGATGTCTAAGTCAGATCAAGTGTATACAAGAAATGCATACATTATATCATTAATAAAGTGAGGAATATTTAAAGGATTTTTTTTCTGAAATAAGGGAAGGTCTGAACCAAGAAATGAAAAGGGTATAGTGGGGGGTGTGTGGGGGGGAGTGATATGGAATAAATAATCAACACTATGGCTATCTTGGTAAAGTCACCAGGTTTCAAAGGCAAAACAAAAAATTGATAGGCCACCACAGGGATGAATACAAAGACAAATATATTCTGGGTCGGAAATTTAATTACTGCAGTGATGACAATTCTTCCTGAACTATAATTGTAACTCAAATTTGATTCAGATCTTCAAGTAAGGAAAAAAATAGGCAGGTGTGAATAGCCAGGAAAATGCTGAAACCGACAAAAAGTAATAAGAGGGACTGACACTCTCAATTATTAAAGTATTATTATAAAGTTATAGTAATTAATGAATCAACAGACACACCTATGGAACCAAATAGAGAAACCAGAAATAGACACAGATAAGAGCAGGGGTCCCCAACCCCCAGGCCACGGACTGGTACGTGTCCGTGGGCTGCTAGGAACCGGGCCACACAGAAGGAGCTGAGTGGTAGGCGAGCAAGCGAAGCTTCATCTGCCGTTCCCCATCGCTTGCATTACCGCCTGAACCATTCCCCCTGCACCCCTGCCTCCACTGTCCATGGAAAAATTGTCTTCCAAAAAACCGGTTCCTGGTGCCAAAAAAGGTTGGGGACTGCTGGATTACAGTATCTCACAACAGCTGGCAAAAGATGGTTTGCCAAATGAGAGATTTAAAAATAAGATTTTATATCGGCAAAGAGGAAGTAAAATAAGTACTTCCACACATCACTGATAGCAATGTAAATTTCTCTACCTTATCTGGAAAATATTCTGTCAGTATGAAGGAAGCTCCTTTTTTGACTTAGTGATCCAGTGGTTCCATTTTTAAGAAGACATCTTAAAGGAATAATCACTTTAAACACAACTATGCTTATTGCTTATTTATGAAATATGAAAATTAGAAATATTTTTATGCCCACAAAAAGGAATGGTTAATATGTGCTACTGTACATCTTTTTTTTCCCAACATTTTTATTGGCGTAAAATTGCTCTACAACAGTGCGTTAGCTTCTGCTGGATAACAAAGTGAATCAGCCATACGTATACATATATCCCCATATCTCCTCCCTCGTGCATCTCCCTCCCACCCTGCCTATCCCACCCCTCTAGGTGGACACAAAGCACCGAGCTGATCTCCCTGTGATATGCAGCTGCTACCCACTAACTATTATACATTTGGTAGTGTATATATGGCCTTGCCACTCTCTCACCTCATCCAAGTCCACTCTCCACGTCTGCATCTTTATTCCTGTCCTGCTCCTAGGTTCTTCCCAACCGTTTTTTTTTTTTACATTCCATATATATGTGTTAGTATATGGTACTTGTTTTTCTTTCTGACTTACTTCACACTGTATGACAGACTCTAGATTCATCCACCTCACTACAAATAACTCAATTTCATTTCTTTCTATGGCTAATAGTCCATTGTATATATGTGCCATACCCTCTTTCTCCATTCATCTGTCGATGGACACCTCAGTTGCTTCCATGTCCTGACTATTGTAAATAGTGCTGCAATGAACATTGCGCTACATGACTCTTTTTGAATTATGGTTTTCTCAGGATATATGCTGAGTATGGGATTGCTGGGTCGTATGGTAGTTCTATTTTTCGTTTTTAAAGAAACCTCCATACTGTTCTCCACAGTGGCTGTATCAACTTACATTCCCACTAACAGTGCAAGAGGGTTCCCTTTTCTCCACACCCTCTCCAGCACTTATTGTTTGTAGACTTTTTGATGATGGCCATTCTGACCACTGTGAGGTGATACCTCATTGTAGTTTTGATTTGCATTTCTCTAATGATTAGTGATGTTGAGCATCCTTTCATGTGTTTTTTGGCAATCTGTATATCTTCTTTGGAGAAATGTCTATTTAGATCTTCTGCCCATTTTTGGATTGGGTTGTTTGTTTTTTGGATATTGAGCTGCCTGAGCTGCTTGTATAGTTTGGACATTAATCCTTTGTCAGTTGCTTCATTTGCAAATATTTTCTCCCATTTGGATGGTTGTCTTGTTTATGGTTTCCTTTGCTGTGCAAAAGCTTTTAAGTTTCATTAGGTCCCATTTGTTTATTTTGGTTTTTATTTCCATTTCTCTAGGAGGTAGGTCAAAAAGGATCTTGCTTGATTTAAGTCATGGAGTGTTCTGCCTATGATTTCCTCTAAGAGTTTGATAGTGTCTGGCCTTACATTTAGGTCTTTAATCCATTTTGAGTTTATTTTTGTGGATGGTGTTAGGAAGTGTTCTAATTTCGTTCTTTTACATGTAGCTGTCCAGTTTTCCCAGCACCACTTACTGAAAAGACTGTCTTTTCTCCATTGTGTATCCTTGCCTCCTTTATCAAAGATAAGGTGACCATATGTGCATGGGTTTATCTGTGGGCTTTCTATCCTGTTCCATTGATCTATCTTTCTGTTTTTGTGCCAGTAACATACTGTCCTGATTACTGTAGCTTTGTAGTATAGCCTGAAGTCAGGGAGCCTGATTCCTCCAGCTCCGTTTTTCTTTCTCAAGATTGCTTTGGCTATTCGGGGTCTTTTGTGATTCCACACAAACTGTGAAATTTTTTGTTCTAGTTCTGTAAAAAATGCCATTGGTAGTTTGACAGGGATTGCATTGAATCTGTAGATTGCTTTGGGTTGTATAGTCATTTTCATAATGTTGATTCTTCCAATCCAAGAAAATGGTCTATCTCTCCTTCCGTTTGTATCATATTTAATTTCTTTCATCAGTGTCTTATAGTTTTCTGCATACAGGTCTTTTGTTTCCTTAGGTAGGTTTATTCCTAGGTATTTTATTCTTTTTGTTGCAATGGTAAATGGGAGTGTTTCCTTAATTTCTCTTTCAGAATTTTCATTGTTAGTGTATAAGATTGCAAGAGATTTCTGTGCATTAATTTTGTATCCTGCTAATTTACCAAATTCATTGATTAGCTTTAGTACTTTTCTGGTAGCATCTTTAGGATTCTCTATGTATAGTATCATGTTATCTGCAAACAGTGACAGTTTTACTTATTCTTTTCCGATTAGGATTCTTTTTATTTCTTTTTCTTCTCTGATTGCTGTGGCTAAAACTTCCAAAACTATGTTGAATAATAGTGGCAAGAGTGGACATCCTTGTCTTGTTCTTGATCTTAGAGGAAACGCTTTCAGTTTTTTACCACTGAGAATGATGTTTCCTGTGGGTTTGTCATATATGGCCTTTATTATGTTGAGGGAAGTTCCCTCTGTGCCTACTTTCTGGAGTTTTTTTTTTTTTTACCATAAATGGGTATTGAATTTTGTCAAAAGCTTATTCTGCATCTATTGAGATTATCATATGGTTTTTCTGCTTCAATTTGTTAATATGTTGTATCACATTGATTGATTTGAGTATATTGAAGAATTCTTGCATTCATAAGATAAACCCCACTTGATCATGGTGTATGCCTTTAATGTGTTGTTGGATTCTGTTTGCTAGTATTTTGTTGAGGATTTTTGCATCTATGTTCATCAGTGATATTGGCGTGCAGTTTTCTTTTTTTTGTGATATCTCTGTCACAAATCAGGGTGATGGTGGCCTTGTAGAATGAGTTTGGGTTGTTCCTCCCTCTGGTATCTTCTGGAAGAGTTGAGAAGGATAGTAGGTAATAGCTCTTCTCTAAATGTTTCATAGAATTCACCTGTGAAGCCATCTGGTCCTGGGCTTTTGTTTGTTGGAAGATTTTTAATCACAGTTTCAATTTCAGTGCTTGTGATCGGTCTGTTTATATTTTCTATTTACTCCTGGTTCAGTCTCAGAAGGTGTGCTTTTCTAAGAATTTGCCCATTTCTTCCAGGTTATCCATTTTATTGGCATATAGTTGCTTGTAGTAATCTCTCATGATCCTTTGCATTTCTGCAGTGTCCGTTGTTACTTCTGCTTTTTCATTTCTAATTCTATTGACTTGAGTCTTATTCCTTTTTTTCTTGATGAGTCTGGCTAATGGTTTATCAATTTTGTTTATCTTCTCAAAGAACCAGCTTTTAGTTTTATTGATCTTTGCTACTGTTTCTTTCTTTTTCATTTATTTCTGATCTGATCTTTATGATTTCTTTTCTTCTGCTAACTTAGGGGTTTTTTTGGTTCTTATTTCTTTAATTGCTTTAGGTGTAAGGTTAGGTTGTTTATTTGAGACTTTTCTTGTTTATTGAGGTAGGATTGTACTGCTATAAACTCCCCTCTTAGAATGGCTTTTGCTGCGTCCCATATGTTTTGGGTCATTGTCATTTATTTCTAGGTATTTTTGATTTCCTCTTTGATTTCTTCAGTGATCTCTTGGTTATTTAGTAGTGTATTGTTTAACCTCCATGTGTTTGTATTTTTCACAGTTTTTTTCCTGTAATCAATATCTAGTCTTATAGCATTGTGGTCAGAAGAGATACTTGGTACCATTTTAATTTTCTTAAATTTACCAAGGCTTTGTTACTCAAGATATAATCTATCTTGGAGAATGTTCCATGAGCACTTGAGAAGAAACTTTATTCTTTTGTTTTTGGATGAAATGTCCTATAAATATCAATTAAGTCCATCTTGTTCAATGTGTCTTTTAAAGCTTGTGTTTCCTTATTTATTTTCATTTTGGATGTTCTGTCCATAGGTGAAAGTGGGGTGTTAAAATCCCCTACTATTATCGTGTTACTGTCAATTTCCCCTTTTATGGCTGTTAGCATTTGCCTTATGTATTGAGGTGCTCATGTGTTGGGTGCATAAATATGTACAATTGTTAGATCTTCTTCTTGGATTGATCCCTTGATCATTATATAGTGTCCTTTTTTGTCTCCTATAATAGTCTTTATTTTAAAGTCTATTTTGTCTGATATGGAAATTGCTACTCCAGCTTTCTTTTGATATCCATTTGCATGGAATGTCTTTTTTCATCCCCTCACTTTCAGTCTGTATGTTTCCCAAGGTCTGAAGTGGGTCTCTTGTAGACAGCATATATATGGGTTTTGTTTTTGTATCCATTCAGCCAGTCTGTGTCTTTTGGTTGGAGTATTTAATCCATCTACATGTAAGGTGATTATTGATATGTATGTTCCTATTACCATTTTCTTAATTGTTTTGGGTTTGTTAATGTTGGTCTTTTCCTTCTCTTGTGTTTCTTGCCTAGAGAAGTTCCTTTAGCATTTGTTGTAAAGCTGGTTTGGTGGTGCTGAATTCTCTCAGCTTTTGCTTGACTGTAAAGGTTTTAATTTCTCTGTCAAATCTAAATGAGATCCTTGCTAGGTACAGTAATCTTGGTTGTAGTTTTTTCCCTTTCATCACTTTAAATATGTCCTGCCACACCCTTCTGCCTTGCAGAGTTTCTGCTGAAAGATCAACTGTTAACCTTATGGGGATTCCCTTGTATGTTATTTGTTGCTTTTCCCTTGCTGCTTTTAATATTTTTTCTTTGTATTTAATTTTTGTTAGTTTGATTAATATGTGTCTTGGCATGTTTCTCCTTGAATTTATCCTGTATGGGACTCTCTGTGCTTCCTGGACTTGATTGACTGTTTCCTCTCCCATATTAGGGAAGTTTTCAACCATAATCTCTTCAGATATTTTCTCAGTCCCTTTCTTTTTCTCTACTTCTTCTGGGACCCCTATAATTCGAATGTTGGTGCATTTAATGTTGTCCCAGAGGTCTCTGAGACTGTCCTGAATTCTTTTCATTCTTTTTTCTTTATTCACTCTGTGGTAGTTATTTCCACTGTTTTATCTTCCAGGTCACTTATCCGTTCTCTGCCTCAGGTATACTGCTATTGATTTCTTCTAGAGAATTTTTAATTTCATTTATTGTGTTGTTCATCATTCTTTGTTTTCTCTTTAGTTCTTGTAGGTCCTTGTTAAAGGTTTCTTGTATTTTCTCCATTGTATTTCTGAGATTTTGGATCATCTTTACTATCATTACTCTAAATTATTTTTCAGGTAGACTGCCTATTTCCTCTTCATTTGTTTGGTCTGGTGGGTTTTTACCTGGCTCCTTCATTTGCTGTGTATTTCTCTTTCTTCTCCTTTTCCTTACCTTACTGTGTTTTGGGGTCTCCTCTTTGCAGGCTGCAGGTTCATAGTTCCCATTGTTTTTGGTGTCTGCCCCCATGGGTAAGGTTGGTTCAGTTGGTTGTGTAGGCTTCCTGGCGGAGGAGACTGGTGCCTGTGTTCTGGTGGGTGAGGCTGGATCTTGTCTTTCTGGTGGGCAGGACTGTGTCCGGTGGAGTGTTTTGGGGTGTCTGTGAACTTAGTGTGATTTTAGGCAGCCTCTCTGCTAATGGGTGTAGTTGTGTTCCTGTCTTGCTAGTTGTTTGGCATGGGGTGTCCAGTACTGGAGCTTGCTTGTCATTGAGTGGAGCTGGGTCTTAGCATTGAGATAGAGATCTCTCGGAGAGCTCTCACCGATTGACATTACGTGGATCCGGGAGGTCCTTGGTGGACCAACGTCCTGAATTCAGCTCTCGCACCTCAGAGGCTCAGGCCTGAGAGTCAGCCAGAGCACCAAGACCCTGTCAGCCAACGGTTGGAGAAGATGGGCTATGGGTTGGGTGTCAGCCACTGCCCTGTTGTAGCTCCGTCTCAGCTGTCTCCAAAGGTCACCCAGATACATTGGGTTATTCCACCATTCCTCAGAACTTGCACATGCCAGTCTGGGATTTGTAGATGTCCTCCTGATACTCTTCATTGAAATACCTTGCATTCATGGTGGTGAGAGATATGCTAATAGTGTTGGTTCTCTTCAATTCAGAGACTGGGACAGTCTGAGCCTTCATGTGGCCAGTCAGGAGTAGCTGGCCAATGGTCGCAAAGTGATAACATGTCAGATTCCAAGAAGGCTTTCTGCAGCACCTGAGCAGTAGTCCCAAGCAGTTGCTCCACTCAGCTGCAGCACTCTGACCGGGGAACTTGGTGGGACCCTCAAACGAGGATTTCTGCCAGCCCTAGAGCCTGATTTGTCCACCCAGGCAGGGAGCTGAGGACAGCATCTCCCAGCCCCGTCTCACCAGAGGAGCTGACACCTGGAAGCTGTGTGGCCAACAGCACAGGAACTGAGAGGTGGGTGGGCAGGGCTGACAGCCTCCCGAGAAAATCCAGAATCATGTGGAGGGTTCCTGTGCTATCGCCCAGGTGGGGGGAATTAATTCAGAGCTGAGGCTGAGAGTAGTTCCCACCCACCCTGCCTGGAAAGCCTCTGTGTTACTGTACTTCTATATGATAGAATATTATGCAGACATTTTTTTTTAAAAATCACAATTTCAAAGAATATTCAATGACAGGAAACGTTCTTGCTTAGAGAACTGTTGACTTGCAGTATGATTCTAATTTAGAGGAAGGAATACATTAACAAGTATGTGTATATTTTAGAAAGCTGGAATGTTTTGTGAGTGATTTGTCTTCTCCTTTGTATTTTTTTCTCTATCCTCTAAATGTTTAACATTTGGACACGTTATAATTACTTAATCAAAAGAAAATAAGGGTTAAACTCAAATTTCTAAGGATTGTGAAGCATGATTTTAGTTGGTTTAAGAAAATTTCTTATTTGTGCAAAAGCCATGTATTCTAAACTCTAAACATGTACTTTGCACCTCCTGTTAAGATCAACATATTTTTCCAACATTTTCACTTTTCCACTACTTCACACAGATGACAAAGTTCATCAGATTTCTAAAACAACCCAGGAAACAATATTATATAAAAACTCACATATGCAAATAATTGCAAAAATTTGCACTTTTAATTGTATATTTAATGTAAGACATTTAAAACAACATTTACATGAGTGAATAAAGGGCTATGCCTTATTAAGGATCATTCCGTTTCTTGGACAAAAGGGAAATATAACATGAAGTGTTGATTTCTTGCTTCATAGAAACAGAAAGTAGCCACAAATGGAGTTAACATAGGAAGTATTTTGACAATGATTCACTTGTTAAAAGCCTTATCAGTCTTATAAATGGATTAAACTAAGTTTAGCATCATTTTTTATAGATGTGTTTCTGAAGTGTCTTCTGTTCTTGTTGTGTATTAAATGAATTCTTTTGCTCTCAAAAACCTAGATTTTCCACATCTAGACAATATCATCAGGCTGTATCTTAAAAAAGGCTAACACCCACATGTAACACATGCATTTAATACTGTTTCAGTGAATCATCATTGAAGAGATTGGATTTTGAGTGCTAACTCAGCCCATCAAAATTATTGTAATTTGGTAGTTCTTACAACACAGATACCTAGCCCCATTTTCTCTGCAACCCATCCAGAGATAGGGAATTGCATTTTCCTCAGTAGGGATGAATTGTCTCAAACACAGATCACTTTAACAGGCACCTGTATGTACTCTCACAGTGAGTACTTTGATCCCAATGGGAATCCTTATTTGACACTTGACTTGGAAATTTGCCCAGTGGTAGAGTTGATTGTAATGGCAGTCAATAGAAGTGTCCCAAGTCTATACTCATTCACTTGGTCTTTTTGTAGACTTTTCTTGAGGGAATTCTCAAAGTTGATTTTTCAACTTAATGAACCCCTAAAGACATAGCAGGACCCAAATACTGTGAGCAAACACATCTGAAAAGGGTCCTGAGGCCCCGTTCTGAGTTGCCTGGACACTGAGCCAGCTCCCCTGGTGCCAGGAAGGGGAGTGCACCCCAAATCAGCTTCCAGTGACACCACTGGCCTGACCTTGTCATGCTCCCTTCCCTGTACATGGGAGGAATAGGCAGCTTCCCTGGGGCTTTAGGGTTTCCAGGCTGTGGGCAGCTGGCTTTCCAAGACCACTCTGAATAGCTGCTGCCCCCAAACCCAGTCTGCCTGGTGCTCAGCTTTTCTGGTTATTCTTCCCTGAGAAGGTTGTCTGTCAGCTTCCTCTGGAAAAGGAAGCACAACAGGGAAGAATCCTCTGCATTTGGAACAGAACTGTGACCCACAGCACATCTGGGTGGGTGAGGGAGGTCGGGATCCCACATGGCCCCTCCTCTTGCGACTCTGTAAGTTCTACCTTTCCCCACAGTGTCTATTTCTGAAGCCACACTGGGGGACATTGTGGAATTCATCTTGAAGCACGATGCAGGAGAAGAGGCAACTCACAAGGGCCTTGACCTCCATCACAATGCGTCAGGAGCTGGTTTCCCTATACAAACATCAGACTGATGGTTTACGAGATGGCTATGCTGGAGTAGGTTTTAAAGGATGAATAGGAGTTGGGGTAGAGTGGATTTGAGAGGTGGACTTGAGAACTGGAAGAGTGAGTCATGCAGTGGAAAATTTCATACAAAGGCCTAAGGAACGAAACAGTTCATTGAGTACCTGGACTTACAGGCAGTTGAGTATTGATGAAACAAGAAGTATGAGAAAATAGAAGGGGATGAAAAGAGGAGAGGTAGGCGGGGATCTGGCATGAACGGCCTTGAACATCAGCACAGGAATAAGACTTCATCCTAGGGGACAGTGTTCCTCCAGTTGGGGTCTGCTAACCACCTGAAAACCCAGAGTCCCTATGGAACTCAGGACCAATGTTTTTCTTTTGAGTGTGTTAGGGGCAAGTTATACTATCTAGAAATAGTTTAAGGAGGGGAAAAGTGGTCATCTTAATATTTGGCCCATTCAGGTATAAAAAGGAAGGTTTCACAGGAGTTTCAAAAAGAGAAGTGTAATAGATAGAAACTGCCTCGGGCTACACAAGTCAGACCAAACTCACAAGAACCTCAAAAGAAGGCAAACCAATACCAATTCATGTTGCAAAAGACAATTTAATACTCAGTATTATCATGTGTCATACCAATTTTATGTGAACTTAGATTTTATCGGAATTGTATCTTTGTATTCACTCTGGTCTGGTTTTATAGTTGCACAGGAGAATATATCTAGGTTTACAATTGTATGTATTAACCTAATGTATGATAAAAATAAAATCAACCAGGGAGGGGGTGGTGGAGGGAGTAGGGCTATGAGAGCCTCAGTGTAGCATGGGCTCTGCAGACAGACTGCTTGGGTTCAAATTCTCTTCAAATTCTCATTCTACCACCTTCCTGCTGTATGACATTGTCATCGAACCTCAGTTTGCTCATCTGGAAAATGGGGACCATCAAAGTTCCTACCACACTGGGTCATTGTGAGAATTCAGTGAGTTCATGCTGAAGTGCTTGGCACAAAATAGAAATAGCTCATACTGATGTTATGTGGTCGTCATCGCTGTCATTTTCTTGGGACCCATAACTTACTCAAGTTGATGAAACATATCTGTAGGTAGGCAGACGGCTCTAAGAACTTGTCGTGTTACAGATAGATGTGTATTTCTGAAAAATCTTGTCATCGAATAGACGTGATGGAGAGGAAAGGAGAGATTTAATACCTATTTAGGAGATAGAAGTGAATGACAGTGATTGAGAACACTATTCTATGAGTCTCTTCAAAGCGTGCTTCATGGACCAGCATCCCTTGGGAACTTGTTAGAAATGCAAATTCTCAGGCCCCTGAATCAAAAACTCTGGAGGCAGAACCCAGCAACCTGCTTTCACAAGCCCTTCAAATGATGTTGCGGCTCTGGCACAGGAGTTGATAAACTCCTGTAAAAGGTCGGATAGTAAATATTTTAGGTTTCGCAGGCCACAGGGCCCCTTTCAAAACACACCTCGAAATGTGTCATCATTTACAAAACCACATGCAGGCTGGATTCGGCCAACTGGCCATAGTTTGTGGACCCTTGCTTGGGGATACTGATGCCAGTGGCTGAGGCACTCAATAAGAAGGAACAAGGCTGAAGGGTAAACTAAGTCTGGGTTTGAGATGGTGAGCTTGGGGCAGTAATGAGCAATTTGCAAGCTTGAAGGAAACAGCTTTAAGATACAGATTTAAAAGTCAGGGTAGGAGGCTTATTTAAAAGGTGGGAGCAAACGACACTGCCCACGAAGCACGTGAGGCACAAGCAGGGAAGATGCCACGACGGCATCCAGAGGACCTCCGTCACCGGACAGCATAGGAAGAGAAAACACCAGGAAGGATAGGGGCCTGACGTCATAGGAGGAGAGAAGGTGGCGATGATGGGTCCCAGCCCTCGCAGTGGTGTATGCATTGCGGAGACGCCATCATGCCTGCGGGCATCACGTGCGCAACTCACAGGTAAGCACTGGGGCATGGGGGGAGGGGGGAGGGCAGGGGGCAGTGAATACCTTCAAAGTGGCAGCAGTAAAGGAGGAGAGGGGAGCAAAAACTGATGAAACAGTTCTCCCTTTCTAAGAGAAGACAAAAAATCCCAAGCCGAGACAGGGAAGAGAACAGGAGAGAGGGGAACACTGGAAGGATCGAGGTCCTTGAGGAATGGGAACGGGTGGCACCAACAGCCTAGGCGGAGGGACTGCCCAAAACAGGAAGAAGCGCACCCCTTCCCCACGCACCTGCAGGAAGAACGGAGACAGAGGTCTCAGGAGGGGCAAGAAGTTCAGCTGTTTTATTTTTGATAATTTCAATTTTATCAACAAAGTAGGAAGTAAAGCTATCAAGTAAGATTAGAAAGGTATTCTATGTCTGTGGGTCTATCTCTGCTACCAAAGGGGAAGAGGAGGGGGGGATAAAATGGAAATTTGGGATTAACAGATATACACTACTATATATCAAGTAGATAAACAACAAGGACCTACCATAGAGCACAGGGAACTATATTCAATAGTTCGTAATAACCTGTAAGGGAAAAGATTACGAAAAAGGATATGTATATATATATATTCAGCAAACTGAATCACTTTGCTGTACACCTGAAACGAACACAACATTGTAAGTCCACTATACTTCAATTAAAAAAAAGAAAAGAGAAAAGAAAAGATATTATGAGGAAAGTGGGGAAGATAACAAAGCCACGGTTCTTTAAAAATGAATCAAACTTTTCACCAATTCAAAGTGTATTTCCCCCGATTAGTCAGAATTAGTGGTGTTCTCTAATGACACTGTATTTATGAACAGGCGAAGAGCACGGGAGATTCTATTCCCCAACCTCTATTCCGGCTTTCACTTCTTGATGCTTTCTTTCATCTAACCCAAGTTAAGTTGACATGGTCTTTGACTTCCCACCGAGAAGTGTACATTTTAACTGGCAGGCAAATGATATTACACTCTGAAGGCCTATCGTGCTAAATGACCATTAAACCGTTCCACTTAAGAACTGCCTCTCCAGATAAAGACTCCACGTGTTTCACACAGTATCGCTGTTTAACTCTCAGCATTTTATGACAAGGAAATGTCATCACCGAGCTCACATGAATTCCTCCGGTTATAAACAAAACATCTGTGGCTGGTTAGCTGGGTGGGTTCATCTGTGAAGGGAAATGACCAGTCTTAGATGGAAGCCTTGTAAAGGTCTGTTAGTGTGGCTCTGTGGATAAGCCATTTATCTGAAGCCCCCGTGAGATGAGACGTCCCACGAAGGAGTCTCGGATTCAGAGAGGGTGTGGCGGCCACCACCCAGTCCAGCAGCCTCCTCTCTCCTTTTTCAGAGAGATCCCTTCCTATTCACGAGGCTCTTCTCCTTCCCGGCCTCTGTTCCTTTTCCCAAGTTCATCCTCCCACTGAGATTATCCTGCTCCTGTCCAATCCCTCTCTGCTTTTCAAAGGGTGCCTCAATTTTACTCCAGTCCCACCCAGTATTTTTCTCAGCTGATTCCAGCCTTCATGAGTCTCCCTGGAGATAAAAGAACACCTTTGGAATCTCTATTCCACGGTTTAGTTCACAATTATATTCGGTTTGAGACTCTAAGCTGCCCAAGGGCAGGTAACACAGGTAAAACACAATATCATATTAAAAGGAGATCTTTTTTCTATTTCAAGGGCAGTTACTCCTTGCTAGGTAACCTTGGGTAACATCTAACCTTTCTGCACCTTCATTTTCTCATTTGAAAGATGAAAAGCCACAAGACTGTAATTTTCTGCCTTAGATTGTTCAATCACTTCGGTCTTTAGTAGCACTCAAGAAACACTTGATGACTGAATAAAGACAAATCTATAACCAGAGTGCAAAAAAACAAAACCCAAAACACACAAACCCCAAACCTAACGGGCAATGTGGGCCACCAGCAATAATTCTTCTTCTCCTTTATTTCTCTTAATTTCAGCCAACCCTTTTTAAGTTACGAAGAGCAATGCACGTCATACATACGTAGTGGTGCTAATTTTGACACGTTCACTTACATTTTTAAAAGTGTTCAGGTGACAACCATCTTTAGGCCACAACTTCAAAAACACAATCACAATGATAAGTTTATGCCTGGTCAACAGGACAGTGATTAAGTTTTACTGAAGGAATGATAAAGACCTTTTTTGGGGGTGTCCTGCTGTATCAGAAGTTCTCAAACTGTAATCTAGCAAGTCCTGGTGGGGACCCCTGCAGGACATCCATGAAGTCAAGACTAATCTCGTAGTAATATTAAGACCCCAGTGGCCTTCTCACTCTTGTGCTCACATATGTGTACACTGCAGTTCCCAGAGCCTGTCATGACATGTGATATCACAACAGCTTGAACGCATAAGTAGACGTGCAAATCTAGCTATCTTCTATTAAGCCAGACATTAAAGAGACTTACAAAAATGTAGGAAAATGCTATACTTCTACTAGTCTTTTTGCCTATCATTTTTCATAAAAAAAGTGTTATTTGTGTTACCACATAATAGGCTTATATTTTAAATAAAGCAAGAAGCACATATCTCTAATATGTGCTTTTTTGTTTCTAATAACAAATATCAATAGCTATAACCCTCATCCAAAAGAACTTTGAGATCCTCAATAACTTTTAAGAGCATAGAAGAATAAAACATTTGGGAAGTACCTCTCTGTATCAATAAGGGTATGAGATAAATATCTGTCAAATGTAAAATACATTTGACTATGAATTCTGGATAAGACATGAAAAATATACCCACAACAGAAGATGACTCTGTCTTTTATTAAGGTCTGGCACACTGAGCATTTTCCAAAGGATGGCAATAAGTGTCCAGACAACCCAAGCCCTGCTCTCAGATCCACTCCCACCAAATGCTCCTGACCCTGAGTTAGGGGCAGCAAGGAGAAAGGAGGGGGCCATGCTCACACTGTGACCTCTGCTTCAGGAAGTCAGTTCAGGGATGGAGTCCCCTACACACGTCCCTTATAATTCCATGCATATGAGTTTCAAAGGCTGTCATAACAAAATAATAGAGAAAGCTTGGAACAATTTTAAGGAAACATTATCTAAGGATCACTTGCAATTATTTCTTTTGTAAAGAATTATTTTTTCGGGACTTCCCTGGTGGTGCAGTGGTTAAGAATCTGCCTGCCAATACAGGGGACACGGGATCGAGCCCTGGTCTGGGAGGATCCCACATGCCGCGGAGCAACTAAGCCCGTGCGCCACAACTATTGAGCCTGCACTCCAGAGCCCATGAGCCACAACTACTGAGCCCATGCGCCTAGAGCCCATGCTTTGCAACAAGAGAAGCCATCGCAATGAGAAAGAAGCCCACGGACCGCAGTGAAGAGTAGCCCGTGCTCACTGCAACTAGAGAAAGCCCACACACAGCAACGAAGACCCACCACAGCCAAACAAAATAAATTTAAAAAATTCTTTTAAAAAAAGAATTATTTTTTCAATCATCATGGCCCAACTTACTTGTGTATTTATGCAGGCATGTGTAGAGAATCAAGGGACGGGGACGCATGGGTTTGTTAGTTTCTTACACTTGGGTTTGCCTACACTGGGGCA
The DNA here is from genome assembly GCF_964374135.1 of Grampus griseus. Taxonomy (NCBI): domain Eukaryota; kingdom Metazoa; phylum Chordata; class Mammalia; order Artiodactyla; family Delphinidae; genus Grampus; species Grampus griseus. The sequence goes on from NC_138998.1 coordinate 1,941,527, forward strand.
CATCCATGTTCAAACACTCCTTGCCAAGTGTTTGAAACGAAATGCTTTAATCACAGAAAAGCAATAGACACAGAATATAAAGAACCCTCTGCCACATGACCTGCTGAAGAGCAGCCACCAGTCTTAAAACTCCCTCAAGTCCTGCTAACTAGTTAACGAGCTCAAAAAAGGCTGCAAGAGCGGGGAAGCGGGTGAAAGGCCACTGGCTGGGAAGGAGATGGCTCAGGTGCTCGACGTTTGTCCTGGATCACACAGAACCAGCATCCAGGATGCACGCACTGGGTGTCTGCCATATCTGACACCCCTTCCTTCTCCCGGAGGCAGGGTGAGGATGTGTTGTCTGACCCTCTGAGGTCCTCACTCCCCTGATGTGAGCCCAGTTCTCTTTGGGAAAGCATTCCTATGACAGGAGCAGATTATAAGGTCTCTGCAGTGTTAATGAGTACAAACTCAGTAGAGATTTGCAGGAGAACTTGTCTTGCTTTCTTTTTTTTTTAACATCCTTATTGGAGTATAATTGCTTTACAATGGCGTGTTAGTTTCTGCTTTATAACAGAGTGAATCAGCTATACATATACATATATCCCCATATCTCCTCCCTCTTGCGTCCCCCTTCCACCCTCCCTATCCCACCCCTCTAGGTGGTCACAAAGCACCGAGCTGATCTCCCTGTGCTATGCGGCTGCTTCCCACTAGCTATCTGTTTTACATTTGGTAGTGTATAAATGTCCATGCTACTCTCTCACTTCGTCCCAGCTTACCCTTCCCCCTCTCCGTGTCCTCAAGTCCATTCTCTACATCTGTGTCTATATTCCTGTCTTACCCCTAGGTTCTTCATGACATTTTTTTTTCTTCTTAGATGCCATATATATGTGTTCATTCAGTATTTGTTTTTCTCTTTCTGATTTACTTCACTCTGTATGACAGACTCTAGGTCCATCCTTTCAGTACAGATAACTCAATTTCGTTTCTTTTTATGGCTGAGTAATATTCCATTGTATATATGTGCCACATCTTCTCTATCCATTCATCCAATGATGGACACTTAGGTTGTTTCCATCTCCGGGCTATTGTAAATAGAGCTGCAATGAACATTTTGGTACATGACTCTTTTTGAATTATGGTTTGCTCAGGGTATATGCCCAGTAGTGGGATTGCTGGGTTGCAAATTCAGAGCTCTACCTGTTTGTTTTTGTTTGTATTCCCAGGCTTTGAGCTGGGAAAAGAAAGAGAGAGAGAGAGAGAGAGGAGGGAGGGAGGGAGAGAGGGAGGAAATATTTCATGACACCTGAAAATATAGACTTCGGATTTCAATATGTCTATAAATAAAGTGTTATTGGAACACGACACACTCATTCATTTACATATTGTCTTGGGCTGATTTGCTTCTACTGTGGCAGAGCTTAGTATGACAGAGACCATATGACCCTCAAAACCTAAAATATTTACTATCTAGTCCCTTACAGAAAAAGTTTACAAACATCTGATCTATACTTCTGAGTCCCCTATCCCCAGCACAAAGTATATAAAGTTCATGTTTATAATTCTAATATCTGTGCCTAATTCACCCTGGGAAAGTTTAATGATATAGCAAAGCATACTGATATTAGTTGAATTTAGGATTTTGTAAACCAGAAAGATTTAGAATTCTAAATCCCACTTAGAATGGCCAGAATACAGTGGTTGGAGACCAGAATGCTCTAATGTGAGAGACCTGCTCTAGGACGTTCCGTTTACCTCCCAGGTGAGGACGGTAAGAGGACGCCTGAAGGCATTCCAATGTGTAACTGTTTATTCCGACTGCGTGGCAGTTGTAAGAGAAATTCAGTTCATAGTTATGATGCTATTCTGGATCCTGCAATAGCAAACAGCTTCATCTAGCAGTCTTAAGCAGCACGGTGCAGAAAAAGAAATTAAATTTGATGATTCAGAGTTTTTGCCTGCTTCTTCCCAATACCTCCTCTTTCCATGATGCGGATGCTTATCCTTCTCACAATGAAGAGGAACCAACGAGCTCCTTGGCTAAATCTTAAGCAAACCTGAAACATCTCCACTGAAGGTGTGACCATCAAGAGGGAGGAAACGGAGTGATGGGGTGCAGGCCTCTTGAACTGAGCTTGCTATGAACTGGTGTGAGCTAAGGTTCTCAGGCAGGCAAAAGGTTCATCACTAGGATGGACCTTTGACCCAAGAGCAAAGTGAAAGGAGACCGGATAGACGTTCTGCTATAATTCAGACCCATGGGGATTTAAAGAAGAAAAGGAGACATGTGGTGATCTTTTGGGTTTCTTCATTTTTTACACAACAGACAAGCCCTAGGGTCTACTGAGAAATACCCCTAATTACTGCCTCGTCATCTTAGGGAAACATGACAGTGGCTTCCAATCATAGCTTTTCCAAAAAAAATAAAAAGTCTTGGCTTCCATATTATCTTTCATTTAAAGAATATAATTCAGTTTTCTTAATGCTCTTCTGGTAGAAAAGCCAAACAACTTTCTCTGAGATACTCTTGGTTTGAGGTTGAATGATCACAACTGGACATTCCTAAAATCCAATGGCATTAGTCCAGACAGAAGCAACTAGGGCTGTCAGATTTAACAAATAAACACAGGACGCCTGGTTAAATTTGAATTTCTGATAAGCAACAAATATATTTTTAGCATAAATATGTCCCCAAATATAAGTATATCCCAAACGGTGCATGGAATATATGTACACTAAATATGTATTTGTTGAGTATCTGAAATTCAAATTTAACTGGGCCTTCTGTAATTTTTCTGACAATCCTAGGACAACTTTAATTCAAGATGCTTCTTGGTGGACAAGCAGTGGGGAAAATGTGGTGCCTATGTTGAGCCTGCTCCTGGATGGTGACCAGGTTTGGTTCGAACCAGACCCAAATACCTTTAATCCTCATTCCTTTGACCTGTGCAATGTGGGGAGGGGTATGTAAATGTTTCATGGGTCTGCTCTGAGAAGTAATTAAAAGTAATGACAACCCCGTTATAAGATAAACACCCTTGATTTTTTGACTTCCTTAAATTGCTTGTGTGCATATCTTACTGATTAGTGTAATTAATTTATAATACTTATGATATAGAAGTGAACTGAGTGGACAAAACTGTTTGGGTGCTTTCATTTCCACTCTCGGCCATCATCATGAACTATTCGGTCTAGCTCAGCAACTAAATAACGAGAAGGCGTTTTCTAAATCTTCAGCCTTGGTGCGTTTTTCTCAACCAAATAAATCAATTTAAAACTCATCCTGACACTCGCCCGCCACATCATTTCAATGTAGGGAAAAAAAAGAAGGGACTCAAACCAACTAATCCTATTGCTTTCTCAGGATACAGACTCCTTAAGTGTTGCCGCAAACCATGTCTGACCTCTTGAACTCACAGAGGGGAAATTAAGGCAGAAAAACCTAGCCGCTTAAACCACTGCCCTGTCAAGACTTGGTAAGATTTAATCTCTGAGGTTCCCTAAGGCAAATAAGGTTGAGCAAAATAACCAGATGTTATTATAAATAACCAAATAACCAACATGTTAACCAAATAACATGTTGAAGAATGATCTATTTTTAAGGACTGAAAATGGCCCTAAACACTGGGCATTTAGGAGGGAAGAAGCTACAGAAGTTCAAGGTTCTCATATTAAGTTACCAAAGCACAATGACATAGGTCATCTTCAGAGAGAGGTGAGTTCAGTGCAAAAACAAACAAACCAACAAAAAAACCCTTAGATAACTGGGTACAAGGAATCAAGGAATATTTTGCCTTGGATGACTTTAACCAACTTCAAGGACACCACGGGGGACATAAGACCTTACTTACCTCAGAGTTATTTTCATCACAGAATGGAGCAAAAAGTGTTTCTATGCCTTAACATTACTGATTGGCTTGAACAAACCAAAAAGGAAAAGGAATTAGTTCCCTCTGAGTAGTCTCCTGAATGTTCAACCCAAGAAGCCCCACCATGAAGTTAAAAGCCCCTCAGTGTAATTCCCTGAGCATCCCATAGTAGGTCTACCACCTGGCCTCCCCCTTGGGAAGGCCTTTGGAACCTCATGTGTTCATTTTCACACCTGGAAAATTCTGCTGGTAGGGCATTTCAAGTAATTAAGTGGGGACTGGGATACAAATAAATATATAAGAATGAAGATTCTCAATACATTGTACATATTCAAGAATTATTTGATGGGCAGAAGATCTAAAGACACATTTCTCCAAAGACATACAGGGGACTTCCCTGGTGGCGCAGTGGTTAAGAATCCACCTGCCACTGCAGGGGACATGGGTTTGAGCCCTGGTCAGGGAAGATCCCACATGCTGTGGAACAACTAAGCCCGTGCGCCACAACTACTGAGCCTGTGCTCTAGAGCCCACGAGCCACAACTACTAAGCTCACATGCCACGGTTACTGAAGCCCGCGTGCCTAGAGCTGGTGCTCTGCAACAAGAGAAGACACCGTGATGAGAAGCCCACGCACTGCAACAAAGACCCAATGCAGCTAAATAAATAAATAAATTTATTTATTAAAAAAAAGAAAGACCACAGAATATACTCAAAAACACTCGCTAGTATGTGCAGAAGTCCAGTCCAGAAACAGGAAAGTTCATCATCCACTCATTCATCATTACTCTCACCTTCTTCCTAACTGCTTTAGTCCTAGTCCCCTCTACCGTCACTCCAGGCTACTTACTGTCCTGCGAACCTACTGGACATATACCACCTGCCCCAGGACCTTTGCTGTTTCTCTTCTCTATGCCTGAAGGGTTCTTCCCCATCATCGCTGGATGTACTCCTTCACTTCCTTCAGCCTTTGATCAAGCATCACCTTCTCAGTGAGAACTTTCACAACCATATTTTTTATTTTTTTATTTATTTTTGTTTATTTTTTGCGGTATGCGGGCCTCTCACCGTTGTGGCCTCTCCCGTTGTGGAGCACAGGCTCCGGACGCACAGGCTCAGCGGCCATGGCTCACGGGCCCAGCCGCTATGCGGCATGTGGGATCTTCCCGGACTGGGGCACGAACCCGTGTCCCCTGCATCGGCAGGCGGACTCTCAACCACTGCGCCACCAGGGAAGCCCACAACCATATTTTTTAAAATGATACCCTTCCCCTCCCCCAGAACACCCTGGCCTCCTTCCTTGTCTTTCCTGTCCTTCCAAAGCACGGCATGGAATAGATAAAGTGAAGACACTCCATCTTACAAATGCTAGGTGCAGGACAGCAAGCACTCTGAGGGATTTACATGTGTGTATACACGTAATTGCTTATGGCCTATGTCTCCAGGTGGTTCTTAAAACGCAGCAGCATCAGAATCACCAGAAGGACTTTTGAGAACACAGATTCCTCATTCCTGCCCCAGAGATTTGATGGGAGGGATGCTCAGCCCGCCATTTGAACAGCCTTGCCCTAAGGCACTGCTTCTCATCCGGGATTCTCCTGCCCTCCAGGGAACTGTACCCACTATCTGAAGACATTTTTTTTTTTATTGTCAGAACTGGGGTAAAGGAGCTACTTGGCATCCTGTGTGCTAAAGAGCCTACCGTGCACAGGACAGCCTCCAAATGTCAAAGAATTATCCAGCCCCAAATGTCAGTAGTGCCAAGGCTAAGAAACCCTGCTGGTGAAGAGTGCTTCTCAAACACTATCGATGCATCAACACCTAGAAGGATTGTTACAATTTGTATTGTCAGACGGCATCCCCAAAGTTTCTGATTTTTAAGCTGGTCCACTGTGGAGGTCTAAAAATGTACATTTCTGCTAACTACTCAAGTAACGAAGATGCTATTGGTCCAGGGCCCGCTCTTGGAGAAGAGTTTAGTAGTAGGAAAACTCCATGAAGCAGGGATCTTGGTCTCTTTTACTCACTGTTGTTTCCCCAGCAACAGAGTGTGGCAGAGTACTCAAGTTTCTAATTTTTTAGTAAAAGACCCCTAGTCTAGGCCCCCCCTCCGACCATACACTGATTTTTATACCAATGATCCTTGTCATAGACACTGAGAAACAAGAGTTCTTTCTGACTGTTGTTGTTTTGGAAGCAACTTTGAGACCCCTTCTCTTCCCATTGACTCCTCAGGTCTTCAAAGAAGTCCGAGGGGAGTGCATGTGTGAGCCCAGCCACCCCTAACTGTCTGCCCAGAGGGTGTGCAGGGTACATCTCCACAGCGAGAGCTTCCAAAAAATCAGCCAAATGCAAGTCCCTGCATTTGCTATTTATTTCTTTATGATGGTACGACATGGTCCTATAACCATTTGTCAAGCAATTCCTATTTTCAAAAACTAAGGCCAGGGGAATTCCCTGGCGGTCCAGTGGTTAGGACTTGGGGCTCTCACTGCCAGGGGCCTGGGTTCCATCCCTGGTCAGGAAACTAAGATCCCACAAGCCTCGCAGTGCAGCCAAAAAAAAAAACAAACAAACAAAAAGTAAGGCCAGAGCATTCACACACACACACACACACACACACACACACACACACACACACACACACACACACATGCATAAACATACATACACTTAGTTCTTAAATCTGATGCTTGAGTGAGGTCCGCAGCATTTTAACACATGGGACTTGGGGCATCTTCTCGAATATATCTGTGCTTCTATAACCTCATCTATGGCAAAAGTTCTCTCTAAGATGGTATCTTCCAGGTGCTGCCTACTACCTCTTCTTACATCATTTTCTGGGGAATATTGAATTCAGTTCCTTTTAACCTGTGCCCAAGCCCAGCAGTGGAGGAGCCGTTGATCCCCATAATTCAAAATTGTCTGATATCTTAGATTCAATCGCCCTGCTTAAGACAGGCATTTAATGAAGAACTGGTGAATGAGAAGTTTAATGGCTAGAGTGAAGCCACTCCATCTTACAAATCTCTTTTCACTCATGGGGAATCATCAGCCAGCACTATTGATTTGCATTTAAGGACTGAACTTTCTATTGTTTTCAGATGTTAGGATCCTCAGCCAGTGCCCACAGGCTATTAGTTACAGGGTGAAGCCTGCCCACTGAATTGAGAAAGCTGAGGCATTCATGATGGCTTGGAGAATCCAACACATTTCAGAAAGTGAAACAGTATTTCGTTGATTGTCTTCCTCGTACAACAATGAGAATCTACACAGAAATAATCAACATCTTAAAAAATGAACACAGTTCACTATTTTGAAAAACAGCATTACTGAGTTGTCATTTACATGCTATGGAATTTGTTGCCAAACCCATGTTCGTGTGCCTGACGCACTGTGAGGCCAAACAAACCGAAACTTCTGAGTCTGGAGCAGAGAAAGGTGTATTGCTGGGCTGAGCAAGGAGTATGGGTGGCTCATGCTCAGAAGACCAGAACTCCCCAGTGGCTTTCAGGGAAGGGTTTTCAAAACCAAATTTGCGGGGGAGGGCTGCAGGGTGTGTGACCTTTCTCTGATTGGTTGGTGGGAGGTAACAGGGTTCCAGGAATCTCAATCATCAGCCTTCTGGTTCCAACCAGTCTGGGGGCTAGTGCTTGTGCTCAGCATGTAGTGACCATCCTCCACCTGGATGGGGACCTTAGTTCCTACAGAAGAACGCAGAGCTGTGTATCAGACTGTTATATGTATCCCTTGAGGAGGAACTAGGACTCTGACCATCACTGCACTACAGTTTCTTGACTGCTTTTCCCTTGTTTCTGCATTCCCTCACTTCCCTAATTCAGATGTCTGAATATCCCCTTTGGAACTTAGGGAAGGCCTACAAACAAAAAACTGGGGCAGGGAAACACTTTTGAACCTGGGAGGGCCCTGCAGGGTCCAGCTCTGTTTTTTCTTTGATGCTCCTCAATCTTGAGGGGGAACAAGTGTGGGACAAGAAAGAGAATAAAGTTTTGGATAGAGGTTAATTATAAACTGGGCAGAGAAACTCAGCTCTACTGGGACTCGGTTTCAAATTCACCTGTTAAAGAGTACAGTGCAACGATTTTGGGTAGGTTTTCAAAGCTGTGCAGCTATCACTATCTAATTGTAGACCACTGCCATCATCCCAAAGAGACACCTCAAGCCCATCTGCAGTCACCCCCCACCAGCCCCACTCTACTCCTAATCCACTGTTGTCTCTACAGATTTGCCTTTTATGGGAATTCCATATAAATGGAATCATACAATATGTGGTCTTTTGTGCCCAGCTCCTTTCACCTAGAATATTGTTTTTGAGGTTCATCCATGCTGTAGCATATATCAGTACTTCATTCCTTCTTATTGCCAAACAGTTTCTAGATATATTATAATTTGTTTATTCATTCACCAGTTGATGGACTTTTGTTTTGTTTTGGCTACTAGGAATAATGCTGTTATGAACATTTGAGTACAAGCCTTTACGGGGACATATTTTCATTTCCCTTGGGTAGATTCCTAAAAGTAGACGTTCTGAGTCATATGGTAAATCTATCTTTAACATTTTAAGAAAATGCCAAACTGTTTTCCAAAGGGGCTGCGTCATATTAAAACCCCACCAGCGATGTATGTGGGTTCCAGTCTCTCCACATCCTCTCCAACACTTGTTATTGCCCATCTTTGGTTCACTCTAAATGCTGAAACAAGAGTGATTTCAAATTTGTACCACAAATATAAAAATACACCTAACATTTATTGAGGAACTACTCTATGTAATGTTCTTTAAACATATTACTGTTAGCCCATCATTAACACAATGAGATTGTCAACTACAAATTGGCACTTGCCATGGGCACTTGCCATCTACCTCTACAAGGATTAAATCAGGTGCTGTTGCAGCTGCTGACCTTCAACACACCCTGAAGGGACTTCAGGGCTCAGAGCAGAAATGAGGCACTCTGTGTTCTAGAAAAACTGGCAGAACTGGTCTTCAGATAGATATTTTCAGGAGCTGATTTTATGAGCCCAATTCTTGCATCTCCTCATATCTAGAAAAGCATTAAATTCCTTCATGGTGACATCTGCTCCTCGTGACCAGCAGAAACCTTCTGCAAAAATATGGGCTTGACTGCATGTACTCCCCCTTCACTAAGATCACTATACACTTACCTTCCCCCTACCTCTTTGGAGCAGTTTCTCAGAGCTATCTGAAATGCTGTCTCCTGGGCTGAACTCCTCATTTTGCCCCAAATAAAACTTAACTCGCAACTCTCACATTGTACATTTTTTTTGAGTCAGCAAGTTATTATCAATAGTTTACAGATAAAGAAACGAGGCTCAGAAAAGTTAAACAGTTACCCATGGAATCCCAGGAATCAGGTGTCAGGATCTGAATTCAATGCCAGATATGTGTGACACAAAAGTTGACTACAAGAGTTATTCATGCAGAAGTCAAGACATATTTGAAATATAATATGACCAAGATACTTAATGTCATTAAAGAGAGGGCTCAACAAACAGTAAATTCAACTGTTTCTAATAACTATGGATTTTGCTTTTTTAAAAAAATTTTTTATTGGAGTATAGTTGATTTACATTGTTGTTAGTTTCAGGTGTACAGCAAAGTGATTCAGTTATACATATACATATATAATAACTACAGATTTTCTTTTTTTTTGCAGTACGCGGGCCTCTCACTGTTGTGGCCTCTCCCATTGCGGAGCACAGGCTCCGGACGCACAGGCTCAGCGGCCATGGCTCGCGGGCCCAGCCACTCCGCAGCATGTGGGATCTTCCCGGATCGGGACACGTCCCCTGCATCGGCAGGCGGACTCTCAACCACTGCGCCACCAGGGAAGCCCCAGATTTTCTTTTGAAGAAATTATACTGAGGGGACTTCCCTGGTGGCACAGTGGTTAAGAATCTGCCTGCCAATGCAGGGGACACGGGTTTGAGCCCTGGTCTGGGAAGATCCCACGTGCCGCGGAGCAACTAAGCCCGTGAGCCACAACTACTGGGCTTGTGCTCTAGAGCTCGTGAGCCATTACTACTGAACCCACATGCCACAACTACTGAGCCTGCGTGCCTAGAGCCCGTGCTCCACAACAAGAGAAGCCACCACAGTGAGAAGCCTGCGCACAGCAACGAAGACCCAACACAGCAAAAAATAAATAATTAAATAAATAAATTTATTTTTTTAAAAGAAATTATACTGAAATTCTAGAGAATAATTTCACTTCAAAATTCTCTCTTCAAATGTCAAATCCCATAGTTGTAGTTTTGATTCAGGATTTAACTAGCAAGATATTTAGGACAATCAAAACTCAAATGAAACACTTCATGGCAATGAAATTGCTGAATGGTTTTTATTAACTGTATGAATCATTTGCTACTATCTAAAGATGGGAATTCTGACAACTGCTGTTCATGTTTGAGTGCTCAAAAAACATCTATTGCAGTTTCTGAAGTCCTGTCTGTGACTGCAGAGTACTGGGTGTCTCATCTGGCTCCCACTCCATCTCAAGTAGGCTGCTGGCAGAAGGTGACGGCCAAAGCAGCTGGAGGGAACTGCTCCAGGTCAAAACCTTCACTCACTCTTCTCTGGCTACCCACTCTCTTGATCCACCCACTCCAGTATCACCAGTCATGAATCCCTCTGATCTGTTCACTGCCATTCAAAAGGCCATTCTGCTGTCTCAAAGCCTAGTTCTTCTCTGCCTCGGGGATGCTCTGAACTAGAAACGCCCAACACTTCAGAACACCTTTATTCCCTTTGGATTCATTATTTGGCCTGTTGGACTCACATGGTTTGCAAATGAATGCCTGTTTCCCTCTTCTGTTTTAGAATATCTGGTGATGCAGATCGTTGCTATTCAAAATGTGGTCCATCAGCATCTCCTGGGGACTTGTTAGAAATGCAGAATTTCAAGCCTCATCCCTAACCTACCGATCAGAATCTGCCTTTTAACAATCTCCCCAGGTGATTCCTATGTGCTAGATCATTAACTTATGGACTTCCAGGTCTAACCCACAGACCCACAACCTCACATGACCCAGCTGAAAATCTACCCCTAGCAAGAGTAACAGCAGAAGCATTTCCTTCTCTCTGCATAGGTTTCTTCCCTCTGCCTCCAAACATACTAAAGTCACTCTCTTTTCAACAACAACACAAATCTCTTGACCCTGTGATCCCTATGAGGAAGAGTGCACTATTGTTCACATTGATCTGCTTCCTCTCTCTGTAGGAGCATTAAACAGCCCCATCCTGTGGAACCTGGGTTTGCCTATATGACCTCTGGCCAAGGAAATGTAAGCAAAGGTGATATGTGTCATTTCTAGGCAGAAGCTCTCAAGTCAGTTGATGCTTTGTCCTCTCTCTCTCCACTATCACAAGACTGGCAATGGCCCAGATAGAGGAGGCTCTGTCAACTAGAGTCCAGAGAAGACAACATGGACCTGAACCAAAGGTGACCTACAGAGGGCAGACAGATTTGCTGTTGAAAGCCACAGAGATTTGGGGTCCATTTGTTACAGCATGCTTTAGCATAAGCGGACTGATACACATCGAATCCTATTGTTTTTCCCTTTTTCATTTAAAGAAAAAATACGAAAGAGCGTATCTAGAGAGATGAATATTATTGAAAGGTACACTTAAATCTGAATTCTCTAGCACTTACATCATCCTGTTCTCCAACTCTGACAAAATTTTTTTAGAAGTATCATTCTTCTAATTTCCAGGTTCCTCCCAGTCTGCATAATAATTTTTAATTTTTTTACAACAGGGATCAGCAGATTTATTCTGTACATGTCCAGATAGTAAACATTCTGGGCTTTGTGGGCCATATAGTCTCTCTCAGAATTATTCAACTCTATGGTGATAGCACCCTTAAAAACCACATAAGTGAATGGGTGCAGCTGTGTTCCAATAAAACTTTCCTGGTTCAAGGTTCAAAACTTAGGGGTTATTCTTATTCCACACTTTAACCCCTCTAAACTAAGCCAGGCATTAAGTACTCACAAAACCACAGAAACTTCACCTGAAAGAGTAACAGATATCTTTCAGCTTAACCCTATAATCTTATAGATACAGAAATTGTTACCAAAACAAATTAAAACGTCATGTCAAAAACAGCACTCTAGTTAATGTTATGCATGCTGAAGTATTAAGGGAGAAATGTACTGATGTCTTCAATTTACTTTGAAACACATAAAACAATAAGAGGGATTCATGAATGGGTAAAGGGATAGATGGATAGATAGATAAATTTGTGAAAAATCAAGGATAGTAAAATGTTAACTGTAGGATATGGACGGTGTAAAAATCTTTTAACCTTTCTGTATATTTGAAAATTTTTTCATAATAAAATGTTGAGGGGGGTGTATACCAAAGCTAAAGTTTCTAAGTCTTGGATATAAACAATTGATTTGTGAAGTGTAATTCTGCTTGATAAATATCCCATGGCAATTTATCGAACAGAGCTTGAAAAACTGATCTAAGTAAGGCCTTGAGGCACCAGCTCAAATACTTCCATGTTTATTCCAAAAATGCTTTTTGAGTTCCCATTATATGCTAGGCACTGGGACATAACGGTAAAAAGACAGACATGGAATTTGCAGTCTAATGGGAAAGAAAAACTAGCCAATGGTGAGTTTGAAATTCTCTAGCACCTACTGTCTGTACTACCCATTAAGCACTTAATGTTTACTATGATGTATCTGAGCCTCCTTTCTCATGGAGATTGCGAGATCCTTGAAACACAGGGATTCATGCGTTGAGCTTAATGCCTTGTACATGGTATCCAACAAAAGCCTGCTGCCATGTCTGCTCATAAATGAGGGCTCTGGATACTGGTATACGAGAAGGTGTTGCCAAGGTGATGATATGTCTCCATTCATATGAAAGGCAGACCTCTACCATCATGCTCCCAGCAGTTGTGCAATGGCTGAAGCAAATGCCTTTACCCCTCTACGTGAGCAGAATCAATGACTCCTTGTCCTTTCATAGACTAAGCAGAGCCAGCGATCAAGGGTATGGTCATATACAAATACCATATGACATCACTTCTGTGTGGAATCTAAATTACGACACAAATGAACTTATCTATGAAACAGAAACAGACTCACAGACATAGAAAACAGACTTGTGGTTGCCAAGGGGGAAGGCGGGTGGGGGAAGGATGGATTGGGAGTTTGGGATTAGCAGATGCAAACTATTACATATAGAATGATAAAGAACAAGGTCCTACTGTATAGCACAGGGAACTATATTCAATATCCTGTGGTGAACCATAATGGAAAAGAATATGAAAAAGTATATATATATATGTATAACTGAGCTACTTGGATGTACAGCAGAAATGAACACAAGATTGTAAATCAACTATACTTCAATAAAACTTTAAAAAAGAAAAAAAAGAGTATGGTCATAAAACAATGTATAGACAATCTTCATTATTTGTAGAGTCCATATTTCTGAAATTTTAAAATAAACTAAAATGTATTTGTAACCCCCAAATCAATACTTACGGCACTTTCACAGTTATTGGTGAAAATGCCCAAAGCCATGAAAAATGTGAGTCACCCTATGCACACATCACTGGGGGCTGAACAAGGCAACACTCTGCCTTCTTATTTCAGCTCTCGTATGGTAAACAAATGTCCTCTTTGTGGGTTTTTTTTTAGTGCCACAATTTTCACATTTTTGGGTGTGCTTTTTGTTGATGTCGCTGTTTAAAGTGGCTCCCAAGCACAGTGCTGTAGTGCTGTCTAGCAATCCGAAATGCACAAAGGCTGTGCTGAGCATCACGCAGCAAACACATGTGTTAGATAAGCTGCCTTCAGGCATGGGGTGCAAGGCTGCTGGCCATGAGGCCAGTGTGAATGAGTCAACAATATATATTAAGCAAGGTGTCTTTAAACAGAAACACACATAACACAAGGTGATGCATTAATCGGCTGACAAAAATGTTGTGACCATAAGACCAGGAGCCCAACCCTGTACATTCCCTAGGGGCAAATGTTCAGCTTTTGCTAGCTCAGAGTTTGAGGTGTCTTTATAGACAATAACTACCGTGAACAGTGAGAACTAACTCTTCATGCAGACAACTTTATACATTATCAGAAACTCCTATGACCAGCAGCTTCTTGAGAGTGAGTTCAAAGCTCTGCCACAGACGTGACCACTCTCTCTTTGTCCATGAGCAGAAAAGGCACGTAGCCAGGAAGACTGACCATGGGGGATGCAAACAGAATGAGGGGGACGTCACAAGGCAATAGAGCTCAGTGCATGCCTGTCCAGAGTGGGGAGTAAGGAGAAATCACATTCTCAACATCAAATAACTTTCTTCTTGTGTTTTGGCTGGTCACAACGTGTAAACACAATTTATGATGATCTTAAAGGTTACACTGAAGCCTGACTTTCTTTTTAAAGTAACTCTCTAGGACACCCTGAAGTAAAAGACAATCAATCATGGAAACAGATGGGCTACAGAATGTGCTGCTGTGTTGCAATTAGTAAAGCAGGCTATGGATAAAGCAAAACTCATTATGCTGAAAAGCAGAAACACTGCACAAAGCAAAAGATCCTGCAGTCGAGCACAGCTGTAAACCCAAGGACAAATGTACCATTTGCGAGGCAGAGACAAGACCAGAAATGACAGACACACCATCCAGGGTCATATGCAGATGCTCAGCCCAAACAAGGAAAAGTATTAAGTTGTACTCAAACACGAACCGAGATCAATAATGGGCTTGCGAATGTTCTATTCTTGGGTCAACAGCAGTCACCTGTCCTTGTGAAGAACAATTTTTTTTAAAGAGTATTTGGATTTGATGGGTAAAAAAATCTAAAGCCCAGAAGTGTAGGATTTGTTAGTACTTTATATTTGTAGGCAAAACCCACAATCCTAAAGGCTTGGAGATGGCCCTGAAATTCTCTCTGAATTTGGTAAGGCCAAGCAGCCCACCTGCAGTGTAAGTGGCTATGGGGCACCCCGATTTACCTGCACACAGGCCAGCTCTGAATCCCAAGGGTGACATACTGCCTTGCTAACCAAGTGTGGTCCACAGATCAGCAGCAGGACGTCATCTGGGGGCTTGTTGGAAATGCAGACGTTCCAGTTCCAACCTAGAGGACTAAATCAGAGCTTGCATTCTAACAAGATCTCTTGGTGATTCACACTTTACATCTGGACCGTCAATAGCCTGCAATTAGGGTGACCAACAGTCCAGGGCCTGGTATAAGCACTGCAAGTCCCGTGCTGTGGAAAACCATTCAGGGAATCTGGACAGCTGGTCACCCTATTTATCCCAATACCACAGCCAAAGGAAGTTCTCGACAGGGAGATCTGAGACTCACAGCTGCTGAGGAATCACCGCACCCTGAAACAATTTCCCAGGTTTCAATTTGGAGACACATTTGGTATTGCGTGGTCCCCACATAAGGAAAGCAGAACAAGGGTGGGAGAGGAACAGCTAAGCCTTTGAAGAACCATCTACCTCCACACCCAATCCTTTCACTCCAGGACATCACAGCCCAAGGAATCCAGTTTGACTAGAAGGAGACCAGGAGACCTGCTCCGGGAGCCCAGAGCCGTTCTGTAGCATTGGTTACATCCTCACCAGAACTTTCGAAGCCAGAGTCTGCAGCTCTAGTGCAACGGTTCTCAAACGTTAGCTCCGTCAGAATCACCTGCAGGGCCTGTAAACACAGACTGCTGGGTCCCACCCGCCCACACTCTGATTGAGGAGGTCCGGGCGGCGGTGGATGGGGGCACAGTATTTTGCATAACACGCTCCAATCCCAGGTCATGCAGAGGCTGACTTGCTGGGCTCACACTTCGTGAACTGCTGTTCTAAAGGGTCCCAGCTTCTCGTTCTGGGAGAAACGGCTGCCTTTATGCCATGTACTTTTCTCAAAAACACAAAACAAAAGCACAACAATGAAGCAATGTAGTATTTTGCTACTCAAAGTGTGGTCCCAGACCCGCAGCATCCAAATCACATGGGAGCTTGTTAGAAATGCATGTTCTCAGGCCCCACCCAGACCTGCTTTGTCAGGATCTGTATTTTACCAAGATCCCCTGGCGACTGACTTGCACAGTAAGGTCTGAGGAGCACTGATACAGGGACTGTTCAGAGGTTGGTAAATCTGCCTCCTCAATGTAACTACAACTGCTTTACCTCCTCGGAACCAGTATTCTATACCCTTCTCTTCCTTTGTTCATTTGTTTATTTTGATTTTAACCTCAGAAGAAGAAAGTTTGTTTTCTCACAGCTACACAGATTCATCCGTCAGCGTGGATAAAACACCTTACCTGCAACGCCAAGAACAGAAAGCTCTGTCGCTGCCAGTGAAGGAGTATTTGCACTGGCTCGGGGGACATAAGGTCTTCTGGCCCCTCCAGGAAGCAGCCACTCAGCAGAAGCCCCCCCCCCCCAGCCCACTAAGGACATCTGGACAGAACCAGTGCCCGAGGCCAGATCTCGGAATCCCTGCCCTTTGCAAGAGTTCCTGCACCTTCCAAATGAGGGGCAGCATTTATTCGCTGTGGCTCCTGGGAAAATTTGATTCCAACCCATTCAACCTACCGAAAAGCAGCATACTCCCTTCTGCAAATAGATAATATTGCTGTCACATTTTCTACCTTCACTTCACTTTTTCAGTAACAGAAGGCTACACACCCTGTAACTTCTTCTTTGGATTCCCTGAACTAGATACCAATTCTCCTGGAATTGAAAAAGAAAGTAATAGCTAATATTTACGGGGCGCATGTTATGTTCCAGATATTGTACTAAAGACTTAACATCCATTATTTTATTTACTCCAGACAACGACCCAGGAGGTAACTACTACGATTAGTCCCATTTTACAGATTAGGGGATTTGAGACACAGAGTGGCTGAGTAACTTGCCCAAAGTCATCCAGCAGGCAGATTCCAGAGTCGGCGCACTAATAAAAAAAGTTAAACCATCATTTTTGTCATATCTTTGCATACTAGGTTTTAAAAAATTATACTATCGGAAAGTATATTGCAGGCGGAAGCCTGTTGCACTCTACAGAATGTGTCTTTTAACTTGTGTGCATCTCAGCTTCTTCCTGTGGTGGGTAGGATAGTAAAAAGCGCTCTGCCTCTCACCGAGGAGGTTTTGTGTTAAGTCTGTGCCTACACTGTGTAAACTGTAAAAGCACAGGACGAAGACGATGGTAAGAGGAATGATAATCACCTAAAATAATTTATTAATTCTCAAAACATCCTTGTGAAATACAGGAAATTGAGACTGGCTTAATTGTTGGCAACCATTAAAATGAGGCATGCCAAGGTTCTATTCTTGTTCTTCAGGTGGGTGGAGGGGCGCTTTTCACTGCAGAGAGCTGCCGTTCAAGATGGGGAGGGAATGCCAAACCTCTCTGAGGAGTTGCAGGAGAAAAGAGGAAAAGGGAACAGGGCAGTTCCTACGTGGACAGGAGCAATGATGAATCACCAAACCTGGCACCCAGCTAGGCTGTAGTTCCCAGCTCCTTTGCAATTAAACTTGGCCATGGGATTTGCTTTTTACAGGCAAAGGTGAACAGAAGGCATGCATACCTCCTCTAGCTTCACCCCATAAATACCTGCCAGCCACGATCCTCTCTCTCTTGCCCCATCTGCCAGTTGGATGCCAATACCCAGAGCACCCTAGGAAAGCAGGCGTGGAAGACAGCTGACCTTTGGCAGCCTGGGTTCCTGAGTGACTGCCTGGAGCCGCCCTTCTCACTACTGTTCCTCCCAGTCCGGGCATGTCGTCATTCCCGTTACCTACATTTACATCAAGTTTCATTGATTAAGTCACTGAAATGTGGGAGGCTGTCTGCTACATTGGCAGCTGCTTTTAGCCAAACCATTACACTGATCAATATCTCCTTTACCCCAAAATCTGCTGCATGCCAGTTTATTTATTTATTTTTAAGATTTATTTTATTATATTTATTTAACATCTGTATTGGAGTATAACTGCTTTACAGTGGTGTGTTAGTTTCTGCTTTATAACAAAGTGAATCAGCTATACATATACATAGATCCCCATATCTCTTCTCTCTTACGTCTCCCTCCCTCCCACCCTCCCTATCCCACCCCTCTAGGTGGTCACAAAGCACCGAGCTGATCTCCCTGTGCTATGCAGCTGCTTCCCACTAGCTATCTATTTTACGTTTGGTAGTATATATATGTCCATGCCACTCTCTCACTTTGTCCCAGCTTACCCTTCCCCCTCTCTGCATCCTCAAGTCCATTCTCTAGTAGGTTTGCATCTTTATTCCTGTCTTGCCCCTAGGTCCTTCATGACCATTTTTTTGCTTATTTTTCAGATTCCATATATATGTGTTAGCATACAGTATTTGTTTTTCTCTGACTTACTTCACTCTGTATGACAGACTCCAGGTCCATCCACCTCACTACAAATAACTCAATTTCGTTTCTTTTTATGGCTGAGTAATATTCCATTGTATATATGTGCCACATCTTCTTTATCCATTCATCTGTTGGTGGACACTTAGGTTGCTTCCATGTCCTGGCTATTGTGAATAGAGCTGCAATGAACATTGTGCTACATGACTCTTTTTGAATTATGGCTCTCTCAGGGTATATGCCCAGTAGTGGGATTGCTGGGTCATATGGTAGTTCCATTTCTAGTTTTTTAAGGAACCTCCATACTGTTCTCCATAGTGTCTGTATCAATTTACATTCCCACCAACAGTGCAAGAGTGTTCCCTTTTCTCCACACCCTCTCCAGCATTTATTGTTTCTAGATTTTTTGATGACGGCCATTCTGACCGGTGTGAGATGATATCTCGTTGTAGTTTTGATTTGCATTTCTCTAATGATCAATGATGTTGAGCATCGTTTCATGTGTTTGTTGGCAACCTGTATATCTTCTTTGGAGAAATGTCTGTTTCTTCTGCCCATTCTTGGATTGCGTTGTTTTTTTGATATTGAGCTGCCTGAGCTGCTTGTAAATTTTGGAGATTAATCCTTTGTCAGTTGCTTCATTCTGCATGCCACTTTAAATGTCACTCAGATTGTTATATGTTTCCGTAAATAAAGATTCCATCTAGAAAGAAAAAATGTCCTTCCAAGAATTAGGGGAGATTCTACTTTGTATGTGTGCTCATCTGACTGTTTTCCTCCTGACTCCCAGCTGAGATCGGCCAGGTCGGTAAACAAGAGTTTTGACTGAGGGATAGCAGACCAGGAGGAGATGGTACAGCAAGGATGCAGGAGGAGTTTGCTGAAGAGAACAACTTGGCCATTCCGAGTTCAGCAGATTCTTTAGGCGAGAGCAGAGCCAGAGAGTGAGGCAGGATGTCTCCTGACTTGACAGTGTTGCCGAGACTGGCCTTGAGAGCAAGGGGAAGAGGAGCTTTACGGCACTGACCCACTGGGGAGGCAGGTTCTGGGTTTCTAGGGTCCAGAGACCTTGGAGTGAACTTCACTGAAATATACTCTGGGTATAGGTTGATGGAGCTTGGCTTAAGTATATTTATCACGATTTTACAGATTAGGAAAGTGACACATTTGATTGGCCTGAGATCATGCAATACAATTCATTCCCCGAACCTTTAGGATCCTAGTTTCCTGTTTCTCCCGGAGCCCAAGGCAGCAAGCTCTGCCCACCACTGCATCGTCCTCGGGGCAATATCAGCTTCCCGTTCCCGCTGCGCTGTCCCCACACCCATACCCTGTGCCAGCCTGTGAACCAGCAAATTGGAAATTCGACACCAATAGAGAATAGAGTTGAGACGCAGGCCAGTCAGGCACAGATGTGGAAAAATACGACACTGGTGTACTGCCATTGAGCACATTCCTCTGTCCCTTACGAGCAAGAAAGACAGTCACCATAAGAAAACTGCTCCGTGAAGCATGGTGGCACCCGCCTTTGCCAGGCAGGGCACGGAAGGAAGAGAGGGCGCTCCCTGGCTCTTGCTCTGGCTGCACCCATCTGCCAGGCTCCCCGAAGCTCCACAGATCTCCCTGTAGGAGCGGCAGTGGGCAAGGCCCTCCTCCCCGCTGGGCATGGGTAATGCCTCCTGGCAAAGACCTTGGGCACATCCATCTCTCTCCAGGCCCATCGAGGTCTGCCGTGTGTCTGCAGAACAGATGGGAGAGTCTGCTTGTCTGCCTGTTGGCAGCTCCATTTCACTCCATAAACATTTATTGAGGCTCTCCTCGTGCCAGGCCCGGAGCTGAGGGCTGTTCTCTGGACGTGTAGGGACGTGAGCTGCACTCCTCGGCACCACGTACAGGTGTCCCTCCCCCCAGCATCACCCAACAACAGGTGAGTGGCAAAGAAACACCGAAAAGACACCAACAACGCAGAGCACAGGGGATGGACTTGGTCAGGAGAGAAACGCCAGCACTCCTCAAACTTCGACGTGCACACAGTCACCTGGTTCAAATGCAACCTCTGAATCCGCAGGTCTGGGGTCCAGCCCAAGACGCTGCCTTTCTCACCAGCTCCCAGGTGACGCCAATGCCGTTCATCTGAGGACCCGACCTAGAGGAGCGAGAGGCTTACCTGGTTTTCATGCTGCTCTGATAGTGGAGTTGGCTGTTGTGCGGGCAGGTAGGGGGGATATATTTGATACAAATCTACATGGGTCCATAAGGAAATGAGTGTAGGGAACTCACTTTGTATGACGCCAGGTACCCTGCTGATCTAATTCAACAAATTCTCATGGGTAGGTGCCGTTACATCCCTTTCCCAGGTGAGAAAGCGTAAATTCAGAGTGATGGAGTAACCTGTCTCCAGCCCCACAGCTAGTTAGTAGTAAAGGTAAGATTTGAAACGAAGTCTAGATATCTTTTAAAATCCACGTTTTACTTACCCTCCTATACTGTCCCCTCATCCATTTAGGCTGACTTCTGTCTCAAAATAGATGGCTTCAAGTCCACAGATTTCGAAATGGGAGTTGCCTTTCAGGTGGCCCTCGAAGCCCAGTAAAATCTAATATGTGGCTCTCTGCTCGCCAGCGCTGCTCAATTAATCCAATTTTTTAAAACCACAGCTATCATTAAAGCCTCTATATGGATGTTAAAGGACAGCAACAACACCGAACGGGTAGGTTTTCCCCTTCTGGCAATGACCTGACAGCAATGTACAGGTATCAATATCTGGAAGGTGATGGATTTTTGTCGTGTCGGAGCAAAACAATAACAACAAAGGCCAAGGGTAAAATTCCTTCCAGCATTAAAAGCAATACTGTGAGGACTGTTTCCCAGGAGGCCTCTGGCACAGCCCAGCACGTCTCCAGAGGACGGACACATAAGGACTGCTATGGCAGCTCAGCCAAGTACTCAAACTATACTGGGTTTCATGCTTAAAGAATTATGTTTATCGTTTCCTCTAATCAATTTTACTTCACGAAATAAAGAGGGATAGATCATTCTTCAGTTCTTGGAAGAAAGGAGTGTCAGAAACCTTACAAATCAAGTATGTGTTAGAGAAAATGGGTACGGAGCGGATTCTTAACTGCAGAGAGAATGTATAGCCCTCTCTTTAAGCTCACGGGAGATAGTGACCTCAGAAAGCACCCATGATTTCTCAAGAGGACTATTACTTAACAAAATCTCCACAATAGCAATGAGTAACAGCCTGCCAAGGAATATAAATAGAAAAGGATTTAATATAGATCCCATAGTCAGGAGATGATTAGCCTAGGGAGTCTGGTGTTAATAAGATCACTCTCAACCCCCAGATCAAATTCCTCACAAAATAATATTAATGTCATTAACTCTTCTAAGGAGAGAAGATAATCCTCTATTATTTGCATCCCAATTGGCATTTCTTCTTCTATAAGGGAAATAAGTCAAAATGATAAAATAATTCCATTTTGAGGTAGTTCTTAATATGCTGATCTAACTATAGCTTTGAATTTATAGTGGGATAGTCTCCGTGTTTTATATCTAAATACAATGAATCTCTGGTAAGAACTAAAAATGAAAATGACCTGAATTATTTCCCATCATTTGCTTATTTCCATAACTGCAGCCAGTCTTGGGTGGTTCTCAATCTTTCCCCTCCCTACTTCATTTTATTACTCTCAGGAATGTTGCTCAATAGAAAATCGAACCAACAAAAATGGAGAACTCAATGCATCATTAGGCCTTTGGAGCATGAAAATAGGAGACATCAATTAAAGACAAGGGTCCAGGAGTATACTTTCTGCCTTCAGATTATTAAAACTCAAAAGAAACAATTTTTCAGTCGGCTCTTTCACGTATAATTATTTGTAGTAGCTCCATGTAATAATATAAAAGGCAACAGATATAAAGCCCCCCAAAATATGCATTAATAAATAAATATCTAAAATGTCTATATTTCAATTATTTCTAAACCTATTGCAATCCATTATCATTAAGTTATAAAACTATAAAATGTTTGTTAATCATCTCATTGATAGTAAATTATTTTATTAGTTGTTCTTTGTTATATTATAAAAGACTAGTAGTATTAGAATTATGTAATTAACTTGCCTGCTGTTGGTCTAATTTCTCTACTCATCTAAAAGGTGAAGACACAATAGTATTTAATTTTGATTTAAGGGGTTACTATAAATTTAATATTTTTTCTTTGAAATCTAGTTCTAAGCTTGACCTTACTAAAATACTTTATGGTATTTCATACGTCATCAAAACTGCAACACACCTTCTGAAATATCTTTTTTTTAAAAAAAAATTAATTTGTTTTTATTTTTGGCTGTATTGGGTCTTTGTTGCTGTGCACGGTCTTTCTCTAGTTGTGGTGAGTGGGCTTCGTTGCAGTGCATGGGCTTCTCATTGTTGTGGCTTCTCTTGTTGTGGAGCACAGGCCCTACGTGCGTGGGCTTCAGTAGTTGTGGCTCATGGGCTCAGTAGTTGTGGCTTGCGGGCTCTAGAGCGCAGGCTCAGTAGTTGTGGAGCGTGGACTTAGTTGCTCTGCGGCATGTGGGATCTTCCCTGACCAGGGATCTTCCCTGTGTCCCCTGCATTGCAGGTGGATTCTTAACCACTGCGCCATCAGGGAAGCCCTGGAATATCTTAAATTAAGTAAGGACTTTCTGACTCACGATAGCAGTTTGAGAAGGTTATGGTAACCCTCACCTAGGCATCAGTTCTGACCAATTACAAGCACGTAGCCATGTGCTGTGGCCGAAGAGCTGGGTTTGTGCATATCTTTTTGTATACAATCAATGTTGATGTCATCTCTAGGGCTATGGCAGGTAAATTTCTTTTTTTCTAATTGTATTTTGAAATCTTATGTAATATTTTTAGAAAGATGACCCTAAATGGAAAAACTGGGGAAATACCCATGGAATTGCTCACTTGAATATACAATAAGTAAAGTTTAAGAAAGCAATAGGTGAACATCTGTTTTTGTTTGGCTGAGTGTTTTCCATCTTTTAGAGCATCTCCTGGATACTGACCTCAAGGGAAAATACTGTAATGGTTTTCATTTAAAATGTCTTCCTGGAATCTACTGCCCCATTGCTCTCCAAACTATTGAGTTGGCCAAAAAGTTCGTTCAGGTTTTCCGAACAAACTTTTTGGCCAGCCCAATACTTTGAAGAACCTGAATCAGCGCGTGTATCACAGTGCATTACGATGTTTATCTTCCCAGCTAGAACCTGACTTCCAAGAGGTTAGGCGCTGTGTCATTGGTATGTGTGTGTTTTGTTTTTATCCTGGACACTTCGTATAGCTGAAACCGGATAGATGCTCAATAAATATTTATTAAGTGATTCACGAGCGGCTGTGCTGGGTGTCATCTTCACATTTGTGCTTCAAGTCATTTTCACATTTTGCTTTTCTCTTACTCATGCCAGACCAAAGAAAATAGCCCAGTAGGTATAGGAGCACATGCTAACCATTCAGATTCCAAATCCATAAATAGTATTTATATATGTTGTCTCAAGCAATCCTTTCAAACCCATTGTGAGTAAGAAACCTTGGTTTTGTATTTCATACAAAGGAAATCTAGAGCTCATACAGTGTGTCTTTCCCATATTCCTACAGCTAGGCTGGAATGTTGTAAAAGCGATGCTTGGATCCAGGTCCTTAGGCACAAAATTCCAAAAGCAACATTCCATGCTGGGGATTTCTGGAATTCCATCCACCTCAACTAAGGCAGCAACAGGCCAAGAAGAGATGAAGCTTCAACCCAGGGTTCAAATTCTAACTATACCATTCCTTTATGTCCTCACTGCTTCACTTAATAAGGAACAGATAAACACTGGTCTGATACGGGCAGTTGCACGTTCTGTCAGTTTTAAATCCACAGCATGAGAAGTGATGGTGGTTGATAAAATGCTGGGTGTCCCAATCTAGAATCATGTAATAAGAACCCGAGTGCTTTAAGCCCATCTGTCCATTTAATCTTCACAACCACCACTGAGTTAGGTGTTAGTGATCCCATTTTGCAGGTAAGGAAACTGAGTCTCAGAGAAGTTAAATAACCTTGCCAAGGGTCACACATCTGGTGAGTGTCAGAGCCCTAATTCAAAGTTCAATTAGTCTGACTCAGAGCTATTCTCTTAACCACACCATCTTTTTACCCCTGCTTCCATGCAGTGGAAGACAATGATAAAAACCTTATGAACCTCAAACTCAATCTGCAGAACAAGCTTTCTGGGCCTCCTTGGGCACTCTGATACATTGTAAAATAAATTATTCTTTTAAATCAGTGTTTTTAAAGGACATTCTCCCAATCTCTGAAGACAAATGTCATTTACTGCAGATTGGGAGCTACGCTTGGATTATCCAAACTGTTCCTTCACACTCTTTCCAATTCCGTGGATAATTCATCACACTTTTCCCTGGTCCCTTTTGCTTGTGCAAACTTGAGTACCACCCAAGAAAAAGTGGCATTCTAAACACCTGTGTAAGGTTAAACCCTCAGGAAATAGCATTAGAGCTTTAATTATCTTCCTTGGTTTTTTGTTTGTTTGCTTGGCAAAGAAAACAGAAGTACATCGTTAAGGCACACTCTCACATCTGGAAGCCAAAGCCAAACATTTCCTAGTCTTACTGTATTGGAGTATTTTGACATCTTTTGTCCAAGCCAGTTCCTCGAGTATTCCTCAACGTTCGATAGAAAATTCAAGTATTTTCTATCATACTAAATACTCAAACATAAACTGGCAGCCCACGAGCCAAATTTAGGCACCAAATATATTAAGTTTTGGTGCTCCCATTATTTTTAATTTTGATTTACTTGACATTGAAAAAAAACCCTGGAGATTTTCCACAGAGTTCCAGGCTCACAGAAGAATCCAGATTTCTAAACCATCATTTCAAGTCAGACATTTGCCATTAAGAGGCTGAAACTGCTCCAGAGCAAAGCAAGTACCTGGAGCTGGGCTGCCTTCTCTCGAGTTCTCACACATCCTGCTGCCTGCCTTCTGATCCAGACGCGTTCTACCACAGGACAAAAGCGTTTCCTCGTTTACTTAAGTTTGTTCTTCAACGGCCACATCTCACATTACTAAATAAGCGAGTTCTGTTTTGTTGTTTTAACACCGAGGGTGTCTTTAATCTGCAATGGCTCGGACAGAAGATATACTTAAAGAACACCACTTCCTCCTTCACCGAAAGTGTATAGGTTTCAAATCCATCTCCATGTCAGGTTATCTGGTCTGTCTCAGTTGACAAGGCTATTTCTCAGGTAGACAAAATGTGTGCCCCCATATCTCCCACTCTCTGATGTCCTTCCTGTGATTATGTTACCTTACTTGGGAAAAGGGATTTTGCAGATGTAATCAAGATTACTGTAGAGCACAGGGAACTACAGGTGTACACAATATCTTGTAATAACCTATACTGGAAAAGACTGAAAATAATATATATACATATATATGTGTGTGTGTATATATATATATATATACACACGTATAACTAAACCACTTCGCTGTGCACTTGAAGCTAACACAACATTGTAAATTAACTATACTTCAATTTTTTTAAATTGAAAAAAAAAGATTACTCATCAGTTGACCTTAAAATAGGGAGTTATCTTGGATTATCTGGGCGAGCCCAGTCTAAGCACAGGGGCCCTTCTGAAGCAGAGCACTTTCTCTGGCTGGAGGCAGGAACGATGTGGGGAAACGAGGTCAGAGAGATCCGATGCATGAGGAGGACGGAGCCCACTGGTGCTGGTTTGGAAGATGGGAGGGTCCACGAGCCAAGAAACGCCTCGGGAAGTGGAGAATGATCCCCAGTTGACAGCCAACAAGGAAGTGAGGGCCTCAGTCTCACAACCACATGGAAATGAATTCTCCCAACAACACGAATGAGCCTGGAAGCAAATTATTTCTCAGAACTTCCAATGAAAGCTCAGGTTGGCCATCCCTTGATTTTGGGCCTTGTGAGACCCTAAGCAGAGTATCCAGCCAGACCTGCCTGGACTTCTCACCTACGGAGGCTGTGAGATAATAAATTTGTAATGCTTTAAGCCTCCTAGTTTGTGTCAATTTATTAAGGCAATGATAGAAAATGAATCCAGGCCCCATGGTCACTAGTAACCCCAGTGGGTAGTATCAGAAAGGCTCTGAATGCTTCATCCATAGCAATCATTATTTCTTTGTTGTTAACCATTAACTTTGCTGTTAATCATTTATGTTTCTAAGCTAATTCTATTGATTTGGAGCCTGTATTTATTTTCTATCACTGCCATAACAAATTAACGCTAACCAGAAAATAAAGGGGCCAAAATTGGTACTGAGAAAATTAAGTAAGTAATGATGAATCACACGGAAATTGAACCTCTTCAATTTAAATTTTTCAGAATGACCTCTTGTAACTATATTGTTGGATGTATTAACGTGTGAAGGCAAGAAAAAGCTTCTACTCCACGTTTTACTTCTTTATTAAATTGGTTATCAAAACAATCCTAAAATTGCCATTTTGTATCCGTGAAACATTCACTAGAGTTTTAAGATTAAATAAGGAACAGATTCACAGAAGTCACCACTCTGGGGCCTTCTTTTGCCAAACTGTTTGTTTTTCAAATAATATCTGTAAAGTAAGCCTTATTTGCCTAGTGGAAAAACCTTAAGGAAGACAAGACGATATATTCACACTATGCGAGACTGTTTAAACCGTACTCATCTTTGAGATCAGTACCATTTTCAGCACAGGAGAAAGGGGGACAGCGTTTAAAACCAGGAAGGAGTGGGATCTGCAATTAAACCTATCCTTCTGCAACTCAGTGAAGTTTTCTTCATAGGATGTACTGTTACCTGAAATTATCATTTTGTCTACTTTGTTGTAATATATTTCTCCGAATAGAATGTCAGCCACAAGAGGCCAGTGACTTTGCCTGCTTGTTCATTGATGGACAGCCAGCCTTTAGACTGGTGCCTGGTACATGGTAGATTCTCAATAAATTCTTGTTAAATGAATGAACAAATAGATGATGACAATTCTAGGTTAGCATCCAGCAGTTCTGAAAGACTGCATTTACCCTCATTCTTCCACTCACTAAACTGTCCCTATGCCTTTCGTTTCTAACCTTCATTTCTCTAGTGTCACCATTGAAACAGGAAGTCTCTCCTTCTTTATTTGTTAAAAAGACACTATTGAGCACCTTGGACGATCCCTGGTTCACTCAAGAGTCATTCATTTATTCAACAAAGAAGGCCAGTGGAGGAGGTCAGAAGGATAACCAGGGGCAGAGCACGCAGAGCCTCCTAGGGACCTGCAAGGTCTTGGGTTTTTAGGAAGAGAGAGAGGTGGGAAGCCGTGGGTGGCCCATCACTCGGGAAGTTTCTTATTCTGATTAACATCTGAATGAGGCCCATCTTGTGAGGCAAAGGTAGAAACAAGGTCACCAGTCAGGGAGCTGTTGGAAGACTCCTGTTTTTGACTGCCCATGTCCTCATACAGCTCCAACTAGGCTCTGGAAGGAACTTTGTCAGAGCACAGGATACATCTTGGAAGCCCTTCTAAGACAGTCAGCACTGACTGCCAGCTGCCGTCTCCTTCACATGCAGTTCCCCACGTACAGCATCCACGGCCTCCTGGGCATTGCCTCTGCTAAGAATCAGAGATACCACCCCCGCCTGCAGAAGAGGAGGTCCCTCTGTGCTTATCCCTTGGCCAAGGCTCATTTCACCCACACAAGGCCATCCTGCTTCTCCTCTGCTCCAACCCAGTGTTTTGTTCCATTCATTCCCACTGAAGACAAACTACAGCATGTTTTTTTTTTCCAAAAATTAAACAGTGCATTGCCTTAGAAAGAAGAGCAAGAAGCCACTGAAGTCTCTTAAGGCTCTTCCAAAGTTGTGGTGCTTAGGTCACCCCACCTGAAAACACCCCTAGTTTTCAGGCTTCCCCAGTAGACACACTGGAGAGACAGAGAGACAATGATGAGCTGCCCTTACCACGCTTTCCTATAAAGGCTCTCATGCTAAGATGTACCCAGCTGACCTCCTCTACAAGTTGAGCCCACAGGCCAATGAATGCCAGTCTCCCCACCCGTCATTACTTTGCAGTGTTATTAGATCAGATACTATGGCTTCAGGGCATTCCTGCGGCTCACCATCAATATGAACGTAGTCAAAGAACCCCAGTGTCGCTGCAGGATGGAGCACGGCAGCTAAGAAGAGCTGAGTTGCTACTCCCATACTTTGAGTCCCGTAACCTTTGCTCAAGCAATTGAATCTCGTTTGGTCCGTTTCGTCACCTCTAATATGGGCCCACTGGGCGTGAGGAATAAATAAAACATGTATCAAACGTGTAGCACAGAATCTGGCACGTAGCAAGCACTCCATAAATATTAGTTTTCATCATTTAAACCATTATTCTAATTGTCATCATCACTGCGAAGACGGACATCAACAGTACCCAAGCTCAGGAAGCAGGGAGGCCACCTTTATATATATCACCTGGTGGTAAAGACTCCTTGGAAAATGTCGTTCTAGAGCATGGATCCACAAACCAATTTTTCTAATCCCTTGCTTCCACCTCTTCTATGTTTATTTGTTGACACAAGGAAAACTGAGGCAAGAATTTTAAGGTTCTTCAAGTTTCAAGTGATGGATGCAAAGACCACCAAGTAGTAAAGGCAGAGGCCATGTGGTAGACTCAATCCTCTGATGGTGGTAACAGCTGGGCAGAAGCTCACGTAGATCTTTCTATTTTGTTTCTGCTTATGTAAGAACGATGAAAGAAGACAATAAAAAGGATGAGGGACAGGAGAAGGGGAGAAAGGAAGGAAAGGAATAAGAGAACCTGAAGAAATAAAAAGGAAGCCCTGAAGAAGGGGAAGGAAGGAACTAAAGAGTGGAAGGAAGGAAGAGGAAGAGAGAACAAGACAGGGAGAAATGGGGACCACTAAGAGGCTGAGTCTACAGCCCGCTGTCATCCCAGGGAAAAGCCAGGGTCAGCACCAGCAGGGTGCCAGAGAATACAGAGAATGCTTACAGTGGAACCCATTCTTGCATTTCTGTGCCTCTTTAGTGAAAGAAAATGTCTCTATCTTCAGAAAACTGAAGCTGAGACTGTGCTTGATCTTCCAGTTCCAATAACGGCACCGAGTCTTGCTGACACAGTTACATGGACGTCACTGCTACCTTCTTGAAGTAAATCCTTGCAACTCGCAAATGCGGCAAATGCGGCAATTGCAAAGTGAAGTGAACTCAAGGGTGCTCACAGTGCTAAGAACGCAGCCTCCCAGACCAAAGGGGGGCGACGGGAAAGCCAATGGTCCTGGGGCCGGCCCCGACGGTACACCTCACTCTGGTTACTGTGCTTTCAGTTTCTACTATTTGTCAAAATTTCTGTATGCCAACATTTAGCATGCTTGATACTCAGTCTCTTAATTATATGTCTAGATTAGCCTTTGATTAAATGTACTCTGCTGGCCAAGAGAAAAAGCAGACCATTCCAAATGGTGATTACTTAAACTTACTTTCTGTAGTGGTGGACCTTCATCTGGGTGTGGGATGGAGCTATAAGAGGGCTAGGATGGAGCCACAAGGTTGGAAAAAAGATCCAACCTTCATTTAGAGACAAATAATGAATGAGGAGCCAGCTGAGAAATAATAAAAGCCTAATGAGGAAAACTGGAGATGTCTAGTGTCACAGAAGCCACCCAAGTCATTGATGCCAAGAGAGAATAGCTTATGAATTAAAAGGGACCAATCAACCCTTTCAAATGCTCCAAGAAGTTGAGGAAGCATGTAGGTCCCTGGGTCTGACCACACAGAGGTCACTGCTGATCTCAACAGACGTTGTTTCCATAAGTGGTAGGGGCAGAAGCCACACAAGTGTAGGATGAACAGTAAAGGAGAGAGGATGTGAAGATACAGCATCCTCAGAAATCTGACGGTGGCACGGAGCAGAGAAATGACGTGACGGGTGCTCAGAAGTATGGGATCCAGGGTTTGTTTTTAAGATGTAAGACATTAAAATATGTTAACATGTCATCTTTACAACTCTGTGATCTGAATGGTATTATTTCCCCCACTGACCAGAAAAGAAAACTGACGCTCGGAAAGGTTAACAAATTGGATCAAGGTCTCACAGCTAGTAAGAGGCAGAGCTGAAAGTTGAACCCAATCTATGTCATTCCAGAGCCTTAGGACAGACTGCCACGGATTACGTTCTATTGCACTTGTTTATCCACATAACTGTCTCCCTCACTTTCTAAGTACAAGGACTGAGTCTAACTCATCCTTGAATCCCTAGCACCTAGTGCAGTATCTGGTAGTTAATAATGGGTACTTAGTAAATGTATGTCACAGAAATAAATCATTTAACCAGAAGTCAGATTTTAGCCTTTAAAAAAAAGAAAAATAGACAACTTTCCTACAGAACAATGATATAAACAACAATAGAAATATAGAGATAACGTTTGGAATATAAAAGTGATAACAGGAGTAGTGACTTTAAGAATGAACATAATAAATAAACCTGTATTCAAAATGTACTTTATTCACACGATTACATTTCCCAAGTTTGTAACCAGCGAAACTGTAAGAACTTGCCCTGATCTTACACAATCTTACATCAGCCTCCACTATAATGAACAGCTTGCTTGTCACTTATTCTTTTTTTCCCCCCTGCACTTAAAATACATACAAGGTTCTTACTCCCACATGGAATCCATTCTCAGGTAATACTGATTTCACTGTGCTGTTCCACATGAGACCAGCATATTTGTATGGGCAGGAAATGGTGCATTCAGTCATCATGATATTTTGTGTGCCTGGCAAGAATGAATAGATTTTTTTAAACATTCATGGGATTGACTGATTCCCCCCCAACCACTACATGTTTTGCTCAGCTGTTTGGCTGGCAAGTTACTTCAGAGCTCTTTTAATACAGTTATTAGTTGTTCCCTTTATCATATGAGTTAGACAATTTTAGCAAAGATCCGACGGTTAAAATAATTAACAATAGTTTTAAAATGTGTGACCTCTGATGTTTGTCTTGAAATGTTATTAATTTAAATTTCTGCTGAAAGAATTTTGTTTTGAGCTTCCTTCAGAAAAAACCTCTTCCTTCATTTCAGAAAATTTACCCTTTGAAAGTCTGAATAGAAAAAAAAAAAAGAGTTTTTCATGTTAACAAAAATTGCTTTATGATGTAAGATAGACTACTTTGGTTTGGTTTGGTTTGTTAAGATTAGCTAGGAAAGCAGTTTAGAATCTGCCCACTCACGAATTACATATATAGTTAAAAAGTACTTGAACCAAGTTAAATAAATTAAGGATGCCTAAAGTAGGCTGAATTTACATTCTGATTATTTCCAGAAGGCTTCTAATCCCACAAAGTTTTTAAAAAATCTTTTTCGTGCTTGATGTAAGAATTACCTGCTAGCCCTCCTCTCCCTCCCAGTCTCTCTATAAGCATCAAGTATTTATTTTCCTAAAAGGGATACACTATACAATTTAGCTATTCATTTATGCAAATGATGGTAAACAGAATTATAAAGACAGATAATAAACAGCAAATGAGGTTGTTATGTTTCAGGCTCTGTGTTGTCAGAGTTCTGAGCATGGTTTAGTGTTTTCTATTCATGACTTTATATAACCAAATTACTCCCTGATGCAGTCTCAGATGCGCTTTTGCCTGCAAATGACAAGGAATAAAACATCAGGACATTAACGTTAAAAGACAATCGTTAATGGCGTAAATACGAAAATAATTACTGCATCATACCACCAATTGTTATGTGTTCATTACTGAAGTTCTTGTAAAGCCTTCGTTTTCTTGTTACAATTATTTTTTTCCTTTATTTTTGTCTGGCTATTTTATAGTCCTGACAGTACTTTAGCAACATTCAGCAGTTACACAAGCCATTTAATCCTGCCCAAAGCTTCATTTAAACTTCATTTTAGCTGCATTTTATTTGTGTATATATGTCTTTTACTTCTTTAAGACAGTGAAAAGATACTTCCGGAGTAGGTGCTGGAAAGATATGTCAAAGCAGATTATCTAAAACAAAGAATAAACTTGGGCGAAGGTTTCAGATTTTAACATCACTCGTTAAAATAACTTTATTAATCAAACTAATTGCGTCCCTATCCTCTAAAATTTTAGTTCAGCACCCGCCCCCAACTCTTTTTAAAATTAACTTATAATTTTACAGCCAATCATGCAAGGTGGTTTTCAATCTCTGCTCTCTTCTTCCTCCCGCAAGGTTTCTTCCCCTCTGCCCCACCTCACCTTTCTCCCACTTCTACCTCATCCCTCTGCTACCAATGCTTTCTCCCTAGCTGGCAGGAAAGGGAGCCCCTGCAGGAAAGGGAGCCCCTACACACACACACACACACACACACACACACACACACACACACACACACACACACACACACACACACACACACACACACACACACACACACACACACACACACACACACACCAGCCGCCTCGCCCTCGGAGGGTCGTCCAAATGCACCCTTTGTCTGCTCCACTCCGCGACCATCACTTCGCCTCTCGCCTGCCAGCCTCAGGCCAGGAGTGGCAGGAAAACTCACACCGCTGTCACGAGCTGGAAGCGGGAAGAGGGACGGTGGACCGGAGGCGAGGAGGTTCCGCGGGCGGCCCAGCATCACTCGCCGCTGCGCGCGCGCGCGCACACACACACACACACACACACACACACACACACACACCAAGAAGGCTTCTGTCACCTGTTCGCTTTCAAAACGAGCTCCAGCACTGGGGAAAACTTATCCCTTCCCCCACCTCCACCCCCACCTCTGGGAGTTCGGGTACAAGAAGGCATCCCGTGCATAGGTTTCCCAAAATATCTGGAGAGAGAAAAAGTGTACACTGGGTACAATGCAATTGTGTGTGTGTGTGTGTGTGTGTGTGTATCCCTAGTCCCTCCCTCTTCCTCTCTCTTTTTCGCCCATCTTCTTTGCAATAACACACAACCTTTTCTTGCCAATGAGTGCACACAACAAGCATCCCATCTCTGCTGATAGTCCAAGCTTGGATTCTCTGCCCTGCAGGTTCCCTCTCTGCACCTGGCGTCTAGGTACCCAGAGTCCCTCTGCCCGGCGACAAGCCCGTAACACTCTCTCCAACTCGTGCCATGGGCAGCCGGGCGCTGCCGGCTCCCGAGCACTAGCCGAGCTTCCAAACTTTTTCTTGCCCTCTCTCCAGCCTCAAATCACGCTCATCCCGGAGGTCTGACGCCTCTGCCCTTGATCCCGAACCACAGGGAAACCGGCGAAAACCGCTCGCCCCGTGGGTGCCAGGTCTCGAGGTGCCCAGCCTTGGTGCGCATAGGACCGTGCTGGACCTCGCAGGGCCGAGAAGGGAGCCTGGGAGGACCCGGCAGGCAGGTGCAACTTGCCAGCGATTCCCGGGTTCAAGCCCTAGGGGACCGCGGGTTTGGCCTGGTGAGAACAAAGCTGGAGTCCGGGAAGACTGTCGGACCGGAGGCGCTAAGACAATAGCAATAAAGGGAACTTAGAGTAGGACCGCTGCACAAAGTTGTCTCCGAGTCCGGATGTCCCGGGATGGCCGCAGGCTCCAGCTGCAGACCCCGAACCCCCCGCCCGGGTCCCGGCGGCGCCGTACATGCAAACCCCCAGCTCAGCAGCCGGTCCCTGGATGCTAGGCAAATGCCCTGGGCGCCCAAACCTAGTTTGGGGTCCGGACGCTCCGCGGCTTATGCGGCTGCCAGGCAAGAAGACCCGCCAGCGCGCTCTCCTGGCTTTACCTTTCGGCGGACTGCCGGGGACTCCGCGGCGCGCCGCCCGCTGGCCGTGCCCTCAACCCCTGCCGCCGCCTCGAAGAGCAGACAGTGCGAGCCCCGCGCGCCGCGCCCCGCCCCCGTGCGCCAGGCCCCGCCCCCATCCCCAGGCCCCGCCCCTCCACGCAGGCCGAGCCCCCGCGCGGACCCACACGAGCCCAGGAGGGTTTGCCCGCGAGCCGCGGCAACCCCCGCGGCTGCTGCTCCTCCCGCTGCTGTCCAGTTGCTGCGGCCGTCGCTGCGTGGCCGCCGCTGCTGCTGGTGTTGCATGCCATAGGCCAGGATGCCCCGAATTGTCAAGGGGGCACCCCTGACCCCAACAAACGATATGATGGCAAATGACCCCTAGAACAGGGTGAGTAAGGGCCAATGCACTTGAAGAGCACCTGAGAGCTTGCTAGAAATTCATGTTTCTCAGCCCCACCCCAGATCCACTGATGCAGAATCACCGGGGATGAAGGTAGCAGTATTTTAACAAGCTCTTGTGGTGATTCCAAGCCCCTTAACGTTGGAGAAGCACTGCTCTCTTGCTCAAGAACGAAGGGACTGATCAGATGCAGGACTAAGACCCAGGAAGGAGCCCAACCGGACCGACGGGTTTAACCTCTCAGTGTTTGCAAAGCCGGAGACAGTACGTTGTCTGTGCCCTGGATGCCATTCATCTTGTTTTATTGACTGCGAAGTCTTTAAAGATAAACCGAGGGGGGAGCACATCTACTTCTGATCTGACAGCTCTAATGAGCTCAAGGAAGACTTATGTAAACATTATTAAGTGTAATAAACACGTGTCGGCATCAGGCAATCTTCTCTGGAGAAGAGTTGGCAAAAGCCTGCCAGAGCCAACGTTTTATTCATAATGTCTTTTTAACTTTATGTTGCCTGTGTAATAGGCCTTTGGCTCTGCTGTTGCTCCGACGGAAAATCATTACCCCAGTAATGGATGAGTCAGTTCAGAAGGAGAGCCACTGGGATGCTGAACACTCCCATTCATGACTGCTGTGTATCAGAGACGGAGGGACCACCCCTGCCCATGTAGCCATTTTAATTATACAGCTGTTGTCCAGGCTTCCGGTTTCAACTTCCCAAGGCATCACTGGACTCAAACTCTAAGCACCGAATGGAAGTCACCTCACAGTTTTATTGGTAGTGAGCCCTAATCCTCTTCTGTATTCTCCAGAGCTTCAGCTATTACTAAGCACCAGAGGAACTGATGATTGTTTGCCAGGGGAGAACACATGGGGCTTCTCCAGAGACTTATTCTGGCTTTGCACCCTTATTTTGGGTAGATTTGGAAGCTGGAAGTCTGGTCCTCAAGGAAAACTCGACAGTGGTACCCAGAGCAAGGGGGCCTTCAAGAGCCCTCTTCTCTGCCCCGTTCCTGTTCCTTTTTCATAAAAAACGACAACCTGCGCTCAGCACTAATAGCATTACCATTTTAAGTACAGTAATGAAAGGGGGAGAATTATTATTAAGAGAATTAGTCCATTAAAGAATCCCAAACAGTTTAGCTTCCCCCCAGATTCCAAGAGTGGTGTGAGAGAAAGGACTAGAAATCTGTTATCACCGGGCTTATTCTAGATGAGAGATAAAAGATGAAGGGAAAAGAAAGACAAAGCAAGAATGAAGGGAGAAAGGAAGGGAAGAGGAGAGGGAGGGATGGAAGAAACTTTAACTGCTACTCAGGCCTTAGAAACTGATCAAAAAGAAAATTGGAAAGAGATGGCAGGGTAACAAGGGGAGGAGCTTTAAGTCGGGGTCTCCAGAGAAACAGAACCAATAGGAGATATACAAGGTGCAGACACAAATATATTGTAGATACAGATGTACAGAATGAGATTATTATTAGGTACTGGCTCACATCATCGTGGACGCTGAGAAGTCCCACCCTCTCCCGTCTGCAAGCCGGAGGTCCAGAAGAGCCAGTGCTGTAGTTCAAAGGCCTGGGAGCTGGACAACTGATGGCGTGGATTCTACTCAGTGTCTGGAGGCCTGAGAACTAGGAGCCCGGGTCGGGGGCAGGAGAAGATGGAAGTCCCTGCTCAAGCACTCAGGAGGAGAAAGGACAAATTCTCTATTCTTCCACCTTTTTGTTCTATTCAGGCTCTCAAGGGATTGGAGGATTCCCACGCACTCTGGGGAGAGCCTTCTGCTTTACTCAGTCCTCCAACTCAAATGCTACTCTCTTCCAGAAACACCTTCACAGACACACACAGAAGACATGTCTAATCAGAAATCTGGGCATCCAGTGAGCCGGTCAAGTTGACTCATAAAATTATCACAAGGGCAACACGGTGGCCGAGCTCCATTCTTACCCAAGGCCATGTCAGGTTCCCGAAGAGCAGGCTCTGAGTGAGGAGTTGTGGGCCAGAGATTTATTAAGAAAGTGGTTCCAGGGGAAATCACTAAGGGAACTAGGGTGAGCAGAACAGGGAAAAGAAGAAAGTCAGTCAAGGTCCATAAGTCCCACAGAGAGCTGGCCTTGACCTCACTCTGCAGGGAAGCTCTGGAGTTGCAGTTAAGACTCTAAACTGTCCCGAACTGAGTTAAGAAAGCTGGACATTCAGATTCCTTTGCTGGACAGTTTATTGGTTAACAACCTCCCAAGGGGAATAAACTCCTTGGCCCTTGCGTCGGCTCCAGTAGCTTGAGGGCCGTCCTTCATAGAAGAGTCAAGGGTGCTAGCTCTTGAAACCAATGGAACTCAGAAATTTGGAGGAGGTGGGATATCCCACAAAAACAGTAGAAAAGATGTGAGAGTATCTGACCCGAGCCCTGACTTTGTTTCAATATGTGAGATTTCCCAGCTCAAACACCAGACATGAGCTGAGTGGCTGAACCCCCGCCCCTGACCCCCGCAGAGGGGTCCACACTGAGAACAGGAAGCTCACCAGCGAGCTTCTATGGGATGTCCTATGCGGTCGGGTAGTAGGGGCATGGAGGGCACTGAGTCACAGAGCTAGACTAGAGCTCTAGGCTGGCACAGTGTCCTCATAATGCTGTCACCGGTAAGAGCCCAGCGTTTGGACGCCCAGGATGACAATGCATGGATGACCAGTTCACCTGAGCCCGAGAAGCGGTGACAGCCCACACAAAGGCAGTGTGATAGAGAGAATCTTGCCCACCCTCCTCCCCTCCCCGCCCAGCCCCTAAGAGAAGAGAAGGGAGTTTTGCCTCGAAAATGGAAGGAAAAGAGAAACCCTGAAAGCAAACGTTGATTCCCCTGGAATTCTGGACGCTGTTTTTTTGTTCTTTGTTTTTAATTAATTAAATTATTTCTTTTTGGCTGCGTTGGGTCTCCGTTGTTGTGTGCGGGCTTTCTCTAGTTGCGGCGAGGGGGGGCTACTCTTCGCTGCGGTGCGCGGGCTTCTCATCGCGGTGGTTTCTCTTTTTGCGGAGCACAGGCTCTAGACGTGCGGGCTTCAGCAGTTGTGGCGCACGGGCTTAGTTGCTCCGTGGCATGTGGGATCTTCCCGGACCAGGGCTTGAACCCATGTCCCCTGCACTGGCAGGTGGATTCTTAACCACTGTGCCACCAGGGAAGTCCCTGGATGCTGTTTTGAGAAGAGAAGTAAGCACAGGCTACGGCCCCTCCCAGTTGAGCCTTCTTAGACGCACAGGCCTGTGATCAGGGAGAGAGCTCTGAATTGGAGAAGATACTGGAAATTGAAATTTGACGGGTTTCTAAGAAGTGAAAGTGAATAACTGAAGTGACCCAGAAGTTATGGAATCTGCCCAGGGTCTTATTAAGGGGTCTTCTACCTGGTCAGGAGAGAGATTTGGCATATGCATTTGGGGCCAGTGGTTTGAGAAAAATGTAATTTCATGTTTATGTTTACGTTTGTACAATCAATTGGTTATATTTGGAATTGTTTACTTCTCCTGGCTGCCTCCTGTGATGTGTCCTCAGGTAACTCCCTCTACCTTAGGGGAGCCTCCACACCAGTGTTTACTGCAATGGCTGTGGCCTGGCAAGGCTGGTGCACCGCCTGGGGACACGTCCTGCCCAATTACCATGTGCTCTGAAATGTTGGGGGCATTAGCGAGGCAAGGCACACAGGAAGAGCTACAACAAAAGGACACGTGGCTCAGCACCATGCGTAAGTCTACTTCTTTCGCTTTCTTTTAAGGAAAAGCACTAGTTAGAAATATGCACAGGCTGGTTTCCTCTCCTTTTCATTTTTCTTTAAAATATTTATATGAATATTACCTTGGTTTATTTTGGTTAGAATATTTGGCTCTGGTTACACGTACGTGGGTTCAGTACTTGGGGAAACTGTTCCAAGCATCAGCTGGAAAACGATTCGGATGAGAATCCGAAGCTGGGAGGGTCTGGTTCTGCTGATGTTGCCACTTTGCCACCACACAGGTGGCAGGAGGCCACTGTGGGTTTCCACCCGTGTTTCGAATGCTCTGTGTTGTCGCAGCTGGAGAGTCCAGCTCAGATGTTCCCTCTCTTCCCCCTTCCTGTCCTGGGCTCCCTGACCTGCCTTCTCATCTGATTCTATTCCCATTCCTCACTTGCTCCATTTACCACTTAGATCATGCCTCTAAGATAAGATACACAGTACTTTCTGTGCTGTAACAGTGCGTGATAAATATGATTCATTAAACACAGCGTACATCAATATCAGGTCGGGGTAGAAAATATAGAGCATAATGAATGGTCTACAGTTTGAGATTCAGGAAAGTGCAGAGGTCCTGTGGAGGTTTTTAGTGGCATCATCAATCATGGAAGCAAAAACAGAGTGGTTTGTGGTATTACTGGGAGGCCACGGAGACAGGTTTTCTCCACTCCCTCTTGCTCCCCCACTAACCCTCACCTGCTCTCCTTAATGATGCTAAGAGCAATTCACTACCTGTGAGTAACTTACAATTATCCTTTTCCCCCTATTGATATAACTTTTTAGGGCGTCAATTAGTGTCATCTTGTTATCCAAGTAAAGCTTTCCAAGAATAAATTAATAGGTTGCCAAAGTTTATTCACTAACCACAGCCTTAGACTTTGACACTCCAGAAGGGAGTTTAGTTACTAATCTCCCAAAGATTAGATTTTTTTTGGAAAATATCATAAGATCTAGCTCACACTGCCCACTTGAAAAAAGAATTCTTTCCTGATACTTCAAAAATTATTTTTTACAGGCTCAGTTTTAAGGGAACTGATAATATTGATGGGGGGCGGACTGTGAATCTATTGAGAAAAATCAGTATTTATGAAGGGTCTACTATATCTCTAATACAATTGACTCAAGGACATTTGTAGGCATAAAGTTTCTTTTCTTGTTGAATTTAGCTGGATTGAATAGTTGTTTTGTAAGAGCAACTTTGAGCTGCATGCAATACAAAAGAAGTCGCTTTTCTTCGATCTGTAAATGAGCAATGCAAAACTCATTCCAAGAAATATTTACCGAGTGCCTACTATGTACAACACAGTATGCCACGTACTTTAAGGAGTTTAGAAATAAATCCTTCCCTCAAGAACGTAACACACATTTTCCTTATTATAAAATAGCATTAAAACAAAAATTATGAAAGGAAAAAGAAGACAATGCATGATCTCATCTTCTTAATAACAATCACCTTACTTTAACTTTTAATTTGTATCTATGTCTACCAGAGTATAATACAATCTTATATTCAGGGACCACAGTAGGCATTTTTCTGTGGTACTAAATAATCTTCAATAATGGTTCAGTGGTTCAGAGTGCAGACTCTTCCAACTGGCTTTTTCTTTTCTTTTTTTTTGCCAAAATTGACAAGCTGATCCTAAAATTAATATAGAAATGCAAAGGATCCAGAATGGTTAACACAATCTTGAGCAAGAAGAAAAAGTTAGGGGACTTCCACTAAAACTTGCTACAAATCTACAATAATTAAGACTATGTAGTACTAGCATAAGGATAGATACACAGATAAATGGTTTAGAAAAAAGAGTCCAGTAACAAATTCATATATGCATGTTCAATGATTTTTGACATGAGTGCCAAGACCATTCAATGGGGAAAGAATAATTTTTTAAGCAAATGATAATCTGACAACTAGGTAATCCTTTGCAAAGAATGAAGTTGGACCCCTACTACATACCATACACAAAAATTAACTCAAAATGGATCAAAGACCTAAATACAAGTGATAAAGCTACAGAACTGTTAGTAGAAAACACAAGAGTAAATATTTTTGAGTTTGGATTAGGCAGTGGTTTCCTAAATATGACACTAAAAGCACAAGGGACAAAAGAATAAATAGATAAATTGGACTTCATCAAAATGGAATACTTCCAAGCATCAAGGAACACTATCAAAAATTTAAAAGGCAAGCCATACAATGGGGAAGATATTTGCAAACAGTGTATCTGATAAGGTCTTGTATCAAGAAGATATAAATAACTCCTACAACTCAACAGAAAAAAAAAAAGAACCAAATTTAAAAATTGGCAAAAGTTCTGAGTAGATGTTTTTGCAAAGAAGATATGCAGATACGCAATTAGCACATGAAAAGATGCTCAACATCATTAGTTAACAGGGAAATTCAAATCAAAACCACAATGAGGGCTTCCCTGGTGGTGCAGTGAGAGGCCCGCGTACCACACACACACACATAAAAAAACCACAATGAGATGCCAGTTTACATCCACTAAAATAGGTATAATTTTTTTTTTTTCTTGCGGTACGCGGGCCTCTCACTGTTGTGGCCTCTCCCGTTGCAGAGCACAGGCTCCGGACGCGCAGGCTCAGCGGCCATGGCTCACAGGCCCAGCCGCTCCGCGGCACGTGGGATCTTCCCGGACCGGGGCACGAACCCGCGTCCCCCGCATCGGTAGGCGGACTCTCAACCACTGCGCCACCAGGGAAGCCCAATAATAAATTTTAAAAAGACAGACAATAGCAAGTGCTGGTGAGGATGTGGAGAAATTGGAATCCTTTACACGTTGCTGATGGGGATATAAAATGGTGCAGCCAACTTCCAAAAACAGTTTGGAAGGCCCTCAAAACTTGAACATTGAGTTACCAAATGACCCAGTAATTTTATTCCTAGATATACACCCAAGAGGATAGAAAACATACTCACACAAAAATGTGTACCTAAGTGTTTGGGGATGCATTATTCATACTAGCCAAAAAGTGGAAACATTATAAACGTCCATAAACTGAGGAGTGGAAAACAAAATGTGGTCTTTCCATACAACAGAACAATATTCAGCCATAAAAATAAATAAAGTACTGCTACATGCTGTAACATGGATGAACTTTCAAAACGTTATGATAAGTTAAAGAAAGAAGACAGAGAGGGCTCATACTGTATGGTTCAGCACATATGAATGGCTCAGTATAGGCAAATCCCTGGAGACAGAAAGTAAATCAGTGGTTTCCAGGGGCTGGTGGTAGCAGGTTATGAAGGGTGAGTGATTGCTAATAGATACAGGGATTTCTCATTCTTTTTCCCTTCCCTTCCCTTCCTCCCTTCCTCCCTCTTTCTTTCCCTTTCTTTCTTTCTTTCTCTCTCTCTCTCTCTCTCTTTCTCTTTCTTGTTTTTTTTTTCTTCTTCTTGTTTGTTTTTAAATACACTATCTTTAAAGCAGTTTTAGGTTCACAGCAAAATTGAGGAAAAGGCATGGAGATTTCCCATATACCTCTTGCCCACATAGGCATGGCCTACCCCGCTATCAAAATCCCCCACCACTGTGGTACATTTGTTACAACTGATGAGCCTATACTGACACATCATAATTACCCAAGTCCCTACTTTACATTAGTGTTTACTCTGGCTGTTGTACATTCTATAGGATTGGACAAATGTATAATAACACATATCCACCATTATAGTAGGTTCACTG
Organism: Grampus griseus; assembly: GCF_964374135.1. Taxonomy (NCBI): domain Eukaryota; kingdom Metazoa; phylum Chordata; class Mammalia; order Artiodactyla; family Delphinidae; genus Grampus; species Grampus griseus. The sequence goes on from NC_138998.1 coordinate 1,983,449, forward strand.
CCCTAAAAGTCTTTGTGCTCCCTCTGCCCCTGTAACCCCTGGCAACCACTGATCCTTTCACTGTCTCCACAGTTTTGCCTTTTCCAGAATGTCATATAGTTAGGATATATATATAGCCTTTTCAGATTGGCTTCTTTCATTTAGTAATATACAACATTTAAGTTTCCTCCATGCCTTTTTATGACTTGATAGCTCATTTTTTTTAGCCCTGAATACTATTTCATTGTCTGAATGAACCATGGGTTATTTATCCATTCACCTACTGAAAGACATCTTGGTTGCTTCCAAGTTTCGGCAATTATGAAAAAAACTGCTATAAATGTCCATGTGCAGGTTTCTGTGTGGACTCAATTTCAACTTCTTTGGGTAAATACCACGGAGCAAGATTGCTGGATGGGATCTTAAGAGTATGTTCAGTTTCGTAAGAAAGCGCCAAACTGCCTTCTAAAGCAGCTGCACCGTCTTGCATTCCCACCAGCAATGGATGAGAATTCCATTTGCTCCACGTCCTTGCCGGGATTTGGGGTTGCCAGTGTTTCAGATCTGGGGAATTCTTATAGATGTGTAGTGGTGGGGACTTCCCTGGTGGCACAGTGGTTAAGAATCCGCCTGCCAATGCAGGGGACACGGGTTCGAGTCCTGGTCCGGGAAGATCCCACATGCCACGGAGCAACTAAGCCCACACAACACAGCTACTGAGCCTGCACTCTAGAGCCTGCGAGCCACAACTACTGAGCCCACGTGCCACAGCTACTGAAGCCTGCACGCCTAGAGCCCATGCTCTGCAACAAGAGAAGCCACTGCAATGAGAAGCCTGCGCACCGCAACGAAGAGTAGACCCCGCTCGCCGCAATTGGAGAAAGCCTGTGTGCAGCAAGGAAGACCCAACACAGCCAAAAAGAAATAAATAAAAGAAAGAAATTTTAAAAAAAGATGTATAGTGGTATCTCACTGTTTTAATTTGCATTTCCCTGAGGACATATGATGTGGAGCATCTTTTCATATGCTCATTTGCATATGTATATATTCTTTGGTGAGGTATCTGTTCAGATCTTTTGCTCATTTTTTAATTCATTTTCTTGTTAGTGAGTTTTAAGTGTTCTTTATATGTTTTGAATACCAGATGTGTCTCTTGAAAATGTTTCTTTCAGCCTGTGGCTTGTCTGTTTATTCTCTGGACAGTGTCTTTTACAGAGCAAAAGTTTTTCAGGGTTTCTTTTCTGGGTGATGAAAATGTTCTAAGGTTAAGTAGTGATGATGGCTGGCATACAATATGACACTTCCATGAGGAGGTTTCTGTCCTGGGCTCTCTTCCTCTCTCTGTGCTGGAAGTAGCTGCCCTCTGGAGAGACCCTGTGGTGAGGAGCTGAGCAGTCTACACCACCTGAGTAAACTCGGGCATGAACGCTCTGGTCCTGGGCTTCTCAAGATCACTGTGGCTTCGGCTGCAACCTAAGCCAGAACTATCCATCTTCCCTGGATTCCTAACCCTCAGAAATGATGTGAGATAATAAATATTTTTTATTTTCAGCTAATAAGTTTTGGAGTAATTTGCTATGTAGCAGTTGATAACTAGTATAGTCCGTTCATTAAATTAAGTTTGACCACTTTTGTAGATGTTTATTTTTTACGTGACTTCTATACTAACTTCAAATCCTGATAAGTTTTAAGAAAGATCTTTACAATGCAAAAACATGTTTGGAATTTAGCACTTTTCTAACTTAAAGAACAGTAAGTATACATAGAGTCTTGGAGATTTTATCATTTGTCATATTATTAATCTTTTTATATATTATTATTTGTTATATTTGTTTCTGTTTGCATTGGAGATAGGCTCACAACAGAATGCATAGAAAGCTAATACTGTTGTGGTTATTAAGCCACAAAGTTAGTTTTGAGCTTTTGACAGGGCCTAGAGGGAAACCTCCCCATACACTGACTGAAGTATAAACTTTTTAAGAGATACAAATATCTTCCTTTTACTAAGCTCTAAAAGCAACTTAACACTGGGTTCTTAGCAAGGAAATATTAAAAATTTAGTAGACTGTGTTTTCCATAAGAGCTTTATAGCTAATAAAGAAACAATTTTTCCTGACTATCCTTGTATTAACTATCAATGAAAACTGAGGGTGTAATATTGATTTGGGACTAGCCTTTTTCCTTCTGCTTTCTTAAAACAAGCGATGAAATAATTAGACCTACTGATTAAATAGTAGTATCATTGTTGCTTTCTTGGTTTTTATCATTGCACTGCAGTTGTGAAAGAGATTGTCCTTGTTTTTAGGAAACACACGCCATGTATTTGGGGATAGAGGAGGATTATGTATGTACCTTACTCTCAAGTGTTTATATAAGTATATGTGAATGTATGTGTGTGCGTGTGTAAAATGATAAAGCAAAAATAGTGAAATATTAATTCTTGGAGAATCTGAGTATATATAGGAAATTTTGTACTACTGTAGCTTTTCTGTAAATCTAAAGTTATTTCTTCATGATTAAAAAATCAGGAAAGTCCTTTTCAGGCATTTTTTTTTCCAGCAAGTTTCTTAGGGTGGTAACATTTATTACCTGTCTGACAGTATATTTTTGTTGTCCTTTACCATGAACAGTAACCTAACCAGGAATAAATATGATCAGAAACAAGGAGTATTTCCCCTAAAGCGTCTGTAGATGTTCCCCTTTTGTAGCATTTGGATTCTGATATAACCTGACTGTGTTTCCTCTTTGGGTAATATGGTGTCTACCTACTGGTAATTTAATTCTTGAAATTAAAAAGGTACATTAGGAAATGCTTGATAATGGGCCATTTTCAGTAATGTGTTGATTAGTACTCTAAGAGTGCTTCCATCCAAGGCTCCAAATTTTCAGGGACATTTTCTATATTTTTTAATGTGTAACAGACAACACTCACACTTCTTCCTCCTATCTAACAGAACCTTGATTTTATTCAGTTATCTGTACTCCTTCCCACAACTGTGTTTAAGGAAAGTAAGAGGGTAAAACATAATTGGTCTAAGTCAATGATGGGGGCTCTTTCCCTGCTTTGGGGGCAGGAGTATAGGATGCAATTCAATCAATGAATCAAGAGGAAAAGTCTGTTTATGTGTATGTGTATGTGTATGTGTATGTGTATGTGTATGTATGTAGGCACATGGAAAAAGTTCTCTACTAATAAAAAGAGGGATACACAGTTTGTTCTGTTTGGGGGACAAGCATCCTATAACAGATAGTATAATATGACGGAAACTGCAGGGTGGAAGGATGAAAGAAACCTTGATGACATTGTTGGGCCCCTATATTATCTAACTTAGAGCCATCTTATTTTAAGACTTCTTGTTTTATAAGATGATTCAAGTTATTTCAATTATTTTGAGTTGTTTTACCCTATTTACAGACAAAAGCATTATAACACATTTTTAATGTTATTTTATCTAACCTCTTTTATCCCTCTGGTTCTAATCATTTATATAGACTCTTCTGGATATGTTTAAATTTTTTTATTATGAAAGATAACATTTTCAGAAATTGATAAAAAATATGAAATGTAGAGTACAATGAATTGTTATAAAGCAAACATTACTATGAACACTACTTTGGTCAGGAAAGAAAACAGGAACATATATGGTTCAATATCAAAAAAGAAAACCCACAAACAATCCGACTGGAAAACAGGCAGAGGACATGAATAGACATTTTTTAAAGGAAAAGTACATTCTCAATATCACTAAACATCAGGGAAAGGCAAATTAAAACCATAATCATATATTACCTCACACCTGTCATAATGGCTTTTATCAAAAGGCAAGAAATAACAAGTGTTAGTGAGGATGTGGAGAAAACGGAATGCTAGTACATTGTTGGTGTGGTGTAAATTGGTGTAGCAACTATGGAAAACAGTATGGAGTTTCTTCAAAAAACTAAAAATAGAACTATCATACGATCCAGCAATTCCACTTCTGGGTATTTGCCCAAGGAAAACAAAAATATTAACTCAAAAAGATGATCACCCTTATATTCATTACAGCATTATTTACAATAGCTAAGATATGGAAGCAACCTAAGTGCCCATCAATAGATGAATGGATAAAGAAGATGTGGTGTATATATATATATATATATATATATATATATATATATATATATATACACACACACACACACACACACACACATGCACACACACACAATGGGATATTACTCAGCCATAAAAATAATGAAATCTTGCCATTTGTAACAACATGGTTGGATCCAGAAGGTAGGCTAAGTGAAATACCAGACAAAAAAAGACAAATGCCATATGATTTCACTTACATTTGGAATCAAAACAACAAAACAATGAACAACCAAAACAAAACAGAAACAGACAAATAGATACAGAGAACAGATGGGTAGTTGCCAGAGGGGAGGGTGGTAGAAGACTGGGCTAAACAGGTGAAAGAGTAAGAGGTTCAGACTTCCAGTTATACAACAAATAAGTCATAGGGATATAATATACAGCATGAGGAATATAGTCAATAACACTGTAGTAACTTGTATGGTGACAGATGGTTACTAGACTTACCGTGGTGATCATTTCATAATGTATTTAAAGATCTAATCACTATGGTGTATATCTGAAACTAACATAACAGTGCACATCAACTATACTTCAATTAAAAAAAGAAAGAAAACATGGCCAGCTACCCAGTCTCCTCCACTTCCCACTCGCCAACGACAAGTCATGTCCTTCCCCTTGGCAATAACCACTCTCCTGATTTCCATAACAATCACTTTTTTGATTTTCTCTATAATTTTTCCACTTACACATGCATCCTTAAACAATGTAGTTTGATTTAACTCTTTGGAATCTTATCTGATTATAAAAATGTATGTATTATTTTGACTGCTTTTTTCACTCCATATTATGTTTGTGAGATTTGTCCATAGTTGCAGCTAATTCTTTCACTGCTTTTCAGTACAGTATTCCAATGTATAGAAATAACACAATTTCCTTATCCATTATGCTGTGGACAGATAATGAATTGCTCCTAGGTTTTGCCTTGCAAGCAATGCTGCTATGACTGTTCTTGTATATCTATCCTGATGTTAATATCCCACCACCTTTCCAAGGGTATGTATGTACTTTAAGTGGGTTTGAAGGGTGGTTGGGTAAACTGTATACAGTTAATTTTACTAGAAAAATGTCCAATCACTTTCCATAGTGATTATACCAATTTATACTCTGATGAAACGTATGAGTTTTCTGTTGCTTCACATTTTGCCAACATTTGGTATTATCAAAGTTTAAAAAATTTTTGCCAATCTGTCAGGCATACAATGATACTTCATTGTAGTTTCACTTTGCATCTCCCTGGTTATTTATGGGGATGTTTAAAACATTGAATTTTCATCAGTTTATTGGTCTAAAGTATTTCCTTGTTTGTTAAATGCCTATCTTAGTCTTTTCTGTGTTTCAGTGAGGCATTTATCAAAGGAAATTCTGATTTAAAAACCTTAACATTGACGACATAAAGCCTTTAAAAGGACTTGGTGATGTTAAAATGAATATGACTCATCATTCCCAATGCACTTAAAAATCATTTCACTTGGACCTTGAACCCCTTTTAACATCTCACTGACAAGGTAAGCCAATAATAAATTGTGAATGCTAGAGGAAAATTAATACACTTAAATTCATTAATGTGTCTACATCTGGAAGATGAATTGTGCAAAGCTCTTAGCAACAATCTGTAAAATACATTGTAAATACTTTCAAAAGCTCTTCAAGGGGTGTTCTGACTAAAATTTTAGTTTAAATATCTGAGGTACCACATTCTGTCTTTTTGGTATCCGTTTAAAATTTTAGTAGACTGTTACTATATTATAGAAATAAAAAAGCTTAATGATGGAATCATTTATTGAGTTTTTCTCCACTGAGAGTACAGGTCCTGTTGGAAATTTGTTTGGTAAGCTGAACCCAGTCTTTAAGAGACAAAGGACTCTACCAAAATAAAGCATAATTTGTAGACTCTAAGTAGAGGTGATTTGCTGAAATATCAAAATAATTGAGGTCTTCTTCCCTAAAAAAAGATTTAATATTTTAAAATATAATGCTTAATTTGGGACACAAATATAAATATATAAGGTCCCCAAGCCCTTGACACTAATCAATTGTGAAGCAATTTATAGGTTAACCTATTTTTATTAAGATATATTTAGACCTTCAAGATGGCAGAGGAGTAAGACATGGAGATCACCTTCCTCCCCACTAATACATCAAAAATACATCTACATGTGGAACAACTCCTACAGAACACCTACTGAACGCTGGCAGAACACCTCAGACTTCCCAAAACGGAAGAAATTCCCCATGTACCCAGGTAGGGCAAAACAAAAAAGAAAAAACAGAGACAAAACATTAGGGATGGGACCTGCCCCTCTAGGAGGGAGCTGTGAAGGAGGAAAAGTTTCCACACACTAGGAAGCCGCTTCACTGGCAGAGATGGGGGTGGGGGTGGATGGGGGAAAGCTTCGGAGCCATGGAGGAGAGCACAGCAACAGGGTGCAGAGGGCAAAGTGGAGAGATTCCCACACAGAGGATCGGTGCCGACCAGCACTCACCAGCCCGAGAGGCTTGTCTGCTCACCCACCGGGGTGGGCGGGGTCTGGGAGCTAAGGCTCAGGCTTCGGAGATAAGATCCCATGGAGAGGACAGGGGTGGGCTGCATGAACACAGCCTGAAGGGGGCTAGTGCACCACAGCTAGCTGGGAGGGAGTCCGGGAAAAAGTCTGGAACTGCCTAAGAGGCAAGAGACCATTGTTTCGGGGTGCGCAAGGAGAGGAGATTCAGAGCACTGCCTAAATGAGCTCCAGAGATGGACGTGAGCCGTGGCTATCAGCGTGGACCCCAGAGACGGGCATGAAATGCTAAGGCTGCTGCTGCAGCCACCAAGGAGCCTGAGTGCAAGCACAGGTCATTGTCCACACCTCCCCTCCCGGGAGCCTGTGCAGCCCACCACTACTAGGGTCCTGTGATCCGGGGACAGCTTCCCCTGGAGAACACATGGCGCACCTCAGGTTGTTGCAGTGTCATTGACCTCTACCACTGCAGGCTCGACCCACATTCTGTACCCCTCGCTCCCCCTGGCCTGAGTGAGCCAGATCCCCCGAATCAGCTGCTCCTTTAACCCCATCCTGTCTGAGCGGAAACAGATGCCCTCAGGTGACCTACATGCAGAGGCGGGGCCAAACCCAAAGCTGAACCCCAGGAGCTGTGAGAACAAAGAAGAGAAAGGGAAATCTCTCCCAGCAGCCTCAGGAGCAGCAGATTAACTCTCCACAATCAACTTGAGGTAACCTGAATCTCTGGAATACCTGAATAGACAATGAATCATCCCAAAATTGAGGTGGTGACTTTGGGAGGACTGTAGACTTGAGGTTTGCTTTCTGCATCTAATTTGTTTCTGGTTTTATGTTTATCTTAGTTTAGTGTTTAGAGCTTATTATCACTGGTAGATTTATTGATTTGGTTGCTCTCTTCCTTTTTTTATATATATATATTTTTCTTTTTTCTCTTTCTGTGAGTGTGCATGGGTATGCTTCTTTGTGGGATTTTGTCTGTATAGCTTTGCTTTTATCATTTGTCCTAGGGTTCTGTCTGTCATTTTGGGGGTTTTTTTTTGTATAGTTGGTAGCACTTGTTTTCATTGGTAGATTTGTTTTTTGGCTTGCTTGCTCTCTTCTTTCTTTTTTCTTATTAGCTTTTTATTTTTCTATTTTAATAATATTATTTTATTTTTTATTTTAATAAATTTAATTTAATTTCTTCCTTCCTTCTTTCTTTTCTTTCCTTTCCCTTTCCCTTTCCTTTTCTTTTCTTTTTTCTTCTCTTTCTTCCTTTTCTTCCAATCCGTGTGGCTGACAGGGCCTTGGTGATCCGGCCGGGTGTCAGGCCTGAGCTACTGAGGTGGGAGAGCCACATTCAGAACATTGGTCCCCCAGAGACCTCCCAGCTCCACATACTATAAAATGGCAAGAGCTCTCCCAGAGATCTCCATCTCAACGCTGAGACGAGCTCCACTCAACAACCAGCAAGCTCCACTGCTTCACACCCTATGCCAAGCAACTAACAAGACAGGAACACAACCCCACCCATTAGCAGAAGGGCTGCCTAAAATCATAATAATGTCACAGACACCCCAAAACACACCACTGGATGCAGTCATGCCCACCAGAAAGACAAGATCCAGCCTCATCCACCAGAACACAGGCACTAGTCCCCTCCACTGGGAAGCCTACACAACCCACTGAACCAACTTTACCCACTGGGGGCAGACACCAAAAACAACAGGAACTACGAATCTGCAGCCTGCAAAAAGAAGACCCCAAACACAGTAAGATAAGCAAAATGAGAAGACAGAAAAACACACAGCAGATGAAGGAGTAAGATAAAAACTCATCAGACCTAACAAATGAAGAGGAAACAGGGAGACTACCTGAAAAAGAATTCAGAGTAATGATAGTAAAGATGATCCAAAATCCTGGAAATAGAATGGAGAAAGTATAAGAAACGTTTAACAAGGACTTAGAAGAACTAAGGACCAAATAAACAATGATGAACAACACAATAAGTGAAATTAAAAATTCTCTAGAAGGAATAAATAGCAGAATAACTGAGGCAGAAGAATGGATAAGTGACCTGGAAGATAAAATAGAGGAAATAACTACCACAGAGCAGAATAAAGAAAACCGAATGAAAAGAATTGAGGACAGTCTCAGGGACTTCTGGGACAACATTAAACACACCAACATTCGAATTATAGTGGTCTCAGAAGAAGAAGAGAAACAAAAAGGGACTGAGAATATATTTGAAGAGATTATAGTTGAAAACTTCCCTAATATGGGAAAGGAAATAGTCAATGAAGTCCAGGAAGTGAAGAGAGTCCCATACAGGATAAATTCAAAGAGAAACATGTCAAGACACATATTAATCAAACTATCAAAAATTAAATACAAAGAAAAAATATTGAAAGCAGCAAGGGAAAAGCAACAAATAACATACAAGAGAATCCCCATAAGGTTAACAGCTGTTCTTTCAGCAGAAACTCTGCAGACCAGAAGGGAGTTGCAGGACATATTTAAAGTGATGAAAGGGAAAAACCTACAACCAAGATTACTCTACCCAGCAAGGATCTCATTCATATTTGACGGAGAAATTAAAACCTTTACAGACAAGCAGAAGCTAAGAGAATTCAGCACCACCAAACCAGCTTTACAACAAATGCTAAAGGAACTTCTCTAGGCAGGAACACAAGAGAAGGAAAAGACCTACAATAACAAACTCAAAACAATTAAGAAAATGGGGTTGATGCCGTGCAGGCTGCTGGGAGAATGGGTTTTCTTCTCTCTTCCCCAAATGTGTGGGGGTTGTCATTGACCTGGAATAGCTGCAAAACGGAAGCCGCCGAATGATGATGTTGTGAAATCACCCGTCCGTCCCTGCCACGCCCGGGAGGTTACTGGCAGTGGCGGCCGCTTCTGCTGCTCCTCTCAGACTGCTGCTGCTTTAGAGGCTTCTCCCTGAGCAAGCGTGTGTGAAGAATGGAGGACGCCGGACCATTCCTTTCTGTATGTGTGCTTTTAAAAAAGAAAATGCTGTACGGGCATCCTTATGCCTACATCTTGGCATACTGTCATGACCATCCAAGCAGTGCTAATCACATGAGAGCACTCATTGCTCCAGATGTCAAATGACCAGCCAAAAAAAAATCTGTTTAAAAGAAAATATCCGTTTGACCAGAACCTTTCTTTATTGAATGGCTTGATGGATTTCCTTTACTCGGATTCAAACCAAAGCTGCCTGCTCAACCAAAACAAGAAAGGATCTTGCATGAGTCAATCCTAGAATGCCACTTCTACATCACCGATGGGTGAAGAAAACCTCATAAATATCAATCACAGAGACTCAGAGAGCATCACTGGTCTCCTATCACATTATCAAAATCTGCCTTCGGTGCTGTTCCTTGTCTACATATACTCCCTGTACCGTGTTGAGCTCTGATGAGTGCTCCAATGAAGATCTCCCTAAGTCGAGCTGGTGAGCCTGCTAGAAGAACAGCTAATCCAGTAAAAGCTAAGAGTGGACTCTCTCTGTATATATGAAAATCAAGCCTGGACACAGTCCCCACACCAGCAGCAACATGGATCTGATGCCCTCTCTCCAGTCCTTGCTGAAGAGACGTTCTGTCATATGAGCGAATATTGTAGAGTCTGTCCATTGAATTAAAGATCATGAATATCTTGGTGTTGACTTTTAAAACATTTGACATCCCTAGCCATTGTTCAGTTTGTACCTACTTTAACTTGAACTGATTTAACAACATGAAGAGATGATTCTAGAAAAGAAAAAAGAAAACGGTAATAGGAACATACATATCGACAACTACCTTAAATGTAAATGGATTAAATTCTTCAACCAAAAGACACAGACTGGATGAATGGATAGAAAAACAAGACCTGTATATATGCTGTCTACAAGAGACCCACTTCGGACCTAGGGACACATACAACTGAAAGGGAGGGGATGGAAAAAGGTATTCCATGCAAATGGAAAGCAAAAGAAAGCTGGAGTACCAATTCTCATATGAGAAAAATAGACTTAAAAAAAAAAGACTATTAAGAAAAGGCAAAGAAGGACACTACATAATGATCAAGTGATCAATCCAAAAAGAAGATATAACAATTGTACATATTTATGCACCCAACATAGGAGCACCTCAATACATAAAGCAAATGCTAACAGCCATAAAAGAGGAAATCATCAGTAACACAATAATAGTAGGGGACTTAAACACCCCACTTTCACCAATGGACAGAACATCTAAAATGAAAATAAATAAATAAACACAAGCTTTAAATGATATATTAAACAAGAGGGACTTAATTGATATTTATAGGACATTTCATCCAAACACAACAGAATACACTTTCTTCTTAAGAGCTCATGGAACATTCTCCAGGATAGATCATATCTTGGATCACAAATCAAGCCTTGGTAAATTTAAGAAAAATGAAATCATATCAAGTATCTTTTTCCAACCACAACGCTAGGATACTACATATGATTACAGGAAAAAAATCTGTAAAAAATAAAAACACCTGGAAGCTAAACAATGCGCTACTAAATAACCAAGTGATCACTACAGAAATCAAAGAGGAAATCAGAAAATACCTAGAAACAAATGCCAATGAAAACACAACAGCCCAAAACCTATGGAATGGACCAAAAGCAGTTCTGAGAGGGAAGTTAGAAGCAATAAAATCCAACCTCAAGAAACAAGAAACATCTCAAATAAACAACCTAACCTTACACCTAAAGCAATTAGAGAAAGAAGAACAAAAAAAAAAAAATCCAAAGTTAGCAGAAGGAAAGAAATCATAAAGGTCAGATCAGAAATGAATGAAAAAGAAATGAAGGAAACAATTGCAAAGATCAATAAAACTAAAAGCTTGTTCTTTGAGAAGATAAACAAAATTGAAAAACCACTCGACTCATCAGGAAAAAAAGGGGGAAGACTCAAATCAATAGAATTAGAAATGAAAAAGGAGAAGTAACAACAGACACTGCAGAAATGCAAAGGATCATGAGAGATTACTACAAGCAACTATATGCCAATAAAATGGACAACCTGGAAGAAATGGACAAATTCTTAGAAAAGCACAACCTTCTGAGACTGAACCAGGAAGAAATAGAAAATATAAACAGACCAATCACAAGCACTGAAATTGAAACTGTGATTAAAAATCTTCCAAGAAACAAAAGCCCAGGATCAGATGGCTTCACAGGTGAATTGTATCAAACATTTAGAGAAGAACTAACACCTATCCTTCTCAAACTCTTCCAAAATATAGCAGAGGGAGGGACACTCCCAAACTCATTCTATGAGGCCAGCATCACCCTGATACCAAAACCACACAAAGATGTCACATAAAAAGAAATCTACAGACCAATATCACTGATGAACATAGATGCAAAAATCCTCAACAAAATACTAGCAAACAGAATCCAACAGTACATTAAAAGGATCATACACCATGATCAAGTGGGGTTTATCCCAGGAAAGCAAGGATTCTTCCATAAATGAAAATCAATTCATGTGATAAACAATATTAATAAATTGAAGGATGAAAACCATATGCTCATCTCAATATATACAGAAAAAGCTTTCAACAAAATTCAACATCCATTTATGATAAAAATTCTTCAGAAAGTAGGCATAGACGGAACTTACCTCAACATAATAAAGGCTATATATGACAAACTCACATCCAACATCGTTCTCAATGGTGAAAAACTGAAACCATTTTCACTAAGATCAGGAAAAAGACAAGCATGTCCACTCTTGCCACTATTATTCAACATAGTTTTGGAAGTCCTAGCCACAGCAATCAGAGAAGAAAAAGAAATAAAAGGAAGCCAAATTGGAAAAGAAGAAGTAAAACTGTCACTGTTTGCAGATGACATGAAACTATGCATAGAGATTCCTAAAGGTGCTACCAGAAAACTACTAGAGGTAATCCATGAATTTGGTAAAGTAGCAGGATACAAAATTAATGCACAGAAATCTCTTGCATTCCTATACACTAATGATGAAAAATATGAAATAGAAATTAAGGAAACACTCCCATTTACCACTGCAACAAGAAGAATAAAATACCTAGGAATAAACCTACCTAAAGAGACAAAAGACCTTTATGCAGAAAACTATTATAAGACACTGATGAAAAAAATTAAAGATGATACAAACAAATGGAGAGATATACCATGTTCTTGGATTGGAAGAAGTAACATTGTGAAAATGACTATACCACCCAAAGCAATCTACAGATTCAATTCAATCGCTATCAAACTACCAATGGCATTTTTTACAGAACTAGAACAAAAAATTTCACAATTTGTATGCAAACACAAAAGACCCTGAAGAGCCAAAGCAATCTTGAGAAAGAAAAACAGAGCTGGAGGAATCAGGCTCCTGGACTTCAGACTATACTACAAAGCTACAGTAATCAAGACAGTATGGTACTCGCACAAAGACAGAAATATAGATCAGTGGAACAACTTAGAAAGCCCAGAGACAAACCCACGCACATATGGTCACCTTATCTTTGATAAAGGAGGCAAGAATATACAATGGAGAAAAGAGAGCCTCTTCAGTAAATGGTGCTGGGAAAACTGGACAGCTACATGTAAAAGAATGAAATTAGAGCACTTCCTAACACCATGCACAAACAAAATGTAGTAAAGACCTAAATGTAAGGCCAGACACTATAAAACTGTTAAGGAAAACATAGGCAGAACACTCTGTGATGTAAATTACAGCAAGATCCTTTTTGACCCACCCCCTAGAGAAGTGGAAATAAAAACAAAAATAAGCAAATGGGACCTAATGAAACTTAAAAGCTTTTGCACAACAAAGGAAACCATAAACAAGAGGAGAAGACAACCCTCAGAATGGGAGAAAATATTTGCAAATGAAGCAACTGACAAAGGATTATTCTCCAAAATATACAAGCAGCTCATGCAGCTTAATATCAAAAAAAAAAAAAAACCCAATCCAAAAATCGGCAGAAGACTGAAATAGACATTTCTCCAAAGAAGATATACAGATTGCCAAGAAACACATGAAAGGATGCTCAACATCACTAATCATTAGAGAAATGCAAATTAAAACTACAATGAGGTTATCACCTCACACCAGTCAGAATGGCCATCAACAAAAAATCTACAAATAATAAATGCTGGAGAGGGTGTGAAGAAAAGGGAACCCTCTTGCACTGTTGGTGGGAATGTAAATTGATACAGTCACTATGGAGAACAGTATGGAGGTCCCTTAAGAAACTAAAAACAGAACTACTGTATGACCCAGCAATCCCACTACTGGGCATATACCCTGAGAAAAGCATAATTCAAAAAGAGCCATGTACCACACTGTTCATTGCAGCTCTATTTACAATAGCCAGGACATGGAAGCAACCTAAGTGTCCATCGACAGACGAATGGATAAAGAAGATGTGGCACATATATACAATGGAATATTACTCAGTCATAAAACGAAGCAAAGTTGATTATTTGTAATGAGGTGGATGGATCTAGAGATTGTCATACAGGGTGAAGTAAGTCAGAAAGAGAAAAACAAATACCATATGCTAACATATATATGGAATCTAAAAAAAAAAAAAAAAAGGTTCTGAAGAACCTAGGTGTAGGACAGGAGAAAAGATGCAGACGTACAGAATGAACTTGAGGACGCGGGGAGGGGGAAGGGTAAACTGGGATGAAGTGAGAGAGTGGCATGGACATATATACACTACGAAATATAAAGCAGATAGCTAGTGGGAAGCAGCCGCATAGCACAGGGAAATGAGCTCAGTGCTTTGTGTCTTCCTAGACGGGTGGGAGGGAGATGCAAGGGGGAGTAGATATGGGGATATAGGTATACATATAGCTGATTCACTTTGTTATAGAGCAGCAAGTAACCCAACACTGTAAAGCAATTATACTCCAATAAAGATGTTAAAAAAAAAGTGTCAGCAGTTAGGTGAGATAATGAATTATTAGAAAAATAAAATTAACCAAAGAGATCCAAATTCTTAGTTGAATGGATTTGCACACATAAATAAAATTTCCTTAACCAAAAAAAAGAAGATACATTTAATCCATGTTATACAAAAATTCTGAAGGAATTCTCTATTTTGATAAGGTACAGGGCATGTGTATGTGTACTAGGAGTTATTAGATTTTGGTTGTCTCTTTGGAGGGTTATTTAAAACATCCTAACATGCTATCTGATTTTACTGTTAAGTTCAGAAATGCTAGAGGAAACTGGTTTAAAATATCTATTTGTGGGGGAGGGATAAATTGGGAGATTGGATTGACATGTACTCACTACTGTATATAGAGTAGATAACCAACAAGGACCTACTGTATAGCACAGGGAACTCTACTCAATACTCTGTAATGACCCATATGAGAAAAGAATATAAAAAAGAGTGGATACATGTATATGTATAACTGATTCCCTTGGCTGTGAAGCAGAAACTATCATTATAAATCAACTATACTCCAATAAAAATTAATTAAAAATAAAATATCTATGGAAAGCAACTTCAACTTTTTTGTGTGTGTTTTTTTGGCCTTGCTGTGCAGCATGTGGGATCTTAGTTTCCCCAACCAGGGATCGAATCCGTGCCCCCTGTAGTGGAAGCTCTGAGTATTAACCATGGACTGCCAGGGAAGTCCCTGAAAGTAAATTCGATTTTTAACCCTGACAAAATAACTCATAACAGACATACCTTCTTTCCAAAAAGAGCTATAAAATTGGAAAGTATGTAAAGTCATTGTTTCAGAAATTAAGCAATAGTATGGATAAGACTGTGACCCTTGAAAGAAGAGAAAGAGAAGTCATGAGCATGATCATGACCACCCCACAATCACCTCAACTTTCCCAATGGCAGGAAAGTAGAGCTAACAGGAGGGTGGTCTCACTGATCTGAAGAAGAAGAGGTTGGTGATCCAGGCTGCTAAGACATCTGGAACCTGTAAGGCATGTTATGTGAGAAAAGGAGCTATGCTAATGAGGGACCCAGCAGTGTCTGTGGAGGTGGACTGTGGGTGCTTAGCCAACGGCTGGGCAGCATGTGTGCAGAGTGACATCCCACAAGGCCTAGCAAAGATTGTGTTTTCAGGGCTGAGAGCTAGACAGTAATACTAGAGGGCATACAGTACTGGAATTTATTGGAGTCCCAGCTTAGCCAAAGTGAAGTGACCTAACTTGTCATTCAGTTGAGACTTCATGGAAATGATCTCTTAAGTGTAAGGACCCTGCTCTAGTGTAAGGACATGCCCTAGAATGAAGTTTAAAATTAAATATAAATAAAGCTTTAATAAAGAGTAAATCCAAGCCCGACAAGAACAAAAGTATCCACAAGTGATTTATCTGTCAGCCATAAAAAGTCAACATTGTTTAAGGGAGGCAGCATAATCCAGATTCCCTTTAACTTATGATTCATAACGTTCAGCATATAACTAAAAGTTACTAGAAGTAAGAAAACAAAAATGTGTGACTCATAGTTGAGGGAAAAAGCAGTCTGTATAAATCAATACCAAAGGTCCAGGTGTTGAAATTAGCAGCCAGGGACTTTAAAGAAGCTTTTATAAATATTTTAAAGGACAACACAGTCATGATGAATGAACAGATAGGGTATCTCAGAATAGGAATGGAAACTATAAAAATGCACCAAACTGAATTGAAAAGTATAATATTTGAAGAAAAGTCACTTGATAGCCTTAATCACAGATTGGCACCCTAAAAAAATCACTGAATTCAACGAAATACCAATATGCAATTATTCACTTTGAAGAACAGAAAGAAAATAAGATAAAAAAAATGAACAGCTTAGGACCTATGGAATAATATCAAAAGTTATAACACAAACATAATTGGAGTTCTAGAAGAAGAGGAGAGAAGTTAGAAAAGAAGAGGAAGAGTAGGAGAAAGCATAATGGCAGCAAAAAATATTTAAAGAATAATGGTCAAAATTTTACTGAGTTTGGTAAAAGCACAGCTCATAATGCTTTTTAAAAATACTAAACAAAATTATTTTATTTAAAATAATGGGCATGCATTTTTATGTATGCATATTTCTTTTTTTTTCCTTGAATTTTTCATCAATTTGTACAAATAGGTGACAAAGAAAAAAATATCACAGACTCATGAGGGTAACGTGCTAAAGTTCAGGATATCCAAAGTTGTAAATCTGAAATAACCACATGTATGGATAAACCAACAAAAGTATTCAATAATTAAATCTTTTGCTGTCTCCTTCCATAATATACCTGTCACTGTTACAAGATGTCCTTCATATACTACCTCTAAAAGGAACAACTAACAAAAACTCAGGAACGTTTTTTTAAGGAGGGTTTGTTTTAATAAACAATTTCATTTGTTTAAGACATATTTATTGAATTTCTCCTATGTGCTAGGCAATCAAGACAGACATAGCTCTTACCCATCATGAACATATTGTCTAGAAAAATTAATAAGGTAAAACAATGTGTCATAATAAAGTTATTATGCATTTGTTGTTAGGAACACATAGTGGACACTGTTCAAACAGAGATGTCCTTAACTTGTTACAACTCTCTACATACGAAAATGCTTGGCTTACACTAGTGCTCTCTTATTTCACTTAAGGACTAACCCAGTTCAATATTTTCACAAACATATAGCCAACTTAATGAAAAAAGTTATTTTTCTGCAAAATTCTGTTATGAAAATTTTCAAATGTGCAAAAGATGAAAAGAATAATGTATTGATCACCTACAAGGGCACTTCCTAGATTCTACAAATAATATTTCACTACATCACATTAGTATTCATCCCATCTCTCTACTTAACTATAAATTCAGAAGATAGGGATCTTAGTAAACAATATTATAAATTGGATCAAATTAACAAACATGGTAATAAATTGTTTGGGAAGATTCAGTTTACCTTTTGCCTTTACATATCCAAAATAAGGGGAATTAGAGTGCTGTTTTGTTCACGGAATTTTGTGTCCTTGTTAAATTATAAAGAAAATCAACACCACATTATAAAAATATCAGTAATTTCTGCATGTCTGAGGATAGATTTTCTAATTCCTTAAATGTAGGATAGAGTATTTTTTTTAAAAAGTTTTTATAAATAATTCCATTTATTTAAGACATATTTCTTGAGTACCTCCTATGTACCAGGCAGATAAGAGAGGCATAACTCTTACCCAATAGGAACATATTGTCTAGAAAAAGTGGTAAAATAAAGTGATGTGTCATATACAATTATCATACATTTATCATTAGGAACCCATCCTGGATGCTGTGGTGCACAACCCAATCCCCCTTCAAGACTGTGACACTCGTTTCCCCAATGGCTTGGAGTTCTGGTGGCTGAAAGCAGGCAGCTCAATCTGTCTCTAGTGCTTGCCCTCAGCAGCAGAGAATTATCTCACCCAAGAACAGACTCCTTCCGGGAATAGCTCACATTCAGATCTGGTCTATTCAGGGATATAAACGACCAGCCCTCTTGCCTCAATGCGGACCTCGTTGAAGGGTCACCCCAATTCTGGAGAACCCAATGCAATCAGCTGAAGTTTTTATTGAGACTTAATTACAGCCCAACTTTATCCAAACTTATTTCCTTCACTCCCTCATAGGTGTTATCTCCAAATGATTCCATAATAAAATTTTAGCAGGCAAACCTCCACCTTAGACTCTGTGTTTCAGGGAAACTAACTTAACTGAAAATCCACTGCACTAGAATGAGTTCTTTTGTACAGCTCCTTCAATATCACAACCAATGTATTAAGTATTTTACGTACATTATAAATGCATATAGTGTTAGTTAATTCCCACAATGACTGTGTGCAGTAAGAAATATTATTGTCCTCATTTCACAGATGTATCAATGGAATCTAAGAGATTCAGTTATTTGATCTTAAATATACAGTTTGCAAGTGGCAAACCAAGGGTTTGAACATAATTTGAATGCTGTCTTTTTAATTCCTACTAATATAAAAGATTATGGATTCAACCTAATAACTTGTATCTTAGTCATCCTGTACATCATCACCATTCAGATTCATTCAGGAGTTTAAATTATACCTGTCAATCTAGCCCCTGAGGACCCAGGCTTCAGGTGAGGTCCTATGGACCTAGTCTCCTAGGTCTCAAGTACCAGGCCTATCACTGCAGACTCAGGCACAAGAATGGTCCCCACAGAACCAAACACAAGACACGATGACCTGCTGACCCAGAAACCCGATCTGCCCACTCAAGGACTCCAGCAGCAAGGCCACCCATGGACAGCACAAGGCAGTTCACTCAAAATCTCTGGATAGGCTGACCGGTGAACGCCTTTGCCTGCTGAAGCCAGTCAGTAAAGCCTGGAGGAGGTGCCTATTCTTCAAATGTGCAGGCACCAACACAGGCCACAAGGATCACAAATAATCGAGAAAACATGACACCACCAAAAAAAATTAATAAATCTCCAATGACTGGACCAAAAGGAATGGAGATCTATGAACTGTTCAACAGAGAATTCAGAATAATCCTCTTTTAAAAATTCAGTGAACTTCAAGAAAACACAGACAACTAAATAGATGGAGAAAACAATGCATGAACAAAGTGAGAAGTTCAACAAAGAAATAGAGACCATTTTAAAAAAGGAAATTCTACAATTGAAGAGTAAAATGAATGCTCAGAAGAGTTACACAGAAAGCTTCAACAGTACAGTCTATGAAGCAGAAGAAAGAATTAGTGAACTAGAAGACAGGTACTTTGAAATCACTGGGTTAGAGGAGCAAAAAGAAAAAAGAATGAAAGAAAGCCTATGTGAATTATGGCATATCATTAAAAGAAAAAAAAATCTGTGCATTATGGGAATCCAAGAAGGAAAAGAGAGGGAGAAAGAAGAAGAAAGCTTATTCAAAGAGATAATGGCTGAGAACTTCTCAAATCTGGGGAGGGATTTGATGTCTAAGTTTATGAAGCTAATAGGTCACCACAAAATTTCAACTCAAAATGATATCTCTAAGACACACATTATAATAAAATCAAAGATGGAGAGAATTTTTAAAGTGGCAAGATAAAAAAACATCCCATACATACAAAAGAACACCCATAAGACAATTGGTGGATTTCACAAAAGAACCCTTGCAGGTCAGGAGAAAGTGGGATAATATATTCAAAGAGTTGAAAGAAAAAAAAAATTTCCAACCAAGAATACTTTACCTGGCAAAGTTGTCTTTCAGAAGTGAAGAAGAGAAAAGAATTTCCCAATAAACAGAAGCTGGAAGAATTCATCACCACTAGACCTTCCTTATAAGAAATGCTGAAGAGTTCTTCAAGCTGAAATGAAAGAATGCTAATTAGTAACATGAAAATATAAAACATAGTGGTGAAGGTGAGTATATAGTCAAAATCAGAATGCTCTAATACTGTAGTATAGTGATTTGTTAATCATCTAACTCTAGTACAAAGGTTAAAGGACAAAAGTCTTAAAACTGATTATAGCTACAATAGTTTGTTAATAGATACAAACTATAAAGAGATGTAAATTGTGACAACAAAAACATAAAATATGATGGGGGGAGTAAAGGGTAGAGATTTTGTATGTAATCAAAGTTAAGTTGTTATCATCTTAAAATAGTGTTATATGTACAAGATGTTTTATATAAGACTTATGGCAATCACAAAGCAAAAACTTACAGTAGATACACAAAATATAAGAGAAGAGACTCAAAGCATTCCAACTATCAATTCACAAAGTAAGAGCAAAAAAGTAAGAAAGGGAAAAAGAACCTATTAACAGGCCTGAAAACAATAAGATGTCATGAGTAAGTCCTTACCTGCCAATATTTACTTTAAATGTAAATGGATTAAATTCTCCAATCAAAAGGAATCAATCAGCTGAAAGGATTAAAAAACAAAATCCTGCCTATAAGAGGCTTACTTCAGCTTTAAGGATACACGTGGCTTAAAGTGAAGGGCTGGAAAAGATATTCCATGCAAATAGAAACCAAGAGAGCAGTGGTATTTATATTTATATCAGGCAAAATAAACTTTAAGTCAAAAATTGTAACAAGGTACAAATAGGTTATTATATAATGATAAGAGGGTCAATTCATCAAGAGAATGTAACATTGTAAATATATATGCACTCAATATCAGAGCACCTAACTATATTAAGCAAATTCTAACAGATCTGAAATAGACAACAATGCAACAATAGTAGGGAACTTCAGTACCCCACCTTCAACAATGGATAGATCATTCAGACATTCAATGAGGAAACACTGGACTTAAACTATACCTTAGAAACAATGGATCTAACCAACATACACAAAACATTGCATCCAACAGCAGCACAACACACATTCTTCCCAGAGCACGTGGAACATTCTCCATGATAGATCATATGTTAGGTCACTAAACAAGCCTTAGCAAATTAAGAAGACTGAAATAATACCAAGTATCTTTTCCGACCACTAACAGTGGTATGAAACTAGAAATCAGTAACAAGAGGGAAACTAGAGAATACACAAATGAATGGAAATTAAACAACACACTCCTGAATAACCAATGGGTCAAGGAAGAAATCAAAAAGGAAATTAAAAATATCTTGAAACAAATAAAAGTGAAAACACAACATACCAAAATTTGGGGGATGTAGCAAAATTAGTTCTAAGAAGGAAGTTTATGCAACAAAAGCCTACATTAAGGAAAGAAAGATCAAAATAAACAACCCATCAAGGAATTAAAAAAAAAGAAGAACAAACTAAGCCCAAAGTTAGCAGAAGGAAGGAAATAACAAAGATCAGGGAAGAAATAAATGAAATAAAGACCAGAAAAATGGTATAAAATATCAACAAAACAAAGATCTGGTTTTTTGAAAAGATAAGTAAAATTAACAAACCTTTAGCTGACTAAGAAAAAAAGAAAAAGACTCAACTAAATAATATCAGAAATGAAAGAGGAGACATTACAACTGACACCATGGAAATACAAAGGACCACTAGAGACTAGTATAAACAATTTTATGCCAACAAATTGGATAACCTCGAAGAAACGGACGAATTCCTAGACACAGTCTACTAAGACAGAATCATGAAGAAATAGAAAATCTGAACAAATAACAAGTAAGGAGATTGAAGCAGTAATAAAAAAAATCACCTAACAAAGAAAAGCCCAGCACCAGATGGTTCCACTGGTAAATTCTACCAAACATTTAAAGAAAAATTGATACCAATTCTTCTCAATCCCTTCAAAAAAACTGAAGAGGAGGGGACGTTTCCAAATTCATCTTACAAAGCCAGCATCACCCTCACCCCAAAACCAGAAAAGGACATTACAAGGGAAGAAAAGTATAGGCCAATATCTGATGAATGTAGATGCAAAAAATTTCAATAAAATACTAGAAAACTGAATTCAACAGCATATTAAAAGGATCATACACCATGATCAAGTGGGATTTCTCTCTGAGATGCAAGGATGGTGTAAATACACAGATCAATAAATGTGACATACCACATTAATAAAATTAAAGAAAAAATTATATGATCATTTAAATAGATGCAGAAAAAGCATTTGCAGAAAAAGCATTTGACAAACTTCAACACCCTTTGATTATAAACACTCTCAACAAATTAGTTATAGAAGGAACATATCTCAACATAATAAAGGCCATATATGACAAACCCGCAGGTAACATCATACTCGACATTGAAAGGTTGAAAGCTTTTCCTCTATATCAGGGTGCCCACTTTCACTGCTCCTATTCAACACAGTATTGGAAGACCTAGCCAGACCAATTAGGCAAGAAAAAGAAAAGGCATCAAATTAGAAAGGAAGAGTCAAATTATCTTTGTTTCCAGATGATATGATCTCATATATAGAAAATCCTAAAGACTCCACTAAAAAATTGTCAGAACTAATAAATTTAGTTAAGTTGTAGGATACAACAATCAACATAGAAAAATCAGTTCTCTTTCTATACACTAACAATGAGCTATCTGAAAAAGAAGTAAAATAATTCCATTTAAAATAGCATCAAAGCTAATAAAATATTGAGGAAATTTAACCGAGGTGAAAGATCTATACATTGAAAATTGCAAGCCATTGATGAATGAAACTGAAGAAGACACAAATAAATGGGAAAATATCCCATGTTCATAAATTGGAAGAATTGATATTGTTAACATGTCCAGACTATCCAAAGCCATCTATAGATTCAATGCAATCTCTATCAAAATTCCAACTGCATTCTTCACAGAAGTAGAAAAACAATCATAGAATGCATATGGAACCACAAAATACCTTGAATAGCCAAAGAAAGTCTGAGAAAGAAGAACAAAGCTGGAGGCATCATACTTCCTGATTTCAATCTTAATTACAAAGCTATAGTAATCAAAACTATATACTAGTATGGTACTGGCAGAAAAACAGACATATAGATCAGTGGAGCAGAATAGAGGGCTCAGAAATAAACTCATGCATATATGGTCAACTAATATTTCACAAGGGAGCCAAGAATAGTTTCTTCAATAAATAGCGTTGGGAAAATTGGAGAAACATAGGTTCCAGTTTCACTGGAACCCTACTATATATGACTCACAAAGATTAACTCAAAATGGATTAAAGGACAAAATGGATTAAAGACCCAAAACCACAGACTACTAGGAAATATACGGTAAAAGCTTTTTGATATTGGTCTTGACAATGATTTTCTGGATATGACACCAAAAGTGTAAGCAATGAAAGCAAAAATAACAAGTAGGACTACATCAAACAAAAAAGCTTTTGCACAGGAAAAGTAGCAATCAATAAAATGAAAAGGCAACCTGTGAAATGAGAGAAAATACTTGCAAACCATCTATCTGAGAAGAAATTGATATCCAAAATAGATAAAGAACTCAGGTAACTGATTAACAACAACAAAAACAAATAATCTGAGTAAAAAGTGGGTGGAGGACTTGAATAGACATTTTTTCCAATGAAGATATAAAAATGACCAACAGGTAAGTGAAAAGCTATTCTAATCACCAGGGAAATACAAATCAAAACCACATGAGATGCCACCTCATACGTGTTAGAATGGCTATTATTCAGACCATAAGAAATAACAACTGTTGGCGAGGATGTGGAGAAAAGGCAATCCTCAAGCACTATTGGTGGGAATGTAAACTGGTTTAGCCACTACAGAAGCCAGTATGGAGGTTCCTCAAAAAATTAAAAATAGAACTACCATATGATCCAGCAATCCCACACTTGGGTATATACCCAAAGGAAATAAAATCATTATCTTGAAGAAATATCTGCACCTCCATATTCATTTCAGCACTGTTATCAATAGCCAAGACATGGAAACAACCTGAGTGTCTACCAAAGGATGAATAAATAAAAAAGAAATTTTATATATATATATATATATATATATATATATATATACACACACTAACCCTAACCCTAATTCCATATATACAATGTGTAATTCCATATATACAATGGAATATTTTTCAGCCATAAAAAGAAAAAAAAAACCTCGACATTTATGACAACATGGATGAAACTTGAAGGTGTCATGCTAACTGAAAAAAAGTCAGGTAGAGAAAGAGAGATGCTGAATGTTTTTATTTAGATTGGAATCTACAAAAGCCAGATTCACAGAAATAGAGAATGAAAATATCGCTTCCAGGGCCTAGGAGTTGGGGGAAACAGGGAGGTGTTGGTCAGAGTACAAAGTTCTAGTTATAAGATGAATAAGTTCTGGGAATCTAATGTATAGCATGATGACTACAGTGAACAATACCTTATTATATACCTGAAACCAGCTAAGAGTATAGATCTTAAAAGTTATCACCACACACACACACACACAATTGGTAATTATGTAAGGTGATGAATGTGTTAACTAACCTTATTGTGTTAAACATTTTGTAATATATAGTTGCATCAAATCATCATGCTGTACACCTTAAATTTACATATGCTATATGCCAATTATATCTCAATAATGCTAGGGGCAAAAAGACTACGGAGTCAACCTAACAATCTGTGTCTTGGTCATCCTATATGTTATTACCTTTCAGATTTATTCAGGGGTTAACTTTACATTATACTTGTCAAACTCAAGATGACTTCAAGATCAAAGGCATTTTGATGGTTGCTTCCCCCTGTGTTGATTTCATAGCTTCACCCGTGAAATGTTGAAAATGTTGCAGATAGAAGCAATTGAGAATAATTCTAGCTAGTCTTTTGTAAAGAAAAGTTATTTTGCCATTTAGTGACAGTTCAGTGATTTACATATGAATGCAAGTAGGCCGGAGACAGAAGGAAAGGAACAGAGAAAACGGGGAAGGAAATGAAGGTGAAACTGAAAGAAAATTAAGACAATGTCTGATTTAAACACTACGTTGCAACTCAGGGCTTTGAACAAAATATGTCAAGAAGCTTTGGGGCAGTCAGGATATAGCAAATGATGTAAATTAAAAAATAAGGGCATAACTTTACCAAACCAGAATTTTATGGAATAACAGGCAGTCTTTTGAATTATAATGCTCTATATTTAATGGTGTTCCTTGGCATATAGGAAAAATCGATATTTATTCATTCCCTTCCAAAAATGCTTAAAGAGCAATTCCTAGAACTACTTACTAGGTGTGGTAGATAAGATAAGGGGAAGGAAACCAGCTATAACAGAGCTTTTACAGTGCTCCAGGCATGGTACTAGGCCTACCCTATGCCACCTGTTGTTTTATTTTTCCCTCATGAAGTGATAAGATCGGTATAAATATACATCGCTGCCCTTAGGAGCTTTGAAAATACTCAGGCGGTGGGGTGGGGTAGGGGGTGGGGTGGTCAGGACTGAAAAGGCTAAAAATAAATCGGCACCAGTGAAAGCATACAAAGTATTTTTATGTGTCAGGTATTTACATTCTTTTTATTGGTTGATTCATTTGATCCTGAAAACAACTCTACGGGTGGATAACTATTATGGGCATCCTAAAGAAGCGAGGTGAAGGAAACCAGAGGTCACACAGCTGGAAACAGTCTAGCTAGGATTCTAATCCAGGCAGTGGGTCCAGAGGGTATGCCCTTCACCGTGACTTTCACTGCCTGTCTTTCCCTCCGTGAACAAACAAGTCATCAGTGGAAGTGCTGTTACCGCTGGGGCATGAGTGACTGTTGCCTTTGCAATAGCAGCAGCTGCAGAAATATTTATAGAGCACTTACTATGTGTCGAGTCTTGTGTGAAGCACTTTATGTGAGTTTTGCCATCTCATAGAGCTCGATATTCTTTTTTAACTTCAAGGAAAGGAATGTACCTGACAAGAAGTGCCCAAGGTCTCACAGGTGGAGAAATTAACGTGGTCTAAAATGAGGATGGGAGGTAGGGAGTGATTTTTACAGCTAAGGTGGAATTTATTCTCAATCCAAAGGAATACACAGAGAAGGCAAATTAGGATTCATTAAGCACTGTATGCCAGCCTTTATAAGCATGATCTCATTCAGCATTATTAATCACTATTATCTCCATCTTATAGATTTAAGGTCCAGCCAAGTAACCTGCCCAGGGTCCAATGGCTGGGGTGATATTCAGGACCAGGCCTGGTCCATTTGATGCCAAATTCCCAGCATTCTGCTGCTTAGAAGATTTGGACTGGCTGAAAAATAACCGAGCAGTCCTAGATGGGGCCCAGGGACAGAAATGGGCATGATGTGACCAGATGAGAGTTCCTGAGATACCTGATCAAACTGAGCATTCATAAAGGGAAGTACACATAGAAAAGTAAACTGAGGCAGTTTGTGGTTGGCCAGCTTTTAGAGTTTATATATTTCATTCTAGATCTTACAGGGCCTCTGAAATTCTTGAGCAGGAATATAGTATGGAATATGGTATTTTAGAATGATAAAATGAAAGCGATTCCACAGCTGGGAATATACTTTTAAAAATGTACTGTTAAACAATTATGAAGATGTTCATTGAAGAGTGGTTTGTAACACTGAGAACTGGAAACAACATAAATGTGAGTCAATAAGAAGCTAGTTACGTAAATATGACACATTAAGTGATGGAACACTAGCCATTGAAAATAATAAGGTTCATCAATACACATTAACATGAAAAAAATTACTAAATCATGATATTAAGTGAAAAACAAAAACCAAAAACAAGGTTCCCAACATGCATCTAGTGTGCTATAGTTTGAATAAAGTGATATATAATATATAATACACACACACACACACATATATGAGGGGTGTGTGGGTTCAAATGTGTGTATCTACATACAAATACATTGCATGAATATGAAAATCTAGAAATACACACACACATACAGGTAAACTGTTCATTGTGTTTACTTTGGCATAGAGATACTGAGAATAGGGGTTTCTAGTTTAAGAAATACACCTCTTCTCCAAGTCACAAAGATTTTCTCCTAAATTGCCTTCAAACAATTGAACTATTTTTTTATTTTACTTTTTTTTTTTTTCTTCTTTGCGGTACGCGGGCCTCTCACTGTTGTGGCCCCTCCCGTTGCGGAGCACAGGCTCCGGACGCGCAGGCTCAGCGGCCATGGCTCACGGGCCCAGGCGCTCTGCGGCATGTGGTATCTTCCCGGACCGGGGCACGAACTGCGTCCCCTGCATCGGCAGGCGGACTCCCAACCACTGCGCCACCAGGGAAGCCCTACTTGTTAGTCTTTAACCCATATGTAATTTATTATTGTATATGGTAGCAAGTAGGAATTCAGTATTATATGGATAACTATATTCAGGGATATTATAAATTTTCTCATTCAAAACCTCAACTGAATTTTGATTTTTAAAAAATTTCTTGAATCCTTGTTTTAATTTCTGGAAGCTTGACTTTTAAAGATAAGACTATTGATGTTTAAAGATAAGTCTATTCCTGTTTTACAGATGCACTACCTTCTTAAATCCACTTGGAGAACATTAATGAAATTATAAATATGTTTTCTGGGGTCAGGTTGCCAGTCTCTTTATTCTGGTCTTTTCTCTTCCATGATCCAGGCTTTTCTCAAATATTCGGTGGCCCTGGGCATCCAGTCATGGGTGGAAGCCTGGCTGGCAGCTGTGTGGGCCTGAGGGGCTTGTCAAAGGCAGGTTTCTCAGAACGATCAGGTGGGGAGGCACCTGTTATGACCAGAGCCCATCCCATGTGCCAGAGTGGGAAGGGCTTTCACCTATGGTACTTCCACTCATTTTAGGGTTCATTCTGATTTCCTTTAAGGAAAACATTCCCCCAATCCTTTGATCTGGGGCCAATTGCTAGGATACCTGTGCCTCACCTCTGCAGGTTGGAGAGGGAGGTGGGGACTGCCTGTTCAGACTTTTAATTATTTCCCCTCATCTTAGCCACATATCACATTTCTGCTCCATACGGTGAATCTTCTCTGGGATTCTACACCACTTCAGAGCGCCATGGCGTGTGTTCTAGGCTGAGGCTTCCTCTGCTCAGTTTCATTTGTTGTCACCCTTGCAGTTTTGAGTTACAGAAATATACAGGTGTGTTATCTGCTACGGCATTCCTCTCACCCTCTTTGCTCTCGTGAGTGTGTCTCAGGTTTACACCTTTACTGTAAACTTAATATGAAGGGATGTAAATGCACTTTCTAATGAATCATCTTTACCCAGAGGCCCAAGAACTAATTTTTAAGCAAAGAAAAGTTGGGTGTCATCTGAGATAGGATCTTTATGTATTGGCGGGAGGAATTGAGGGGAAAATATTTTAAAGGTTTTTTGAAATAAGGGACTGGAGCAAAAGAGAACATGTCATGTGCACACTACTATATTTAAAATAGATAACCAACAAGGACCTACTGTAGAGCACAGGGAATTCTGCTCAATATTCTGTAATACATAAATGGGAGAAGAATTTGAAAAAAAATAGGTACATGTATATGTACAACTGAATCACTTTGCTGCACCCCTGAAACTAACACAATATTGTTAATCAACTATACCCCAATATAAAAAAAAAGGAGAGAGAGAGCACATGTCATTGCATCGGGAATGTTACTGGAAGCCCGTGGTAGAAGAGTTTGCATTGATGGGAAAAGAACCCAAACTGTAAGTGTGTGAGCACTTACGAGTGTCCACCACGAGTGGCGACTTTAAGCGCTCACCCTTGTCCCTAAATATCAGCCAACGCCCTCTATTAAAAACTTGACTTCTGACCACTGTGTTCGGACCATTTCCAGTAATTACGTCTGCCCTTCTTGGGACATCCCAGATATTGATCTTAAGCTTATTCTCCTATTTTATTTTTGCTCAGCATACAGACCATCATACAGACCGTATTTCCAGGTTCTGTGCTGTCCACTACGGCAATAGGTAAGCCTGTTTGACACAGCCTGGGACTCACCACCTCCGCCGTCCCCTGCGGTCCCCCAGCACACACAAGCCAATCAGGATGGCACTCTTACCATCTTGCTCTGGCCCCACAAGAGAGAACAGAGGGAAGAGTGAAGCAGTGGGGAAGGAGTGAGCATAGGGCTACATCTATCAGAATAAAAATGGGATTATGAAGGGCATTGAGAAGGGCTTGCATTTCTTCACACCCCTAAGAACTTAGCAAACACAATAAGCACTAATTAAGCAGAATTCAATTGAGTGGAGCATTTTCTAAACCTGTAGTACTTAACAGAACCACCTAAATAATCCTCTCAGCACAACTAGGAGGCAGGCAAGGTATAAATGCTCCTCCTCCTAGATACTAAAAAAGGCAGAACATAGACTCTCCAGTTTACTGAGGTTACCTCATATATCCTGACCCTACCTTTTAGCCAACAACGTTAAACATAACCATTGCGCCACCTGTAGACATTTCTTCCACAGATGTTTATGGAGGGCCTATTATGACCCGATGGCGTTCTAGGCACTGAGGATACAGCAGCGGATAAAACAATGCCCCTCTGGAACTTACGCTGTGTGATTCACCCAACACACAAGTGGCAGCTTATTAAAAAATTATTTAAATTCTTTGACTTTGGAGGGAAAAGGATTCCTTGATCCCTGGATGGAGAAGAATCCATAAAGGCATAAGTGCCTCTTGATCATGATCGCAAATTTGGGGCTCTCCAAGCAAAGCTGCCATGGCTGGTAACTTGGGCCAAGCAGAGGCAGCAACTCTGCTTATGTGGGCACCAGACCAGAACCCCAGAGAAAGGCAAAATACCCAAGAGGCCAACTGTGTCTACAAGCTCCCTCCTTTAGGGGTATTCGTGGTGTTTATTAGGAAATCAACCCATTCATATACGTACTGTGGGCATCCACCTGCTAGAACAAAGGGAAAGTCATGGCAGACAGTGTAGCTGAGCTGATGACCTGGTTCTCCACGTGGCTCAATCTGCAACTAATCTTGGAGAACTGTGATTCAAAGTGACTATAAGACCACAAAGGACAGCCTTTTTTTTTTCTATTATTCCACAAAAGGTTATTTGATTTTGTCTCTTCCTTGCAACCTTACAAAAATTATCCCCAATCCAGTAATGGGCACATAGTAGACACATATACTATATTGTGTAAATTAAATAAAAATTGCTCAACAAACCAGCCGCCGCTCTCATGCTGCATGTCATATGCACTTCCTACTCCTTGGAAGTGTCTGTATTTAAAGAGAACCAGTTAAATGTAACCAGAAAAGACTTTTTAAATACCTTATATTTTTTCCTCCATATTATTTTAATTTGTGCCGGTCATAATGTACTCTAAAACAACTAACTCATAAAATATAGTGACTGTACAAATTACACCAGCTAACTTTTATCTTTACTTTTATTGTATTGGCTTTCAAAAATATGAAACCATAAATCAAAAATAATAGAGTTATCTTACTAAAACCCAGTGTCACTCTGTTCATTTGGCTCCCAATCATGGCAAAAACAAATACGGAGACGGGAAGAAAGACGAATCAGATCTATACAGTGTGGTGCATTCACTTTTTCCTTTTGTCTTACTCTGTCGGCTGCAAAAATGTTGTTATTAAATTGTAAGGAGGAATATCTGTCAATATAATATTGGAGGCAACTACAAACAAATTTAATCAACTGAGAACAAGGGTGACAAATGAACTCCAATGAGAATTAAGAAGCTGTTCAAGAAGCAGAATAAACATTGATGTATTGCTTGAAAATATGACTATGGTTTCCCTGAAAAGTCTATTCATATCATGCTCTCTAGATGTCTGGATTTTGGTAGCAGCTCCCAGAAACGGAGGGAAGTTAATCACACAAGCAGAATATATAAATTCTGTCACCCGTGGTGGAGGGGCAGGCAGGGCTGGGGGACTGGCATTACACGTAGAGCAGACAAAAGAACAAGAAACAGGAGTGAATACGAGCTGTTGAGGATATGTTCTCTCATTTCTCTCTGCTTGCTGCTACACAACCACCTGTTTCCCGTCTATGGGGAATGAATAGTGCAATTAGAGTGGGAATTAGGGTGTGTTCTAATATGATCATGGAAAAATAAGCTTCCTGCTATCTTAGAGTGCTGGAGGGTGGGATTCTTTTCTATCATGGCATGTCTAGAAGCATTGAATCATATCTGCAGACACCTGTGCGGGTCTATATGAGGTTCAGGGATGTATATATAAAAGAGACCTTGGACTAGGGAACACTTGGAGTCAGACCATCTGATGGAAGGGGATTCCCCAAACATGCCAGCTCAACAACAGAGACATTGTGGTGACCTAAAAAGAATCAGCAAAATGAAGAAAAACTTTGGCAAAGTGGATCAATCTAAAGGTCAAGGCAGAATTTACAAGGGAGCAATGATTTCAAGCACAGTGTGATACTGTGACATGCACCCCACCATCTCTCCCCCGCTCCCAGAATATATGGACATGCTCTGGGCAGGAGAGAGATGAGGTAGACAGCACCTTTTCTCAAACTCCAGGGAACATGAAAATCAACTGACACTCTTGTGAAAATACAGATTTTGATTCAAGAGTACAGGGTGGGTAGATGGGGACTGAAATTCAGCACTTTAACTTCTCCCAGGTGATGCCAGTTCTGCTGGCACACAGGATCCACTTGGAGTGGCAAGGGTCAAGAAGGCTGCTGGGTCACTTAGGGTAAAGCTTTACTATGTGAAAAGCTGCTCATAAAAAAGCAGAAGGGGCTTTTCTTGGCCTGAAGGGGAGAAGACCAACAGCCATCACTAATACAGAGGATGACAGCAGTGCCCAGGGCAGCCATGAGGCATGAAGGGTACTTCACTGAAGATCTGTAGGAAGCAAAATGATAAAGAGCCCACGACTTATTGGAGACTGACCTGAGTTGGAATCCTGAATCTGCCATCTTGCCAGCTACATAAACATCTGAGTCAGTTTCCTCATCTCTACAATGTGGGTAGCAACTGGAGCTACTTTCAGTGCTTTGTTGTGAGGATTAAATGAGATGATGTAGATATAGTCCTGGTACCTATTTAGTGCATAAGAAGTGCAGATGTTGGTTATTTGCCTTTTGACTCTCAGCTCCATTTCCAACCTTCCTACCTCAAAGCAGTACGCCCCAGACTCCCTTGCCAGTTTCTGATTATCTTCTGCTAACCATTGGGAGATATTGGTGGAGTAAAAGGCAGTAGAAAAGATAAGCCATTTTCCTTCCTTTGCTTCTGTCTCTAGAAGTGACAGAGGCAGAACGCCCAAAACTTCAGAAACGTGTGCTCCTGGCCTCTGACTGCAGCAGCTGCAGCAGCAGTGGCAGTGGCACGCAAATGTAGGTGACTGCCAGGTGTTGCCCTAGAAGCATGGTTATGGCAGCTGTAGCAGCAGAAACAAACAACTATGGGTTCTAAAGTCTCAGCAGCAATTCCAACAGCTTCAGCAAGACTGGGCTCCAGGGCCCCTGCAGAGTCAGCAGGAGGGCAGGCTCTTGACTTCCTGCAGAGCAGCAGTGGTGAGGGATTGATAACAGCTGTGTTGCTAATGACACCCCAGTACCCTCAGCAGCACAGCCCATGTGGATTCCACAAAACAACACCGTCCGTTTTGTCCCTGCAGCTCTAGGGGTGTACTAACACCTCTCAGGTACTAATCTCTGAGTAACATCTCGTCCTTTTCCTTCTTGATTCCCTGGTCCTTCCAACACTTTTCTAAACAATTCCCTTGGTTAAAATCCATTTGAAATAACTAGAGTCATTTCCATCTTCCTAACTAGACTGACAGGTATCAACACCATTATCATTGACAGTAACAATTTTTTCAGGCTGGGAGCCAGGTGAGCAAGGAGAGTAGCAGTGACTACTGGATGTGTCCATAGGAGGTATGTACCTGAAACGATATTTTTGTTCTTTCCCCCTTAATAACCCTCCTCTAAAAACTGTACATATTTAGATATGATTCTTGCTCTTCGGCTTATAATGGCAGATTTTTGAAATCAAACATATGATATATCTAAAAGAAAATAACAGAAAGATAAGCAAATAGAGTTGAGGAGTTGTTCCATAAAATTTAATAAAAGATTGATGAAATTTTTTAAAAAAATAAAGGAAATTTGAGAACTATTCAGGAGTTCAAACATCCAAATAATGAGTTTCAGGGGAAAAGAACAAGAAAACAAAGGGGAGGAAATTATACAGAAATAATAAGACACATTTGCAGATCTGAAGGACAGGAGTTTCCAGTTTGAAAGAATTCCTTGAGAGCCCAGATCAGTGAATGGAAAAACAACCATATAAACAACACTAAGGCCCTTAATCATTAAACTGTAGGAAATCTGGATAGAGAGAAGATTCTGAAATCTTTCAGAAAGAGAATATAATCACATACAAAAGAGGAGAGATTTTAATGACATTGGCCTTCTCAAGAACAGCACTAGAAACTGAGAAATAGCGGACTAACACATTCCAAAGTTGAAGGGAAATAATTGTGAAAATTACTATAATTTTATCTAATTATTATATGTAATATTTATCTCTTAATGCATATAGCTGAATTTAAAATCCATTGTGAAGGCTATATTTTGACACACGAGATCAAAATCAAAAATTGTTCCTTCTACTGAT
The DNA here is from genome assembly GCF_964374135.1 of Grampus griseus. Lineage (NCBI taxonomy): Eukaryota > Metazoa > Chordata > Mammalia > Artiodactyla > Delphinidae > Grampus > Grampus griseus. Next base: position 2,017,059 of record NC_138998.1, read on the forward strand.
CTTTTCTAGAAAGCTAGTAGAGGTTGTACTCCCAATATATCAAAAGAGTAAAACAAGAGAAAGAAACGTGGGGTCTAGGAGAAAATGTATAATCTTAGTTTGCATTGTCCAGAATCTGACTCTGAGACATGGGTTTGAATGCTGGTAGGGCAATGGAGGAAGTGAAAAAGGGAAGAAAACAAAGAAAGAGTATATTATCAAGCAAGGTGCCACTATGGGCAACCAGAGGTTGATCCTGTTGGGGAAATTCTGGGACCCAGTGTAAATTGCATGTCTCAGAGTCTTCTCACTTGAAGGATGAGGAAGATGGGTTTACATCCATGTTGTCAATCATTTGTTTAAAGCTGTTTGCCAGGGGATGGTAATTCCCAGGCATTTCCAACCGCTTGTGTGAGTGGGCAAAGCAAGCCCTGGAGGACAAAGTCTTCCGGAAAAGAAATGCAGGCGCTGGCAGTTGGCAGTTGGACCAATGTGTATGTGAGTGTAAGGAGGGCCAGTGACACACACCAATTCCAGTCGCATTCCACCGCTGAGAACTCACCATATGGCCCCATCTGGATGCAAAGGGGCCTGGGATATGTAGCCCCTGGCTGGGGAGCCTTTTCATGACAACTTTCCATTACAGGCAATGGGGAAGTAGGGAGAATGTAAATCATTGGTGAACATCTATTTCCTGGCACAGGAGTTACGGTTAGGGTTAGGGTTAGGGGAGACTCTTACTTCCAGAGAGCCACTAAAAAGAACAAGTGCCACTGGGAGGTTTGTGATGTCATCCTTGCTTTTAGTTTTTTCCTTCTAAATTGATTCTGTTCCATCAGAAGATGTACCTAATGACGTAGCACTCCTTATCATGCTAAGTTCTAGTTAGCCCCAAGAATGGTGCATATGAATCTCAGACAGCCATTCAATTCAGTATAATTCAATTCAACAAATTTTTATTGAGTCTATTCTATGCTGCACACCCTGGAAATCATAAATAGAACACTCTGTCATCTCCTAAATTCTAAATGCTGGGAACTAATATGGCCAAGTGGTATCTGACACTGTGGCCATACCATGTTTATCTTCACATGTCTCAGTACATTTCGTCTGATATAGGTGATTACTAATGATCTAAATGATACCTCAGTTTTCAGCAAAGAACCTAAAGTTTCCTATGCAGGAAATCTACTCAACTGCCAACACCCAGATCAAATGTCATCTCTCAGGTATACCTGCTCAGAAATTCCAAATGCAATTATTGACTCCTTTCTGAGTGTTTTCATGTTACCCTGTAAAGAACTATAGAAAAGGAGTTCTGGATTGTATTCTAGTCACAATTTTGCTTCATATCTTCTTCAGAAAAAAATGTAAGCTTCTCCAGGACAAGCACCTACCATAAAATGTATATAAAGTACATTTTATACAAAGTACATTTATAACATCTGGAATCAACCAGTGAGCACCGTTAGAAATTCACCTAGATCTCTGTGCTGGACATTTTCTTAGAACGTGTTGTACATTTAAATATCTTGGGGGGGGACCTTCAAGACGGCAGAGGAGTAAGACATGGAGATCACCTTCCTCCCCACAGACACATCAGAAATACATCTACATGTGGAACAACTCCTACAGAACACCTACTGAATGCTGGCAGAACACCTCAGACTTCCCAAAAGGCAAGAAACTCCCCATGTACCTGGCTAGGGCAAAAGAAAAAAGAAAAAACAGAGACAAAAGAACAGGGATGGGACCTGCACCTCTGGGAGGGAGCTGTGAAGGAGGAAACGTTTCCACACACCAGGAAGCCCCTTCACTGGTGGAGATGGGGGGTAGGTTGGGGGGAAGATTCAGGGGCACAGAGGAGAGTGCAGCCACAGGGGTACAGAGGGCAAATCGGATTGGTGCCGACCAGCACTCACCAGCCTGAGAGGCTTGTCTGCTCACCTGCCGGGATGGGTGGGGGCTGGGAGCTGAGGCTTGGGTTTCGGAGGTCAGACTCCAGGGAGAGGACTGGGGTTGGCTGCGTGAACACAGCCTGAAGGGGGCTAGTGCACCACAGCTAGCCGGGAGGGAGTCTGGGAAAAAGTCTGGACCTGCCTAAGAGGCAAGAGACCATTGTTTCGGGGTGTGCGAGGAGAGGGGATTCACAGCACCGCCTAAACAAGCTCCAGAGATGGGCGTGAGCCACAGCTGTCGCTCGGATCCCAGAGATGGGCATGAATCACTAAGACTGCTGCTGCCGCCACCAAGAAGCCTATGTGCGAGCACAGATCACGATCCACACCCCCCCTCCCGGGAGCCTGTGCAGCCCGCCACTGCCACGGTCCCGTGATCCAGGGACAGCTTCCTCGGAAGAACACACCGCGCCCCTCAGGCTGCTGCAACATCACGGCAGCTTCTGCCACCGCAGGCTCGCCCCACTTTCCAATTATGACTACCGTACCCCTCCCTCCCCCTGGCCTGAGTGAGCCAGAGTCCCCCAATCAGCCACTGCTCTACCCCGTCCTGTCTGGGCAGGAACAGATGCTTGAGGGTGACACTCAGAGGTGGGACCAAAACTAAAGCTGAACCCCAGGAGCTGTGTGAACAAAGAAGAGAAAGGTGAATGTCTCTGTGCAGCCTCAGGAGCAGAGGATTAAATCCCCACAGTCAACTAGATGTACCCTGCATCTGTGGAATACCTGAATAGACAAGAAATTATCCCAAAATTGAGGTGGTGGACCTTGGGAGCAAATGTAGACGTGGGGTTTGCTGTCTGTGACTGATTTGTTTCTGATTTTTATGTTTATCTTAGTTAAGTTTTTAGTGCTTGTTATCATTGGTGGATTTGTTTATTGGTTTGGTTGCTCTATTCTTTTTATTATTAAATTATTATTTTAATAATTTTTTTAATTTGTAATTTTTTTTAATTTATTTTTTCTTTCTTTTTTTCTCCCTCTTCTTCTGAGCTGTGTGGCTGACAGGGTATTGGTGCTCCAGCCGAGTGTCAGATCTGACCATCTGAGGTGGGAAAGCCAAGTTCAGGACACTGGACCATCAGAGCCCTCCCAGCTCCATGTAACATCAAAAGGAGAAAACTCTCCCAGAGATCTCCATCTCAACATTAAGACCCAGCTCCACCCAATGGCCAGCAAACTCCACGGCTGGAAGCCCCATGCCAAACAACTAGTAAGACAGGAACACAACCCTACCCATTAGCATAGAGGCTGCCTAAAATCATACTAAGTTCACAGTCACCCCAAAACACACCACTGCCCACCAAAAAGACAAGATCCAGCCCCATCCACCAGAACACAGGCACCAGTCTCCTCCACCAGGAGGCCTACAAAAGCCACTGAACCAACCTTAGCCACTGGAGACAGACATCAAAAACAGCGGGAAATATGAACCTACAGCCTGCAAAAAGGAGACCCCAAACACAGTACATTAAGCAAAATGACAAGACAGAGAAATATGCAGCAGATTAAGGAGCAAGGTAAAAACCCACCAGACCAAACAAATGAAGAGGAAATAGGCAGTCTACCTGAAAAAGAATTCACAGTAATGATAGTAAAGATGACCCAAATCTTGGAAATAGAATGGAGAAAATACAAGAAATGTTTAACAAGGACCTAGAAGAACTAAAGAGCAAACAAACAATGATGAACAACACAATAAATGAAATGAAAAATTCTCTAGAAGGAATCAATAGAGGAATAACTGAGGCAGAAGAACGGATAAGTGACCTAGAAGATAAAATAGTGGAAGTAACTACTGCAGAGCAGATAAAGAAAAAAGAGTGAAAAGAACTGAGGACAGTCTCAGAGACCTCTGGGACAATATTAAACACACCAACATTTGAATTATAGGGGTTCCAGAAGAAGAAGAGAAAAAGAAGGGAGCTGAGAAAATATTTGAAGAGATTAGAGTTGAAAACTTCCCTAACATGGGAAAGGGAAGAGTCAGTCAAGTCCAGGAAGTGCAGAGAGTCCCATACAGGATAAATCCAAGGAGAAACACGCCAAGACACATATTAATCAACCTATCAAAAATTAAATACAAAGAAAAAATGTTAAAAGCAACAACGGAAAAGCAACAAATAACATACAAGGGAATCCCCGTAAGATTAACAGCTGATCTTTCAGCAGAAACTCTGCAAGCCAGAAGGGTGTGGCAGGACATATTTAAAATAATGAAAGGGAAAAACCTACAACCAAGATTACTGTACCCAGCAAGGATCTCATTCAGATTTGATAGAGAAATTAAAACCTTTACAGACAAGCAAAAGCTAAGAGAATTCAGCACCACCAAATCAGCTTTACAACAAATGCTAAAGGAACCTCTCTAGGCAGGAACACAACAGAAGGAAAAGATCTATAATAACAAACCCAAAGCAATTAAGAAAATGGTAATAGAAACATACATATTGATACTTACCTTAAATGTAAATGATTAAATGCTCCAAGCAAGCCACAGATTGGCTGAATGGATACAAAAACAAGACATGTGTATATGCTGTGTACAGGAGCACCAATTCAGAACTAGGGACACATACAGATAGAAAGTGAGGGGATGGAAAAAGATATTCCATGTAAATGGCAATCAAAAGAAAGCTGGAGCAGCAATTCTCATATCAGACAAAATAGACCTTAAAATAAAGACTATTACAAGAGACAGAGAAGGACACTACATAATGATCAAGGGATCAATCCAAGAAGAAGATATAACAATTGTAAATATTTATACACCCAACATAGAAGCACCCCAATACATAAGGCAAATGCTAACAGTGATAAAAGGGGAAATCGACAGTAACACAATCCTAGTAGGGGACTTTTAACACCCCACTTACACCAATGGACAGATCATCAAAACTGAAAATAAATAAGGAAACACAAGCTTTAAATGATATATTAAACAAGATGGACGTAATTGATATTTATAGGACATGCCATTCAACAACAACAGAATATACTTTCTTCTCAAGTGCTCTTGGAACATTCTCCAGGATAGATCATATCTTGGGTCACAAATCAAGCCTTGGTAAATTTAAGAAAATTGAAATCATATCAAGTATATTTTCTGACTACAACTTTATGAGACTAGATATCAATTATATGAAAAAATACTGTAAAAAATACAAACACAAGAAGGTTAAACAATACACTACTAAATAACCAAGAGATCACTGAAGAAATCAAAGAGGAAATCAAAAATACCTAGAAACAAATCAAGGAAAACATGATGGCCCCAAACCCACGGGATGCAGCAAAAGCAGTTTTAAGAGGGAAGGTTGTAGCAATACAATCCTACCTCAAGAAACAAGAAAAAAATCTCAAATAAACCACCTAAACTTACATCTAAAGCAATTAGAGAAAGAAGAACAAAAAAACCCCAAAGTTAGCAGACGGAAAGAAATCATAAAGATCAGATCAGAAACAAATGAAAAAGAAATTAAAGAAACAATTGCAAAGTTCAATAAAACTAAAAGCTGGTTCTTTGAGAAGATAAACAAAATTGATAAACCATTAGCCAGACTCATCAAGAAAAAAAGGGAGAAGACTCAAATCAATAGAATTATAAATGAAAAAGGAGAAGCAACAACTAACACTGCAGGAATACAAAGGATCATGAGAGATTACTACAAGCAACTATATGCCAATAAAACAGACAAACTGGAAGAAACGGACATATTCTTAGAAAAGCACAACCTTCTGAGACTGAACCAGGAAGAAATAGAAAATATAAACAGACCAATCACAAGCACTGAAATTGAAACTGTGATTAAAAATATTCCAACAAACAAAAGCCCAGGACCAGATGGCTTCACAGGTGAATTCTATCAAACATTTAGAGAAGAGCTAACATATGTCCTCCTCAAACTCTTCCAAAATATAGCAGAGGGAGGAACACTCCCCAACTCATTCTACGAGGCCACCATCACCCTGATACCAAAACCAGACAAAGATGTCACAAAAAAAGAAAACTATAGGCCAACATCACTGATGAACATACATGCAAAAATCCTCAACAAAATACTAGCAAACGGAATCCAAGAGCACATTAGAAGGAAGATACACCATGATCAAGTGGGATTTATCCCAGGAATGCAAGGATTCTTCAATATACGCAAAACAATCAATGTGATATACCATTTTAACAAACTGAAGGATAAAAACCATATAATATTCTCAATAGATGCAGAAAAACTTTTGACAAAATTCAACACCCATTTATGATAAAAAACTTTCCAGAAAGTAGGCATAGAGGGAACTTACCTCAACATAATAAAGGCCATGTATGACAAAACCACAGCAAACATCGTTCCCAATGGTGAAAAATTGAAACCATTTCTTCTAAGATCAGGAACAAGACAAGGTTGCCCACTCTCACCACTATTACTCAACATAGTTTCGGAAGTTTTAGCCACAGCAATCAGAGAAGAAAAAGAAATAAAAGGAATCCTAATTGGGAAAGAAGTAAAACTGTCACTGTTTGCAGATGACATGATACTATACATAGAGAATCCTAAAGATGCTACCAGAAAACTAAAGGATACAAAATTAATGCACAGAAATCTCTTACATTCCTATACACTAATGATGAAAAATCTGAAAAAGAAATTAAGGTAACACTCCCATTTACCACTGCAACAAAAAGAATAAAATATCTAGGAATAAACCTACCTAGGGAAACAAAAGACCTGTATGCAGAAAACTGTAAGACACTGATGCAAAAAATTAAAGATGATACAAACACATGGACAGATATACAATGTTCTTGGACTAGAAGAATCAACATTGTGTAAATGACTATACTACCCAAAGCAATCTACAGATTCAATGCAATCCTTATCAAACTACCAATGGCATTTTTCACAGAACTGGAACCAAAAATTTCACAATTTGTATGGAAACACAAAAGACCCTGAATAGCCAAAGCAATCTTAAGAAAGAAAAACGGAGCTGGAGGAATCAGGCTCCCGGACTTCAGACTATACTACAAAGCTACAGTAATCAAGACAGTATGATACTGGCACAAAAACAGAAATATAGATCAATGGAACAGGATAGAAAGCTCAGAGATAAATCCACACACATATGGTCACCTTATATTTGATAAAGGAGGCAAGAATATACAATGAAGAAAAGACAGGCTTCAATAAGTGGTGCTGGGAAAACTGGACAGCTACATGTAAAAGAATGAAATTAGAGCACTCCCTAACACCATACACAAAAATAAACTCAAAATGGATTAACAACCTTAATGTAAGGCCAGATAGTATAAAATGCTTAGAGGAAAACATAGGCAGTACAGTCTATGACAGAAATTATAACAAGATCCTTTTTGACCCACCTCCTAGAGAAATAGAAGAAAAAGAAAAATAAAAAAATGGGACCTAATGAAACTTAAAAGCTTTTGCACGGCCAAGGAAACCATAAACAAGATGAAAATACAACCTTCAGAATGGAAGAAAATATTTGCAAATGAAGCAACTGACAAAGGATTATTCTCCAAAATATACAAGCAGCTCATGAAGCTCAATATCAAAAAATGAAACAACCCAATCCAAAAATGGGCAGAAGACCTGAATAGACATTTCTCCAGAACAGATATACAGATTGCCAACAAACACATGAAAGGATGTTCAACATCACTCAAATCCAAACTACAATAAGGTATCACCTCACACTGGTCAGAATGGCCATCACCAAAAAATCTACAACAATAAATACTGGAGAGGGTGTGGAGAAAAGGGAACCCTCTTGCACTGCTGGTGGGAATGTAAATTGATACAGACACTATGGAGAACAGTATGGAAGTTCCTTAAAAACCTAAAAATAGAACTACCATATGACCCAGCAATCCCACTACTGGGCATATACCCTGAGAAAACCATAATTCAAAAAGAGTCATGTACCACAATATTCATTGCAGCACTATTTACAAGAGCCAGGACAGGGAAGCAACCTAAGCGTCCATCAACAGATGAATGGATAAAGAAGGATGTGGCACATATATGGAAAGGAACATTTCTCAGCCTTAAAAAGATACAAAATTGAGTTATTTGTTGTGAGGCGGATGGACCTAGAGTCTGTCATACAGAGTTAAGTAAGTCTGAAAGAGAAAAACAAATACTGTATGCTAACACATATATATGGAATCTAAAAAAATAAAAATGGTTCTGTTGAACCTAGGGGCAGGACAGGAATAAAGATGGAGATGTAGAGAATGGACTTGAGGACATGGGGAGGGGGAAGGGTAAGCTGGGATGAAATGAGAGAGTGGCATGGACATATATACACCACCAAATGTAAAAATAGATAGCTAGTGGGAAGCAGCTGCATAGCACAGGGAGATCAGCTCGGTGCTTGATGACCACCTAGAGGGGTGGGATAGGGAGGTTAGGAGGGAGGGAGGTGCAAGAGGGAGGGGATATGGGGGGATGTATGTATATGTATAGCTGATTCACTTTGTTATACAGCAGAAACACACACACCATTGTAAAGCAATTATACTCCAACAAAGATGTTTTTTAAAAAAGTGTCTCCCATAGGTACCTGTAAAGAATGCCCTTGTCAGCCATTTTACTTGGTTGCTAGCACCATTCACCTATGGATATTTGTTGATAATTGATGCTGAGTGATAGATGATGGATAATGATGATGATGATGATGATTATATTGGGCACTTTTGGTTTAGAAATCTAGTAGGTGCATAAAGAAAAAACACTCTATAAAAGTCAACAATGTTCTAGAAAAAGCACAGGATCTCATGCTGGAGATTCTGGGTCCTTATCCAGCTCCACCACCTAGTGGTTATTTGACATTGGCAAGCCATTTAACTCCTTTAGCCTCTATTTCTTCTTCCATTGAACGCAGAGGTTGATACAGCTATGGCAAGAAGTGCAGGACTGTAAATATTTCTAATTATGCAAAAACTGCTCAAATGTGTTTAGCTCCTGTACTGAGAGTTAACCCAAGAAACATCTGATGAGATCTCTCAAGCAGCTTATAGTTCTGTTACACATCAATACAAGAAAGACAAATAGCCCTTCAGAGAAATCTGCAAAGGGCATGAGCATTCAAGTTGTAGAAAAAGAAATGAAGTGGCCAAAATCATACCAAAAGACACACAATCACACTTAAAATGTTAGAATCCAAACACTGAAATTTTTTTTAAATTTATTTTTTAAAACTGAAGTATATGATAAGCTATATGAGAAAAGAATGTGAAAAAGAATCAATATATGTATATGTGTAACTGAGTCACTTTGCTGCATACCTGAAACTAACACAACATTGTAAGTAAACTCTACTCCAATAAAATTTTTAAAATAAATAAATAAAATTGAAGTATAGCTGATTTACAATGTTTCAAGTAATGAAATTTATTTTTCACCAACTAGATTGAAAAAGAATTAACACTTTTGAAATACCTAAGTGTCCATGAAGATGTGAAGAAGGAAGCATGTTCAAATACTAATTTTAAAGGAAACAATTTGAAGGAAAAGTTAGTATAGCTTCCACAGTACCAAAGTTTTTAAAAGTGCCTTTGATCTACTACCCTATGGAGATACTCAGAAACAAGGACATATGTACAAGATTATTCATGATATTAATAACGAACACCACTAGCAATTTAAATGCCTATCAACAAGGGGTAGCTTAAATGAATAATGGTTCTTGCAAAAATGAACTATGCTCCTTAGACAGTAAAACAAAACTAGTTAGGGCTTCCCTGGTGGCGCAGTGGTTAAGAATCTGCCTAGGGGCTTCCCTGGTGGCGCAGTGGTTGAGAGTCCACCTGCCGATGCAGGGGACACGGGTTTGTGCCCCGGTCCGGGAAGATCCCACATGCCGCAGAGCGGCTGGGCCCATGAGCCATGGCCGCTAAGCCTGCGCGTCCGGAGCCTGTGCTCCACAACAGGGGAGACCACAACAGTGAGAGGCCCGCGTACTGCAACAACAACAACAAAAAGAAGCCACCTGCAATGCAGGGGATACGGGTTCAAGCCCTGGTGCAGGAAGATCCCACATGCTGCGGCGTAACTAAGCCCGTGCGCCACAACTACTGAGCCTGCGCTCTGGAGCCCGTGAGCCACAACTGCTGAAGCCCATGTGCCTAGAGTCCGTGCTCCGCAACAAGAGAAGCCACCGCAATGAGAAGCCCGTGCACCGCAACGAAGAGTAGCTCCCGCTCACCGCAACTAGAGAAAGCCCGCACGCAGCAACAGAGACCCCATGCAGCCAAAAATAAATTTATTAAAAACAACAACAACTAGTTATTCCTACCTGTGTGTATAGGTTTGTGGCAACACTAACTGCTGACTATGGTCTCAGAATTTCAATGTCTTAACATAATGAAATTTATTTCTTTCTCACATTATAGCCCAATGTGAGTGCACTGGTCAGGGTCAAGGAAGGAGGCTGGGAGGAGATTGTTCCTTGCATTCTTTCAGACATCCAGCCTGATAGAGGCTCTGCTGCTCTCAACACCTGGCTTTCCTGGTCACCTTGGTCATTAACATCCAGGTGGCAGATAGAAAATGGGGAAAGAATCAGGCATGGGTATTTTTATGGACTAAATATGGAAGGGGCACACATCCCTACCACTCCCATACACTGGTTAGAACTCACTCTGGTTAGGTCACACCTAACTGTTAGCAAGTGTTGAAAATGTAGTCTGGCTATGAACCTAGGAAGGAGGGGACTTGGACTGGTGATGGAGACCAACTCAAGACCATGATGCTTTAATGCAGTCACCTTTCAAGACATAGTTAAGAGGAAAATGCAATGTACAGAGCAGCCTCTGCATGTGTGTGTATGTGTATGTATATACATTATGTGTGTGCCTATGTATGTGTATAGATTCCATCTCTTTAGATTTTTATATACTTTTAGAAAAGCATATGCCAATATGTGTATTTTGTTTTTCTTAATGAACTCTCAAGAAAATAAGTGAATATTTTGGTGAGGGAGATTAAAGTTGTAGCAAGGAAAGAGGCTTTACTCTTTGTGTTGAACCTTTCTTTTTGGTTAAATTTTTTTTTTAATAATGTGTGTATGATTTGTATTTTTAAAATGACTTTAAGCAATGACAAAAATATCCAATTGTAGATATGTTACTATTACACGTCTTAATTAGAACATGATACAGTGATAAACTATAGCCACGTTCAACCCATGGAAATTGCTTCTTAAATGTTGAATGAATGAAGTATGAATTAATGAAAAAAACTGTGTAAGTGATATGGAGGCAATAAGAATTCAACTAAGAAACAGTAGGTGCTGTAGTTGTCATGAGTGCCTTCTTGAAGGATACAGTATATTGGGTCTTGAAGTATGCCTTAATTTGTAACAACTTTTTTATGTATACGAGAGCAGAGTAGTGAACAGCAAGAATGTTCAAGTCTGAGAAGATTAAGAAGAAGAAAAAGGTACGAGCGGCCTCCTGTACTGCTAGAACCCTTTTGTGTTCACCAAGTTTAAATTGGCTATTTCTTTGTTTCCTCTTTCACGGATTTTGGAACATTATATCCTACTGTGTCTTATTGTTTTGGTCCTCGATATGAGGAAGATTTTTCATTCTTGTTCTGTTTTCTGGGTACCTGCTCATTTGTAATTTCTCAACATCCCCTGGGCCTCCACTTCTGCTGCCATCTTTCTGCAGCTCATTACCAAGAAAGGGCTTTGGGACCTTCACTGCTTTCTCTTACCTTCAACCCTCCACTTGTAATCATGGGAGTAATGCAATTTTACTGATGGAGGTATATTTTCCTTCCCTCCAGAAACCTTTGTTTTGTGTACCCTAGTTAAAAAAATACGTACAGAGTTATGACTGTTGTATTTTATCAGCCAGAAGTAAGAACACTATATGGGGAGGAACAGGTGGCTTATAAAAGATATGATACTGCTTTTGCTCTATATCCTGCAGGTAAACTGACTGATATATTAATTTCCTCAGACTCTTTTGAAAGCTCTCTAAATGAATGATTTGAAGAAAATATATAACTTTGGTTATCATACTTTATGGTTATTACTGTGTACACATTAAATGTGAATTAATGCAATATAACAGTGCATTTCACATAAAAATACTATGAATTTCACTGCTGCCACTGACACAGCACATGTATCAATGTAATTATGGGTTACAAATCTTTGCCAAGAGAGGAAGTAACATTTATTTGATATTCACTTACTGTGAGAATTCAAAACAAATTTGAATTTTGATACCACTTTGGTACTGTACTAGTACCTGATCTGTTCCCCTTGACTGAGGCTCCTTTGAGGAAATTAGCATTTTCTTTGGACTTAGCTTCAAATCCATAACAGGTGGTGGCATTGGAGATATTTAGCAAAGACTTATGCCAGTGAAATACACTTGCCACTAAACATGGATGAGTAATTCTCACCACTGAAATTTAAAGAGATTCTGGGTCCTCTTCAAATATCATCAATTTTAACAAAGTAACTCACAGTCTTATTATACCAGATAGATAAAATAACACGTACATTGTAGCAAGTAATTAGATGCTAGCTACTCTCTATAGCAGGCACTAACAATTAGTAAATGCATTCATGGAGGTTCAATTTGGAACTTTTCTATATACATCTACTAATTGTACTTTAAATGAACTAGCCAAACCTCATTAAAAATCAATAGTATTGGGCTTCCCTCGTGGCCCAGTGGTTGAGAGTCCTCCTGCCGATGCAGGGGACACGGGTTCGTGCCCCAGTAGGGAAGATCTCACATGCCGCGGAGTGGCTGGGCCCGTAAGCCATGACCGCTGAGCCTGTGCGTCCGGAGCCTGTGCTCCGCAACGGGAGAGGCCACAACAGTGAGAGGCCCGCGTACCGGGAAAAAAAAAAAAAATCAATAGTATTTATCAGCAAATGAATTTCATATATGCTCAAGCAATATTTAGACTTATAAACTGTAAGACCACACTGAAAGACAATTCTGGAGTCAAATCCTAACTATGAAAGACTTTCTCCTTCTCTCCTACGGCACCTAGAACAAAAAGTGGGTGCTGATTAAATAATGACTGTCACGATTTCTCAGAATTCCTTAGTCTCACTCCTTGCTACAGCTATTACACACGACCAAAACTTAGCCACTGTGGGTCTGAATATGAGGGTGCATATGTGTGTCAGTCCCACAAGGAAAGGACTATGATATATTTACACCAGAAGCTGTTTGCCTGACTACGTGTTTCCCCACGCAAGTCATTCCCACACGCTTCACCCTCACAAACAGAACACACCTTTATGTTTGGGAGTCAGGCAGAGAAGACTTGATTTCTGGGAAGGTGGACCCAGCCCCTGATCTAGGGATGGGCATGAGCTCATGTGTTGTAAGGGGGTATCTTCTGCGAAAGAATTTTCTTTCTTATAAGAGAAGAGTTACGTGAGGAGAAGTGCTCTTTGCAACAGAACCTCCTGTGGCTGGCCTGTGAATCTGTGTCAACTGTACTGTGGTGCTTGAAGCTGCTGCCGCCACCTTAAAACTCTGTTGGAAAGACCAAGAGACCTTAACATAGCACCTTGACATTTTTGATTCTGGAATTAGCCTACAGCTGCCGGCCGCTGGATGTCTCAGTATATGAGAAAAGTGTGACTCTTTCTATACATAATTGATGGTTTTATTTTGCTGTTATTTCTTGTTATTTGAGTGTCTATTTGAATTTTACAATCATTTCCATAAATTGAAACCAGTCACATGGGTTGTGATATTTTTTTCAGCAGTGTTCAGATGAGTCAGTTTAGATGTAAGTAATGGAGAAGCTTGGGTTCAACAAAGGCTGGGGTTTTACCAGGTGATTGTAATAAAGGAAAAAGTAAACAAGGGAGTTCTGGTGTTTAAAAAAATGATTATAATGAGGATCATAAAATGTAAGCAAAGTATAATGAGGATCATAAAATCTAAGCAAAGTGAAGACAAAAGAGAACATGGTGGGGGGGGTCATATGAGATCTTAGGTCTTCATGAGGTCAGAGAACTCTTGCAGTGCACATATTACAGTAAACAAATTGGAAATATAGGAGAGGGTGGTTAAGCATTGGAATGCCTGCAATTAGGATAAGAGAAGTCCTTGGGTATGACGCTGGGAGTGGGGGATAAGTGTGGCAGAGCAAAGGATCGGAAATGTGGAGGTCAAAGTCCAGAGAGGTCAAGTTGACCCCAAAAAGAATGATCATGCACACTCACGAGAGCATGCACATACAAGACATCGTTCATATGTGGATAATATATTTAAACATCCATTTCCATCCTCCTCCATATCCACTTCCCACCATCTCTGCCTTGTGGTGGTTGATCTCTATGGATTACGTTACTCAGGTTCCCCAGCTCTGTGGCTTTCAGTTGGTCTGGACCAAGGGAAAGTGGAAGGGAAATCAAAGTTGGAGAAATTATCCCCCTTCCCCATCTCTTCCTGACTGTGGTTCTGGCAGTAGCTGAGCACCAGGCTTACAGCTCCTGATGGAGGGGATATCCCTCTTCCACAGCTCCAAGCTGTCTCCCTCATGGCTGTGCCTTCCAGCCTAGAAGTGGCAGTAGCTTTGCACAAGGTTCTCAATCAATCGTTTCCCTAACACTGCTCACACCTCTCAAAATAGTTCCTTCATTTAACTTTATTCAATTAAACTTTTTGAGTGTACTACACAGGACCTAGACGATTTCAGTCAGTTTCACAATCTATATTGACAGAATAATGAACAATAGAAAAAATAATATATTAAGGAAAGTGCCAAATAGTTTGATACCTAGTATAGAATCATGAGATATTTAACAATATTTTGGATTCTAATTGAACTGCAAAGTTTTCAAAACCAGAACTGTCCTTAACAATCAAAACCTAATCTAAATGCAAATTCATATTGCAAATTATTTTCAATACAGAGAGGTTATATGACTTATTTATTGGGAAATTTTGCATCAGGGAGACAAACTCTACTTTAGTTTATCCCTGTTTGATGGTCCTTGTGGAATCCAAGCTCTCACCACCTTCCATTCAAACCCAATTTTATCTGGAGAAATAGACTATATTATATGTAAAGTAGAACATACAAAAAGTAAAATTTTGCTCAGGGAAGACACACAAACTGTTTACCTTTCAACTTATCCTAATTTCTATAGCAATTTCCCCTTTCCTTTGATATATTTCTGACATTCTTAGATTTAAAAATCACCTAAAATTTCTTATCATTTATCATTGCATAAAAATAAAACTATTTACAGATGATTTTAACAAAGGCAATGCCATATCATCCAGAGGCCCATGGGGAGACATAATTTCATATGATCCCATGCAGCTACTTTTTTTTTATTTTAAAACTTTTTGTCACTCTAGTGCCAGATGTCTATATCATTATTATTTCTGACATTGGCCACAAACAGTAAAATTTACCTTTCCAGTGGTTAAAAACTCCATTCAAGTTTATTATACCTCTACTGGAGATACCACTATAAAGATAAAACTGATAGGAACGTTCACATATACTAGGAGACAGAAGAATAAATACCATGAACCTTATCTTTTCTATTTGTACAAGCAGCAGAAAATATTTGACACAAACATTCTTATTTCCATTTGTCACACAACGCTTTTAACAACGTACCATCAGCTCATATACCAAGAGGTTGCCATTGATGTTATGTGTCAGGAAGATGCTTTTCTGATGACCTTTAAATATCACAATCCCAAGTGATGATGCAGAATGACTTTCTTTTATCCCTGGACCTTCTTTAAAAAATTCAAATGCTTTGGGGTATGTCATCAGGCCAATGATGCAGCGTTATATCTTTTGCAAGA
Organism: Grampus griseus; assembly: GCF_964374135.1. Classification (NCBI taxonomy): domain Eukaryota; kingdom Metazoa; phylum Chordata; class Mammalia; order Artiodactyla; family Delphinidae; genus Grampus; species Grampus griseus. Next base: position 2,032,839 of record NC_138998.1, read on the forward strand.
CATTAGAGGAAGGAAAGGCTGTTAAACCTTGAATGTCAATTGTTACATTTTACCAAGCTATTTTTACCTTGTGTATTTGTAACATTTTTCATCTAAAGAGCACAAAGGACTTTGTACAAAAGAGTACCAAGGACCCCCAATATTCCAAAACTGTTGAGAGAAGGTGCAATGTGGGTGGGGGGCAGCTGTGCAACAATATAATTTTTTTTCAGTTAATTATCCCCTATCATGATGACAACGAGGATAAATTTTAAACTAGACTGCCCCATATGTCAGGTGCCATAATTCATGGATAAATCTGTGACACTTACCAAACCCTCACACACAGATCAGGTCCTTATACTCCCAACAGGAGACATTGCTACTGAGCCAGCTGTCAGTATGTACACACCATGTGAGAGGGGATATTTCCTCCACTTCATTTCTGTAAGCCAGACCCCATGGGATAATAAAAGAGGTCAGGTTTTTTTCTTCTAAAATTCCTATTTCTTGGCATGTATCTGTAATAATATGGATAAAATTATTTCCCAGAATTATTCCTGGGAAAAATACTGTGTGTATTTGGAAAAGATCTTTTACTAAATTACTTAAGGTTGAGGAAAGACCCAAAAGGCATACTAGAGGCAACATATATCAACAAGATATCTTAAATATCTTCGAAGAAGTAGGGAGAGGAAAATACAACAAAAGGGCATTTTGATCCTTGAGCACAGTGGTCAGTGGGGCTCACACATATGAGAGCAGAGCAGAATTGTTCCACCTAATAGGGAATATCCTAACATTGCTTAAAGAAAACGCAGGCAACAAGAGGGACCATGAAGACAGTTGTCTAATGGATTTATGAAGACTATGAGCAATATAATGTAACTATAATTGCAACGTGTAATGAAAACCCTCTCTTTCTCTCCTATAAATTCAACATAAAATTTTACATTACTCAATAATAATTTTGATGTGATTGGCTCATTCAAGAGAATGTACAGAATAATGGGTGCAAGGCAAAATCAGAGGAATTTCAACATTTGACATCTTTTTAGATAAGGAAAGGTATTCACTTCTTCAAGGACTTTTTCTCTGCTTTCTTGTGCCAAGAAAAAGTGTTGATTAGCCTTACTTTGTCTTGTCATGGTGCAATGGAATATGTCTTATAGCCCTTTATATTTGAAGGACAAAAGAAGAACATTTGTCTGTGGAAAAACCTTATTTAAAAAAAAAAAACTGGTAGCACTAACCTTATAGCTCTGTGGAACCTAATTCTTCAACAGCTGAAAATTCTATTTTCCCAGTTGAAATCTAATTTTAGAAATTATCTTGAAAGAGTCAAGAAACTTCTAGTTTCCACTTGGGATGTAGAAATCTGGGGAGAGCGGTACTCTCAAGCTTACAACCACAATAATAATCATAAAAAAAAGCCACACAAACTGCAAGTTGATAAGTTTTCTTGAACACATCAGAAAGCAGATGTTGCTAGAAACCAACGAGCTAAAATCTAAGGAGATAGATGCATGTAGGAAGAGATGGGACTTGAATACTTGTTCACCTGGAGCAGATGAAGCCTGACACTGGTAAGAATAATTCGGCTAGGATAGTTAATAAACCGGTGGAGGCTGAATAGGGGCTGGTGAGAGACTGTGGAGCCATAGAAGATGAAGATATAGAAAGTTTCAAGCTTCCTTTTCAAATTCTCCTCCACAGACTCCATCATGCTCTCAGAAAAAATCACCAGTGAGAGTCCCAAGAAAGCATCCCTCATGGTGCAGGCTGAGGAGAGTCAAATAGCAGCCACTGTGGGAGCAACTCAGATGCAACCCAAATCTTCTCCCTTGTCTCTCCTGTGGGGGAAAAAAAATGTATAATCTCTCTAGTGAAAGACATCCAACACTCTCACCCTGAGGGCAGTGGTGTTGCAGCCTGGAAAGAAAAAAAAAACCCTCTATCTTTGGGGAAAGATAAGGAATGTGTGCTGGATCTAGAACCACAGTTGAGGGATGGAGCGAAGTACTGGGAAGGTTGTACCTGAGACCAACAGACACAGCACCTGACTATGACTGAGACAGAGTCAGAATACCAGGCTAATAAGCATAAATTGTAAAAGTAACAATAGAGTACTTCTAGAATAATTGAAAGAGTATGGAAACAGGCATTATCTGAGGTACAGTGCAAAGGAAAGACCTAAAGCTGGAGGATGAAGCAGATATTAAATAAAACCTCCTGGCAAACCAGCCCCCAGCTGAAAGATAAAGTATCATCAAAGGAATTTTTTTTTTTTTTTTTTTTTTTTGGTGGTACGCAGGCCTCTCACTGCTGTGGCCTCTCCCATTGCGGAGCACAGGCTCCGGACGCGCAGGCTCAGTGGCCATGGCTCATGTGCCCAGCCGCTCCGCGGCATGCGGGATCCTCCCGGACCGGGGCACGAACCTGCGTCCCCTGCATCGGCAGGACTCTCAACCACTGTGCCACCAGGGAAGCCCTCATCAAAGGAATTTAAAGCCTGTGGGGCATCGAGGGTAAAGATAGTAACAGCAAACCTGGAAAACTTTCCAACTCCTGGCTGGATTAATTTAAACATGCACATTAAAGAATTAGCGGGGGGGGGGGCTTCCCTGGTGGCGCAGTGGTTGAGAGTCCGCCTGCCAATACAGGGGACACGGGTTCGTGCCCCGGTCCAGGAAGATCCCACATGCCGTGGAGCGGCCGGGCCCATGAGCCATGGCCACTGAGCCTGCGTGTCCGGAGCCCATGTTCTGCAATGGGAGAGGCCACAACAGTGAGAGGCCCACGTACCGCAAAAAAAAAAAAAAAAAAGAATTAGCGGGGGTAAAACGACCTAGCAGAAGGAAAGGCTTCATGTCCTTTTTTAAGCGTGAAAACTCAGTTGCTATTATCCAATACATGATGTCTCATTTTTGACAAAAAATCATGAGATGTAAAAAAAGGCAAGACAAAACAACATACTGCTGAGAGACAAAGCAATCAGACAGATATGACACTGATGTTGGAAATTAATGGTAATTTAAATGTTATGATTAATATGTCAAATAAAATGATTAATATTAATTCTGATTAATTTTGATTAGTAAGCTAAAGGATCTAATATAAGAGGAGTAAAATCTGCATGATCAGATGGGAAATTTCAGTATAGACTCAAAAACTATAAGAAATCATTAAATAGAAATACTAGAAATGAAAAACGCACTAACAGAGATGAATGGTATCTGTGGGTTCATGAGTAGGGTTGACATACACTAAGATAGAATCAGTAAAGTGGAAGACAAGTCATTAGAAATTATCCAACCTGAAGCTAAAAAAATAGTGTGAAAATAAAAACATGACTGATCCTTTTATCATTATATAGTATCCTTCTTTATCTTGAAAAAATATATATATATAAAAAACTGATTCACTTTGCTGGACAGCAGAAATTAATACAACATCGTAAATCAACTATACTTCAATTAAAAAATAAATAAATAAACAGGACAGAGCATTCAAGAACTGTGGAATGATATCAAATAGCTCACTAGTCTAACAAGGATAAGACAGAGATAATGGGGCAAAACAAAATTTTTTTTAAATAATGGCTTAGAATATTCTAGAATAACTCATGCTAAGCCACAGATCAAAGAGTATCAGAGAATATCAAGCTTAATAAATATGTAAAAATCACATTTAAGAACATTAGTCAACTTCTGAAGACAAAAGATAAAGAGAAGATCTTGATACAGACATGGTTGGGGGGGGGATTACACATGCAAAACACAGATGAGAATTAAGAGTCATTTCCTGCCAGAAACCATGCAAACTATAATATAATAAAGGGATATTTTTAGGGTACTGAAAGAAAAATGGTTTACTTACTAAGAATAAGTTTACCCAGGATCTGTATCAGTGAAAAAATACTTTTAATGAAGTAGAAAAAAAAAGAAAGAGAAATACTTTCTCAGACAAACAAATACTGAGAGAATTCATTACTAGCAAACTTACTCTAAAAGGAATGGTAAAGGAAGTTCTTTAGTTAGAAGGAATATGAAATCAAATAGAAACTTGAATCTACATAAGGAACTGAATAGGACTAGAAATGGAATAAATGAAAGTAAAATAAAATTATTTTTTCTTATTTTTTGATAGCTCTAAAAGATACGTCATTGTTTAGAGCAAAAATGGTTGCAATGTATTGTGTGTTTACAGCAAAGATAAATCTAACGTGTGACATCAATAGCTCAAAGTTTGAGAAGGAGGAATTGGGAATCTACTGTTTAAGTTTCTTAAAGTCCTTAACTAAACATTAAGTAGTATAGTAGTATTTGAAAGTAGACTCTATCTTGTAAACCCTACAGCAACCACTAAAAAATTCAACAAGAGGTATAAATAATAAGTTAAGATTTGGGATAAAATAGAATAACAATAAATGTTTAACCCAAGAGAAGGCAGAAAAATAGGGGAAAAAAGAGCAGATGTAACAAATTGATAACAGCTACCAAGAAGATATATTTTAAACCAATTATATCAATAATTACACTAAATATGACTGGTTGAACATATAAGTTAAGTAAGAGATTGTCAGATTGGGTAAAAAGGAAAGTTTCAACTATATACCATCTACAAGAAATCCACTTTAAATATAAAAATATAGATAGGTTAAAAGTAAAATTATGGGGAAAGATAAACCATGCAAACATAAAGCAAATGAAAGCTGAACTGGCTATATTAGTATCACACAAAGTGTACTTCAGAACCAGAAGGGTTATCCAGTACAAACATTAAGAATTATAAAGAAATCAATCTTCTGTGAAACATAATTCCATACTAGTGCATGCAACAGAGTTTCAACTAACTACAGAGTTTCTAAGTGAATGAAGCAAAAATTTCTGGATTTGAAAGTAGAAGTACACAAACTCTCAATAATAATTAGATACTGTAACACTTTTAGTAATTGATGGAACAAGTAGACAGAAAATCACTAAGATATAGAGGAGCTGATTAAGTCTAGAAACCAGTTTGATCTAATTGATATTTATAGAACAGTCGTGCCAACAATAGCAGACGGTACATTATTTTCAAGTATACATGAAACATTCATCAAGATAGACCATATTCTACATCTTAACAAATTTGAAAGAACAGAAATCATACAAAATTAAGTTCTTGGAAAATAATTCAATTATACTATGAATCAGTAACAGAAAGCTATCTGGAAAGTCCTTAAATATATGTAAAAATTTAACAAAGACAGCTCTTCATAACCCATAAGTCAAAGATGGTATTTTATGAAATTTGAAAATATTTGTAACTCATAGAAAATAAATATTAAACCTATCAAAGCTTATTGTACAAAACGTAAGCAGTGCTTGGAGAGAAATTTATAGCATAAATTTTTATTTTAAAGAAGAATAAATATCACAAATAAGTAATCTTCCTCTTCAAGAGACTAGGAAATGATTAAATTAAACCTTAGCAAGCAAACAGAAGGAAATAATAAAAAGCAGAAATCAGTGAAACTGGAGATAGAAAAGCAATAGAGAAAAATCAGTGAAACTAAAAGCTGTTCCTTTTCTTAAAAAAAATCAAAAAATTAATAAAACTCTAGCCAGACTAACCAAGAAACTGAGAGAAGAAAAAAATTACTAATATCAGAAATGAAAGGTGAAGACTATCATACAGATCCCACAGGGTTATTAAAAGAATGATGTGGGACTACTGTAAACAACTCTATGCTCATAAATTCAAGAACCTGGATGGAATGAGCCAATTCCTTGAAACACACAAAATGCTAATACTTGCTCAAGAAATAAGTAGATGACTGGAATAGCACATATCTATAAAAAATATTAAATTCACAGTTAAACCTTCCAACAAAGAAAACCTTTGTCTCAGATGAGTTCTACCAGAACTTTAAGAAAAATGATACCAATTCTACAAAATCTCTTCTAGAAAATGGTAAGGAAGACTACACTTCCGAATGCATCTTATGAGGTCAGCATTACCCTAATATTAAAACGAGACAAAGTCATTATAAGAATAGAAAACTAAGAAGAGGAACAGTATTCCTCATGTACAAAGATACAAATATCTCCTATAAAATATTAGCTAATCAAACCCAGAAAAATATAAAAAGGATAATATATATCTAACAAGTGAGTTTATCCCAAGAATGCGAGGCTGCTTCCACATTCAAAAATCAAAGTAATTCACCATTAACAGCCTAAAGAAGGAAATACAAATGCTTATCTCAACTGATGTAGAAACAGCATTGGATAAGTTTCAACATTAATTCAGGATAAAAACGTTCAGCAAACTAGGAGTAGAAGGCATCTTTCTTAATCTGGTAAGAGGCATCTACATAAAACCTGTAGCTAACATCACTTAGTAAAAACATGAATGCTTTATCCCTACGACAGTTAAGAAGACATGGATATTCCCTCTCACCACTTTATTCAACATCTTACTGGAAGAACTAGCCAGTGCAGTAAGACAAGAAAAAGGGGGAAAGAAGTCATAATAACAGTAAAAGAAATAACAAAAAATGTCTCTGTTTACAGGCAACATGATTGGCCACACAGAAAATTCCAACAAATTTACACAACTAGAACTAGTAATTAAGTTTGGCACAGATGCAGGATACAAGATCAATAGAGATGTTAAAAAGAAAAAAAAACCACTTTGGTTGTCAAATCCCAGTATGCCATTGATAATTTGAAGTGAGGGCCAACAGCATTTGGTAGGGCACATAAGGTAAAGAGGTATCCGTTTGCTTGTTTTATGCTTTATTTTGTTTTGCTTTTTGCCTGAAGAATTGGAAGGATGGGGTTGTCAACTAGGGGCAGTGGGGAAAAGGAGATGTTTGGTTTGCGGACATGCCAAGTTCAAGAATGTCTTTTAGATATTAAATTGGCAACAGGTGTACAAGATCTGGAGTTTAGGAGAGATCCTCCCAACCTGAACAGCATCAGCAAATGGCTGGTATTTAAAGACAACCAGAACCGGGTGAAGTCGCTCAGGAGAGGAGAACACACAGGAGGAGGTGGGATGGAGGTGACCCTCAGCTGTGCCAGCATTTAGAGAATGACCCCTTTTATGAATATGCCATGTGTGTTCATCAAAGAATGCACATTCTCTTTTTATTGTTCATGTTTCTGTTTGTTAATTCTTTATCTCTCAGTTCCTTGAATGTGTTAAAATTTCCAGAGTAAATATTTGACTTCTTTGCTCCTCTCAGTAATTCTCTCATTTGCTGTTTTCTCTAATAGACTTTACCTTTCAGAAACAGCTTGAGATTTACAGAAAAATTGATAAGATAGTACAGAGAGTACCCATACACTCCAGCACATGGCTTCCCATGTAATTAACACCTTACACAAGTATGCTATATTTGTTACAATTAATAAACCAATATTGCTACACTATCATTAACCAAATAGTATATTCAGCTCTCCTTAGTTTTTAACCTAATGTCTTTTTTTCTCTTCCAGGATCCCATCCAGGACACCACGTTACATTTATTCTCATGTCTCTTTAGGCTCCTCTGGACTGTGACAGTTTCTCAGACTTTTTCCTTATTTTCGATGACCTTGGCAGTTTTGAGGAATAACTGGACAGGTGTATTGCAGGGTGTCCCTCTACTGAAATTTGCCTCCTTAGTCAGGGGTTATGCGTGTTGTGGAGTAAAGTGACATTTTCATCACTTCATATCATATATCATATCAACATGATTCATGACTATTGATAGCAACTTTGATCACCTGGCTGAAGCTGTGTTGGGTTTCTCCACCAGAGTTATTCTTTGCCCTCTCTTTCTGTACAGCACTCTTTGGACAAAGTCACTATGTGCGGCTCACATTTAAGGAGTGGGGAGTTACGCTCCACCTCCTTTAATGCAGAATTTCTACATAAATTAATTGTTCATCTATGTTGTCACATATTAAAGAACTTTCTTTTTTAAGGCTAAACAATACTCCATTGTATGTATTCACATTTTCTTTATCCATTCATCTATCTGTCATTGGACATTAAGGTTGTTTCCATGTCTTGGCTATTATGAATAGTGCTGCAATGAGCATAGGGGTGCAGATATCTCTTCAAGATCCTAATTTCAATTCTTTTGGATAAATACTCAGGAGCGGAATTGGTGAATCATGTGGCATTCTATTTTTAATTTTTTTGAGAAACTTCTATATTGTTATCCATATCAGTTGTTCCATTTTACATTCCCACCAAGAGGGTACAAGTCTTCCCTTTTCTCTACACCCTCATGAATACTTTCCTTCTGTTTTTTTAATAATAGCCATCCTAACAGGCGTGAGGTGATATATCATTGTGGTTGTGATTTGCATTTCCCTCATGATCAGTGACATTGAATATTTTTTCATAAACCTATTATTGGCCATTTGTATGTTTTCTTTGGGGAAATGTATATTCAAGTCCTTTGCACATTTAAAAAATCAGTTAGTGTTTTTCCTTTGAGTTGTGGGAGCACGTATATATTTTGCAAATTAACTCCCTTTCTGATATAAGGTTTGCAAATATTTTCTCCCATTCTGTAGGTTGCCCTTTCACTCTGTTGATTGCTGTCTTTGCTGAGCAGAAGTTTTTTAGTTTGTTGTAGTCCCACTTGTCTATTTTTTCTTTTGTTGTCTGTACTTTTGATGTTGTAGCCATTAATGTATTGCCACAATCAATATCATGAAGCTTTTCCCTGTTTTCTTCGAGGAGTTTTAGTTCAAGTCTCATGTTTAAGTCTTAGACCGTTTTGAGCTGATTTTGTGTATGGTTTAAGGTTAAGTGTCCAACTTCATTCTTTTGCCTGTGGATATTCAGTTTTCTGAGCACTATTTGTTAAAGAGACTATCCTTTCCCCATTGTGATTATTGATACCAGTTGTAACTTCTTGATCTACTGTGGGTTTTTTTCCTCTTAATATCCCTCTTTTACGTATATGATTTTACTCTTAAATTCTATGTTGTCTGATATTAAAATTGCTATGCCAGTTTACTTCAGATTTGTATTTATCCATCTGCATTCTCTATCACTTTATTTGCAAACCTTCTGAATATGATTGTTTAAATATGCCTCTTGTAGGGAACATATTGGTGAATTTCTTTAATGCAGTCTGATAAGTTCTCTCTTTAAATGGTGGGTTGAAACTTTACATTCGTAATAATTATACTCATCATTTGATATGGTGGGACATTTTTGACATTCTATTTAATTTTTCTATTTGCCATGCTTTCTTGTTTCTTCATCTTTTCTTATCTTCTCTGTAAGTTGACTGAACTTCCATCCGCTGGTTTAAAAGTTATACATTCTGTTTGGGGTCTTCGTCTAGCTATCCTTGACTATTAAGATAAACACTTACATTTTATCCTTCCCTGTACATTTCTTAATCTTATCAGATTCTAGTATTTCTTTAAACCAGAAATGTACATCATGTGCTCCCAGCTCCCTCTGGTCTCTCATACCCATGACACTGTTCATCCCAAACTCACCATGTAGGTGTCATCTAGAACTGCACTGTCTACTAGAGTAGCCACAAGCCACACGTGGCTACTTATCTTTAAACTTAAGCTAATTAAAATTGAATAAGTAGAAGATTCAGTTTCCCTGTCACACCAATCACTTTGCAAGTGTTCAATAGCTGCGTATGGCAGAGACAGAGAAGACCTCCATTAACTCAGAGACTTCTAGTAGACTGTGCTTTTCTAGACTTTTATTCTACATTGTTTTGAATATATTTTTGCTTGGTTGCTTACTCTTTAGAAAACAGTAAACCTTACTGAATTATATTATTATTCTTACTTTGCATATTTTTTATAGCAGCTATCTGGAAAAACTTCTTTCAACAGAGTCTTTATTTTTTATTTATTTATTTATTTTTTGTGGTATGCAGGCCTCTCACTGTTGTGGCCTCTCCCGTTGTGGAGCACAGGCTCCAGACGCGCAGGCTCAGCGGCCATGGCTCACGGGCCTAGCCGCTCTGCGGCATGTGGGATCTTCCCGGACTGGGGCACGAACCCATGTCCCCTGCATCAGCAGGCAGACTCTCATCCACTGCGCCACCAGGGAAGCCCCAACAGAGTCTTTGTGTGGAGAATCCTATCAGGCATTTTACAAATGAGCATATGTCTATTTTGACTTTGCATTTAAACGATAAATCATCTGGCCATAAACCCTAAGATAAAATATTCCTCCTTTGTCATTCTGGTAGTTTAATTCTATTGCTTTTTTTTCATCCAGTAGTTGCCACAGAGAACTCGGTACTAATCTGAAATTTGTTCATTGTAGATATTGTGCGTGAGCTCTCTATCTCTCAGTTATTCTTTAGTAACATTTTAATGGGTCTCATCATTTGGTTTGCTTGGTTTTTTTAATTGAAGTATAGTTGATGTACAACGTTGTGTTTTGCTTGTTTTTCAAGTGTTCTGGTGAGTTCTGTTAATTTCTGCCCAGTATTTTTCTTCACTTTTTGGAAATTTTCAGTATTTTTTTTTCATATATTTCTCCCTTTATTTTTTCTCTATTTTGGGATCTTTGTTATAGCCAATTTGGCATTTTATTGTTCTCTTTTTTCACTTTGCTATGAATGCATTTTGGACCTGATCTTTCAGTTCAGTAATGCTTTCTTTGACTACTCTTTTATATTTACCTCATCCACTGGGGTCAACTATTTCATGTCTTCCTTTGGTTCTTTGCTACTGGCTAATTTTTGTTTCATGTTTCCAATATCCTCTCATATTTTTCGAGGTTAATTATTATATTTGCTTTAAGCTCTTGTTTTGTCTGTTCCTTGTTTTATCTTTTCTGGTTTGTCCCATTTATTATTCTTTTATAGTGCTGTGTTCCTCAAACGTCTCAGTTGCCTCTGTGAGTGTAGATTCCATTTATTATTTACTAACTTGGCTAGAAATGCAAGTCCCTGTGGGGGGAAAGAAGTCCAGGGTTTGAGCTCCACCTTAAAGGGTCTGGTCCTGACCTCCTTAGTTGAGAGTTAGGAGAATGTTTCTTGGGTCTGGGAGGAACTTTTTGGTGGAGTTTGGGAAGGCAGAAAATTTTCTGTGTGGGATATGTTAAACCTACTCATCCTACTGACATATTTTCTACGAAATCATTACCTTGCTGAGTTTCATAAATGTTTTATCCTATATCAACGCGCTTTTGCTGCTTTACAAACCACCACAACACAGAGTGGTTTAAAACAACAGTTTTTCGTTCACTACTACAGTTCTGTGTGTTGACTTGTCTCAGCTAGGAAGCTCTCACGAATTTGTTATCAGATACAGGCTGATCGGGAGTATAGGGCTGTATTAGAGTGGACATCCGCATGGTGACCTCGCACGACTGACAGTTGCTGTTGGCTGCTGGCTGAGGTTATCAACCAGGAGCTGACACGTGACTTCTCTACGTGGTTTGGATTTCTCAGAGAATGACGACCAGGTTCTGAGAGGAAGTATTTCAAGGATCAACTTTCCAAGGGACCCAGGAGGAAGCTAACAGGCTTATTATGATGTAGCACGGGAAGCCTCAGAATGTCACTCCCACTGCATTCGACTGGCCAAGCAAATCTCTAAGTCCAGCTGAGTTTCACGGGGAAGAGCAGCCTGCACAGACAGGGAAGGAAGGAATTGGTGGCAACCATCGTGGGATACTAACTTCCACGTACATTTTCCTTTGGAATTGCATCCCTGTTCTCTGACATACGTCAACATGGAATAATTCTCTCTGTGACCTCCATAAATGAAAACTACTGACTACTGTTTTTTGCCTTCACCCATCAGTTTTATATTGGGTTATTAAAAATAAAAATCACCATTATGTCAGTAGGGTACCTGTATGCATTTTATCTTGGAGCAGTGCATTCTACATTGTGTGTGTGTGTGCATGTGCTCATGTTTACACACATAGTCCCTCCCTTCTCCCATCGCGTGCACACACACACCACACACTTTCTTTCCCTTTCTCTCTCTCTTTCTCTCTCACTATGCAAATATTCTAGAATTGCTAGATATTTTAATCTCAGTCTTTTTTCTTATAATTGCCTAGCTATAAAGCTACTTATGCTAACAAGCCATTCATCTCCATAAGTCAGTCAGTTACAATTTAAAGAAAGCAGTTTCTTCTCAATCATAGGCATCTATCATCTGGAAGTAAGTGTCTCATTCAGTTATACTGCAGCATGCCAAATAAAAATCCCATGACCCTAAAGTATGGTGAGCTTAAGAAGAAAGAAAAAAAAGCTCAAACCATGGGAAATACTATAAAGTAACTTTAAATTCCTTGTTTGGTTGAGAGTTGATACAATTTGTTACAATTTCAGTGAAGTAGAAACATTTGCCTTTGTTTTAGGATATAAAATTCTAATTTTTTTTTTTTTTTTTTCGGTACGCGGGCCTCTGACTGTTGTGGCCTCTCCTATTGCAGAGCACAGGCTCCAGACGCGCAGGCTCAGCAGCCATGGCTCACAGGCCCAGCCGCTCCACAGCATGTGGGATCTTCCCGGACCGGGGCACGAACCCGTATCCCCTGCATGGGCAGGCGGACTCTCAACCACTGCGCCACCAGGGAAGCCCCTAATTTTTGATATATGTTTTACTTTCCTAAAAGTGTTTAACGTACTCTTTATTTATTATTTTTTGGCTGTGTCGGGTCTTAGTTGCAGCGTGTGGGCTCTTCCTTGCGATGCTCAGACTTCTCTCTAGTTGTGGCCTGCAGGTTTTCTCTCTCTCGTTGTGATGTGTGGACTCCAGGGTGTGTGGGCTCTGTACTTTGTGGCATGCAGACTCTCTAGTTGAGGCCCGGGGGGCTCAGTAGTTGTGGCGAGTGGGCTTAGTTGCCCCGCAGCATGTGGGATCTTAGCTCCCTGACCAGGGATCGAACCTGCGTCCCCTGCTTTGGAAAGCCAATTCTTTATGACTGGACCACCAGGGAAGTCCCCCTATTTACTCTTTGTTTTGTGATTTCCACTGTCATTGGTACTTCATTATATTTTAAATCATAAAACACATTAAAGATACTATGCCGTATGCCCAGGGCTTTCTGCATGTCCTCTTACAAGAGAGGCTGCACTGGTGGGAGTATAAATTCTAATTGGAAGATTCATACTAGACTAACACAAATAAGGAGTATAACCAATTTAGTCAAAAATTTCAGCAAAAGCTTATTTTGAAAAATAAATGATGTGAAAAGAATTCACAAAGTATAATTACTAGCAACCAATGAACAAAGGAAAAAAGTGTTCAATCTCACAATTTATGAAAAAAATGCAGATTAAAACAAAAACAGACTATATTTTCCCTGACAAATGGCCTATTTTAATTCAATAATATTAAATGATCAGTTTATTCAGGAACAATTAGGCAAAAACTGAGAAACTGGGATTTCCCCAAAAGTTAAAATATACATATGACAAAATTTCACATTTTGCAATTTGGAGATACACTCTTTAAATAGGGGGAAAAACTAACAGCTGAAATAATGCCTGAAAGCAGAGAGCCAAGAAACCAAAGTAAAGTTAGAAATTATCTCCTTCTGTATTTTCCTAAAATATGCTGATATTTTTCTCAAAATTGGCCTTCTAGTTTGAGAAGAGTCCAGTTAATAAAATCATTATTATTGTTTACTTAGTAAATATGATTATGTTTGAATAGTACAACTTAGAACAGCAGACTTTTTCTGTAAGGGCCAGATAGTAAATGTTTTAGTCTTTGAGTGCCATTCTATTACAACTTCTCAAATGCTGCTGTAGAGTGAAAGCAACATAGGCAACAGATAAGTGAATGGGTGTGTGTGTTCCAATAAAACTTTATTTACGAAACAGCCAGCAGGCTACATTTGGCCTGTGGGCTGCAGTTTTCTAACCCCTGCTTTGGAATATATTTACCTGTTGTCCTCTAATTTTAACATATAGTATATTTGTATTTATTAGTCTGAGGAAGGAGCTAGGAAACTTGGAGATAAGGGAGAATTTGGAGGCCAGACTTAACCAAACATAAACAGAGAAAGGATAGCAGTCTACCAGAATAATTTACAAGTTAATGTCCTGGTTTACAACTGAAAAGTATCTAAACACTTGGTATAAACCAAGGGAAATAACTTATTTCCAGTGGTAATTATACTCATTTCTTTCAGAAACCCTTTAGTCAGGAATGAGACCCTCAAATCTCGAATATAGAGTTTGAACTGAGAAAATATGCCCAGGTCAGAGGTGGGCATCACAAAGAAGAGAAATCAAAGAAGCTAACCTCATAACCATTCTTGAAGAAGAAAACATGGAAGTTGAAAATAGAGTGTTAGAGAAGAATGCATTCAAATAGTGTTGCGATTGCCTCTGAAATTCATCTTCTATGAAAATCACCTTCATGGAAGTGGGGAAAAACCCACCCTCTGACAAAATAGCTATGCTTTGGGTTAGCTGTTTTTCTCCCCCTGCCCCTCTTTTCCTTTTTCCCTCCTGAAGTTGCACTGACCACCCATCTCCTGCTTTGGGGATGATGATGAAGTCGATGGGAACACCCCGATCAGAAGTCCCTGAGCATTGAGTGTGTCCTTGATTATTTCACTGTGATGGATATTTCTGAGAAGGTCATTGTTGCTTTCCATCGCGATGAGTGATCGACTCAACAGGGAGTTCCCATTGCACCAAACACTTTCAAAAATGATTCATGTTAATGGCATGTCTCGGGGGATGGATGCTAAATAGAAGCTACAACTAAAGCTTAAAAAATGATTTAGCAATATGACATCCCACAGACCATGGCGCACGTAGACACAGTTGATGGTAAACATCAAAGAATAAATACAACTAAAAGTCATAAAACTGGAGAGACAATCAATCTGACAGTTCAAGACCTTTTGGGGCTTGAATCATAAAAAATAAAATGACTTACTCGGCCATTCCTAGTTGTATTTATTTTTTTATCAGGCATCTTTTACAGGGCAGGGAACTAAAAGCAGTGTCGTATTTCTGACATGTTAGTGTGGGTTACAAACGTGGTTGCCTCACAAAATAAAATCAAATGGACATATTGAAGAAATACCCCCCTTTTGTTCAGAATATCAATCACTCCTTGGAGGGGGTGTTCATTGGGAATTCATCCACCAAAATCAGACCTGAAGCTTTTGTAATCTTCCCATGGCAGCCACAAAGATGTGGCAGAAAAGAGAACTGATATACGCAACTCAGTTTTTTTAAAACATCTCCCTATAGTCCTTTTATTTTTTGAGGGGGTTATAACTGGGCTTTTAGAATCTATTCTATTTTAAAAAGGGAAAAGAATTGTCATGTTGTAGATGATCTGAAGGGAGAAAAGAAAGATACAAACCTATTAAATGGAAGAAAATATGAATGTCAAAAATTATTTTTCTTTAAATATAAAAAGTTTCTTTTGAAAAAGCTTCTTCTAATAGATATAAAGGTAGATCATTCTAAATATATATTTAAATAAATGAAAAAGAGAAAAGTAAGAGGATTTATGCCTCTCTTTATTCGAAAGACTTGCTTTCTATCTTAACTATGAATTCATAATTCAAACAATATTCAACCATCTTTCCAAGGTGTTGTGTTAAAACCCCTACAGCATTTAACAATGAACAGGACAAGGTTCCATCCTCAAGCTTTGGTCTACATAGCTCCTTAAGTGAAGGACTAAATCTCTACTGAGTAGAAAAATGACCTTGGCTGTCTCACTTCCTCCTGCCTCTTGCAACCCCTCTTACACAACTCTGAACAAGCTCAGGAATACTCTCGTTTCCACCTGTCTTGCCCTCATTTCTCTTTTAGACATTAAATGCTTTATTAATATATTCCAGAAATATCGATCGCCTATTTTGTGTCAGAATCTGTTCAAAAATGACTGAGACAGACATGCTCCTGCCCCTACAGACACTGCAATTAAGAAAGATTATTAGGACTTCCCTGGAGGTCCAGTGGTTAAGACCTCACGCTCCCAAGGCAGGGGGCACAGGTTCAAACCCTGGTCGGGGAACTAAGGTTTTGCATGCCTCATGGCATGGCTAAAAAAAAAAAAAAAGATATTAGATGATAATTATACAATGAACTAGTTAATTTTATTTGTAGGAAAGACAATGATGGGCATTGCCTGGGAGATTAACCTTACACATGTTCCTCCTACCCACATTGTTTGAGACATTTTTCTATAAGGACAGTGAATAAAGTTGGTGGTTATTTGACAAAATGAATGTTAGGGGGTTTCTGAGGTTGCAGAGTCTAGGCCATGTACTTTCATTGGAGGCAATATTGCCCCCATGGGGATGAAAATTAGTTTCTATGGGAATGAAAAAATCTTACTCGTCTAAGGTATAAAACACAGAAACATATACAGCACATAACCAGATACATAGTGTAACTGGGGTATTAAAATTTCATGGGGGGAGCAGTTAGAAAAAAGTGTCTACTAGAAGGGATCTTTAGGGAGGGACCCAGAAAGAATTATCAAAGCATATATGCTTACAACAAATTTAGGACGGCTGATAATTCTTGTCACCTTTGTGAATTGAAGGTAGCCACGCGTTCTTTGTTCCTATACCTGCCAAGAGGTGGAGTCCATTTTTCCACCCTCTTGATTGTGGGCTGGGCCCTGTGACTGTTTGGACTGTCCGCGCAAAGTGAAAGTGATGCTATGTCAGTCTGGGCTTACACTTTGAGAGGACTGGCAGCTTCTGCTTTCTTCCTCTTGAAAGGAAGCTTGAGCAGCTACATAAAGAAGCCCACACGGAGAAAGAATCAAGGCCACTGACTAACAGCCTCAGCTGAGCCCTCCACTGACAACCACTACCAACACACCAACCACGGGAGTGAAGCGGCCTTGGAAGTGGGTCTTCTGACCCAGGTGATCTGCCCAAGCTCACACCATGTTATGTAGGGATAACCTGTCTGTGTTGAGCCCCACTCACATAGCAAAATCCTGAGAAAATAAATGGTTAATGTTGTTTTAGACCCCTGAGTTTTGGGCAATAGACAATCAAACAGTACCCCCAATACAAAGTGGAATGATTAAAAAAATGAATGACGACTCTCACGAAGAGAACTGGGCAAATTCTCCTGATGTCGTATCATGCAGCTTAAATTTCAAAAGATGAGATTTTTTGAGCACGCTTTATCTGTTTACCCAGAGGGAATTGTTATTGGTAGACTCTTTCAGTGATAATCCTTTCTAGAACCCCAAACATGTGTCAACAAAACAATTTGTCGTCAAGGCACCCAGGCCAGCAGTGCCTTCTGGACATTGTTGCTTAGGTTAAGACACTATTTTTTTTTTTTTTTTTGTATTTGCTGTTGTGTGCGTCATTCTACTTTATTTTATTTAACATTTTTGAAACAATCTCAAACTTAGAGAAATTTCAACACCCCCAATTTTTTTCCTGAATTACTTCAGAGTCAGAAACTAACTTGTTGCCTCATCACCCCAAAATATTTTAGTATCTATTTCCTACAAAAAAAGCTATTCTCTCACATAACCACAATCAACCATCAAATTTAGGAAGTTGATGTGGATATGTTATCATCTAATGTACCACTGGACTTAAGTTTTGCCATTTATCCAGTGTCCTTTCTAGCAAAAGGATCCAGTTCAGAATCATTATCTTGCATTTAGCTGTCACACGTCTTTAGTATCCTTCAGTCTGGAACAGTTCCTCGTCTTTTCCTCGATTTTCATGACTTGACATATTTGATTTCAGCCAAGTTGTTTAGCAGAACGTCCCTAAGACACTACAATTTTTTTTAATGTTTATTTTATTTATTTATTTTTATTTTTTGGCTGCATCGGGTCTTAGGTTGCAGCATGCGGGATCTTCGTTGTGGCACGCGATATCTTTCATTGCGGTGCATGGGCTTCTCTCTAGTTGTGGCGTGTGGGCTCCAAGGCACATGGGCTCAGTAGTTGTGGCGTGCGTGCTTAGTTGCCCCATGTCACGTGGGATCTTAGTTCCCTGACCAGGGATCAAACCCACGTCCCCTGCATTGGAAGGTGGATTCTTTACCACTGGACCACCAGGGAAGTCCCAAGACACTACAGTTTTTGATGTGTGCTTTAAAGAGCTTTTAACGGAAGCTTTTGAAATAAAGCAATAATTTCCAAATACTTTTTACTATAGGTAAAAAAGAACCATTTAACTAAACAATGACACAAACTAATTTTAGGTGTTCTATAGAATTGACAGTGTGAATTTAAGAACTACCCTCTCCTTTCTAAGGAGGTGCTAATGATGAGAAGGCCATATCCTCATTTCCATTGTCTATTGTTGGTGCATTCATGACTTGTCTGCTTTTGTCAATTTCATAGAGCAACTGTGCTATGGGCTGAATTATGCCCCCACCAACAAAAAATTTCTTTATTAAAGCCCTAAGCCCCAGTGGAAATGTCTTTGGAGATAACGGCCTTTAAGGAGGTGATTAAGGTTAAATGAGGTCATAAGGGTGGAGTCTGACCCAGTAGAATGAGCATCCTTATAAGATGAGACACCGGAGAGCACGCTCTCTGTCCATATGTGCACCCCAAGGAAAGGCCATGGGAGTACACTGTGCGAAGAAGCCAGGAGAGAGCTCTCACCGGGAACCTAACAGGCCAGCACCTTGATCCTGGACTTTCCAGCCTCCAGAACTCTGAGAAAATAAATTTCTGTTTAAGTAACCCAGTCTGTGGGATTTGTTGTGGCTGCCCACACAGACAAATTATCTATGTTCATAGATTTTAAGTGGAAAGAAATTTATAGTTGATCAGTCCCACCATATCCATTCTCTTCTTATGCAGTAATAGAATTTTGAGTTGGGCCATGGCCACCCAGATAAAAAGTGTATTTCCCAGCGTCCCTTGCAGATATTACCATGACATCAATTTCAGCTTGCATGACTTGAATGGGGTTATCAATTCGACCACCAATTTGTACCCTTTAGGAGAAGGGTGTGCCTTCTGTGTCTGCTCTCCCCTGCCTGATGGCTGGAACACAGAAGTGACCTAGAGAGCTGGAGTGGCCATGCTGGACCCTGAGCAGTAAGTCATCATGGAAGATGGCAGAGCAATGAGCTCCTTTGTACAGGGGAGCTACCCACCAGCTCAGACCTCTGCCTGGGTGAGGAATAATAATAATTAAGAAATCTGCATTTAATGAAGCAACCTAGGGACCATATATTGAGAAATATGGCCATGGGAGATGGAAAGCCCTGGAGGCAAGTTAATAATAGCATTCTCCTACTTGAGTAGGGAGTTTTGTTTTTTTTGTTTTTACCCATTGTTCATTTTGGTTCCACTTTACAGTAACCAAACTGATATTTTCACTAATTCACATAGTCACTCATTGCAAGCACTGTCAAACATTATCTGTATAGGACCAGAGGATAAATATTTTAGGTCTTAGGAGCCATACATTTTCTGTTGCCACTTTGTCATTACAGCATGAAAGCTGCCATAGGCTGCTGTACATAAATGGGCCACAAGGCTGTATTCCAATAAAATTTTATTCATAAAAGTAAGTGGCAGGCAGGGTTTGGCTCCTGAGCTGTAGTTGCCAATCCTAACCTATTGTAAGTAATTCCTTTATCTTGTGAGTGATGAAACTAATACATACAGAGTTCAAACTGTGGTCACACACAGTAAAGGCAACACAAATACCAACACAGTTCCCTACATTCCCAGGTCAATATTCTGTCTGTTGCTCATTATAATGTGAGTCTTACTCTTAATAAAAAGTTTTCTACATCTTTTTCTCTCTATATTATCTTCACTGCATTTTTCTTTTCCTTTTTTGTTCCTTTTTCATTCCAAAACGTGTGCTTTTTATTATATGCCCATGTCCCCTGCTCTCATGGGTCACTTGTATTATGTATTAGACATTAAATTTTATAAGGCCAGGGGCTTCCCTGGTGGCGCAGTGGTTGAGAGTCCGCCTGCTGATGCAGGGGACACGGGTTCGTGCCCCGGTCCGGGAAGATCCCACATGCCGCGGAGCGGCTGGGCCCGTGAGCCATGGCCGCTGAGCCTGCGTGTCCGCAGCCTGTGCTCTGCAGCAGGAGAGGCCACAACAGTGAGAGGCCCACGTAACGCAAAAAAAAAAAAAAAATTTTATAAGGCCAAACATACCCAAACATTGATTTTTACTACTATCAACTGCCTCAGCTGTTTTTAAAAGCAAGGTTTTGAGTAGATAACTTCATTTATAACTACAGCAAAGACATTATTTGTAAGAACAAAAGAAAATCCCTGTGTATGTGCAATCCTAAGTAGAAAGCAAAACACTGTCCTTCCCCTGGCTCTTTGCACTACAACCAAAATTACTTGTGTGCAGTTACAAGCTTCCTGATCATCAACCCACTCAAGCAACTGAGGGTTAAAAAAACGTGTCACTTCTTATAACAGGGACACGTTTTCTACTTTTTACAAAACTGTAATCAACCTTGACCATGATACACAAACCCCTCCTTGAACTTAATATAGGAAAGTATTTCTCTCTAACCAATGAATGTCCTTTTTCTCAAACAATGCGAAATGTCTAATTCAACACAGTTTCTATTTTTCCCTGTGTTACCAGGAAATCGAAAGTTGTTCAAAACTCGTCTCTCCTAACTAGGCATCTAAGTCTCCACGTAGTAGCTACACCCGTTCAGCTGGTTTTACTCTCTATGTAAACCGCTTAATTGCCCCACTGCACACTGTATTTGGTACTGCTCATCAAGTCAATTACACTTTGGAGCTGCTGGGATCTACATCAGCTGTCAAGATGGCAACATGAAGTAGCTGTCTGATGACCCAACTGGAGGGGGGCAGGGGTCACACATGCACTGCAACACTCAGCAGCAGGTTATTTCAGAAGCATCCTTCAACTTTCCCTGAGTCTCACAAAAGGACGGGCAAATCAGAAGAGTAGAGAAGAATACAAAGGAGGGCAAATGACTACCCACATAGATATGTTCTTTGGGCACTGCCATGACTCCCCTCCAAGGCTTTCCATCTCCAGTGGCAGTATTTCTCAAATATGGTTCATACATTGCTTTTTAGAATGCAGCTTCTTTAATCCCATCCCGGACCTGCTGAATCAGAATGGCAAACAGTAGGACGCAGTCACCTGCATTTTCACCTGCTCTCCAGGTGATATGGATGCCTGCCAAAGCAGGAGACCATAAGCCTATAGATGAAAGCCAGATCCCGTCAGTGCAATACCCCCAGACCCAGGCACTACTTTCTGCCGTGACACCCCACAAACATCACCCTCCAGCCCTATGGAATGCCCTGAGGTTTTTGGGATTGTCCTGCGAAGCTCTCTACACTCTCTGCTGGGAAGTTCCTCCCTAACCTCCCCCTTCTGAGACACGACAACTTCTCCTGTAAGAAATAGCTCATACACCCCTTCCTCCGACAAAGTCTTCCCTGGCTTTGCCCAAGGCCCACAGTCAGGACCTGTTCCTGTTTCTTGATTCCTGCTCATTCTTGCCACGAAGCTCTTACATTACATCATGATTCTGTGTTTTCAGGACTTCCCTATTAAACTAAAAATTCCTTAAAGATCTGCCTTGTTATTTACTCATTGTTCCCTCGCATACAGTTTGAGGCTAAGAAAAATATTTTGAGTGATTGAATGAGTAAACAAATATCATGAAGCATGTTCTGCATGTGCCTCATGGCTGATGGCGTCTAATTATGCTCCAAAGTCAAATTAAAAGTCAAATTCTGCCAGCTTGGTCCCCCAGTCCTATACAATCATAAGCATAACTATAAGTTAATAAACTAGTGCATCAGACTCTTTGCTCGGCATTTATGCCTTCTCCATGAAACCACAGCACCTCAAATTTACGAACTGCCACTTTGAACTAACTCCTATTTCAGTTCAAATGGCTCAATGGTTATTTGAATAGCTCTATAAGTTTAAAGCTTTTTAAAAAACGATGTGGCATCTCATAAAACGATGGTTGATATGGTTATAAATTTCAGCAATGAGACCTTGGCTCTTTTTGCAACCACATTTCGGTTCAGGGAACATACCAGCCAGGGCATCTCATCCCTGGGACAGGGTGGAGGCCCCCACTCTACGCTAGTTAACAGGCCACGTTAGAATCTCCTCCTCTGATCATAAAAGCCTTGGCTGCCTTTGAATAAGGCACTTCAAGGTCTCCCTTTCGTAAGATTTTTGAAATCTCAGCCCATTGAGACTGTCACAGCCTGACATGCTTGTGCATTTGTCACACTTTCTGGAAGCCCGCCTCCAATCCTGGACTTGGGATAAGCTGAAAGCTCTTCTACTGATAACACTTTTAAGGGCGGAAAAAAAGACAGCAGATAAATTAAGGAAAAATCACTCCATTTGGCCCAGGAATTTTAAATGTGGAGGTATTTCCATGATATCAGAGGGAAAGGATTATGTCCATCTGAGAAGTTTCTCTGGGCAACGCATTATCAGGCTGCAAATAACAAATGAGTAAGTGGATGAATGTCAGCGTCCTGGCAGGAAACACTAGGGTGTTTGATATGAATTTAGTTAAGATTTATAATTTACAAAGGTAAACTCGGATTTAGGGAAACCAAGTTGGGATGGTACCCTGTGCCTACCTACAGTGAAGGAACCAGTAGCATCTGGCACCTGAAGTGGTAAGGAAAGGGAGTGGCTCCAGAAACCCAGGGAGGTGGTTAAATGGGGCTGACCCCCCAGTAGGAGCTGTGGTCTTCCCCTAGGGGACATAATCATCCCGTAGCCACTCAGCGAGGAGGCAGCTCGGGGAATAAACGTTCCAGCCTCACTCTCTCCCTGTCCTCCAAAATCCTGCCCGTGTTTCCCATCAACTGAACTTGCAGTCAGAAGGCAAGGGAATCCATGGTACTCTCCATGTGGGTCAGCCTCGCGGGCCACAACGCAGGAGGAAGAGATTGTCTTCCTGGGGCACGCAGAGGGTTACAGGCAGGAGTGAAGCGAGAACACTGGAATTTGCTTTGCTCCTGCTGAAGGAAGGACCATCCTCTTTCTCGGTAATAAAGATTTTCTGACCGTAAGAAATTCAGCGATTGATACTTTCTCTGATTTAGGTTCTGTTAAGGTTTTGAGAATCTGGACCAATGACGGTAGGTAGATGCTGCAAATAAATTTTTCAAAAGTGACATGCTGAAAGGTCACAATAATAAATGCTTAACTTGACAACTAACTAGGAATGGACAGTATCAATCTATATGCCAATCATGCAAATATCATTTTTAAATGTACGCAAAACAACAGTGGCTTCTCTGACTCATAAACATCTAGACATGGTCATGGTGGGGATCTCAGGACCAGTTCCAGCACAAACAGAACCAATGGCCACCTACGTGGTGTGACTCCAGCAAGAAGTGAGAATCTCCAGTGCCATGGTTCCCAACACAAAGCCAGCGACTCCTGCCTGGGAGAACCATCTTTGTGCTTCAGGTGCCCTGAATATGCGGGTAACCTTCTTAAAATGCACGCACTCCTAAAGCAGTATCAGGTTAGTTATTGACACATTGAGTCAATGAGTCATAGTAGTAGGAATTAGATTATTAGCCCCATTTTCCCCAACTACCTATAGTTTTAAGGCAGCAAAGTGGATTTGCTGCCACTGTCTGAGGAAGACAGGCTTAGATGAGACGTCACCAGATAGTAAGACTGCAAGACAGTCTCCGGGTAGTGAAGGGACCCCAGGTAGTAGTTGGGAGTCAGGATTAGAGGAACAGTAGAGAAAGGAATCAAAAGGAAAGAAGGGTATCAAATCAGTTCAATAGATTGCATTTGTTCCATGCCACTTATTTTGTGCAAGACATCATGCTAAGCTGTTTACATGCATTGTCTCGGTAATTTTTACATCAACCCTGTGAAGGAGGCCCCCGTTTCTCCAGATGAGAAAAAATGAGGTTTCAGGAGGCTCAGTAATCTGCCCAAGGCCACAGAGAAAGTCAACAATGAGAGAGAGTGAAGGTTCTGCATCCTCTGTCTCATTTCCTCTGAGATACGTTCACAGTCTCTCTTGCCCTCTCTGCCAGAGACTTAAAGAAGCATGAATTGGAACTGGCAGTGGATTAATAAAAGGAACTAGAAAAGCCCTGAGTGCAAAATACATGCACATTGTCCCCCAAAGAGATATCCAGTGATCAATCTGTTGTTCCACAAACTTTTATTGAATGCTTCCTCTAACCTGGGCTTCTACTAAGTTCTGGGGTTTCGAAGGTGAAGTAGTATTCCCCTACTTCATCAATTAGCGGTGCAGCAGAGATTTTTCCAAGTGTGTAGTGAGAACACAATCCAAAGTTGGTTGGGCTGTTACAGACCAGAGAGAAAGAGTTTAGATACATACAGACCCCTTAGGTCAGTATTTGGTGCCAGTGGAGGGGGGAGGGTGGGGAGATGAGGCAGACAAGGAAGCAGGTATATTAATTAGCATAAGCCAGGCTTTGCTGCAGTAACAACAAATCTCAGTGGCTTTACAAGACAAAGATGTGTTTTTCACTAATTCAATGTCCACTGTGGGTCTGGATGACTCTCTAGGAAAGCCACTCTCCAAATGATGACTCAAGGATCAGGGCTACATCCTCTTTTGGGGGAAAGTGAGGGGGGTTCACCATCCCAACACAAGGCCTCCTTCTCCATCTCGCCAGAGCAGAGGACAAGTGAGATGAGAACAATACAGGGGAGTTCTACTGAGTTGGCCTGGAGATGAGATGCATCACTTCTAATATTTTATTGCCCAGAAATAGTTACATAGTCCCATGCACCTATAAGGGTGATGAGAAGAAGAGAGCCCTGTGTTGGGGAACGCTAGTAAGGTCTACTACAGTGCTCTTCAGCAAACACATACTGGCAGCCTGTGATAGCACAACCTTTTGTCGTGCAGAGATGATTATTTGTGGTATCTCAGATTCTGATGTGGAGGAACCCTTCTTCAGAGTGTCAACAGAAACCAGGTAGAAAGTAGATCAGGTCAGGACGTCCCTGGCGGTCCCATGGTTAAGACTTCCCCTTCCAATGCAGGGGGTGCAGGTTCAACCCCTGGTCAAGGAGCTAAGAACCCACGTGCATCGGGGCCAAGAAACCAAAACATAAAACAGAAGCAATATTGTAACAAATTCAATAAAGACTTTAAAAATCGTCCACATCAAAAAAAAAAAAAGGAGACCATGTACTGGAAAGGGAGGCATGCACATAGCCTAGACTAATCTTCACTCCCACAGGACAGAAGGGCTCTTCTTGAGAACTGACACTTGAGACCAAAAACACCAGGGAGGGAGGTGCTTTCTTGTAGCTTCCTGGTTGCCATCAGAAATCGCAGGGCCCCCCTCGGCAGCAAAGGACTTTATCTCCAAGGGTAGCATTTTGAAAGATGGTTTAGCTTTGGTCAAATTGCAGAGGAAAAACTCCAAAAGTTGCAATTCACAAATCAGACACATGCAAGGCTTAAAACACACTAATTAATTCTTAGTCAATACAATAAAGCTACCCTGAAATTATGGCTAAATTGCTTGAAAAGAAACATGCTTGGAACTGAGTGTGGAAACTGAGAATTTGGGAAATTAAACTCATTACTCCATAAACTTCTGTTATGACTCAATTCTTTTTCATTGCCCCTTTCTGAACTTTTTCTGTGTCTGTTGTGCTCCTGAGATGAGTAATGGAATTTAATTTTAGGTTCTTTTTTTCCCGTTGCAGGTGTTATTTGGCCTTGCACAAGAGCAGCAGGACCTTTAACAAGCTACACAAAGAGGCTTAGACAATATTCAAGGAAATGTTTCTTCCTAGCAGGCTGAGGTAGAGCTGTTCACAGAATACTGAAACGCTCTGGAATGTTGCCAGCGGGATGAAATATGGACCAGGAGCAACAGACCAAGAGGCAAAGGGGGAAGGGAAAGAGCACTGAGCTAGGGGCCTGCAGACTGGGTCCAAGGCCCGCCGCCTTGGTAAATCACTACCTATGGTGGATGCTGTGATGTGCTCCCCAGATTCTCCCTTCAGGACTGGAGGACTCATCTCCCCTGCTTCTGGGAGTAATCCCAGGAGAGCATCTCAGTGTGGACCCTGTTAGGGATTGCCTCTGTGGAAGAGCACAGCTTCACCTGGGGAAGTCCAAATGCAATGACTGGTCAATGAGGAAGCCAGGCTGGCCCTCTTGCCCCGATGTGGAAAGACTCAGAAAGGTCATTTTACCTCCAGAGGTCCCCGCGAGGTCAGCTGAGGCCTTTGCTAATGCATTGCCAAAACAAAAACACTAACTAGAAAAGATACATGCACCCCAGTGTTCAAAGCAGCACAATTTACAGTAGCCAAGACATGGAAGGAACCTAAATGTTCATCGACAGATGAATGGATAAAGAAGATGTGGTACATATAGACAATGGAATATTACTCAGCCATACAAATGAATGAAATAACGCCATTTGCAGCAACATGGATGGACCTAGAAATTATCACACTAAGTGAAGTAAGTCAGACAAAGACAAGTATCATATGATATTGCCTATATGTGGAATCGGAAATATGAAAAACTAGTGAATATGACAAAAAAAACCAGATACAGAGAACAAATTAGTGGTTACCAGTGGGGGGGAAGATAATATAGGAGTTGGGGGGAGGGGAGGTACAAAATATTGGGGGTAAAATAGGCTCCAAGGATGTATTATACAGCATGGGGAACATAGCCAATATTTTGTAATAACTGTAAATGGAAAGTAACCTTTAAAAATTGTATAGGGCTTCCCTGGTGGCGCAGCGGTTGAGGGTCCGCCTGCCGATGCAGGGGACACGAGTTCGTGCCCCGGACCGGGAGGATCCCACATGCCGCGGAGCGGCTGGGCCCGTGAGCCATTGCCGCTGAGCCTGCGCATCCGGAGCCTGTGCTCCGCAACGGGAGAGGCCACAACAGTGAGAGGCCCGTGTACCACAAAAAGAAAAAAAATTGTATAAAAATTAAAAATATAAAAATGAAATTAAATAAAAAATTTTTAAAAAGAACGTATTTTGGCTCAACTTCTCCCTTTGCCCAATTCTGCTTTCTCCCTCTCCCTCACGTAGGTGTTGACCCAAGGACACTCCCTAATAAACTATCTGTATAAAATCCTGCTCACTGGTCTCCACCTGAAATCTCTTTCCTGGGAAATCCAATCTGCAATTACACATCCAACCTGAGTCTGTGAATCCAGGACTCAGGTCCCGTCCAGATAAGGAAAAAAAAAAAAAAAGAATCCATCAATCAAACACACAAACCCTGGAAGTTGTAGGCTTTGGATACGAGGCCCACACAGGGACATGAGAAGAGCCATGGACACCCTGAATTGTACATGACGTTTCATGTGCAGGTGGACAGAAGCACATTCCAGGGGTGATGTGTTGATGTTGACAGATTATCTCAAGTGTTTTTCATCCTAACAGGTTAAGGAGTCATTGATAAGAGATGATCCCTTGCAGGGGCTTTAAACGCAATATTCCAGGATTTCGCAAGACACAAGGTGATGTCTTCAATGTGCCACTATGAAAGTCCATTCCTATTTATGAGTCGATGACAGAGGTCCATCCTCAGAAAAGATGTGTGCATTTCAACAGTGTTCTGGAAGCAACTCCCTAGCCTGACTTGTTAAACTTTGAAGAGGGACATTTCAAGGATGGAAAAATGAATCCAAACAGGCTGGTGAGAAAGGCATTTTGGGGCAGGCTTGCATTCCTTGTCCCTGTATATCTAGAACTGATCTAGAACCAATTCTAACAACTCAGTGCCCCTCCCAGCCCCTACTATGGGAAATAGACTTGTTCCCAAAAGGGAAGAGGGGAGCTATAAATTATTGTGTGTCTACTACACGCCAGGTGCTCTGTATTCTGGTATTATTTAAGCCTCAGGCCAACTGTCACACTATCAATAAGATCTTACCTGAAAATTTTGGTTCTAAACTTCTCTTGGGAGATCTGGTGTTCCAGCAGCACTGGGCCTGTATTTTCTCCTGATAACCAAACTCTAAAACTGAGGAGTGGTTGCCACCTTTAAATCAGCTCTTAAAAAAGGTCTCTAGTTTTCTATATCCTTACAATTTTTTTTTTCTATCCAGTTTTCCGTAGGCAAGTGTTAAAAATCTCCCACAATGATTGTAATTTAAAATTTTTTCTCCATAAACCATGTCAGTGTTTGTTTCATATATATTCAAGGCTGTGTTTTTAGGTTCATATACCTGGCTGTAATACATGCTTGGTGAATTGCTCTTTTTATTATGATTTAGTGTCCCTTTAAGATCTATTTTTGGCTTCGTATTGCTACACTGCTACTCCTTCCATTATTACTTGCCTGCTGGAGTCTTTTCTATTCTCTCATTCTCCTTACCCCTCTCCTCCGTTCCAGCCTTGGCTCCTCCCTGACTAACACCCCACAGACCCAAAGAACCAGACCTGCCAGCAGCATCTGGGGCTGCCATCTTAGAGGTTACTGGGAGTGCTGAAGACCCGGTTAACACGGCTTGCAGGCAGCGGGGCAAGGCCCCAGGGGAAAGGCTGGGTCTGAGTCCCAGCTTTTCAAATTACTTGTCTTGATTTGTATCTGGCTATGGTCGTCTCTGTTTTTAAATTTTTTCTTTAGAAAATATTTACCTATCATTACTATGCATGGAATTTGAAGGTAGTTGTGGCTCTTTTTCAAGGCATGAATCTACAAAACATAGACTGAACATCCGGGATATGTGATAAAAATTGTAACAATACAGATAGTTCCTAGCTCTGTGAGAGGAAAGTGAGATCTCAGACCCTTCCTCAGCAAAACCAGTGAGGCTGGGTTCCCGGCACGCAGGTTCCAGGAACAGCCCCTCCTACCATCGTCCATCCATCGCTGGAGAGCAGGCACCAGAATGCAAAGATCAATCCCAGGGGCATAAGAAAACTCAAGGACAAATGTCTTGAAATACGTTGTATACTATCAGTTTAGGGGCCATGTAAGCACACTGGATGGTAATATGCTTAGCCTCAGTGGTATATCTCAGTTCATCAGCACCATTAATGTGTCATTTTATTAGTTAATAATGCAGTGATATTAGACAAAGAGACAGAGAAAAAGCAGAGACTAAGGTAAAAGAAAAAAGCTGGTAGAAAAAACAATTACCATAAAATTGAAAAATGCATGTAGTTTGAGACCTTAAGTTTAAACAATACGTCTATACACTGAGAATTAGCTGGCCCTGCTAAGTCCGTTCAACATATGCTAACATATATATATGGAATCTAAAAAAAAAACAAATGCTTCTGAAGAACCTAGGGGCAGGACAGGAATAAAGACGCAGACGTAGAGAATGGACTTGAGGACACGGGGAGGAGGAAGGGTAAGCTGGGACGAAGTGAGAGAGTGGCATGGACATATATACACTACCAAACGTAAAACAGATAGCTAGTGGGAAGCAGCTGCATAGCACAGGGAGATCAGCTCTGTCCTTTGTGACCACCGAGAGGGGTGGGACAGGGAGGGTGGGAGGGAGTCACAAGAGAGAGGAGATATGGGGATATATGTATATGTATAGCTGAGTCACTTTGTTATACAGCAGAAACTAACACACCATTGTAAGCAATTATACTCCAATAAAGATGTTAAAAAAAATTTCCCTAATCTAACTACTTCAATTTATTGTTCACTAATTAGATAGAACTGCTGTTCAGAACTGAGAAATCACCAGCCCGTAATTACTTCATTGTAAAACGTAATGAACATCCAAACACTGACACACACTGTAAAAACCACAGCACAATAAATAGAATGCTGTTTTCCAACAATAACCCAGCCATGAATTCTGCGAGTGTATTTCTTCGTGGAACATGTTTATGTGATAGTCTTCCAATTTTATGGTGGAAGTTTATCACCATAAGGTGCATTTCATGACAGCCGAATAACTACATTCAGTTAGGCTTGTCACCATGTGCCTTCCGTATCAAGACACATGCTGATTGTATCAAATACTGTTGACTGTCTTAGTGCCACGAATAGAAAAGATGATTATACTGTTCTCTGTAGATACGATGCAATATTATTCACATTGCAAGAAACTGAAGGTCAAGGTTGTCTAACAACATTAGAAAGATTCGGTATTGAAAGCCTCTTAATGCAGTGATGATTCACTAATGGGCACACGACAGGTTTACCTTAATGTGTGGATGATCCTTTATGTGAACAAATAGGATAGAGGTATATGCACATCAAATCACTGAGTGTTGCTGGGTGGGGATACGGGTTATTAATTTATCTTTTAAAAAATAAATCAAAGCAATGCTTTAAGCACGTCCCTTAAAAATGTATTTATTTATCTCAAAGGGTTGCACTAGAGGCCAAGAGATCTAAAACGTTGTCACTGTCCTGAATGGAAGCATTCTGTGATAACACTGGCAAATGAGTTTGCCCTACACCTTGGTGGTCACCTGAGTTTCTGATTTTAGCACAAGTACCACTGACTTTTACTCTCATCTAGCATGTACTGCAAAGCAGATCTTCATTAGGCCACACTATCTCTAAAATAGCAAAGATTATTAACAAATTTATCAAATTTGAAATTTATTTGCACACCATTGTCAAAGAGCTGTTATGGTCTGATTCCAGCTCTGCAACTGATACAAAGTATACGACCCTAGAAATTTAACTTCTCAAAATATCTTTTTGAGCTTTGATATGCAGTAACCTGTGATCTTCTCTGGGTTTTATAGTTCTTTTATAATCAAGTTGTGTAGATCAAAAAAAGAAAAGAAAAGAAATAGACTAGGATGATTTTTACAATAGCCTATTTTCTCAATTCTCCCTTTACATCCACCTACTCATGAACTAACTTAAAACATCATATCATTGTGATTTCAATAATTTACCAGATCAATGCACCATTAATTTACGAAACTGAGCGACCATCCAGATTAAATTCAACCACAGGTTCAATGCTATTGGACTGTCTGTTGACATAACAGCTATGTCATGGGGACTTCATTGGCTTTCAAAGGATAAAAGTTAGTTTGGAGAAACAGAGTCACAGATACAGAGAACAAACTAGGGGGTACCAGTGGGAGAGGGAAGAGGGGATGGGCAAGATAGGGGTAAGGGATTCAGAAGTACAAAATACTACATATAAACTAAATAAGATACAAGGATATATTATACAGCACAGGAAATATAGCCAATATTTTATAATAACTTTAAAAGGAGTATAACCTATAAAAATGTTGAATCTATGCTGTACACTTGAAACTAATATATTGTAAATCAACACTACTTCAGAAAGATAAAACTTAGTTTGGTGTAATTTACAACACACATGTGTCTACCACTTAATCACAGCACTTAAAGGATATTTGCAATTCTCTAATCCACTGCCTTTTCTAGCGTGAGCCACAAAGTGTCCTGGGAAGAGCCTGTTGGCAAGAGTCAAATGGGAAAAGTGAGAGGCGCCCTGATCTGTAATTAGGACAGGACAGATACTGGATAAAGGTCCAGCTGAGAATGCAAATTCTCGAGACTTCCGGGAAGATGGCGGAAGACTAAGACGCGGAGATCACCTTCCTCCCCACAGATACACCAGAAATACATCTACACGTGGAACAACTCCTACAGAACACCTACTGAACGCTGACAGAAGACCTCAGACCTCCCAAAAGGCAAGAAACCCCCCACGTACCTGGTTAGGGCAAAAGAAAAAAATAAACAGAGACAAAAGGATAGGGACGGGTCCTGCACCAGCGGGAGGGAGCTGTGAAGGAGGAAAAGTGTCCACACACTAGGAAGATCCTTCGCGGGCGGAGACTACGGGTGGCAGAGTGGGGGAGCTTCGAAGCCGCGGAGGAGAGCACAGCAACAGGGGTGCGGAGGGCAAAGCGGAAAGATTCCCGCAGAGGATCAGGGCCGACCGGCACTCACCAGCCCGAGAGGCTTGTCTGCTCGCCCGCCGGGGCGGGCAGGGCTGGGAGCTGAGGCTCCGGCTTCTGTCGGAGCGCCGGGAGAGGACTGGGGTTGGCGGCGTGAACACAGCCTGCAGGGCGTTAGTGCACCTCGGCTAGCCGGGAGGGAGTCCGGGGAAAAGTCTGGACCTGCCGAAGAGGCAAGAGACTTCTTCTTCCCTCTTTATTTCCTGGTGCGCGAGGAGAGGGGATTAAGAACGCTGCTTAAAGGAGCTCCAGAGACGCGCGCAAGCCGCGGCTAAAAGTGCAGACCCTAGAGACAGGCATGAGATGCTAAGGCCGCTGCTGCCGCCACCAAGAAGCCTGTGTGCGAACACAGGTCACTATCTACACCCCCCTTCCAGGGAGCCTGTGCAGCCCGCCACTGCCAGGGTCCCGGGATCCAGGGACAACTCCCCCGGGAGAACACACAGCACGCCTCAGGCTGCTGCAACTTCACACCGGCCTCTGCCGCCACAGGCCCGCCCCGCACTCCGTGACCCTCCCTAACCGCCCCCCCCGCCCCCGGGCCTGAGTGAGCCAGAGCCTCCGAATCAGCCGCTCCTTTAACCCCGTCCTGTCTGAGCAAAGAACAGATGCCCTCCTGCGACCTACACGCACAGGCGGGGCCAAATCCAAAGCTGAGCCCCTGGGAGCTGTGAGAACAAAGAAGAGAAAGGGAAATCTCTCCCAGCAGCCTCAGAAGCAGCGGATTAAAGCTCCACAATCAACTTGATGTACCCTGCATCTGTGGAATACATGAATAGACACCGAATCATCCCAAATTAAGGAGCCCTGTGGATGAAAGGCTCTTGGTGCTGCAGCCAGGAGTTAGTGCTGTGCCTATGAGGTGGGAGAGCCAACTTCAGGACACTGGTCCACAAGAGGCCTCCGAGCTGCACATAATATCAAACGGTGAAAATCTCCCAGACATCTCCATCTCAACACCAGCACCCAGCTTCACTCAACGACCAGCAAGCTACAGTGCTGGACATCCTATGCCAAACAACTAGCAAGACAGGAACACAACCCCACCCATTAGCAGAGAGGCTGCCCAAAATCATAATAAGTCTACAGACACCCCAAAACACACCACCAGATGTGGACCTGCCCACCAGAAAGACAAGATCCAGCCTCATCCACCAGAACACAGGCCCTAGTACCCTCCATCAGGAAGCCTACGCAACCCACTGAACCAACCTTAGCCACTGGGGACAGACACTAAAAACAACAGGAACTACGAACATTCAGCCTGCAAAAAGGAGACCTCAAACACAGTAAGATAAGCAAAATGAAAAGACAGAAAAACACACAGCAGATGAAGGAGCAAGATAAAAACACACCAGACCTAACAAATGAAGAGGAAATAGGCAGTCTACCTGAAAAAGAATTCAGAATAATGATACTAAAGATGATCCAAAATCTTGGAAATAGAATAGACAAAATGCAAGAATCAGTTAACAAGGACCTAGAAGAACTAAAGATGAAATAAACAATGATGAACAACACAATAAATGAAATGAAAAATACTCTAGATGGGATCAATAGCAGAATAACTGAGGCAGAAGAACGGATAAGTGACCTGGAATATAAAATAGTGGAAATAACTACTGCAGAGCAGAATAAAGAAAAAAGAATGAAAAGAACTGAGGACAGTCTCAGAGACCTCTGGGACAACATTAAACGCACCAACATTCGAATTATAGGGGTTCCAGAAGAAGAAGAGAAAAAGAAAGGGACTGAGAAAATATTTGAAGAGATTATAGTTGAAAACTTCCCTAATATGGGAAAGGAAATAGTTAATCAAGTCCAGGAAACACAGAGAGTCCCATACAGGATAAATCCAAGGAGAAATACGCCAAGACACATATTAATCAAACTGTCAAAAATTAAATACAAAGAAAGCATATTAAAAGCAGCAAGGGAAAAACAACAAATAACACACAAGGGAATCCCCATAAGGTTAACAGCTGATCTTTCAGCAGAAACTCTGCAAGCCAGAAGGGTGTGGCAGGACATATTGAAAGTGTTGAAGGAGAAAAACCTGCAACCAAGATTACTCTACCCAGCAAGGATCTCATTCAGATTTGATGGAGAAATTAAAACCTTTACAGACAAGCAAAAGCTGAGAGAGTTCAGCACCACCAAACCAGCTTTACAACAAATGCTAAAGAAACTTCTCTAGGCAAGAAACAAAAAAGAAGGAAAAGACCTACAATAACGAACCCAAAATGATTAAGAAAATGGGAATGGGAACATACATATCGATAATTACCTTAAATGTAAATGGACTAAATGCTCCCACCAAAAGACACAGATTGGCTAAATGGATACAAAAACAAGACCCATATATTTGCTGTCTACAAGAGACCCACTTCAGACCTCGAGATACATACAGACTGAAAGTAAGGGGATGGAAAAAGGTATTTCATGCAAATGGAAACCAAAAGAAAGCTGGAGTAGCAATTCTCATATCAGACAAAATAGACTTTAAAATAAAGACTATTACAAGAGACAAAGAAGGACACTACATAATGATCAAGGGATCGATCCAAGAAGAAGTTATAACAATTGTAAATATTTATGCACCCAACATAGGAGCACCTCAATACATAAAGCAAATACTGACAGCCATAAAAAGGGAAATCGACAGTAACACAGTCATAGTAGGGGACTTTTAACACCCCACTTTCACCAATCGACAGATCATCCAAAATGAAAATAAATAAGGAAACACAAGCTTTAAATGATACATTAAACAAGATAGACTTAACTGATATTTATAGGACTTTCCATTCAAAAACAACAGAATACACTTTCTTCTCAAGTGCTCATGGAACATTCGCCAGGATAGATCATATCTTGGGTCACAAATCAAGCCTTGGTAAATTTAAGAAAACTGAAACTGTATCAAGTATCTTTTCTGACCACAACGCTATGAGACTAGATATCAATTACAGGAAAAGATCTGTAAAAAATACAAACACATTGACGCTAAACAATACACTACTTAATAACGAAGTGATCACTGAAGAAATCAAAGAGGAAATCAAAAAATACCTAGAAACAAATGACAATGGAGAAACGACGACTCAAAATCTATGGGATGCAGCAAAAGCAGTTCTAAGAGGGAAGTTTATAGCAATACAATCCTACCTTAAGAAACAGGAAACATCTCGAATAAACAACCTAACCTTGCACCTAAAGCAATTAGAGAAAGAAGAACAAAAAAACCCCAAAGTTAGCAGAAGGAAAGAAATCATAAAAATCAGATCAGAAATAAATGAAAAAGAAATGAAGGAAACGATAGCAAAGATCAATAAAACTAAAAGCTGGTTGTTTGAAAGGATAAACAAAATTGATAAACCATTAGCCAGACTCATCAAGAAAAAAAGGAAGAAGACTGAAATCAATAGAATTAGAAATGAAAAAGGAGAAGTAACAACTGACACTGCAGAAATACAAAAGATCATGAGAGATTACTATAAGCAACTCTATGCCAATAAAATGGACAACCTGGAAGAAATGGACAAATTCTTAGAAAGGCACAACCTTCTGAGACTGAATCAGGAAGAAATAGAAAATATGAACAGACCAATCACAAGCACCGAAATTGAAACTGTGATTAAAAATCTTCCAACAAGCAAAAGCCCAGGACCAGATGGCTTCACAGGCGAATTCTATCAAACATTTAGAGAAGAGCTATCACCTATCCTTCTCAAACTCTTCCAAAATATAGCAGAGGGAGGAACACTCCCCAACTCATTCTACGAGGCCACCATCACCCTGATACCAAAACCAGACAAGGATGTCACAAAGAAAGAAAACTACAGACCAATATCACTGATGAACATAGATGCAAAAATCCTCAACAAGATACTAGCAAACAGAATCCAACAGTACATTAAACGGATCATACACCATGATCAAGTGGGGTTTATTCCAGGAATGCAAGGATTCTTCAATATATGCAAATCAATCAACGTGATACACCACATTAACAAATTGAAGGAGAAAAACCGTATGATCATCTCAATAGATGCAGAGAAAGCTTTTGACAAAATTCAACCCCCATTTACGATAAAAACCCTGCAGAAAGTAGGCATAGAGGGAACTTTCCTCAACATAATAAAGGCCATATATGACAAACCCACAGCCAACATCGTCCTCAATGGTGAAAAACTGAAAGCATTTCCACTAAGATCAGGAACAAGACAAGGTTGCCCACTCTCACCACTCTTATTCAACATAGTTTTGGAAGTTTTAGCCACAGCAATCAGAGAAGAAAAGGAAATAAAAGGAATCCAAATCGGAAAAGAAGAAGTAAAGCTGTCACTCTTTGCAGATGACATGATACTATACATAGAGAATCCTAAAGATGCTACCAGAAAACTACTAGAGCTAATCAATGAATTTGGTAAAGTAGCAGGATACAAAATTAATGCACAGAAATCTCTGGCATTCCTATACACTAAGGATGAAAAATCTGAAAGTGAAATCAAGAAAACACTTCCATTTACCATTGCAACAAAAAGAATAAAATATCTAGGAATAAACCTACCTAAGGAGACAAAAGACCTGTATGCAGAAAATTATAAGACACTGATGAAAGAAATTAAAGATGATACAAATAGATGGAGAGATATACCATGTTCTTGGATTGGAAGAATCAACATTGTGAAAATGACTATACTACCCAAAGCAATCTACAGATTCAATGCAATCCCTATCAAACTACCACTGGCATTTTTCACAGAACTAGAACAAAAAATTTCACAATTTGTATGGAAACACAAAAGACCCCGAATAGCCAAAGCAATCTTGGGAACGAAAAACGGAGCTGGAGGAATCAGGCTTCCTGACTTCAGACTATACTACAAAGCTACAGTAATCAAGACAGTATGGTACTGGCACAAAAACAGAAATACAGATCAATGGAAGAGGATAGAAAGCCCAGAGATAAACCCACGCATATATGGTCACCTTATCTTTGATAAAGGAGGCAGGAATGTACAGTGGAGAAAGGACAGCCTCTTCAATAAGTGGTGCTGGGAAAACTGGACAGCTACATGTAAAAGTATGAGATTAGATCACTCCCTAACACCATACACAAAAATAAGCTCAAAATGGATTAAAGACCTAAATGTAAGGCCAGAAACTATCAAACTCTTAGAGGAAAACATAGGCAGGACACTCTATGACATAAATCACAGCAAGGTCCTTTTTGACCCACCTCCTAGAGAAATGGAAATAAAAACCAAAATAAACAAATGGGACCTAATGAAACTTAAAAGCTTTTGCACAGCCAAGGAAACCATAAACAAGACAACCATCCAAATGGGAGAAAATATTTGCAAATGAAGCAACTGACAAAGGATTAATGTCCAAACTATACAAGCAGCTCAGGCAGCTCAATATCCAAAAAACAAACAACCCAATCCAAAAATGGGCAGAAGATCTAAATAGACATTTCTCCAAAGAAGATATACAGATTGCCAAAAAACACATGAAAGGATGCTCAACATCACTAATCATTAGAGAAATGCAAATCAAAACTACAATGAGATATCATCTCACACCAGTCAGAATGGCCATCATCAAAAAATCTAGAAACAATAAATGCTGGAGAGGGTGTGGAGAAAAGGGAACCCTCTTACACTGTTGGTGGGAATGTAAATTGATATAGCCACTGTGGAGAACAGTATGGAGGTTCCTTAAAAAACTACAAATAGAACTACCATATGACCCAGCAATCCCACTACTGGGCATATACCCTGAGAAAACCATAATTCAAAAAGAGTCATGTACCAAAATGTTCATTGCAGCTCTATTTACAATAGCCCAGAGGTGGAAACAACCTAAATGTCCATCATCGGATGAATGGATAAAGAAGACGTGGCACATATATACAATGGAATATTACTCATCCATAAAAAGAAACGAAATTGAGCTATTTGTAATGAGGTGGATAGACCTAGAGTCTGTCATACAGAGTGAAGTAAGTCAGAAAGAGAGAGACAAATACCGTATGCTAACACATATATATGGAATTTAAGAAAAAAAATGTCATGAAAAACCTAGGGGTGAAACAGGAATAAAGACACAGACTTACTAGAGAATGGACTTGAGGCTATGGGGAGGGGGAAGGGTAAACTGTGACAAAGCGAGAGAGAGGCATGGACATATATACACTACCAAACGTAAGGTAGATAGCTAGTGGGAAGCAGCCGCATAGCACAGGGAGATCAGCTCGGTGCTTTGTGACCGCCTGGAGGGGTGGGATAGGGAGGGTGGGAGGGAGGGAGACGCCAGCGGGAAGAGATATGGGAACATATGTATATATATAACTGATTCATTTTGTTGTGAAGCTGAAACTAACATACCATTGTAAAGCAATTATTCTCCAATAAAGATGTTAAAATGAAAAAAAAAAAAAAAGGTCCAGCTGAAAGAGGGAAGAAAATATTCAGAAAGACCAGTCACGAAGAGTAGGAAATTCAGTATTGTCCACTTGATGGTAATTGGAAAGAGTGTCTTGGGAGAGTTCAGAGAGAAATAACAAGCTGTCCCAACAAGAAGTGGGAAGTGCTGGGGAATCTGAGGAACGCAGTTGCAGTTCCAGACTCCTGACCCGTCGCCATTGCTACAGACTGCTCTGGGTACTAAGGCCTCAACCAGTGCTACAGGTAAAGGGATGGAGAAATCTCAGGCAGAGACAAACCGTACCTGTGATGGTCCTAGGATGGGGTTAGACAATGACGTGCGTCACCGCAGGTGGTAGACCTGAGGAAGCCGGGCTGGGGAGGAAGAGGACTGTGGAAGGAAGCCAAGGAAATCATTTCTGTTCTACAGAGAAAAGAAATGGAGGGACGTAGAAGAAAGAGTAAGGTTGGGCTTTACCAGGTAAGAACTACATAGACTGAAGCTCAAGGAGTGGATCATGGTCACAGCTCAAAATCAGGAGTCTGTATCAGGGAAGGTTCTCTTTTCTCCAGGGTCTGATCTAGGTGCTCCTGGAGTGGGCTATTTGGCTGAATGGAATCGGTCAGCTGAACATGTGTAATGAATCAGGAAACCTATTTCAGTTGTTTTTAACAGCCTAACTGCCCCCCCACCATGTAGTGCTTTAATAAATCTTTGCCCATCTCACCATTATGCCAATCACAATTAATTAAATTAACACAAAAACAGTAATAGTACAATAAAGATGCAACATGTTCACGATATTTGAGTATTACGGGTCTTTGAGAGCAGATGAACTGGGACCTTATTCTGCGCTTTGTGTGTGGTGAGGTGTCTCCTCAGTATTTATAAATTAGAAATGCGTGGCTTAACCCCAGAACTCAACAAGTTATCTCGTGGTTAAATGATGCTATTTTGGTAGCTGCATATTTTACAAGTTCAAAATAAACGCAAACTTTACTTTGTAGGGAGCACTACTTTGGATAGTTACTAGAAAATAAATCTTTAGTTAATGGATTCACAGTCCCTAAAGCTTCAGTTAAGAAGTATAATTTAAGTACTTTCTGGATGATATCATTCTACACTCTTAGAGAGTTTAGCAAAGTCTAATCCAGGAATGATACTCACAATTTAAAATAAGTAGTTCACACGGCTCTAGGGCTGGTGTCAGGAAACTTTTCCTGGAAAGGGTTAGAGAGTAAAGATTTTAGACTTTGTAAGCCAGAGAGTCTGTGTTGCAACTACTTGGCTGTTTTGGCAGGAAAGCAGCCACAGACGATATGAGAATGCATGAGTGTGACTATGTTCTAATAAAACTTTATTTACATAATCAGTAAAAATTTAAAAATAGGTAGTTCAAAAGAGGTTTGTTGGGACTTGCCTGGTGGCACAGTGGTTAAGAATCCGCCTGCCAATGCAGCGGACACGGGCTTGAGCCCTGGTCCGGGAAGACCCCACATGCCGCAGAGCAACTAAGCCCATGCACCACAACTACTGAGCCTGCACTCTAGAGCCCGCAAGCCACAACTACTGAGCCCGCATGCCACAACTACTGAAGCCCGCGTGCCTAGAGCCGGTACTCTGCAACAAAAGAAGCCAACACAGTGAGAAGCCCACGCACTGCAACAAAGAGTAGCCCCCACTCACCGCAACTAAAGGAAGACTGTGCACAGCAACGAAGACCCAACGCAGCCAAAAATAAATAAATTAATTAATTAAAAAGAAAAAAGAAGTTTGTTGCAAGCTTAAACAGATACATTTAGTCCATGGACAGATGAATGGATAAAGAAGATGTGGTACATATATACAATGGAATATTACAGCTATAAAAAAGAACAAAATAATGCCATGTGCAGCAACATAGATGGACCTAGAGATTATCATACTAAGTAAAGTAAGTCAGGCAGAAAAAGACAAATACCATATGCTATCACATACATGGAATCTAAAACATGATACAAATGAACTTATTTACAAAACAGAAACAGAGTCACAGACATAGAAAACAAACTCATGGTTACCAAAGGGGAAAGGGGGTGGGGGAGGGATAAATTAAGAGTCTGGGATTAGCAGATATAAACTACTATATATAAAATATATAAACAACAAAAACACAAGGTCCTACTGTATAGCACAGGGAACTATATTTAATATCCTGTAATAAATCATAATGGAAAAGTATATATAAAATATATATAATATATAATATATATCAGAGTATATATATAATATATATACATATATCGCTGAATCACTTTGCTGTACACCAGAAACTAACACAACATTGTAAATCAACCATACTTCAATTAAAAAACTACCTATCACAGTGCCTGGCACATCATTAAGTACCCAATAAATATTAATTATTATTGTGAAAAAAAGATACATTTAAATTAATGTTTTCTGTATCAACTAGATTTTTCATCACTGATCTAGCATATGTTCTTCCAATGGGGTTTGTCAATCCAGATATTTCTCTAATATAATGTAGATTTCTCTGTCTGTTTGCTCCTCCAAGGATTAAAAATGTCAATGTTTGCATATGTTCTCAGTGAAGTGGCCAGAGTTTGATTTGGGAAAAAGAAGTGACCAGATGGTTGAGCTAAGAAGTCACCTACCCCAGCCAGGACCTGCCATTATCCACAGTGAATCAGGAGCAATTACCTTCATCGGTCCTGTCCCTGAAACTGACTGACCCCAGTCAGAAGTGTCAAAAACATGAAAGTATTGGCTGAGACTAGCTCCCTGGCATAAAATGGAAACATACTTATTAATTACATACATCTCTTTATTCATTTTTAACCACCTACTTATCTTTTGGAACTTCATATCCTCATTTGTAAAATCATAATTCTTTGAAGCCTGATACTTTATAAATTTTGTTAATAATTTTTCATAGTAAGAATCTCTCAAACATTTAAACATGGGATTAGAGCTGTGAAGAGAAATACAACAGATTGTTTTATTGAACACTTATTCCCACCTTAACCAGCCTTGGGTCATTAACTGATATACAAGGATGGATGATTTCCCACCTTGCCTGAGTGAAGTTAAGTCCAGAGCTATGGAGTAAACATTCCCAGAACATGAGAATTCATTATGGAATGCTGTGGGGAGAAAACTATGTGTGTAGAGAAAAGGGGAGAAGATCATACCCACATTCTGTGCAATAAATAGAACAGAAACATTTAACCACTGAGAAATGCTTATTTGAAGGAGGAAAAAGAGAAAGAAAAACAGGGAGGAAGGAAGGAAGGGAAAGGAAGGAAAGACAGGCAGAGAGAGACAGAAGGAGGAGACCTCAAAGTGAACGGACAAGCCATCCAAGAACTTGCCATCTGTCAACGGCAGTGCAATCACTGAACTTGAGTGTGGGCTCCGAGAGGTCACTGCCCATTGACACAGGCATGACAATTTGACCCTCAGGGTTTTCATTAACAACCAAGTATCCATCACGTCTCAGGCTGTGTCTCAAGCTCAAAAAGAGCTGTTTCTGCTCTCCAGCTCCGTGGCCCCTGTGAATTCAAAGGGGGGTTGCTGCCCAGAGGGAAGTGCTACCAGGAAAAGCAGAGAATAAGCCCTCATTTCCTTAGGAGATGAGAATTTATTCTGTCATGTATCATTATTAGCTCACAATCAGCAGCAGCTGGAAAACAGGGCTAAAACACAACGGGAAGAAAGCCACTGTTCCCAACCAGGTTTCCCCTTCTTCCTGTGCACCAGCTCCTCCCTACGGTCGATGCAATGTGTTCCAGAGCTGGAGCACAGACAGTCTGCTTTCACCGGGAGAACACCCCCGGGCCAGCAAGCTGGAGGATGAACACATGGAGCAGAAGTGAGTGGCCCCAGTTGCCTCAGCCTGTGCCATCGCTGATAGCTGACTCATCCAAGATCAGCAAAACCACCAGCCACTAGTGCCTGTAGTGGAGCCAGAGGAACCACCCAGTTAGCCCACAGATTCTCCATCAGTGCATATGGTTGGAGCCACTGAGTTTTGTAGTTTGTTACTCACCATTACTGTGGCTGCAGATAACTGATACACTGCC
Organism: Grampus griseus; assembly: GCF_964374135.1. Classification (NCBI taxonomy): domain Eukaryota; kingdom Metazoa; phylum Chordata; class Mammalia; order Artiodactyla; family Delphinidae; genus Grampus; species Grampus griseus. The sequence continues at coordinate 2,075,207 of NC_138998.1, forward strand.
TAAAGCTATCATTGTATTGTCAACAAGGGTTTTTATATAACTCTTGAATTGATTCTTGGTACTTTATACAATAGTCATAACAATATCTTATATGTCTTGAAGGCTTTCTATGTGCCAGACACAGTGGGTGTTTTTTTATTCATTCATTCATTCAACAAACATGTATCTGACACTGCTATGTACTAAGCACTGTGTTACATGCTAGGGATACAGTCATGAAGAAACAGAGGCAAGCCATTACAAGTTTAGTCTAGGTAGGAAAAGTCCCAGTTTGGTTGGGAAAAATGTGCATTAAATCATCTTACAAATGTATAACATCTATGATAAGAGCTAGGAAGACAAATCGTAGGCAGTTAGTAGAGCTCAGAAAGGGGATTTATTTCATCTGGATGTCAGGAAAGGAAGATTTCCTGGAAAAGCAACATTTGAGGGGAAAGGGCAAGAGTGTTGCAGGCAGATGAATCATGCATGCAAAGGCCCCGAGGCAGGAGGGAGCAGGGCTCATTCACAGAACCCAAGGAAGGGCTGGCACAGCTGGCCTGCGTGGAGAGGGGTAGGCAGGAGCTGGAGTGAGCCCTACGTGAGTTTTCTTTGTGTTTATTCTTATGCAATAGAGTCCCTGAAGGGATTTCTCATTCAGCACTCACTACTCCCCTAGCAAGGAGGAAATTTTATTGTGTCTATTTTACAGATAAGGAAACTGAGACTTAGGAAAGCTAATGAACCTGGCCAAATTCATCACGCTCAGAGCCAGCACTGGCACTCAGCCATCCATCTCCTTTCCTGATACTTTTGTTAACATCTTGAGGGCCAGCTGTATGTTATCCTTGGTTGTTTCTACCTGCTCTGGTCCTTAACAGAGGCCTAATGTGCTAACTGACCCACAGGTTGAAATCAATAGGACAAACATCACAGGCCTCAGAGTTGGGCAGACACGGGTTCAAAGGATGACCTTGCCCCTGGGTAACCGTGAGCGAACAATTCAATTTTCCTAAACCTCTGTGATTGCATTTTTTCAAGCTAAAAAAGGGATCATGATATCTCTTTTGAGGCAGAGGCATGGAAACATATACCTAGAGGACTTAAAAAAATAGTGGACACTCCATAAATGCTGCTCATATCATGATCACCAGAGATTCAGCAATGAATGTGGCTGTAATGTTTACTCATTACCATTATCAATACAAGGCAACCAGCCTCATGACACTCATAAGTCCAAAAATGACACTGACATTGAACTTCACTGGGGATTAAATGGCTCAATTAGTAAGAAGCCTTACTAATTTCCCCATCTACATCCAAGTCTGGAAAAGGCCTCAGGGCTTGTGCCTCAGTTCTTAACAGTCTGCACATGTACCCTATCCATCTGACCCCTTCAACATCCTCTGATGGGGAGGGTGGCCCGGGGCGTCTTCAAAGCTCTCCTCCCAGGAGAAGCTTCAGTCTCAAGGTGACTCCAGGAAAATGCAAGCCTCTGACCTTCTTCTCTCCTATTCGCCATTTCTGTACACATCTTGCTTCCTAACCACTGTCTCCCAAGCTTGGGTTAGAAAGCCTAAGTTTACCTGCTGTGTAATGCCATTGGGAAAAGCAGATAGACAGCAGGAGATACACATCCCCCTAGGAATGTGCTAACTGACCCACAGGTTGAAATCAATATAACAGCCTCCTGCCAGCACCGAATGCAGTGTTTGGTCCACTAGGGACTCAGTGAGTGTTCGAATGCTGAGTGCACACTGCCTTTGTTTCGGGCCCGGCAGTGAAAGCAGGGAGTCCCAACCACTGGACCGCCAGGGAATTCCCGAATGCTGCCTTTGGATGTCTGCATAGTACAATGGTGAAGAGAAGCTTCTAGATTCAGACAGACACCACCTTCTTATGAGCAGTGTGACCTTGGGCAAGTTACTAAACCCCTCTGAGCCTGGCTTGTCTGTAAAACGGGCTTTTGTAAGGAGCAAACGAGATCACGTATGTCACATCCTTAGTAGAGTACCTGGCGCTACTCCACACACACTGCAGTTACTGTTACCGTGAATATTGTCGAGGCCCCCAGCAGTCAGTGTACTTATTTATTTACTCAGGTAGGGGAGTGCAGCATAAAGAAGTTTTAAATTAATATTGAAAAGGCTTCCTTTCTGCAACCCCCGACCCCCCTCCCCAGCCACTGCTTCGTGGTTCCTCTTCTCAAGCCATTACCGACCCTGAAGACACATAAGTCCCTTCACTACTTTTTCCGAAAGTGGATCAAAAGAGAAAAAAGCAACTTAAGTTCTCTATAATGAAATTCACAGTATGCCAAAAATATTAAGAAGAAACTATGAAATTTCTGTTTTTGTAGGTCAATATTTGACTATTTCTAAGCTAATAAAAATAATCCAAAGATGCCCCACGGCTAACCAGACCAGGACAGTCAAGGGTAAGTCAGTAAAAGTTTGTTATTTTTTTAATTATTTGTTTGTTTTAATATTCCTCTTTCATAAATTCCTTTTGTATTAGCCATGAACTAAACAGCCTAGGTTTCCGTAACAGCCACTTCACCCCACAAGACCTGCCTCAGACCGGCTCTCCTGGCCTTCATGTTTCCCTTCTGTCCTCACAGTCCTTTCTGAGAATCAAAGAGCCCCAGGGAGGTGGGGAGGGGAGAGCCCTCACCAGGCAAGCCCCTTCCTCCAAACACAAACCACCCCTGGCACATGCCACCCACTCTGTGTCCCCAAAAGTCACCTCACTTGGATGATTGCTCCCAGGGATCCACAAGCCAGGCCGCACATGGGGTGCGTTCAGATTCCTCCTCCATCACAACCTGGGGTTCAGAGTAATTCTCACAGCCTTAATCTGGACTCCAGGAACCCACCCCTCTGTTGTCAGCACCGGGACCCTCAGTCAGTGGAGAGTCCCAGGGAGCCTCAGGTCCCCAACTGGGAGGTTGGAACAGTGAAACCCACTGCACTCCAACCTCACAGAGCTGGGAAGAGGCTCAGATCCCAGCTGACATGCAAGACGTTTTGAAAAACTCAGTTGCCCTTCAAGTTTACTATTACCCATACCTGGACAAGTAACTAAAATACTAGGAAAGCCTGTGCCTTTACTCACGTGAGCTCTGCAACCTAGTTTATTTTGAGAATGCCAATGTGAAAGTCCTGAATGTGGGAAGCACGTGAACCCTGGGTCAGGATTAGAAGGCAGCGTAGCACACATGTGAGGGTTCCAGGTGCTACGCAGGCTCTGAGAGTGAGGATGCCATGGGCGAGGTTAGAGAAGGGTCTTCAGGGCACCTGGCATACCCGTCCAGGCCCTCACATACTCGCCTCTCTGCTGTCATCCCTGACCTGCTCGGGTATGGAAGCCAGCTCTTCTCTCTGGCCACTCTGCCTGTTCCAGACCAGTGGATGCGAGCGCTGGGTGCCAACGCCAATTCTGCCGCAAGAGCTGTACGGCCCGGGGCAGCTACACAGCTGACCTGTGCCTCAGTGTTCTCACCCATAACATGAGCATCAGAACAGTTATCTACTGCAAAGGCTTGCTGTCAGAATCAAGTGAGTTTCTTATCTATATTGAGGGCTTGGAACACATATTAAATGCTAAGTGTATGATATTATTACCTGGGAGAGGGGCAACCAGGGAAGGAAGGAGAGGGAAGCCCATCTGAGCCTAGATCCACACCAGGTTTTCCATCCAATGTTGCCAACAGTTAGGCTGACTTTTGGACCCCCGCCTCTGCATCCAATTCTCATGTGGTTTAGAATCTGTAAGAGGACAGTGCATGACTAATAGTCCCCTTATGCCACAACACAGGCCACTTGTAAAACTCCATTTTTCCTCTTCTCCAGTCCCAATTCACTGTGCACATGGGTTATCACCAATCCTGAGACGCTCCCCTCCTCCAGCCTACGATCTAGAAACGCCTCCCATGAGCCTGGCATCCTAGAGTAAGAGAAGCTTTAGAAACAGAAGGGAACTAGCAGATCATCTTCCAGAAGGGAAGACTGGGCAGAGAAGTCCAAGGTTGCCCAGGTTGTCAGTGGCCAATGAAGAATGGTCCATCCTCCATGGTCCAATCGAGGCCATGGTCCAATCGAGGCCATGGTCCATCTCCACCAAGCCATGCCTCTGGGCACTGTGGGAAATTCTCCCACCTCATGGGAGGGGATGGAGCATGCCTCAGTGTGTGGCATCCCTCTTCTTCCCACAATTGCTGCAAGATGATGGCCGTCAGGGGCTAAGTTTTTCCACAGTCTTACATGTGTTGAATGTTGAGAGGGACAGAAGAAGACCTTAATTTAGCAATGTAAAACCAGGAGGGGAGAAGGGGCACGGACAGAAGAAAAAAGGACAGGCAGTCCTTCCCTTTTTGAAATGACGCTTTCAAGTCTCGATACTGAGGGAGACCTCACACAGGCAGTGTGGTGAGGAAGGCAGGTCACACAGGGGTCTCCCCTCCAGGAAATAACCCTTGGCAGCACCTTTCTAATACGGAGGATAACGAACAGCACTGCTGATCCAATTTGCTCTTTTTCTCCGCATAGAACTTTCCCCCATGCTGTCAGCCCTTTGGATTTATTGATATTACAGGGAGTTTGGAGAAATATAGACATTACTTTGGCTTTGGGGCTCTTTGTTTCAAAAGAAATGTTTGAATTGTCGTATTTGACAAAAATAAAAGGAAAAAAAATGAAAATAGGCTTGCTGGTCAGAATAGCTATTTCTTACACTGAAAGAAAGAAAAGGAAAGATGAAGGAGGGAATAAAATGGGTTTTATTCTATGTTTTTTCAATTAAGGATATACAACACCAGCGATTTTGGTGGGAAAAGTATCATAATAAAAGAAAAACCCCACACCTAATAATGGAACAGTCTTTGTTATTAGCTTGATAGCTCTGCCCTGCAAATATTGTTAGGGCAGCTGGCCAGACTATTACTGGAATATATTTAAAATATATATATCCCTACCACTGATAGTACAGAACAACTCAGGTCAGGACCCATTACTGAATATACCTAATATTGTTTTCTAAATTTTCAACACCTATTCAAATAGAAGCTGGAAAAGAAAAATTGCCTCTCACTCCAAAGCTTTAAAACACACAAAAAGGCACCATATTGCCACTTTAGGGACACATTTGTTCCCTGCTGTTGCTATTTTATATGTCATTTCAGTCCTGCAGTTAGCTATAAAGCAAATCTTTGCTTTTTCCAGAGAGGAGTAAGAGCTGCCTGAAGAGAAACAAGAATGAGAGGCATCCTTAAAATGACTGATTTACAATTGGTGAGGAGATACAATACGAAAATTACAGCTTTCTCATTCTGAATGTGGGAGCCGTGGCTCTTACTCTAAAAGTCCTGCCTAGGGGCCCCCTATTGGCACAAGAGCGAGGCTATCATGAAGAGGCCATTTGGGTTTTCAGAAGACCTGGAGAAAGCGTAAGAGGTGTGTGTGTGTGTGTGTGTGTGTGTGTGTGTGTGAGCTTGTGTGTAGTAAGTATGTCTGAATGTGCTTGTGTGTACTGTGTTTGAACTGTACCGTGATTGGGGTGGTGGTGTGTGTAGTGTGCGGTTAGGGGATGAATTCAGCAAGGATTAGGTAGAGCTAAAAGGAAATTCAGAGAAGTCGGCACTTGCTACCACTCATTATGCACCCAAGGTGGTCCAGTCTAAACATGGAATTCAGATACCGTGAGTTGCAGTCCCTCTTCTGACAGTGACATATGGTGTACCCTTGGGCAATTCCCCTGACTGTGTTTTGACCCTAACTTATCGTCTGTAATAAGGAAAATAACACCCACCAAAGAGGGGCGTTGTGGAAATTTATTTGTATTACAAAGGTCAGGGGAGAACATAGGTGAAAGGTGGAAGATAAGTCAAAGACTCTTTGCCTGTCAACAACTCACGTGTAGCTCATGTGCAGTTTCCATGGGTTTAACCTTCTCTTTACGACCTTCCCAAACACCCCTCTGGGGTATGGCCAAGTGAAAAGACTCTGATTCCCCTCTCGAAGGGGAGACTTCACACAGCCTGTTAAGATAACAGAACTCCAAGATGGCCCCATGACCCTCGCCTCCTTGTATTCTCTCCTTGTCATGTTCCGTCCCACACTGAATCACAGCCACCTTATTTATAGAACGCGGCAAAGCGTGTGACTTCCAAGGCGACGTTACAGAAGGCACTGCAGTTCCCCTTTGGTCTCCTAGAGTGAGCAGTCAGCTACCACGTGATTAGGATATTCAAGAAGCCCCAGGAAGAGGCCCAAGTGGAGAGGAGCCGACTTACCAACTCCAACTTGCCATCAACATGAGCGAACCTCCCGGGAAGGGTATCCTCCAGCCATAGTCAAACCTTCAGATGACACAGCCCCAGGCTACATCTGACTGCAGGCTCATGAGAAACCTGAGCTAGACGCACCCAACAAAGTGACTCCTAAAGGCCTGGCTCACAGAAAGTGCAAAATAATGAATTGCTCTTCTTGTTCTAAGCCACTAAATTATGGAGTTATTTGTTACACACGATTAGGTAACTAATACACCTACAGTAGACTGGCTTGGGATAATCTTTGTGCTATTCTATTGAAAAATCTGCCTTTAACCTACTGTCATCTTTGAGAGACTAGTTGGACTTAGATATTGTGAATGTTCTCGGGAGGCCATGAATCTACCAATTATTCATTCATTTATCCACCCATTCATCCTTTAATTCACCAAATACTTATAAAGCATCTGCTGTATCCTAGACCCTCCAATAGATAATAGGAGAATAGGAGTCAGTGAAACATATTCCCTTAAGAGATCTCATCTAGTGAACCGTGGAGACAAATATATAAACAGACAATCACAACACAGTGTGGCAAAAATTCTATTATGATGGGGAATTACAGACAGGAAATGGTGGGAGCCCTTGCTTGAGGGAGAAGCTAACTCAATCTTGAAGAATCAGGAAGGACTGCTCTGAGGGAGGGGTGTTTAAGGACATTCCCAAAGGTCAGGTAGAGGTTATCAAAGGGAAGTAGAGAAAAGTCAGCAAGCCCTTCAGCAAGAAGAACCAACAGGATGTGCAAAGACAGAGCCAGCCGCAGTGTGTACATCCGAAAGCCCTCGTGGCTGGAGGGAAAAGGATTGTTTTCCCCCTTGACTTACATCTTAGGTAAATGGCCCTTTCTAACATAATCACCTTTTATTCTGTAAAGTCAAAGAAATGTTTAACCACACAAACTCTAGGACAAGAAAGGAATCAAAAAGCCTTCACGTCTATATTCAGACACCTTTTCATTCTTTCCCCCAGTTCGTTCTCCTCCTCTGGGACCCAGGTGCTCTTCATTTCCTTTCACAGACAGTGCCGGGAAGTCATTTATACCCCAGGAAAAAGTGCTCTGTGCACGCTGGTCATTGATTAAATGATTAAGTTCTTTCAAGGTGATATGTTACCTCCTCCAAGAAGGGATATCCCCCTTTGAGTTGTCAGCTCACCACTGCCCATTTAGCCCTGGCTAACCGGCTGCACTAATCCTTTCTATTCTTCTATATCATTACTTGTTCAGTATTTCTCACCCCTACCTGCCCCTCACATAGTAACTGAAGTTCTCTGATACTCAGGGTTTGCATGCCTGTTTCCCACCATTTATAAAGCCTACCACAGTGCCTGGCAATTTGTTGGCCCTCAATACATATATCTGGAATAAAAACCAATATAATTTAGTGATTGCTGTTGAATGAAGAGAAATCAATTTTGTTCTGCATTCTTGCGCCTTTGTGAATCTTTCTTCTAGCTTTCTTAGAAAATTAATCTTAAATGCCAAAAACATGGATGCCATTTCTTAGTGAAATATAGTGAGTTTTAATTTGGTTGAACAAATTTGTTTTAATAGGTTCGTTCCCCCATTTTGGGGGAAAAATCATACAAACTCTCCTAAACATGCAAAACCAAACTGTATATTTTTCCATGAGTTAGAACATTAGACATAATCATATATTTTAATAATCAATTACTGTGTAAGTGTTATATTAACACTTAACAAGACAGCAATGAACTGGCACGTAAGATGACAAAATGCCCCAGCGTGTGTACCAGCCACTGTGTTTTCGCACCATGCATAATGAAAGTAAATAATGCCTTTGACACAGATCTAATGCTATTAGTCTCGGATTTCTTTCTGCAAACTGGGGGTGTGAAAGCAAAGCCGCAGGTTGTTTTCTTAAGAAGGAATGTGCTTGTTTGCGACTGGCAGCAGAACAGCAAGGACCTGAGCAGATATCGCCTCTTCACCCTGCTGACTGGCAAGTAGAGGTGAGAAAACAAACAGCAGGCCTTCCTGGGGCACCGGAGAGGGGCCAGAGACAACGAGGCAGGAGCTCATGTCGCAGAGCCTGGGGGGAAGACAGTCCCTCCAGAACAAAGCGGGAAGTGCTGGTCTTTAGCCTCAAGGAACCCAACTCAAGTGTGACTGGCATTTCTTACAAGAAGAGAGAAATGGAGAAATGAGAGGAGCTTCAGCCTTGACCAGAAGGAAGCCCTCCTCCTGCCTTTCTGGGCAGCTACTCAAAGGCCAGAGCTAAATGGGTGGTGGTGAGCTGACAATTCAAAGGGGGATATCCCAGGAAACCCAAATATGCTGGGGCTGGATCAACGGAAAGCTGAACATTAGTGTCTCCTAAGGTTTTCCTCAAAGAAGAAATTTGCACATGGGATCACTCTAATGTCTGATTCCACCCATCAGAACAGCAGAGTGGGACCTGTAAAGAGTATTCTGACAGGTGAGATATCAAGGTCTGGTTTGTTTTTCTCTTCAACTCTAGTGTGAATCATATAATCTCAAGCAGTGTTCTCAAACTTGTGGCTCATGAACTACCTAGATCAGAAATATGAAGATGCTTTTTCAGTGCAAGTTAGTCATGATGGGACCCATGAATCTGCATTTTCTACAAGTGGCCCTAGTGATTCAAGGTACACTGAAGTCAGAAGACATCTAAGCTAAAAAGAAGAATATTTGGGCTAATTATTTTTGTAGAATAGAGATATTTCTTTAATCTACTATCCAGAAAACTAGGTAAGATCTCCTGGGATTGAAATAGTGTAGAAATCCTCTTTGGAAAAATGTCTCATTGTGGTGACATCTCAGGTGAGAGTAAATGCAGATGGCCAATAGGCACGTGTAGAGGTGCTCAACATTGATAATCATCAGGGAACTGCAAATCAAAACCACAATGAGATATCACCTTACACCTGTCATAATGGCTACTGTCAAAAAGAACACAAACAAATGTTGGCGAGGATATGGAGAAAAGGGAACCCTCCCTCGTATACTGATGGTGGGAATGTAAATTAGTGCAACCACTGTGGAAAACAATATGAAGCTTCCTCAAAAAACTAAAAATAGAACTACCCTATGACCCAGCAATTCCACTCCTGGGTATATATCTGAAAAAAAACAAACACACTGCTTTGAAAAGACACATGCACCCCAACGTCCATAACAGCATTATTTACAATAGCCAAGAAATGGGAGCAACATAAAATGAAGAATGGATAAAGAAGATGGTGTACATATGTACAATGGAATACTACTCAGCCATAAAAGAACAAAACTTTGCCCTTTGCAGCAACATGGATGGACTTGAAGGGCATTATGCTGAGTGAAATAAGTCCGACAGAAAAAGACAAATACTGTATGATCTCACTTATACATGGAATCCCAAAAATACAACAAACTAATGAATATAGCAAAAAAGAAGCAGACTCACAGATACAGAGAACAAACTAGCGGTTACCAGTGGGGAGAAGGGGGAGGGGCAATATAAAGGTGGGGAGGAGGTACAAACTGTTGGGTGTAAGATAGGCTATAAGGGTGTATTGTACAACACGGGGAACATAGCCGGTATTTTGTAATAACTGTAAATGGAAAGTAACCTTTAAAAATCGTATAATCATCAATCAATCGATTAGTTCCAGAATTAGTATAGAAATCCAAAGATCTGCAGGGTTTGTTGCGGAAATTCCAATGAAAATTTTCTGGAAATTCCGTATTTAGAATTTCTTTGACAGAGGTGCTGAATAAAATTCTCTTACCAGCCCACAGATCCTGATCTGTGGAGAAGATAAATTGAAGCTCTACTAATGATAAGAGAGAGTGTGCAGGCAGCTACCACTTCAGAAATTCTTAAACAGACCCGGGTATAAAATTCATAGACACTATAACCCAAATAAACACACAATTCCTTACAAATTAATAAAATGCCCTAATTTTAATAAAAAGTAATTGATAACAAACCAAAATGGATTGCCATCCTTAAACAGTGGTCCTGTGAATGACACAGTAGTTGTAGAGTTGGAAAAATGAGAGTATAACAGAACTAAAAAAAAAAAAAGCTGCTTATACATCAGAGTTCAGTTTTAGGTTCAGATAATTACCAGGAGATTTGTCCACCGAAACAAGTGACCAGCAAGACATTCAAAAGTTGTGTGGATGTAACACAGTTGCTCACTGTGGGGTCTCCCATGCAGTGTAAGATGTCTAAAGGAAACTGGCCCCTGCCCACCACGTGCCAGTACTCATCATTCCAAGAACCATAAGGAGGTCCTGTATCCTTTGACAACTGCTACATCCCTTCCTTATAAAGTCCCTTTCTCCAGGCCCAAGGTCTCCAACAGGAAAGGGACCTCAAAGTCCACTTTACCCCATTTAGTGCCTGAATCTCTTCAGCAACGACATCTCCACCAAGTGGTTGTCTAACCCCGCTGTCCTAAAGTTGGCTATTCACATACCACCATAATGATATTTAAATAATCAAATCCCCCTCTTTTCTTATATGCCTGAAAGACATGTGAAGATGAATGTGGACATTCTATTTACACAGATCCACACTAGCAGTCCACGTCATCTGAACTATGTATATTACAGATGGTTTTGGTGAAAATTTCAGTTATCCAAGTCTTGAAACAACTCTGGACATGCTTGAACACATCATGTATAGTTCCTGCTATTTAGATGGACACCTGCGTATGAAATCATGGGTTTGACTGACTCTTTATTTTCTATATATTTTAGTAAACACAAATGTATAAAAAATTAAAAGATGAGCTGTGTACCACCTAAAATATCTTGTAGTCCACACTTTGGGTAACACTCGTCTATTCTATCCTCAAACAGTCATGATGTAAACCACAGTTTTGCTAACGTGTTAACCCAAGGGCCCATATATGTAGTCTTAATTCCGCTTCCAGCACACTATGGCTGAGTTCATGTCCAGACCTGAGGCTGACATCCTGGTCCTGATGCAGGGCCTCTCTCCAGCTCAACAGCACTTGTCTACACAGCATCTTACCTCCCAAATCTCTTGAGGCATAAATAGACATCTCCTCTCCAGTCCTGTTCTGGAGAGTTCTAGCCTCCTTTTTAAGGCTCTCTCCTCCAGAATCCAGCTGTTCTTATGAAGAACATGGGCTCTCTTTGCCCTCTGGGATGGGAAGCTTCAGCTCTTCACCCTGTCACAAGGGAAAAGATGGAGCGACATGACTTGAATTGCCACACGAAGGGACTACTCCCTAGCTTTTGTGTTTATCCCTGAGGCTGCATATTCACACTGCTTGGATGTGAGTGAAAGTTCAGCATTCCTTTAATACCCATGACTTTTCCACACAGTCAAGGCATGAGAGTTAAGAGAAGCAAAATCTTCCAAGTATTTTCCAGGCTTGAGATTAGAGTAATGAACTTCCTAGCGATTATCAGCTGTAACTGAGGTTACTGGTTGAAGAAGTGGTAGCGGCCAACTTAAGAAGAGACATCTCTTTAAAATGCTTCCACTGTTAGTAAGACTAGATCCCTGTATTGTGTAGTCCTGCTGGGGTGGTATCTTAGTCCACTTGGGCTGCTGTAACAGAACACTGTAGACTGGGCAGCTTATAAACAACAGACATTGATTTCTCACAGTTCTGGAGACTGGGAAGTCCAGGATGGAGGCACTGGCAGATTCAGCATCTGGTGAGAGCCCATTTGCTCACAGGTGGCCATCTTCTCTCTCTAACCTCACACTGTGGAAGGGGTTAGGGATCTCTCTGGGGTCTCTTTCACAAGGGCACTAATTGCATTTGAAAGGGCTCTGTCTTCAGGACCTAATCACCTCCCAAAGGTCCCACCTCCAAATACCATCACCTTGAGGGCTAGGATTTCAACATATGAAATCTGGGGGGGACACAAGTATTCAATCTATAGCAAGAAACCCTCACCATCTATCAAAATTACTTCTACCATCAACAAGTATTTTGCATCACCAGGCAACATTTATTAAGTGCCTATTGTATACACATTATGGCAATGCCAGTTGCTAGTCTGGGAAAACCAAAGCAGACAGAGGTTGGAGAATGTTTGCACCCAAATTATTTGTTTCTGCAGACTTCTTTTTTATCGCTGCGCCTTGCAGCTTGTAGGATCTTTGTTCCCAGACCACGGATCAAACCCAGGCCCTGGGAGTGAGAGCACTGAGTTCTAACCATTGGACCGCCAGGGAAGTCCCCTGCAGACATCTAAGGAGAGTGGAAAAGACCCAAAATACCAGAGAGAGAAGAATCTGGAACTCTGGATGGGCTCTCTAATAACGGCAGAGGGGAGGGCAACAAGGTAGGAAAGGAGGTGAAGTCATATGCATTCTCTGCCCTGTTACCACTCATTATCAGCCTTCCCCAAAATGATGTGCGCATTTTTCTGAAACTCATGAAATGCCTGTTGTAAACGGATCTCTTAAGGAAATCATCAGGGCATCTGAGCTATGAACCTGGAATGATACGGGGGTAAAACTGAGACAACATTTATAGACTTAGGGGTCAGAGACAGAAGTTGACCTATGGATTGCAAATGAGTTCTTGCCTAAAAAGAGCTTAAAATCTAGTGAAGGGGAAAGGTATATACTCATAAACCTAAGATACAGTGAAATATATAAGTGCCAAAAGTGTGACAGTTAAATTATAGGCATTCAGTGGTATTCAGAGGAGGGAGAGAGTCCCTGTGAGCTGAATGGTGGGGAAAAGCATCATGATGAAATACCTGAACTGGCTTTAGGATGAATTTCTTACTTTGGAAATCAAAGGCTCCACCAAAATGCACTGGTAGAATGGGGAGAGGGCTTAAAGTGCTTGTTAGAATAAATTCTTTGACTAGAATTATTTCTGTTAAATCGTTTTTGTGAATGTGATTTGATTTTAAATTGGAAGATATATACGCTCATCACAAACACGAAGACATGAATCCACGAGGAAATTTCCAAAAGGGAATTCTCCAGCAAGAGGAATATTTACGTTTCTTGAGGCTTTCAATACATCAAACACATAAAAAAAATTTGGAGAAATGCCCTATCAGGTTAAAAAAAATTGCAGTGTATTTTAAATACTTACACTTTATAAATTACCACTTTTACTGTAACATACAAATAGTAATGGCTTATTGTTTCCATTGCTTAAAAGGTGTATTTTCATTGCACCCGCAACAATTCCATAAGGTGCCTGTTATCATTCTCCCTATTATACATATGAAGACGCTGAGTCACAGAAAGACTGCGCGTGGCCTAAAGTCACACAGCACCAAGAGGTAGAGCCAGAACTGGAAAGCAGGCAGCCTGACTCCAAAACCCACACTTTCAACTACTATGCCATAACATTATCTATCTGTATATCCTCTTCTGGAGAAAATGTCAGAGTTTAAATTTAAGATCTTTCACGAATGTGAAACCACTTCCCTATCACCACCCATCACTTTCTGTGATAGGCTTTGAAGGACACACAAGCAAACCACTTAATACATGCACATGTCTGGAAGAACTACATTCTTAGACTCAGGAAGATAAGGAGGTGGGGATCAACCCCTGATGCAGAGAAACATCAGAAGAAAAGTTCCCTGTATTCAGAGAGCAACAGTGAACACCTAAACTTCCTTTCCTGAGCTCCCCACCCCAGGCATCAAATCCTACAGCCACGTGAGCATGGACTGAAATTACACCAGCTAATTGTGTTCTGCAGCTCCGCATAGGTTACTCCAAGTGCAAAGGGACAGTGTTTCTGATAATTAGGTCTCAAAATTAACTCCCCATTAAGATAAATGAAGAAACGACTTTCCTCCCAGTGAGATTATTTTAGTCTGGCTGCTGATTCAACAAAATTAGCAGAGATTAATTGACATTCTCAAGAAACTCCACATTGGAAAAGGAGGCAAATTTAGGTCACGGTTTGATATCCCAACCAAATGGGCCCAAATATAGTTTATTTACGTCCATTAACTCCCAACTGCTTAGCCTCTGACCTTGGCACGATAGGTTTAAAATGAGGAAACCTGGGTCACGTCCCGCTTCTGCCACTTAATGGCGCCATGACCCTGGAAAGGACATTTGACCCCTCTGAGTTTCATTTTTCTCACCATTAAAATGGGGATCCCCTGCCAACCTCCCCACACTAGGGGGTGGTGTCCTCATGGATATAATACATGCAGAAGCCCCGTGGGGACTCCACAGGCCACAGATGATGTAACCTTGTTTATTTCATCATCACTGTGAACGGGGCCAACGATTTTTGTATTACTAATATTTCTTCCATTTGAATTATTCAATTCAGATGACAAATTTTACAAACAGCTCAAGCCAAGAGCTGAGGATCAGAGTCACTTGGTTCTTATGGCCACAGTACTTCTGAGCCAGAACCAAAGGCTGTACTTTTTTTTTTTTTTAAACATCTTTATTAGAGTATAATTAAAGGCTCTACTCTTAAAGCAGACCACGCTGGCCTTCTGTTTTCTAGATTAACACGAATTTCCTAATTCAGAAACTGAGTTCATTCCCTGAAAGTTCCTTCATAGCGGATGGATATGAATATTTAAATGTGTGTGTTTATTACATAAATGTTATAACAAGAATCAATGTACAGTTGTTGAATTAGAAACAACTGTCTACAACTCCATGCTGCCACTCCAACGATTATTTTACAAACCACGTATTTATATATGAATAGTGATAATCTAGCTTAATTATAACTTGGGGTTCTATTTGTATATGTAACACTATATTATACATATTTCCACATAAAATTTCTCCTAATAACATTTACTAATCTTATTGGCCATATCTTAGGCAGCAAGTAGATTAACCAGCTTTTTGGAATACTTAGGATACTTTCTCCTTCTAAGGATACCATTTTGAGAAATAGACCAACATTAATAATAATAACGAGAATGATAACAGTGCTTCACAGACAGAGCTGCCACATATGCTTGTGTGGGTCAGATGTGGAACTGCTCTAAAGGCCACCACTGACACTTCTAATCACCACAGATTTATCCTTTTCTTATGCCAATATTCCAACAGACTGCAGGAAACTATTGGGGTAAGGACTCAGTTTCTCTAACGCACAGGGTGAGACTAATGGCAAGCTGCTCTTATTTATGAAATCTGTACCGTGTGCCAGGCTCTGTTCAACTAGCGTTTCCCGAATTACCTCATGCAATCCTCTCAACAATTCTATGAGTATAGAAACTGTTATTGTCAACCACGTTTCACAGAAACTGAAATCTTAGTTCACTCAGGGAGCAAGTGGCAGGGTGAGAGTTGATTTAAGCTCTTTCTGATTCCAAAGCCTAAGTCCACCCAAATATTAAACTTTATGTCATACATAATTCTACTGACCATCGATGATACCTGCATAGCCACACATTATCTACATGTTACATAGTGATTTTCTTCTCTTAGATTCTTTCCTCAAAGGTAGAATTACAGGGTCAAAGATTAGATCCATGTTTAGGGTCATATAAATCTACTGTTACCAATAATGTAGTTAAGTTCTACTATATCTTTTTTCTTTTTTTTTTTTTTTTTTTTTTTTTGCGGTACGCAGGCCTCTCACTGCCTTGGCCCCTCCCGTTGCGGAGCACAGGCTCCAGACGCGCAGGCTCAGCGGCCATGGCTCATGGGCCCAGCCACTCCGCAGCATGTGGGATCTTCCCGGGCCGGGGCACGAACCCACGTCCCCTGCATCGGCAGGCGGACTCTCAACCACTGCGCCACCAGGGAAGCCCCCTACTATATCTTTTTATCCTTCATTCAGAAAATATTTATTGATCCCCTGCCATGTTCTAGGCACTGTTCTGGAATTTGGAGAAAGAGCAGTGGACAAATAGCACACTTTCTTGTCTTGAAAAAACTTAAAATTAAGTGGAAAGCTGACAAACCAGCATTGTATGCTGTTATTCATATTTCTGTTTCCTAATTTGATCTGTATATGTGTTAACTTCAACATGTGGATGTACGTTTTTGATAAATGGTAATGGTGAATGTGGTCCCCATGAATTCGAGTGATTTTTTCTCCAGTGTGCATGGAGGAGAGGTGGAATTGAAACAGAAAAGGCAAAAAGTTGTTCGGAATTATTTCCCTCTTCTGAACACTCCTATGGAAATTTATTTATACATTATCATCACGCTTTATGATTTAGCTACTTTTGTGAGTGTCATACCTAGAATTCTTTCAGGCAGGAGTCATATTATGTAAAACTTTTCAATAATACAGTTCTTTGTGGGCACTCAACAGGTCTGTTAAATGAATGAAAACATTACACGAATGACCAGTAATATCAAAGAACTGAAAAAAATATAAGTGTTAGTAATTACCTCTATACACACACACCCACCAGGCCATTTATTGGGTGCCCAAGTCTTTTTTTAAAGGGAGCCTCAGAAATCATGACTCTACACATATCATCGTTTGAATGTACCAAATATGCAACAATTTGTAATACTCTTTCTCACTGTTTCCAAATCTTGCCTGATCATAAAATCAGTTTTGAAAAAGTCATTCCCAGATTCCTCCTCATAGCGTCTGATCTAGTTGCACTAGAAATCTATTTTTTTAACAAGTTTTGTGGGTAAGTCTTATAATAAGGCAAAACATTTGAAAGCTACTCTTAAAAGAGGTGTGACATGTCATACCTTGCAACAGATTAAAAATATGAAGAATAGAGAGTTCTGAATAGGTGAGCACAGTTTCTATTATCTTATTTAATGTGGGCATAACAGCTAAGACTTAGGGATTACCTACGCGCCTTTTAGAAATGGATCAGGTGCTACTTTGTTACATTGCCCCCCTTGCCTTTGAAAATGGGTTCATGACGTGTCCATGTATAGGAGAAGAAATCATTTAAATTGCTTAACAAGATAAATGCTAGGTATAATAGACAGACTATAATTCCACTAGCATAAGGGGTTACCGTATTAGAAAATGCTCTCCTGAAAATGGAATTTGAATTAAATGATACCCATGGTATGAGAGGAGGCATCTTGCCTGTTTTAAGCAATCCTGTCCTGAGTTGTACATAAACAATTCTACTCATAAACATACAAATGTCAATAAAGCCCTGTAAACCACAGCAATTTAATTCCTATGTATAACCCAGCAGGTCTTTGTATGTCCCCAGACATGTCCTAGAATGCAAGAATGTGCACACACAGGAATATTCATAGCAGCCATATTCCTAACAGCCCCAAACCAAAAACAAACCAGTGTCCATCCACTGTAAACAGTGGAATAAATTGGAGTATATTCACACAGGAGAATATTTCACAGCAATGAAAAAAAAACAAATTATTATCGCTATAAACAACATATGAATGAATCTCACAAACATAATATCTGTGCAAAAGAAGCCTGACAGAAGGGAGGACATATTGCACAATTTCATTTATATGAAGTACAAACCCAGGCTAACTAATCTATGGGATTAGATGTAGGCAGAGTGATTGCCTGCTCACTGCAAGGAGGTGAAAGGGGGCTTCTGGTGGTCATTCCTGATCTAGATGCTGGCCATACGGGTAATTTTGTGAAAATATATTGAGTTGTACACTTATAATTTTTGCACATTTCTAAATGTATGCCATATACCAATCTGTCATTTACTTCCACAAAAAAAAAATGATTATGTTTCTCCTCCAATTTGGTGGTTGTTCATAGGGCAGGGGGATTTTTGCTGGTTATCTTCACTGATAGACAGTCTCCCACACCACAGAAGAGCTACAGAGATTCCGTATAGGAAATGCGTGACAATGTTCAAATGCAAAGATTATGCCTTTTCTCTACTTCCAGTGTATTACTCACTTTGAATGTGTTTTCCAATCATGGCTCTATATTTGTGCTGATTCATGCTCTTGTCCCTGCCAGATCCCCTGTATGAAGAGACAACAGAGAGAAAAATCCATAACTCATTAAGGTCAGTGGTTCTAATGAAGTCTGGGAAAGAAAAGACAAGGGTTGCTTTCTCTGTCAGCCCCACCCCACCCTGGGCAGCCATCCCAAACAGCATTCCTTCTAGGTCAAGGGCCCCTGTGAGGGAGTCTGCCGACAGTACGTGTGTATCACTACAATTGGGATAACAGGTCACTGAGTCAAGAGAACAATTGCGAATGAGGACATAGAGATTGGTGCAGGGATTGAGCTGAGGGGTTTTTGAGAGATTATTATTGGAAATAATAGCAAATTATGTGGGTGTTGTCCCCAGATCTCCATCAATTCTTCTCTACTATTTTGGGTACCTCTCCCCAACCCTTTGCTGTGCTCTCCCATCCAACAGCCAGCACCTATAGTTTATCCTCAGAAAATCTGGGGTGCTCCTGGAGCTGCTTCCCCAGCATTGGCAGAGAGCTGGAAGTCTGGAAACATTCAGCTCCCGGGGCAGTCCCGGCAGTGACAGCCCCAGCTCCCAGCCTCTATTCAGGAGCCATGGTCAGGACAAGAACAAGGGTAAGGTGAGGGCGGAATGCAAGTTAAGGGGCGCCAAAACACTTGGCAAAATAAATAGTATTTCAATGCAGTATCTTTACAAATAAATGCCTCAACTTCCGATGTGGTTCCACCCAGCACTACTTTCAGATGTAACATGCGTCAGCGCTCCCCTCGAGATGTTTCCCCCCTCTTTGAGGGAGAAGGTGTGATTTGGGGTTTTCTTTTGCCTCACAGAAATTAAACTCCTCCCTGGCCTACCATTGTCTTGTTTCCTCAGCTCCACCTGGTTTCCAAATGGTCCTCTCCTGGAAGTGCACCCACGCAGCTGTCCCATTTTCACCTATTTCCTTAACGCTTTCTCATATACCCAGGCTGACAACATCAGAAGTAGAAAATGTGAAGTAAAGAAGAGTGCGTAGACCTTAACATTCAAAGTATAAGATCCTTTTCACAGAAAATAATAACCTTCCCTAAAAATATTGCACAATTCATTACAATTCATGAAGGTCCGCTATGAAAATCAAAACCCCGTCACGCCAAAGCTCTAACAATACATGTAAACAAACGACTACAGGCTCTAAGCGGAGTATGATGTCGGATTCATGCCTTTAAATTTCTTTCATTACTCGCTCTACGGTAGCAAATGAAATGCCAGGAAGCCGCAGGGAAAATGCATTGCAGCAGTTAGCTGGTTCCTGAGGTTCACAACATACATGTCAGGTGCCATCTCCTGGCGAGAGTGCCCCTATACCTCTAAACCACGGATGCCTTTTACCTTTAACTGTGTGCTGGAACAGGCTGTAAGAATGACATTTGGACTAAATAAAGGACAGTTATTTGTAACATAAATATTAAAAAATTTTAAAGTCCTGTGTTATTATTTAATCAGTTACAAATATGAGTCTTCCGAAAAAGCTCTGCGAATTATATGGATGTCAATTTCCTGGTTTTGATACTATACTATCGTGATGCAAGATGTTACTTTTGGGAGAGACTGGGTGACAGGTGTAAGAGGCCTCTGTGTACTTATCTTTGCAATGACCTGTGTATCTATAACTATGTCAATAAAGCGTGTTAAACGTTTGAAAAACAACAACAAAAACAGGGCAGTGCTTATTACCTGAGATCTAAGAAGCAGGTTGTGAAGATACATTGCCCAACAACCTAAATTCCATGGCAGACGATGTCATCTATAAATACCCTATAAATGGAGTAAGGCTTCATGCACCTCTGAGAAACGGATCTGCCCTGATACCCTGTGTTACATGAATGGCTGTCTCAGTACTTCAGCTGACAATTGTCCCATGACCGCATGTCTTACCTCTGACCTGCCACACTAGTAAATCTTTCTGAGCATACCTCAGGAATTGTGCAAAAGTAGTTAGCTGTGTGTGATGGGCTGAATAAAAGCCCCCCAAAATATCAGGTCCTAATCCCCAGAAATATTACCTAGTGCAGAAGAAGGGTCTTCACAGATGTGAGTAAGGATCTTCCAGGGAGAGATCATCCTGGATATTCTGTGTGGGCCCTAAATGCACTCACAAGTATCCTTATAAGAGACGGACCGACAGAGATTCCCCAGAGACACACTCAGAGAAGGCAATGGGAAGACAGAGCTGGCTCTGAAGACTGGAGTGATGTGACTACAAGTGCCGGAAGGCTGGCAGCCACCAGAGGCTGGACGAGGCAAGGAACAGATTCTCCCCTAGAGCCTCTGGAGAGATCATAGTCATGTGGACACCTTGAGTTCTGCCCAGTAATAAGGATTTTGGAATTCTGGCCTGAAGAACAGGAAGAGGATACATTTTTGTTGTTTTAAACCACCACATTTGTAATAATTTGTTATAGCGGCCACAGGAAACTAACACAGCAGGATGCGAGGGGGTTTGCGGCAGCTGCCCTGATGCTGAACACGAGAAGGGGGCCCTTTGGACACTGTGGATGCAGCACTGGGTGTGGAGGCAAGATGCTTACCTGCTTGTTCAGCTCTGAGTCTCTACTGACGCAAAGATAACAGTATATTACCAAATTCTGCTTCTGTTGTAACTGCTATGCTCAGTGGGAAAAAAGAAATGAGTCTTCTAAATGCAAGTGTCTTTTTTATCTCATATTGCAATAGGCACGTTCAAATGCTAATTAAAGTCCGTCATTTTATTCTACGATACCCTGTGTATATAATCTAATTTGTTCCAAACCGCCCTCCCCTTTTCTCATTATGTTGACATAATGTGGTCTAGAACACTGCAACTCCAAATGTGATTTATGGGCCAGTACCATTGTCATCACCCGGGAATAGGTAGAAATGCAGAGTCTCAGGCCTCACCTAGATTTGCTGAATCGGAACCTGCATTTCAGCAAGACCCTGGGTGACTGTGTTGTGCACATGAAAGTTTGAGAAGCTTTGTTCTAGGATTCGGAAAATCAGTAACATCTTAAAATGACCCCACACAGCTGAGCCAGCACATAAATCCTCAGCCTACCGAGAAGTGCCAGTGTTTTAAAACACCTTACCATACGTGTGGCTACAGCATCTACTTCTGCACTGGCTAGCAAGAGACGGTTTTGACATAATGCAGCCCATTAATGACACTGTAAACACATAGTTTCTTTAACTAATAAAGACTCTGTCTTTTCCCCTGCGTCTGCTAGAATGCAGCTTTCATTTGTGGCTCCCTGACTGCCAGGCTTCATCTTGCTTTCTTCGAGCAATTCTGGGCCCACCTGAGAAGGGCAAGCTCATCCCGGCTGGGTTGTTCCTTTCCTACTGTTGCTTGCTTGGAAGTTGGCAGCCTCCGCCTTCTTTGGTACCCAGTTTGAGAGCTCCATGGGTGTTCTCTGGGCTTGTAACTGCACAGAGTTTGTTTGGGAGCAGTCAGGTTTCCATAGTTCCGATTGCTCTGTTTGCCACCCCATAACCAATGTTTTCAATCTCACTGAGGCTTGGGAGGCAAACGTGTCCATATTGGTTCCCCTTGTTTACAACAATGCAGCATTTTGACCTGATTTCACAGAAACACACAGTGCGTTTCTCCCCATCTTGCCCTAATTCTTGAGTTTAAAATATTTAGAGTTTGCCCTATTTTATCAGGATTAAAGCAAAAGTTAGATCCAATCTTTTAGCTATTCCAACCCACATTTCACTGACATGAAAGAGGCATTCTTGAAGCTAATACATGTGGACACACTCATTTTTTTCCTATTTGTTTTTAGAGAAAATAATTCTCTGGTCTGGGTTTGTCCACTAGAAAACAGTCAATGATCACCAAGAGAGAAGGAACTAAAAGAACAGCTAATTACTTGGAGAAAAACTCTTTGCTAATGATATTAAGTAAGAGAAATACGAACCAACTTTAAGAGAAATCAAACCAACTTAAATTATAGCTCTCTCCTCTGGAATAAGGTCTCCTAGGGCTAAGACTATGCCATCAAAGCCACAAACAGCAAATAACCTAGGAAATCGTCAGGGCTGGAGGATAAACATGAGCCAGTCAAATTTAATTCTCCTCTCTTGGCAAGGAAAAGCAGTTAGAGGAAACATAGCAATGGATTCAAATGCTACCCATTCTTCAAACCAAATAGTTATTTAAAATAACCATATGGCCAAAAACCCTTTTCTTGTTGATTTGATATTTGTCCTTGCTTTCTCCTTCCTCCTGGGGAAACTAAGAAATGAATGGCTATGTTTTTAAATAGAATAAAGTGACTTTAAATGGAAACTATATGGCAAAGTCAGATTTATTTCAATGTGAGAATCTCATGAGAGCCAATGTGGGCATCATTTTTGCTCCAAGGGAAGATAGGTGCCAACACCTCTGAAGTTGCTATTTCTGATGAGTATTGCTCCTATTAGTATAATATTTCATATCATATATTGCTAGACAAGAAAATCTAACTCGAAATTAGTATAGATACTATTATTCATATGGTAATCAGCCATCAGAAAAGCCAAAATGCCTTTATTACTGCAGATGGGTATTTTGTTCAAAACTACATATGAAATGAAGGATGAGGTCAAAAGAGTTCGAGTATTTACAGAAAACTGTTAAAACCATGTGGCAAATTCTACAGGACCCATTTGATACAAGGAGGAAATAATTATCAGTCTGACCTTGGCAAGGATGGATAGCCTTGGGCCAAACAGCCTTTCTGAGACTCCATGTATTGCAGCGCGAAAGTACAGTTCCATCGGCATGCCTGGCAGTGCTCTTGAGAAGACTAAAGGAGATTCCCCAGGTCATGAGCCCAGTCCTCTGTCTGGCCCACGGTAGCTCAGTTCCTTGCTTGTTGTTCTTGTTGTCAAAGCAACTACATTGCAAGGGCTTTCCCTTTAGTGTGTAAATAACATAACAATATAAAAAAGTTTCCATAACCTGCTTCACTTCTGTCCCCAAAATGCCCACGCAGAGCCCCAGTGCCCTTGGGGCCATAGCAAATTTTTCCTTGAGTGTGACAGATTATTTCTTTTTCTCACCACTCTTAATCCTCAGGCTTGACCCTGTTGAGGACCTTGATTCTTCTGGTTCCCATCTCTGAAGAAGATGGAAAATGAGCTCTATTTAGCCTGAAACCGAGGGACCTGAGGTTCCAGCCCAACTGGGACACAGGGGCTCTCAGAGATTCACCCTGTGACAGTGTCTTCTGTGTGAGGTCCCACAGAAAAACACAGCAGCTCTGAGACTCACCCATGGGTTGTACTGCTTGTCAATGGGTGCAGTTAAGAACTTGTCAAATACCTACCTGTGAACTGAGTCAGTAAATGTAAATCGTTGGCTCATATAAATAACTTGCAGTTATGACTTCTTTTTAGTTTGCATTATATAGATCTGAAGTATCTTTAGAAACAGGTTGTTATATTAATATACCACCAAAGGTAATAGCAACTGGTCCCAAGCAATGCGTGCCTTCCTATGCCAATAGTTTGATTAGCCCATAGATGTTATATATACGTTAGTAATCTCTTATTTCTTATAATTATTGGACTTGTGCACGTTACTTAACTTTTTTGCCTTTCATTTGAAAAATAATAATAATATCTTCTTTAAAGGGCTCTCGGGAAGACTAAAATAAGGAAGAGGGAGATAAAGGACCTATACATAATGGTACTTGAGTATTACTTCCCGTTTATTCTCAGTTAACAAATATTTATTGAGTAACTATCATATATTAGTTTAGGTGTTGGCTTACTAGGGCCAAGAGAGAGCTTACTTTATAGTGGTAGAGTCTAACAAATGAATAAATATACAAGGTATTTTCAGATAGTGATAAGAACTATAAGGCAGTGAATATACCAGCTATTACTATGTAATAAATTATCCCAAAATTCAGTGACTTAAGACAATAAGCAAAATGACTATACTACACAAAGCAATCTACAGATTCAATGCAATCCCTATCAACCTACCAATGGCATTTTTCACAGACCTGGAACAAAAAATTTCACAATTTGTATGGAAACACAAAAGACTCCGAATAGCCAAAGCAATCCTGAGAAAGAAAAACAGAGCTGGAGGAATCAGGCTCTTGGACTTCAGACTATACTACAAAGCTACAGGAATCAAGACAGTACGGTACTGGAACAAAAACAGAAATATAGATCAATGGAACAGGACAGAATGCCCAGAAATAAACCCATGCACATGCAGTCACCTTATTTTTGATAAAGGAGGCAAAAATATACAATGGAGAAAAGACAATCTCTTCAATAAGTGATGCTGGGAAAACTGGACAGCTACATGTAAAAGAATGAAATTAGAATACTCCCTAATACCATACACAAAAATAAACTCAAAATGGATTAAAGATTTAATGTAAGGCCAGACACTATAAAACTCTTAGAGGAAAACACAGGCAGAACACTCCATGACATAAATCACAGCAAGATCCTTTTTGATCCATCTCCTAGAGAAATGGAAATAAAAACCAAAATAAACAAATGGGACGTAATGAAACTTAAAAGCTTTTGCACAGCAAAGGAAACCATAAACAAGACAAAAAGACACCCTCAGAATGGGAGAAAATATTTGCAAATGAAGCAACTGACAAAGGATTAATGTCCAAAATATACAAGCAGCTCATGCAGCTCAATACCAAAAAAACAAACAACCCAATCCAAAAATGGGCAAAAGACCTAAATAGACATTTCTCCAAGGAAGTATAAAGATTGCCAACAAACACATGAAAGGATGCTCAACATCACTAATCATCAGAGAAATGCAAATCAAAACTACAACGAGGGGCTTCCCTGGTAGCGCAGTGGTTGAGAGTCCGCCTGTCGATGCAGGGGACACCGGTTCGTGCCCCGGTCCGGGAAGATCCCACATGCTGTGGAGCGGCTGGGCCCGTGAGCCATGGCCACTGAGCCTGTGTGTCTGGAGCCTGTGCTCCGCAACGGGAGAGGCCACAACAGTGAGAGGCCCGTGTACCGCAAAAAAAAAAAAAAAAAAAAAAAAAAAAAAACTACAATGAGGTACCATTTCACACCAGTCAGAATGGCCATCATCAAAAAATCTACAAACAATAAATGCTGGAGAGTGTGTGGAGAAAAGGGAACCCTCTTGCACTGTTGGTGGGACTGTAAATTGATACAGCCACTATGGAGAACAGTATGGAGGTTCCTTAAAAAACTAAAAATAGAACTACCATACGACCCAGCAATCCCACTACTGGGCATATACCCTGAGAAAACTATAATTCAAAAAGAGTCATGTACCACAATGTTCACTGCAGCTCTATTTACAATAGCCAGGACATGGAAGCAACCTAATTGTCCATCGACAGATGAATGGATAAAGAAGATGTGGCACATATATACAATGGAATATTACTCAGCCAGTGAAAGAAACGAAATTGAGTTATTTGTAGTGAGGTGGATAGACCTAGAGTCTGTCATACAGAGTGAAGTAAGTCAGAAAGAGAAAAACAAATACCATATGCTAACAAATATATATGGAATCTAAAAAAAAAAAATGGTTCTGAAGAACCTAGGGGCAGGACAGGAATAAATACGCAGACGTAGAGAATGGACTTGAGGACACGGAGTGGGGGAAGGGTAAGCTGGGATGAAGTGAGAGAGTGGCATGGACATATATACACTACCAAATGTAAAATAGATAGCTAGTGGGAAGCAGCCGCATAGCACAAGGAGATCAGCTCGGTGCTTTGTGACCACCTAGAGGGGTGGGATAGGGAGGGTGGAAGGGGGACGCAAGAGGGAGGAGATATGGGGATATATGTATATGTATAGCTGATTCACTTTGTTATAAAGCAGAAACTAACACACCATTGTAAAGCAATTATACTCCAATAAAGATGTTAAAAAAAAAGTGAAAGTAGGCAAACCCCTCTCTAAATTAAAAATGCTATCTGCAAAAAAAAAAAAAAGACAATAAGCATTTATTGTTGCTACAGATCAGCTAGATGATTCTCCTGCACTCAGTCAACCTCACTTACTTATCAGTGAACAGCTTCACGTTGGGTCAGTGGCTCTACTAATCTTGGCTTGAGTCTCTTACATGTATGGGGATCAGCTGAACTATGCTGAGGCACCTGGGTTCCCCTCTACATGGACTGTCATCCTCCAGCAGGCCATGCTTATTCTAATGTCACTTTGGTTTCATCCTATCGGGCAGATCAAATCTACAAGATTCCACCTCTTAATGGGAGGAGTTAAAAAGCTAAGAGGTATGGATACAGACCGGGATGAAAAACTGCTAACATTTTGAAATCAAACTATTCTAGTGAGTTTATGGCCACTTTAAGGACAGCAGTCAGAGGAGCCTCTTCAAGTAGATGACATTTGTGTTGAGAATAACCTGGTTAGCATTACCCTGATACCAAAGGCAGATGAGGACCCTACAAGAAAAAGGAAACTATAGATCAATAACCCCTGATCAATATAGATGCAAAAGTCCTCAACAAAATAAGAGCAAACTGAATTCAAGAACATAGCAGGAGGATTATACACCATGACCAAGTGGGATTTATCCCTGGAATGCAAAGGTGGTTCAACATACACAGCTCAATAAATGTGCTGCACCTCACTAACAGAATGAAAGTTAAAAATCACATGATCATCTCAATAGATGCGGGAAAAGCACGTGACAAATACAACACGCTTACATGATAAAAACCCTCAACAGATTGGCTATAGAAGAAACATACGTCAACATAATAAAGGCCATAGAGGACAAGCCCACAGCTACATTATGCTCAATGATGAAAAACTGAAAGCTTTTCCTCTAAGATCAGGATGAAGAACTCAAGAGTGGAAGGTGGAAGAACTAAAGATATAAGATTCTAGGGTCCACAGCCGGGTTGATCCTTTTGTCAAGATCGAAAGCAATGTCACTGCTTCCACACAGAACCCCCAAACTTGTAGATGCTTCCCATCTCTCAAAATCTACAGATGCGTTCAGGGTTGGATTTCCAGATGTAATCCAAGGCAGAGCATTTGTTATTGCAGAAAACATTACACATTTCTAAAGTAGATCACGTCCACCCTTCCCCAAATACCATGGGGTATTTCTTTCTATGGTAGGATTGTACAATTTTCCTAAATAGTTTCATTTGATTATTTTTTTGGTTCTATCCTCACAAAATTCTCCTTCCAGTAACTCAAAGTATAGAAAGTTCTAACTCTAGGCACCATGGAAATAGTAAAAGAAACTACAAAAGGCAGAAGGACAGGTCAAAGTAAAGCAAGCCTTGGCCCCATGTCTCCAGAATATCCCCATGGCCAGTGGTGTATTAGTTGCTTTAATATATAAGAAATGGAGTATCTAAACTAGGAGTCAGAAAGCTTGGTTCCTAAGATGTTCCCCAATCTGAAACAATCCAGCATCCTTCTAACAAATCCAACTTTCTTGTTCAAATTACTATAAGCCACTTTAAGTTGGATTCTACGACATGTAATAGAATTTTGGAAGCATGGATTTTCTGAAGCATGGGATGCTGGGGCACAATGGTTTGAGTTCTCTGTACCAATCTAATGCTTGTACTTCCAAGATCCACAGAAGTGTGGATGAACATGCCATTCCCTCCTCCCTTCCTGCCTTCCCACCTGCCTGGCTCAAACTTGAGTAGGCATGGTCCTCATGCTCCCACCCTAGCTCTGCCTGAATTTCCTCTACCCCAAGCACCTGCTCCTTGGGCCAGCTCCTGGGTTTATGGTTGCCCAACTGGTCCTGTCCAGGTGGGTAAGAGTCTTGGCTAAACCCACTGTCCAGGAAATCTCATGTTTTCTTTGGAAATAAATCTTACTTGCTTATTTATTCAAATCTTTATTTTGTTTAACATACAAAATAAATCTTATTTTGGATGTTAAGTTATAATGGTAGTCTTCTTAAAATTAATATCTTGGGGGAGTTATCAGTTTTCCTGGGTCTCTCCCACATATACAGGTTATTAAACTTTTGTTTGATTTCCTCTTGTTTAAAAAAAATGTTTTTTACATGGTGTCTCCAAAATGAATGCTCATAACAAGAATATTCTACTCTGCTGGTAGGTTCCCAAAATTTCAACAGAATGTTTCAGCCAGCTGCTCTCTTTCTCTCTTTTGAATTCAACATCCCTCAAGCTGGGCTAAAGATATCCAATCTTTATTGGCCTTTTACAAGATGATAAAATTTAAGCTCAGATAGCCAACGGACACAGACCTGGAGGAGTCCCCCTCTTTTATCTTATTAACTCCTGCCATTCCTCTGGAATCTCAGTGTACATGTTGCCTCCCCTGGGAAGTTTCTTCCTGCTTCAAGACTGTTATTACTGCCCTGCTGTAGTTCCCATAGCAACTTCTTCTGCTTCTATTATGACCTGCTTAACAGAAATAAAATCTCTTGTCTACTTTCTGAATTTTCTCTTCTCTCTGCTAAACTCTAAGCTTCTTGAGGATACTTTTACTATGTCCCCGGTACCTTAGACAGTCCCTTACCTGCTGCAGGTATTCAAAAATATTTATTGAACATTGTGTAGACATAAAATTTATCATGCTGTGTGTGTCAGGTGGTATGATAAGCATCAGGTACAGCTTGTCTTTGCCTAAATGTCCATTTCCCCTTTCTGGTAAATTCACCCTGGTATTCCTTTGGTGAAATCACTTCTCCCACGTCCCTGATTAGTGTGCTTTGGATAGGGCAGATCCCACTCTAGGCTCCTAGGAGCAGTATATGAACAAAGGCTGGTATTTTAAGCATCGCTGACCAAGATTCAGAGTAAATTTTCTGCCCAGCTCTAATTAATGAAATGGTTCTCTCATAAATATATTTCAAAGGGGGTTTTCAAGAAAATTCCTTTAAATTTCTGCCTAAGGAGAATTGTCACATAGCATGAGTCCAAAAATACTCTTTGTGGTGTTTATAAGCCAAATTTTCTAAGAGTCTGCTGGCACACCTGGCCAATCGTCAAGCCCCATCCTTCTCACCACAATGAATGGTTTGGGAATGGAAATGAGACCCAAGCTGAGGACTTAGCTAGGACTCTTGGCAAAGAAGATCCCTCTTCTCACTGAGCTGACTAAGCCTGGAGTTGCTCCTGGCCACCTCTGTCTCCCCTTGAGAAGAGCTTGCCTGAGAATTAGAATGAAAAAGCAGACTTGAAACTGGGAGGAGAATGATTCTGATGAAACCCTTCCAACACCTGGCTCTAACTATGTTTGAAGTGAGACTGGTCTTAGACTTGTTAAAATCTCTTTTTTCCTTAAGCCAGGTTGAGTTCAGTTTCCGTTATTTTCAACGGAAAAGTCCTAATGAATGCCATGTGCAGTATCACATTTAATTAACATCTTCAGGTAGCAGTTATTAACTTTCTGATTTAGAGGTTTAGCAATTGGTACATAGGGGCTGCCTCCCACTATGTGAACTCTCCCAAGGTCACATCCCAAGGTCACATCCCAAGGTCACACAATTAGTAAGTGACAGAATCAAGAATCAGAACATGGTTTATCATGGCTACAAATGCCGGGTTCTAACCACTACTCGCACTGCCACCCACATGGGGGGAAAATAAAGCAGAAAGGGCAAATGAATCCATGACAATAACAGCTTATTAACAGAACTCAGTCTCTGGATTCGCATGGTTCCATATGCAAGATGTAGTGGGATGGAGATGGGGAAGGAGGTCTCGTATGTTTCCTTACTTGCAAAAGGGACATATTACAGACATTCATTGACAGTGAACCATGATTATTTACTTATCATAACACACCTCCCTTCTCAGTAACTTTTCATCCTTCTTGAGATTCCACAGAATCAAGCATTTCTGGAAGGCTCTTACAGATTATATTCTTATCCAATCATTTCATATGCCATGAGGGGCCCTGAAAAAGGAAAATAAATTGGTTGTTGCAGGTCACAACATGGGGAAAACAGGGGCCAGGTCTGGAATTCTCCACCCTTCCTGCCCAGCAACATGGGCCTGTTTCCACTATGGTTCAGAGTCCCTATTGGATGGGCTGGTTCTGCCCACAATGACTGAGAATTGCTAAGGAATTTCTACCATTCACTGAGGGCCAGAACCATACCAGGCACACTTAGTTACAAGTCTCTCCGCCTTATACCCTAGTCCTCCCAATGCAACTCCTAACACACTCTGGCTTTGACAAGACAGTTGGCATAAACTTAGCGGCCATCAAGTTCATTGGTTTCCAAACCGTAAAGACAAATCTCCCAAGAAATCTATTTGGGGGACTTGGAGACCCAGGGAGACAGGGGAAAGCAGGTCGACACAAGAGGGGCACAGCCGGTTTGGCCCTTCACTTGGATGCAAAGCATCTAATTCATTTGCACTGAAGCACCATGGTGTAGAGTAGATAAATACTTAAGCACTGGTGTCTGTCAGGGTTAGGTGCAAATCCTTGCTGTGTGACCTTGGGCAAGTAACTTCACGTCTCTAAGCCTCAATTTCCTGATGTGTAAAATGAAGATAACAAAGGAACTGCCTCAGAGTATTGTTGCAAGGATTAAATAATTTTCTGGCACAAAGTAAGGACTCAATACGGATTAGCCATCATTATTAGTGTGTGTGTCTACTGCACATGCATTTTGACTGATAGGCAACAAAAGGAGTGTCTGAGTTATTGGTACCCAAGAGACCACTGTTCCCTGAAATGTCTTTTAGTAACACTCTGTATTTTTACATTGTTTGCTAGAGACTTTTCCTTTTGTTAGAACCAATCGCCAAGATCCCTCAATAATTCCTTCTGTGTTTACTTTTCCCTTTCTTTACTGATAAAGCACACACTAATTGCAGTGGCTGCTTTAATACGAATGTTTTTACTTGTGGAACTGACCACAGATGTACACGATTGCTAGTGAGACATTATCTGTCTGCTTTCCTCCATTCTGCCCAAATTTTAAACCTTACCTATGTTCTCCTGGGCATCTTTCATGCTAATGCTTGTGGGTTTTATGTTATTCCCTTGTACCTAAGATGGTCTGATTTTCAGGAAGACCCTTCTATCCCCAATTCCTGCTCCATCCTTTGTGCGACATTGTGATTTATAAGAAGAGATATATATTTGGTCTTGAGAGGGATGAAGTTGTCTTCTGTTATGCTAAAGAGGTGACTTCTGGTCCACACTTAAGGATGGGGGCTGGTTGCCAGGAGAACCAACCATGTGATTAGAGGGCTGGAACTTTCAGTCCCACCCCCTGAAAGTGAAGATGGGTGGAGGGTGACTTAATTGCCAATGGCCATTGGTAAACCAATCAGGCCTGTGTAATGAAGCCTCCATAGAAACCCAAAGGGAAGGGGATCAGAGGGCTTCCAGGTTAGCGAACGTGTGGGGACTCTGGGAGAGAGGGTGATGCACTTGGAGAGAGCAGGGGAACTCCGAGCCCTTTCCCCACACTTTGCCATATGCATCTCTCCCATCTGGATGTTCCTGGGTTACACTCATAATAAACTGCTAATCTCATGAGGAGAATATTTCTCTGAGTTCTGTGAGCCACTCTAGCAAATTAATGGAACCCAAAGAGGGGGCTTAGCCGGTCTGTCAGAAGCACAGGTGACCTGGTATCTGAAGTGGAGTGCGCGGCAGCCTTGTAGGACTGAGCCCTTAACCTGTGGGATATAATGTGGTCTCCAGCTAGACAGCGTCAGGTCTAAGCTGAATTGTAGGACACCCAGTCAGTGTCCAAGAAGTGCTTGTTGGTGTCAGAAACTCACCCCACCTCCCACTGGAACTGGGTACAGAACCTTTTACTTTGGTAATTTGTCTTCATACAAATACCTTAGTGGCAGGTAATACCTTATACCACTTAACAGGCGTTGCCTCTTTGATGCAAATAATAGGTTAAATAGAATCTAAAAAGGTCTTTTGACTTAGGAGATTGCTTAAGACCATGGGATATCACTGAAAATTCTATCAAGTAGAAAATAAACAACCTAAAATAGAACGCTAGAACTTCCAAAGACACAATCCTGATTATGTATGAGCAATTTTATTTAAATGATATTGATGCAGCTAGATAATGATGATGGAATTTAAGCCTCTTCAAGCACTAAGAAATACTGGTGATATATAGCATCATTCTCCCTACCCATCATTTTCACTCCCCTTTGCTGATGACTTTTGTTAAGTTGTAAATGTCTCTTCTATGTTTTTCATTCATACTATAAAATTCTTCTCTTGTGACAGTCACATGCAACTTGTTATTTTCCTAAAATGCTGTACAATTTCATTAGAACTAGAAAGGGCTTTTGGAATGTTATCAACCTGGTACTGTTCATCTGTCAGTAGATCTTGGCCTTACTAGGACAGGATTGGATTGAATAAAAAGGCTAAACTTTCTGAGTGAATGATCTAAAACTTTTGGAGGAATAGCAAAAGTGTTGGCCAAACTAAAACAGATACCTGTGGGTACAGGCAGGTGAAAGATCCTTTTACCCCATTCACTTTTAATGGCATATTATTTATTTTGGAACCTAATAAAATGGCTTCTTAGAAGTGTTATTATTTGACTTCAGAAATTTCAAAATTGTCGAATGTCCTCTTGCTCAAAAGAATGATACCACTGCCTGTTTTTTAATTTTAAAATACTTGCTTTATCTTAACATATGGTTAAAATTCAAAGAGTTTTCTGTGTGGTATTTGCTGAGCCCTTAGAGCAGGGGCTCTCAACTGGGGTCAGTTTAGCCCCCAGGGGACATCTGGAAACATTTCTGGATGTCACAGCTGGGCATGGGTTCTATTGGCATCTACTGGGTAGAGGCTAGGGATGCTTCCAAACATCCTTCCCAGGACATATCCTCACAACAAAGAATTATCTGGCCTAAAACTAACAGTGTTGAGGTTAAGAAACCCTGCTGTAGAGCATGTCAGATCCCAAAGGTACAAGAGCCTACTCTTGTCTTGGAGTTGCTTAGGATCAACTTGAGTAAGACGGTCCTCTCAACGTGTGGTGCTTGTATGTGATGCCTCGCATCGGTCTCTTACTCTGCATTTGTCTACCCAGCTGGACTGCAAACCCTTTGAGGCAGGGACTGTCCTTACCATTTCTTTGTCAGAGGCGATGGTTAGTGAGCTGTTCTCTGGACTTGAGGGAGAACACAACAATAAGAGGACAGTTAACTCTCAAATGCTCAGCACACTAAGGGTTGAAAGAAGTAGAAGGTCCAAACTCATGGTTGAAAAGTATGAGTCAAAGTGTGCTCAGATAGATTTACGTTAATGTAGGTAAAGTTATATCCAGTAATTTCAAATATACTTGCCGTTCTAACATGCCCATATAATAAAGGTACTCATTAGCCTCAATAATTCAGAAACACTAAATATAAATCACTTGATAAAAATTCCCCCAAAGTTACTGAATATTAAAATAACACGTTATCACCTACTACTTAGGTGGCCATATCAACCCCATCCCACACCCAGGCATTAAAAAGGAAGCAGAAAGAGGTCAGAGATGCAATCCCAAGTATTTGTTCCTTTCCTTCCTCACCTAATCCCTCCATTGCCTGATGCAGCCATAGCGCTGATGCTACAGGAATGTATACTTAGCTACATTCCTGCTCCTTTCATTCTCTGTGTGGCCAGCCTCAGCTTTGGTCTCAAGAGGAGTTTTGATCAAAAAAGGAAGTGGTACTCTGCCTGGCTGTGGAGACGAAGGCATATTCCCAAATTATAGTGCATACCTTATGGCAATGATTACTCTGAAGCAATTGGTATTTCACAAGATAGAATTTTTATTTCTTGCTGGTTTGTAATGATATTAATTTTTCCCAGGGTACTTGCCTGTTTAAAGATAAAACTTATGTTAAACTGCAAACGTATATATCTTCCCATGTCATCAAAAGTTGATTATTTGTTGTTGCCTTTGGGGCAAAATAAATTTAGTTTTTATGTTAAAAAAGAAATATCAGCTGAGGATAAGCTGTTAAATCCTGAGAAAAACATCCTAAACAATACTGATGAAGGAAATTTCCTTTAAAAAAATTCAGTAAACTGAGTTAGGTCCATACTTGTCTGCATGGTTTAAAACTGAAGCCATAGGATGTTACAAAAAATGTCCTACAGTTCCATACCTCTTGAATCTCTCTGCGGTTGCTTTGTACAATAATACCACTATAAACCTGCTGGTGCTACATTCCACACATGCTGTGGACTTACTTATCCCTGACCAGAAATGGAAGTATTACATTGAAATAAGATAACATTGTCTTCTGAGGAGGAGATAAAATATCAAATCTCTAACTTCCTAAACAAAGAGACAGTAGAATTTCCTCTGGTCTGAGATGCTTTCACCTGGTTATATGAATGAGTTATGAGTTACATAACAAAAGTACTGTCTAAATCCGCTACAGGTCTCAGATCACACCTGTTTAATCTCCTACTTATGACTACTGATAACATATCCACCTACACATGAAGATTCCCAAGAGAACTCAAAATCTTATAATCACACGGAAAATGTCCAAAGGTAAGATAATTGTTTGTGAAGAACATGGGAAATCCCTTTAAGAAAATTAAAAAATATGCACTGAAAACAGACATTATACTCACTCAGTCTACAATGCTTGGGAACATTAACTCTTGGAAAGGAAATTAAGAAACTGAATTCCATACCAACTCAAACTTTAACATTTTAAATAATTTTATAATAAAAGAACATAGTTTTAAAATTAAACTTCAGGACTATGAACCAAATATTTAGCTTCTTATAGTTGAAGCTCAGAGGAAAGGAGAGAGAGAATGGAGCAAAAAATATATATAATTGAAGAATTAATGGCAAAAATGTTTCCAAATCTGATGAATTACATAAATATATGGATTCAAGGAGTTCAGCAAGGCCAAACAAGAGAAATACAAAGAAAACCACACCAAGGTACACCTTGGTCAAACTGTTAAATTCTAAAAACAAAGAGAAAAATCTTAAAACCAGTCAGAGAAATGATGTTACATATAACAAACAGTTCAAAATACTGCTGCCTTTTCATTAGAAACAAAGTCAGAAGAGAGTGAAATAAATCTTTGAGAGCTAAAATAAAAGGTAAACTGTCAATGCAGAATCCTATATGCAGCAAAAATATCCCCCAGAAATGAATGTCAAATAAAGATATTTCCAGACAAAACAAAACAAAGAGGTTTTATCACCAGCAGGCCCGAATGTACTACAATAAATGCTAAAGCAATTTCTTCAGGCTGAATGCAAATGATATCAAATAGAAATGTTATTTTTCAAAAAAGAATGAAGAACACTGGAAATAGTAAACGTAATGAGTAATTATAAAAAACAATTCCCCCTTAATAACTTTAAATACATACAACAGTTTGAAGCCACAATTATCTATATAGTGGGCTTTTAATATAATGTGATGTGGTACATATGAAAAATATACAATAAATGATTAGGGAAGGGGTAAATGGACATAAATGGTTATAGGTTTTTTAGCATTTTACATAAACGGATGCAACATCAACCTTAAATTGACTGTGTCAAGTTAAAGTTGTTTATTCTGATCCCTAGAACAATCAACAAAATTCAGAAATAGTTTAAAAATCAGTGAGTAAATCAAAAGGGAATTATAAAAATGTTCAATTAATCCAAATGAAAGTACCAGGAGAAACAGAAACAATACAGAAGAGATAAGTTAAAATTAAATTATAAAATAGTAGACAAATTTAGTGATATCAATAATTAGCTTTAAATATCAATGAAATAAACACTTTAAAGAAAAATACTTCAAATGAATGTAAAAAGTGTGACCAAATTCTGTGCCTCCTACAAGATAAGTGGGAAGTAAACAGATGGAAAAATATATACCTTGAAAACAGTAAGTTTAAGAGGGTTGAAGTGACTATGCTAATATCAGATAAACTTTTGACAGAGAAAAGAAATAATGATAAATGGATCAGTTTATCAGGAAGACAAAACAATCACAAATATGTATGTCCCCAACACCACAGCATCAAAATCCATGAAGAAAAAATGACAGAAATAAAATAGGAAATAAACAATTCCACCACCATAATTGGAGATTATAACACCTCTTCTCAGAAACTAATAGAACAACTAGATAAAAACATCAGGAAAAAAAGAGAAGATCTGAACAACACTACTAACCACTTTGTCCCAGTTGGTATTGATAGAACACTACATCCAAAAATTGTAGAAGTCATACATTCTTTACAAATGTACAGGCTATATTTACCAAGATAGACCACTAAAAAAAATTCAGTAAAATTCAAAGGACTAAAATCATAATGCTTATGTTCTCTGAAAATAACATTAAACTAGAAATGAATGGGAGATTGGTTCAAGATGGCAGAGTAGAAGGATGTGCTCTCACTCCCTCTTGAGATAGCACCAGAATCACAACTAACTGCTGAACACTCATCGACAGGAAGACATTGGAACTCACCAAAAAAGATACCCCATATCACAGACAAAGGAGAAGCCACAATGAGATGGTAGGAGGGGCACAATCACAATAAAATCAAATTGCATAACTGCTGGGTGGGTGACTCACAAACTGGAGAACACTTATACCACAGAAGTCCGCCCACTCAAGTGAAGGTTCTGAGCCCCACGTCAGGCTTCTGAACATGGGGGTCTGGCAACGGGAGGAGGAATTCCTAGAGAATCAGACTTTGGAGGCTAGTAGGATTTGATTGCAACTTTGAAAGGACTGGGGGAAACAGAGACTCCACTCTTAGAGGGCATACACAAAGTAGTGTGCACGTCGAAACCCAGGGGAAGGAGCAGTGACCCCAGGGGACACTGAACCAGACCTCCCTGCTAGTGTTGGAGGGTCTCCTGCAGAGGTGGGGCGTGGTTGTGTCTCACCATGAGGACAAGGACACTGGCAGCAGAAGTTCTGGGAAGTATTCCTTGGCATGAGCCCTCCCAGAGTCTGCCATAAGCCCCACCTAAGGGCCTGGGTAGGCTCCAGTGTTGGATCGCCTCAGGCCAAACAACCAATAGGGAGGGAACCCAGCCCCACCCATCAGCAGTCAAGCAGATTAAAGTTTTACAGAGCTCTGCCCACCAGAGCAACAGCCAGCTCTACCCACCACCAGTCCCTCCCATCAGGAAACTTGCACAAGCCTCTTATACAGTCTCATCCACCAGAGGGCAGACAGCAGAAGCAAGAAGAACTACAGTCCTGCAGCCTGTGGAACAAAAACCACATTCATAGGAAGTTAGACAAGATGAAAACGCAGAGGGCTATGTACCAGATGAAGGAACAAGATAAAGCCTCAGAAAAAAACTAAATGAAGGTGGAGATAGGCAACCCTACAGAAAAAGAATTCAGAATAATGATAGTAAAGATGATCCAGGACCTCGGAAAAAGAATGGAGGCAAAATTCGAGAAGATTCAAGAAATGTTTAACAAAGACCTAGAAGAATCAAAGAACAAACAAACAGAAATGAACAATACAATAACTGAAATGAAAAATACACTAGAAGGAATCAATAGCAGAATAACTGAGGCAGAAGAACAGATAAGTGACTTGGAAGACAGAATGGTGGAATTCACTGCTGCAGAACAGAATAATAAAAAAAAAAAGAATGAAAAGAAATAAAGACAGCCTAAGAGACCTCTGGGACAACATTAAACACAAAAACATTTGCATTACAGGGGTCCCAAAAGGACAAGAGAAAGAGAAAGGACCAGAGAAAATATTTGAAGAGATTATACTCGAAAACTTCCCTAACGTGGGAAAGGAAATAGCCACCAAAGTCCAGGAAGCACAGAGAGTCCCATACAGGAAAAACCCAAGGAGAAAAATGCTGAGACACATAGTAATCAAATTGGCAAACATTAAAGAGAAAGAAAATTTACTGAAAACAGCAAGGGAAAAACGACAAATAACACACAAGGGAACTCCTATAAGGTTAACAGCTGATTTCTCAGCAGAAACTACAAGCCAGAAGGGAGTGGTATGACATATTTAAGTTGATGAAAGGAAAGAACCTACTACCAAGATTACTCTACCTGGCAAGGATCTCATTCAGATTCGATGGAGAAATCAAAAGCTTTACAGAAAAGCAAAAGCTAAGAGAATTCAGCACCACCAAACCAGCTTTACAACAAATGCTAAGGGAACTTCTCTAAGTGGGAAACACAAGAGAAGAAAAGGACGTACAAAAACAAACCCAAAACAAATAAGAAAATGGTAAAAGTAACATACATATGTATAACATACATATCTAATTACCTTAAACGTGAATGGATTAAATGCTCCAACCAACAGACACAGGCTTGCTGAATGGACACAAAAACAAGACGCATATATATGCTGTCTACAAGAGACCCACTTCAGACCTAGGGACACATACAGACTGAAAGTGAGGGATGGAAGAAGATATTCCATGCAAATGGAAATCAAAAGAAAGCTGGAGTAGGAATACTCATATCAGATAAAATAGACTTTAAAATAAAGAATGTTACAAGAGACAAGGAAGGACACTACATAAAGATCAAGGGATCAATCCAAGAAGAAGATATTAACAATTATAAATATATATGCACCCAACATAGGAGCACCACAATACATAAGGCAACTGCTAACAGCTATGAAAGAGGAAATCAACAGTAACACAATAATACTGGGGGACTTCAACACCTCACTCACACCAACAGCCAGATCATCCAAACAGAAAATTAATAAGGAAACACAAGCTTTAAATGGCACAACAGACCAGATAGATTTAATTGATACTTATAGGACATTCCATCCAAAAACAGAAGATTACACTTTCTTCTCAAGTGCGCATGGAACATTCTCCAGGATAGATCACATCTTGGGTCACAAATCAAGCCCTGATATATTTAAGAAAATTGAAATCATATCAAGCATCTTTTCTGACTACAACGCTATGAAACTAGAAACCAATTACAGGGAAAAAAACGTAAAAATTCACAAACACATGGAGGTTAAAGAATACGTTACTAAATAACCAAGAGATCACTGAAGAAATCAAAGAGGAAATCAAAAAATACCTAGAGACAAATGACAATGAAAACAAAATGACCCAAAACCTATGGGATCCAGGAAAAGCAGTTCTAAGAGGGAAGTTTATAGCTATACAATCCTACCTCAAGAAACAAGAAAAATCTCAAATAAACAATCTAACCGTACACCTAGAGGAACTAGAGAAAGAAGAACAAACAAAACCCAAAGTTAGCAGAAGGAAAGAAACCATAAAGATCAGAGCAGAAATAAATGAAATAGAAACAAAGAAAACAATAGCAAAGATCAATAAAACTAAAAGCTGGTTCTTTCAGAAGATAAACAAAATTGATAAACCATTAGCCAGACTCATCAAGAAAAAGAGGGAGAGGACTCAAATCAATGAAATTAGAAATGAAAAAGGAGAAGTTACAACAGACACCACAGAAATACAAAGCATCCTAAGAGACTACTGCAAGCAACTCTCTGCCAATAAAATGGACAACCTGGAAGAAATGGACAAATTCTTAGAAAGGTATAACCTTCCAAGACTGAACCAGGAAGAA
Organism: Grampus griseus; assembly: GCF_964374135.1. Taxonomy (NCBI): domain Eukaryota; kingdom Metazoa; phylum Chordata; class Mammalia; order Artiodactyla; family Delphinidae; genus Grampus; species Grampus griseus. The sequence continues at coordinate 2,114,892 of NC_138998.1, forward strand.
ATAGAAATATGAACAGACCAATCACAAGGAATGAAATTGAAACTGTGATTTAAAATTTTCCGACAAAGAAAAGTGAATTCACAGGTGAATTCTATCAAACATTTACAGAAGAGTTAACACTCATCCTTCTCAAACTCTTCCAAAACATTGCAGAGGAAGGAACACACCCAAACTCATTCTATGAGGCCACCATCACCCTGATACCAAGACCAGACACAGATACTACAAAAAAAGGAAATTACAGAACAATATCACTGATGAATATTGATGAAAATCCTCAACAAAATACTAGCAAATGGAATCCAACAGCACATTGAAAGGATCATACACCATGATCAAGTCGGATTTATCCCAGGGATGCAAGGATTCTTCAATATACACAAATCAATCAATGTGATACACCATATTAACAAACTGAAGAATAAAAACCATATGATCATCTCAATAGATACAGAAAAAGCTTTTGACAAAATTCAACACCCATTTATTATAAAAATTCTCCAGAAAGTGGGCATAGAGGGAACCTACCTCAACATAATAAAGGCCATATACCACAAACCCACAGCAAACATCATTCTCAATGGTGAAAAACTGAAAGCATTTCCTCTAAGATCAGCAACAAGACAAGGATGTCCACTCTCACCACTATTATTCAACATAGTTTTGGAAGTCCTAGCAATGGCAATCAGAAAAGAAAAAGAAATAAAAGGAATATAAATTGGAAAAGAAGAAGTAAAACTGTCACTCTTTGCAGATGACATGATACTATACATAGAGAATCCTAAAGATGCCACCAGAAAACTACTAGACCTAATCAATGAATTTGGTAAAGTTGCAGGATACAAAATTAATGCACAGAAATCTCTTACATTCCTATACATTAATGATGAAAACTCTGAAAGAGAAATTAAGGAAACACTCCCATTTATCATTGCAACAAAAAGAATACAATACCTAGGAATAAACCTACCTGAGAAGGTAAAAGACCTGTACTCAGAAAACTATAAGACACTGATGAAAGCAATCAAAGATGATGCAAACAGATGGAGAGATATACCATGTTCTTGGATTGGAAGAATCAATATTGTGAAAATGACTATACTACCCAAAGCAATCTACAGTTTCAATGCAATCCCTATCAAATTACCAATGGCTTTTTTTTTTACAGAACTAGAACAAAAAATCTGAAAATTTGTATGGAGACACAAAAGACCCTGAATAGCAAAAGCAGTCTTCAGGGAAAAAAACGGAGCTAGAGGAATTAGACTCCCTGACTTCAGACTATACTACAAAGCTATAGTAATCAAGACAATATGGTACTGGCACAAAAACAGAAATACAGATCAATGGAACAGGATAGAAAACCCAGAGATAAACCCACAGACCTATGGTCAACTAATCTATGACAAAGGAGGTAAGGATATACAATGGAGAAAAGGCAGCCTCTTCAATAAGTGGTGCTGGGAAAACTGGACAGCTACATGTAAAAGAACGAAATTAGAACACTCCCTAACACCATACACAAAAATAAACTCAAAATTGATTAAAGACCTAAGTGTAAGACTGGACACTATAAAACTCTTAGAGGAAAACATAGGAAGAACACTCTTTGACATAAATCACAGCAAGATCTTTTTTGATCCACCTCTTCAGTAATGAAAATAAAAACAAAAAAAAACAAATAGGACCTAATGAAACTTAAAAGCTTTTGCAAAGCAAAGGAAAAAAGACGAAAAGACAACCCTCAGAATGGGAGAAAATATTTGCAAACGAATCAGCAAAGGATTAATCTCCAAAATACACAAACAGCTCATGAAGCTCAATATTAAAAAAACAAACAACCCAATCCAAAAATGGGCAGAAGACCTAAACAGACATTTCTCCAAAGAAGACATACAGATTGCCAAGAGGCACATGAAAAGATGCTCAACATCACTAATTATTAGAGAAATGAAAATCAGAACTACAATGAGGTATCACCTCACACCAGTTAGAGTGGGCATCATTAGAAAATCTACAAACAACAAATGCTTGAGAGGGTGTGGAGAAAAGGGAACCCTCTTGCACTGTTGGTGGGAATGTAAATTGATACAGCCACTCTGGAGAACAATATGGAGGTTCCTTAAAAATCTCAAAATAGAATTACCATATGTACCAGCAATCCCACTACTGGGCATATACCCTGAGAAAACCATAATTCAAAAAGACACATGCACCCCAATGTTCACTGCAGCACTATTTACAATAGCCAGGTCATGGAAGCAACCTAAATGCCCATCGACAGATGAATGGTTAAAGAAGATGTGGTACACATATACAATGGAATATTACTCAGCCATTAAAAGGAACGAAATTGGGTCCTTTGTAGAGACATGGATGAATCTAGAGACTGTCATACAGGGTTGAGTAAGTCAGGAAGAGAAAAACAAATATTGTATATTAAAGCATATATGTGGAACCTACAAAAATGGTACAGATGAACCGGTTTGCATGGCAGAAATTGAGACACAGATGTAGAGAACAAACGTATGGACACCAAGGGGGGAAGCAGCAGAAGGGGGCGGTGGTGGTGAGATGAATTGGGAGATTGGGCTTGACATATATACACTAATATGTATAAAATGGATAACTAATAAGAACCTGCTGTATAAAAAAATAAATAAAATAGGGCTTCCCTGGTGGCGCAGTGGTTGAGAGTCTGCCTACCGATGCAGGGGACGCGGGTTTGTGCCCCGGTCTGGGAGGATCCCACATGCCGCGGAGCGGCTGGGCCCGTGAGCCATGGCCGCTGAGCCTCCGCGTCCGGAGCCTGTGCTCCACAACGGGAGAGGCCACAACAGTGAGAGGCCCGCGTACCGCAAAAAAAAACACTCCAGTGCAACAAAGTTGTTCTGACCAAGGATATGGACTCAACTGCACAGGCTCACAAAGGCTGACATACACAGTTTCCATACCAATTAATTCATTTGCAGTGAGCTACATATCTGTCAAGGAAAAGCGGTGGGTTGCCTATCTATAATCAGAAACTTCTTGCGTAGCGTGGGAACAGAAGAAGCACAATCAGTCATATAATTTGGATGTCGAATGGCCAACATCCACAGAGTAGACTAGAGTCAGATCTGGGCCGGGTCTTTACTGTAATAAAAGTGTCATGTCTGCCATATTATGGAGCAGTTAAATTTCTTTCTCCTACATTTTAGGCTTTCTCACTTCCTCCTTCTTGTCTGTAGTAATTAAACTAAAAATATTCCATAACCTGACTTGAGAGACAGTCAACACTCTGTTCCCCTGAAGATATCAAACAGAATGATGAAACCAGTGAAGCAGAAATAAATGAAGCCCTTTCACCCTTACGATACCAGGAAGCCCTTGCCCTGGACTTGTGAGAATTTCAGTTCCCTGGGCCCTTTTATGCTGGACTGCTAAAATCTAAAGCATCACTATTTATCCACTAGCACTACGAAGTGGAGTCAGAATCTGATTGTGTAATTAGATATGATGAGCAGGCCATCCAAATGCCATCATGGATGTAACAAACAGAATAAGATTATTCAGAAAGGACACGAAGAATAACAGTGTAGAGCATGTGTGTAGAGTATGTTTGGGGCGAAAATGGATAGTTTTGAGGGGGGATGTGGTGATATTTTTATTTCTGAAAATAACTCATCCCTTGCCAAGTTCGGGACTATGCTTTAAAATAATGTTTTTTGCTCGCATAAAAACATAGATAAATTTCATCTGCACGTTGAGCTAAACACAAAATAGGACATACCGTATTATTCCGTTTCTATGAAATTTAAAATTCGATAAAATTATTTGATGGAGCTAGAGGTCAGATTAGCAGTTACTTTTGAAGGAAAGTACTGACGGGGCAGAGAGCAGGAGTGAGCCATCTGTGGTGCAGGAAATGTCCTCGGCTTCAATACGAGTGGTCACATGGGTGTATACATCAAGCTATGAACTTAAGAATTGTGCACTTTTATTGCATATAAGCTATACCTTGAAAGGAAGTAAAAAGTGAATAAAAGGTTTAATCTGTTCTTGTGTATCATGTATAATTTACAAATTTAAAGGAAATAACAAGCTCTATGTAAAATTTAGGGTAAAGGCTTATACTGTGTTTATAACAATCAGAGTCTTAGAATCACAGAATGATGATTCCCTAGATTATTCATCAGGTGACTGGAATTGGTTGATTTCCCACTATATGGTAGCATTTTGTATGTAACTTATTTGAAACGTCACAGTTATCGTCTTCAATTTACAGTAAAAAAAAAAAAGAAAAGAAAAGAAAAAAGAAAGAAATAATAAGCCCTACAATGGTTGAATGAGGTCACTGATTTGGTAGGTGGCAGGATGGAGATTTAGTTTCAGACTGGCCGTCTCCACGTCATTCTGTTCTCTTCGCTCCACACTCCACAGTTCTACTTTGCTGGAATCCACTCATACGCCACTGATTCTCCTTCCTATAAAGAGGGGGTTCTTCCAGATGTCCAGAAAATGGGGTCAGACACATTCACATAAACCAATCACCCTCCTTTTGAAACCAAAAGCACTTGTTTGAGACGATAATATGAATTAGCAGAGAAGTTAGTATCCCACATGGTGTGATTTGAGGGATGCCAGAAAATATCACCATCTAAAAAACTCATCCCAATCCCTGGCCACTGCCTGCCTGTCATGACATCCTAAACACAACTTGCAAAATCAATTAACTCCTTGGGATCTTAAAGGTGTGTGTGTGTGTGTGTGTGTGTGTGTGTGTGTGTGTGTGTGTGTGTGTGTGTGTGTGTGTGTGTGTGTGTGTGTGTGTGTGTGTGTGTGTATGAGGGGGTACTTTCAGAGTTGTCCTTATTAAAATTCAAATATTTCTGCTGTGTCTAGAAATGAGAAAGAAGAAATACGACAGGGGAATTACCACAGCCAAGCTTTGTTCTTGATAAACTTACCCACGACCATCTTTCCGTGTTTATCTAAATAACACCAGTGAAATAATTCTGGTGGTTCACCTCCCATATTATACCTTCAATTTCTGCAGCAATAGTGTGTACTGTTACTTCAGCTATGAGAATGAGGCTATAATGGTCTTGACACTGCATTACCAGCAGTTCACTGATAAGTTTTTATTGAGCAACTACTTTGTATGCCTAGAGCTATGCTTGACGTCTGTGAATCAGTAGCCAAGATAGCAGAGCTGTCCCCCCTGCACCAAAGAGCTTACATCCTAGTGGGGCTAGTAACCAAATAAAAAACAGTAATCACAAAGCAGTAATTATGAAATCACAGAAAATTTTAAATTACCGCACTTACAAAATTGAAATTAGTGCTGTGAGGGAAACAGATTGCTGAGATTTTTTTCAAAACGGAAAGAGTCCTACTTTAGACAGAATGACTTTAAATGGAGATTTCAAAGATGAATATAAACGAGACACGTGAAGAACGAAGGGAAGACTGCCAGGCAACTGTAGAGACCCGGATGAGCCTTGCTGGATGAGGTTAGCCACCCCCCCACGTCCTACCCCTCTCTTAGCTGCATCCGTCTTATTATGTAACTGAAGTCAACTGCTTTTCTATTTCACAGATGTGAAATTTACTAAACAATACTTTCTCCAAACTCAATCATTTTAAGTTCGTTCTCTTCTTCTGGATGTTCTCCACAATTACCGTTCTCCAAATTTCTTCTAAATAAAATGTCCATAACTGATGCAATTTAAAAGGAAGCGGGTGGCATTGGTAGTGTTTTGAGAAAAGAGAAATAAACGTGGCAAAAAAACGGGAGGGAAAACATCATTGAACAGCAAAGAGAACAGGGGTGGATTCAGGCCCAAGAAGTGAGGCGAGTAAAAGAGAAATACAGAGATAACGATGGTGTCGGCTCCAGGGATGGGCAGGAACAGAGGGGCACTGGCAGTATCAGAGACATTCATGGGATACCTCAGTTAGAGTGATGCCTCACAGGAAAGCCAAAATCACACAATGACAACAGACACTTTGATAGGGTTATGTACCAAGGGGAAAGAGACAGAGGGAAAAGATTGGGGGACGAGAGAGTCCCACTGATTTTGCTTTAAAAGGTAGAAATGTAAGAGTTATGTTTGAGATTATTATGGGTTTATAAGATGTAAGTGTTTCTACCACTAACATCAGTGCTCCCTGGATCCTTCACCGACTTTTAACTAGTATCCTGTCCAATCGCCCTATAAAATTCTCTCTGGGCAAAATGCTGGGCTGGGCAATTCTCACCTCGGATTTCTCACGTGGCAGCAGTGGATCACTTCTGGAGCTGTGGTCTTCTTAGGGCTCCACTGAGCCGGACGCCCAAGAAGGTCCACCCACGTGGCTGGCAGTTACACTAGCTACCAACTGGGGCTGAGCTGGGCTGTCCGCCAGGGGGCCTGTGCGTCCTCTCCAGTGCGGCAGTCTCAACATGGTTACTAACCCATCTTACGTGGCAGCTGGCTCTCACGAGTCCTCTGAGTTTCCAGATGTAGGGCAATACAACCCAACTGTCCATAACTGGGAAACGGCTCTGATTTTTTAAAAAGGGGGAGGGGAGTGGGATGGGATGGAGGATGAATGCACTTCTGCATCAAATGCAGAGGACAGGCTGCAGTGTCAAACTGGGTACATTTTTTTTTTTTTTTTTTTTTTGCGGTACGCGGGCCTCTCACTGTTGTGGCCTCTCCCGTTGCGGAGCACAGGCTCCGGACGCGCAGGCTCAGTAGCCATGGCTCACGGGCCCAGCCACTCTGCGGCATGTGGGATCTTCCCGGACCGGGGCACGAACCCATGTCCCCTGCATCGGCAGGCGGACTCTCAACCACTGCGCCACCAGGGAAGCCCCAAACTGGGTACATTTTATAGAAAGCACAGGGGAATCCACCCTCTCTAAGGTTTCAAAATACCTGAACCAGGAAGCACAAGATTCATATTCATATTAAGAGGAAAAACAGATAGCTACGCCTAGTTGTTTGACTGGAAAGGCTTTTACGTGTCAATAAAATGCTGGTTTGTCAACATTCTGTGGCACGTAGGCCCATAAAGAACACTTGCTGAAAGTCTTTGCACATTTAGATGAAAATAAAACTGCTGAATAAGAGCTACATTGTACATAGGTCTAAACTTGAATCGCTAGAGGGAGGTTTATATGAGCGTTTTTAGTGACAAGCACTGAGAATATACCTATCTCTGGTTCAGTGCTTATTGAAGGGTCAGGTTTTTGTGAGCAAATGTATTTGACTGAGCTGTGTGTGTTTTCTAAAGGATTGCTTTCTACTTTAAACTACATTAAATTCACAACTAAAAGCCAAAGTTATCTGCTGAAAAACAATATGCTGGTGAGAAAGTGGACAAGTCATTTAATGTTTTATTTTTAAAAACATTATTTCTGTCCACGGTGTCAAAAATACACATGCAAACCAGGGGCTTTGTAAGCTTTGGTGAGAGAGTAACTCACAGCTTCAAACTGTCCCTGATCTCAATCCACAGCCCAGAGACTTGGAAAATCCTCACTTGACATTGTTTTGGGACACCAGGTGAAAAAGGCAATTGTAAAATAAAGAGTTAGAAACATATAAAAATAACCCCTATACAATGTCGCCCTTTATCCACAGAGACAGACCACTCTGGGGATCTCAGAGTCAGGCATGTGCCCTGTCCCGGCTCCTGGCTGTGGGTCTCCCCGAGCATCCTGTCCTCCACACGATCCAGGAAGAGGCTGCAGAACCTGGGGAATTCACCAGGTAGGTGTCTGGGATCTCTGGATCTAGCGGTGAGTTCACGAAGACGTCCAAGGTGTGTAATCCTTAGAGGAGAGTTTCTGCCATTTTCCTGGGCTGCCAATGCTGGAACCTTAGTGAACCAGCTTATAAATCACAGCAAAATGTGCCCACCTAAGCAGTTTCATGAGAAAATGGGTCAATTTTAGAAGTTGACTTAATCTTCATGTAAGTGATGAAATTTACATTGTTGATTACACCTGAAATTCCTCTAAAACTGTAAAAGGCAGTGGACCTGGAATTAGAGACCACAAACCTGGGACTTCATCTCTTTTCTTAGCTATGATCTTGGGCAAATCAAAACCCTTCTCTGTCCTTGTTTCTTGTCATAGGGTAGATGATTTTTTTTCTTTTTATTTATTTATTTTTGGCTGTGTTGTGTCTTCGTTTCTGTGCGAGGGCTTTCTCCAGTTGCGGCAAGTGGGGGCCACTCTTCATCGCGGTGCGCGGACCTCTCACTATCGTGGCCACTCTTGTTGCATAGCACAGGCTCCAGACGCGCAGGCTCAGCAGTTGTGGCTCACGGGCCCAGTTGCTCCGTGGCATGTGGGATCTTCCCAGACCAGGGCTCGAACCCATGTCCCCTGCATCGGCAGGCAGATTCTCAACCAGTGCACCACCAGGGAAGCACCCCCCCCTTTTCTTTTTTCTTTTTTGACAGTAAGAAGGAGAAAACAGTAGCCTGGCTGTCAGCTTGAAGAAACATCTTTTGCTTAAGAAGCTAGGAGCTTTGGAATAAGGCATTAAAAAATATACTGTACGTTAGCCCAGAAAGAGCAGTGGAAGCAATTATTCCAATGCCATGAAAGACTTCAGGATGTCACATTTTTTCCATTCTACCTATACAAATAGGACTGAGAAAGTGAGCTGGAAATTCAGAGTAGGTAAAAATGACACGGATAAGGTAAAACTAACAATTTTCAAGCATTCTGTAATCATTGTCTTCTGCAATGAACAAATTTTGTTCAGTTTTATTTTAGCAGGCATAATTTTCAAGTATTTCCACAAACTTTTGACTAACAATTATCAATATTTTAAAACATTTTTTCAACTAAGAATTTTCAAACTAATTTTCAAGCCTTTAATAGTCATTGTAGCCTTTAATCAACAAATCATGCTTCTTGTGTGCACTGGTTGCCATTGTGCATTGAGAAAACACATGAGTTAATTACATGCTGACATTCAGTAAATCAAAACAGTCATTCAACTCTTCCGAAGTGTGCGTTTTACTTTTCTATTCTTCATTTTTCAAATTGCTGATTTCACTTGAAGATATGGATACAATGACAGGGAGTCTCTTTTGGCCTTTTATTCGTTATTTATAATTTTGTGTTTGATTTTTCTGCGATGAAGTTTTCCTCCACTGCTTTGTGACTTGCCCTGGGTTAGGGGGGGAAGCATAATTGCCAGACTGGAGTTTCAGGAGGAGGAGAGAAACTCTAGAGATAGAGCCCCTTATGGAGAAGTTGGCAACTGCAGGACTAGGCCAACAGCTGCCAGATTCTCTTATTTCTCGGAGAAGGTGGAGATCTGGAATTTTACATAAAATCTCCAAAGCTGGTGGAAGGGCAATTTTTTTAAAATCTCAGATTATTTGAGATATGGATTTAATTTAATTTTTAACAATATGAGTAAACCTGAATTCCTTTTCATTAATTCCAGGTGTAATCGTGGCAACGACCTAATGACACTAGAAAATCAGCCACAAGCTGCAGGCAGGTACTCATTTCGAAAGGCAATTCTTTAAACAGTATTTTCTCTTTCAATACCTGATACCACAGCAGCTAGTGACTCCTAGGTTTAAATAAATATCCAGTTGAATAGAATCGCCATGTCTTGATTTTCTATTTAGAGTGCCGATTTGTACATATTCACATTCATAGTATTTAACAATGTCACAGAATGAGCTCAAATTTTAGGAGCAAAATATTTAACAGAAATGAAACTCTCCAGTGTATAGAAATAATCATAAGCTATCACTCTGACCTGAACACCAAATCAAAATTTCCAAATTCCTTGAGAATGTGACTTGATGATTTGAGTGGTAATGACCTGGAAAAGGGAACAAATGCCATAGAAATGACTGCTGGGGTCCAGGACCCCGGAATGGAAATGTGTGTCAAAAGCACCACCAGATGGCAGAAGAGGAGAAAGAATCCCAAACGCTGGGGCGATGATCAGCTTCCGTGCCAGAGGGTGACAATGTTTAAAATAAATATTTGTCTGCTAAGCCCTCCGCGTAATACCCCCTCCCCTCTCCCTGTTGTGCGGGCGTATGCGGTCTCCAACATAAAGTCAAGGTTCAGGGCATCCTGCAAAAATCTCCTCAGTGGACACAGGACACATCTCTTCACTGATTCGTCTTGTGGAAAACAAACACCAGGAGGTATCAGTCTCATAGTCCCGGGTTCCTCGGGGCTGCCAGGCGGTCCTGGTCCCCGGCACCTACAGGAGGATGGCCTAGGTGCTCGGGGCTGCAGGTGCCCCATTTCCTCTTATTTTAAAGCAAGGGGATCAAATCCTAAATAATGCTTAAGAGCTTATCGTTTTAAAGTGAACCAAGGGAGTTTTCTGAATATTTTTCTAACTTTTTCCTCTTTTCATGCCATATTTCCCAAGGCCTGTGCTGCCAACCAAGATGCGTGAATCAGTGGTCCTGATGCAGGGCTGCCATGCCGGCCACCTCCAGGGGTGCCTCTGTCACACAGCCTGCACTGAGCTTCCCCAGGAACTGATCTCAGCTGCCCCTGCCCTGCTGAACTCAAGCCAGGTAATTTAGCGAGCCACACATTCTCCGAAAGCCTTTAAAACAACCCCAAATTGCAATTCCTTTACAACTTGCCTGGGCAAGTTTTTCAAAAAGCATGGTTGTGTCTGTGCGTGTGTACGGGAGATAGATACACTGCATGACACTGACTTATGAAGCCAGAGTCTCTGAGTTCTTCCTTTATCCCTTACTTAGCTGTGTGACTTAAAGCAAATTACTGAAATCCTCTGTGCCTCAACTGTGTCCTCTACCAATTGCAGTTAATCATCATTTCTAACATGAAAGTTATGGTGAGCAGGCCACTTGAAGACAATCCTAGGCACCAACCCTTTGGCAGTCTTACCTAATGAAATGGTAAAGCACGTTTTTAAAAGCACTTATACTCCTTATTAACTATAAGAAATCATTTTTATAATATTTAAGAGAGGGCTTCCCTGGTGGCGCAGTGGTTAAGAGTCCACCTGCCAATGCAGGGTACACAGGTTCAGGCCCTGGTCCGGGAAGATCCCACGTGCCGCAGAGCGGCTGGGCCTGTGCGCCACAACTGCTGAGCCTGTGCTCTGGAGCCCGCGAGCCACAACTACTGAACCCGTGTGCCACAGCTGCTGAGGCCCTCATGCCTGGAGCCCACGCTCCACAACGGGAGGGGCCACTGCAATAAGAAGCCCGCGCACCGCAATGGAGAGCAGCCCCCGCTCGCCACAACTGGAGGGCGCCCGTGCACAGCAACGAGGACCCAACACAGCCAAAAATAAATTAATTAATTTTAAAAATATATTTAAGAGAGTTTTATCATTTTATTGTCAAAGTGATTAATATTAATTTCAGTTCAGTTTTTCTTTTGTGTTTGGAGCCAATATATTTTTGCCAAATCTCAACCCTTTTTATAATTTGTTGCAGAGCCATGAGCCCTAGACTTTATTGCTGTAGGGGGTAACCGAAAATACATCTCTTACAGTGAAGTTTAAATGAGATAGTACACATGAAATGCTTCAAACCGTGCAGACCCATAAAAAGCATTTGACAAACGTCAGCTGGGACTGTTCATCATCTTGACTGTATAACTATCCAGACACACAAGCAAAGAACAACTACAGCTGGGATGTTGGCTGGCTAGCTAACGGCTCTCTACCCTGGCTGCATATTTGAGTCATCTACAGATTTAAACATCCTGAGGCCCAGGCCACTTACCTTATGATAGGTTGTCCAGGGGTGTGGGGAGGATCTAGGCATGAGTATTTTTACCACTCCCCAGTTGATCCCAGTGCACAAAGCCGACATCACTGAGCTAAACAGACCTAAGCATTCTTCACGTGCCTCTGCCATCAAGAATCATCCTCGGGCTTCCCTGGTGGCGCAGTGGTTGAGAGTCCACCTGCTGATGCAGGGGACGCGGTTCGTGCCCCGGTCCGGGAAGATCCCACATGCCGCGGAGCAGCTGCGCCCGTGAGCCATGGCCGCTGAGCCTGCGCGTCCGGAGCCTGTGCTCCGCAACGGGAGAGGCCACAGCAGTGAGAGACCCGCGTACCGCAAAAACAAACAAACAAACAAAAAACCAAGAATCATCCTCTTCAGAATAACAATGTTTTCCTTTAAAGCAGTGGCTCTCAAAGGGTAGTCCCAAGACCAATAGTGCTGGCATCACTTGGGAACATCTGACAAAAGCAAATTCACAGGTCCCTCTGAATTAGAAACTCTGGAGGCCCAGCTATCTGTGTTCCAGCAAACCCGACATACACTAAATTTTGAGGGTCGCTGTTTCAGAGAAACATGTCCATGTTCTGTCAACTCTCAGAACTCCGTAATGGATTATTTATTAAAATACTAGAACAACAGGGCTTGAAAACGGCAATATTATTTAGAGTCACACCAGAAAAAAAAAATCGTTTTCTTCAAATGGTTGACAAATAGGTTCTTAATGCGTCCACCTCAAACTACCTACTCAGTTCTCCAAAGAAGACATACAGATGGCCAAGAGGCACATGAAAAGATGCTCAATGTCACTAATTATTAGAGAAATGTGAATCAAATTACAATGTGGTATCACCTCACACCTGTCAGGATGGCCATCATCAAAGGGTCTACAAATAAATGCTGGAGAGGGTGTGGAGAAAAAGGAATTCTCCTACACTGTTGATGGGAATGTAAGTTGGTGAAGCCACTATGGAAAACAGTAGGCAGGTTCCTTAAAAAACTAAAAATAGAGTTGCCATATGATCCGGCAATCCCACTCCTGGGCATATATCCGGAAAAGATGAAAACTCTAATTCAAAAAGATACACACACCCCTATGTTCAGAGCAGCACTATTCACAATAGCCAAGACACAGAAGCAACCTAAATGTCCGTCCACAGATGAACGGAGAAAGATATATATATACACACACATGCATATATATATATAATGGAATATTACTCAACCATAAAAAAGAATAAAATAACGCCATTTGTAGCAACATGGATGCACAAAGAGATTATCATACTAAGTGAAGTAAGTCAGAGAAAGACAAACACCATATGATTTTATCTGTGGAATCTAAAAAAATGATACAAATGAACTTATTTACAAAACAGAAATAACAGAAATAGACTCACAGACATAGAAAACAAATTTATGATTACCAAAGGGGATAGCAGGGAGAGGAGGGAAGAGCAATTAGGAGTTTGGGATTAACATATTCACACTACTATATATAAAATAGATAAAAGACAAGGACCTACCGGAGAGCACAGGGAACTCTACTCAATATTCTGTGATAACCTATATGAGAAAAGAATCTAACCTATATGAGAAAAGAATCTAAAAAAGAATGTATCTATGTGTAAGTATAACTGAATTACTTTGCTGGACACCTGAAACTGACACAGCATTGTAAATCAACTCTACTCCAATTAAAAATTTTGAATAAACCTACCTACTCGGGTAGCAGTCACACTCTGAACATACAGAAACGATTGTCACAACTGTCTTTACTCAGATATGTTAAGCTCTCCCATTCAAATTCCGTATGAATTTCTCCTCCCTCCCTAACTTTAATTCTATGATCTGTAAATTCTCCTTCTGCAAAACTCTATAAACACCTCTCTCTGTTCCTTCCTTAGACTTCAGGGTTCTTAAGTATTGATACTTCTCGGAGCCTTGTTCCACCCACCTCTCTCCTTCCACCGAGTGATGTACACTCAAAGGCGTTCCCGGGCCCCACTGGTGGGGAAGGTGGCCTGGGCCACTCTGGGCTCCTGGTGGACTGGTACACGTGCCCCAACAACCGCTCCAGTGTCACCTCTTTTCCTCTGTTAGCTCCACCCACAGCAGACATCCCCGCACTTGGCTACACATTAGGACGACAGGGGCTCTTTAAGAGAACACTGACGCTTGATGCCCAGTTCTAGAAATTCTGGTTTAATCAGCCTGTCTGGACTTTGACCAGGATATCAGGAGTTTTTTTTAAAGTTTCCCAGGTGCTTCTAATGTGCAGCAAAATTTGAGAACCACTGGCCTAGAGGGAAACACACCTGCCAAGGTGTCTCCTACACCTGGAAACCAGCCCGTCTGCAGGTCCCACTGCCTCGCTCTTTGCTGCCCTCTGCTGGCGTCTCTCCGATTCACCGGCAACAGAATCCTCTGGTTTAACAGGGGTTAGAAAAGTCGGTGGCACATACCCAGGAAATGTGGTCTACTCTAACGCTCCCTTTTTACTTCGTTGTTTTTTTTTTTCACCTGAAACAGTATCTAGGCAGGAAATATGTTTTTTTTTTTCCCTAGCCAGATGCCTATTTTCTTGGCTGAGAAAGAGATATGGATGACCTGGGTGGGTCGGGAAGGAGGAGAAAAAGAGTGACATCCGCGGAATTCCCTGGTGGTCCGGTGGTTAGGACTCTGTGCCTTCACTGCCGAGGGCCCGTGTTCAATCTCCGGTCGGGGAACTAAGATCCTGCAAGCCACGTGGCATGGCCAAATATATATCTGTTCAAAGACACCCCGATTGTGAGGGTCAGAGAAAAGTACTGCGGAGTACAGAGATTTTCTGAACTCACTGAAAGTGCTGGAGTAATATAACTTAAAAATATTTCTCCCTTTATGTCTGTGAATAATGGTTTTATATAGTTCTGGTGCAAAGGGGAAGGGGTGGTGGGGGAGAGGGTAAAATAGGTAAAGGGGATCAACTGTGTGGTGATGGATGGAAACTACATTTGTGGTGATAAGTATGCTGTAGGGTACATAGAAATAGAAATATAATATTGTACACATGAAACATATAATGTTATAAGTCAATGTTACCTCAAAAAATAAATCTACAACTAAAAAAAACAGTACTGCTTACAATATAGATAAATAGACACATACATACACAGATACATATATAGACGTATATACATGGATATAGATAGAAAGATGATAGGTAAAGATAGATGATAGATAGATTTGAGAGTTTCCTTTTCTGTGCTTTCAACACTTAGAATATACTTTATGACAACAATAATAGCAGTAATATTTGCTGACTTTTTTTTAGTTCTTACCATGTGCCAGCCATTGTTCTGGATGGTTTACCTCTCATCTTACAACAATCTTTTATCCCTATTTTAAAGATAAGCAAAATGTCTCAGAAGAATTAAGTGACTTGTCCAAGAAAACAGAGTGAGTGTAATAGGCTGAATTGTGTCTCCTAAAAACTCACATGTTGAAGTCCTCAGTATCTCAGAATATAATGGTATCTTGAGATAGGGTCTTTAACGAGGTAATTAAAGTAAAATGAGGTCATTGGAGTAGACCTGATCCATCTGACTGGTGTCCTTATAAAAAGAGGGAATTTGAACACAGACATGTCCGGGGGAAGATGGTGTGAAGACACAGGCAGAAGACGGCCGTCTACAGACCATGGAGAAAGGCCTGGACAGACCATTCCCATGTGACCCCTAGAAGGAACCAACCCTGCTGACACCTTATCTCAGACTTCTAGCCTCCAGAACTGGGAGAAACACATTTCTGCTATTTAAGGCACCAAGTCAGTAGTACTTTGTTACAGCAGCCTTGGCAAACCCAAGGTGACAGAACCAGGATTCAGACCCAGGCCTGAGCAATTTCAAGCTTTTGCTAACTCAGCCACACCACACGCTTAATCCTGGGACTATAAACTATTTTATATTCGCTAGTACTGTGGATGAGCATAAAGTCTTGTATCCTTATTTTTATTTTCATTATAATTTCTTTCTGCACCTCAAGAGCCAAAATGAGTCTTAGGCTTTGGTAGAATTACCCTTATAAAGTATGTACTTCACAATGTATCTTTAGATGTATACATTTTCAATGCTGGCTTTTTCTCTCTGACTGTGTCACAGAATTTCCCTTTTAAAGCTTGAACTTCTGCACCTTTCAGGTTCAAGGCAATCTAAAATCGTTTTCATTTGTCTTCCTAAGACCATAAACACTCCCCATTCTCACCTCTACTATCTGATTTGCCTTCCGTGGTGGTTACATTTTCAATAGTTCTTCCCTATTCATGAGAATTCTGAATAACCACCTATTCTTCACATTAAAAAGCAGATAAGCAAGCTCTACTTAACTTTTTTCCAATAAACAACTAGATAATTCACATTGCCCGTTTTAGCCAAGCCCTGTGATTAGCTGGTGACCTCACAAGGTGCTCAGAAAAGG
Source organism: Grampus griseus (assembly GCF_964374135.1). NCBI lineage: Eukaryota > Metazoa > Chordata > Mammalia > Artiodactyla > Delphinidae > Grampus > Grampus griseus. The sequence continues at coordinate 2,131,089 of NC_138998.1, forward strand.
ACTCATCCATTTTTTGCTAACTTGGAAACTTTTCTTCCTTTTTGTGTAATAAGCTCTTGTTGATTTTCACTCTAAGGAACCAACAAAACCCCTACCCACCCTTCGATCCTTTTCACCTTAGTGAATGAGAGAACAGCCACATGTTTTTGGATCTCTCTTCCTTCTACTGAACCCCTCTTTGGTTCACTCACTCGTTTTTTGAAACGTTTATGTTAATGCCTCTTCGGCATTTTGAGGCCAGCAGGCAGGATTTATAGATCGTATTCCTATTGCAACATCAGGATGGAAATACCACAAACATTTCCTGGGCCTCCACAGCCCACCTGAGGTTTCCTGTGACTCAGAACACTGACACAGTCTCTGTGAATCATGTCCTCAGGCAACCGCAGGACCGACCACACTCCTCCACCACTGAGGAGAAGCAGCTGTTCACAAATGCCTCTTTTACGCAACCCAGCAGGCCTTTCTGGAGGCTTTGCCGTGAGCTGGGTCCTGGGTTCCTCTGGAGATGCAGACTGCCTCCCACACGAGCGTGGGTTCAGAATGCCAGAGCCTCAGAGACGGGGCTTAGGGTGCTCCTGGGAGTTTGGGATTAACGGATATGCACCACTATATATAATACAAGAGATTACCAACAAGGACCTCCTGTACAGCACAGGGAACTCTGCTCAGTATTATGTAACAACCTAAATTGGAAAAGAATCTGAAAAAGAATAGATACATATATATGTATAAACAAAGCACTTCTCTGTACACCTGAAACTAACACAACATTGAAAATCAACTATACTCCAATTAAAAAAAAAAAGTGCTCCTGTGGGGTCCTGAACGCAAGCTTCTTGGTTGGAAGAAACAGAAAGTGATTCTGGATGATGTAAACAGAAAAAGAATCCATTGAAAAGATATTAGGTAGCTTCCAGAATTACCACGAAGGCCAGGGAACAGAGCTCAGAAAGCAGCAGGTAACACGGGCAGGTGGGCCGCAGCCATGCCACACCTTTGCACAGATCCAGTCTGGAAGGGATCACACTTTCCCTTCCACTCAGATGGCAGCCTCTGGGTGCTGCTCAGTTGCAAAATTTCTTCTTCACTGACTCAAATCCAGACCAAGTAAGTGTGATGGGCCACAGCTAAGCTGGGTGCTTGCCTCTTGGGGCCAAGAATGCCGTACAACAGAGCACCAAACCTTTTCAAAATCTAAGTAGAGGGCTTGCCTGGTGGCGCAGTGGTTGGGAGTCCGCCTGCCAATGCAGGGGACACGGGTTCATGCCCCAGTCCGGGAAGATCCCACATGCCGTGGAGCGGCTGGGCCCGTGAGCCATGGCTGCTGAGCCTGCGCATCCGGAGCCTGTGCTCCGCAACGAGAGAGGCCACAAAAGTGAGAGGCCCACGTACCACAAAAAAAAAAAAAAAAAAAAAAAAAACGGAAAATCTAAGTAGAAATAGAATCTGCCTCCTATGAGCACTCATCAAAGGGGACTTGTCAAACATAGAAGCAGGGTTCGGATGCCAAGTAGCAAACAGAAAACACAGGTGACCTGCCTGGTCCTCTCCTTCAATTGCTCAATACCCTACTTCCCAAACCAAACTCTGAGATCGCCCCTGGTTGATGCAATGCATTTACCTCTCCTTTCTAAAGTACTCTTCCCAAAGTGAGAAAACTTAAAATCTTCATTGTTCACAGCACCCAGATCTAGTTGAGGACCCCTGGGTGATGGCAGTGCTTCCTGTTCTGCCATGATTCCATCTCCATATTCTCCTTTGGTCTCAACCAGAGTGAACCGTGTCTAACACACGCTGTATACCACGATGGCATACAGGAAAAGAAAGATAATTAAGGTAATACATAGTATAAATTTTAAAACCGGCTTACATACAAACAAATCATTGCAAGGAAGGAAGTATGGGTAGAAACTATAGGGTTACAGCCCTCATTTTTAAAACTAGTCCCTTGGCAATAGTTGGTATCTGTGACTTCTTTCTCCTGGGCCTCACTCCCATTTATTATGACCTCAGCAGATCTGTAAATGGAGACATGGCTGACCTTCATCTCTGAGGGTTCTGACCATCACAGGGATACCCCAAGTACCACGCTCACTCCTCCAGCCCCCATTGTACAGCAGTAGCCCTGTGTCTCCTTGATGGCCAGTACCCATTATCAAAGCCAACGCTGCAATCAACTTTGACCCATTCACTCAAAGGCCACAGAAGCCCCAAATAGCCAGGGGGCAGTCTCAGCTTACAATTCAAGGGAAGCATTTGGTACAGAAGCTTTCATTTCTAAAGTGTTAAAACCTTTATACAGGCAGATCCTAGAGAAACAGGAAAAGAGAGCACATCTTTTCCAATTGATTCATTAGGAAAAATAGTGATGAGCACCCTTCCCCCTTTCATCACTTGGTTCTTGAGCCCACATGTAGGCTATGAAAAAACCCTGCATCCTATATAGGTCACTCACACATACTTGTTTTATAAGACAGCACGCAATCCCAGCTGGTGCCATAATGGTTCTCAGCAAACCATGTCGTCATTCCATTAAGGGCACATTCTCTGCATGGGAAACAGAGTGCATGATCAGACTAGTGAATCCCACATGCATCAGCCCATTGCTTTTCTTCTCTTGCTGTAAGTCAGTTCCTCATCTGGAACATCACACAATATCATGAGGGTATATGGCATTCAGGCAGTCCATGGATAGGGGTGCTGGAGTTATGGCAGGTGGAAAGGCAAATCTACATCCACCCCAAGAGTGTTTCACTCCATGACACAGAGGGCTCCACAGTAGTTACTACAGCACACAAAACCTACAGTGAAAGACCAGAGGCAACTTTTGGGCAAAACATTCTTGAATCTGTGGAAGTCACAAATCTAAAAATAAAATAAAAATTGTTTAAGTTCAGACAGAAGGAGATAGTCTAGTCCTAAACTTTGAGGAAATGCAACAGTTAATGAGATAAATAGACCTCTGCTATCTTCCATGTCCCTGGGAAACATCTACATTAAATACAGCTGATGCAACCTCACTTGCAAACATGGAAAATAGACTACACCATGGAAAATATGACACAAATCTAAGGACCAATGTAGAAATGTGGCACGGAGAAAAATGATTGCTAAAATAATTCCAGGTGCCTCCAGTACTATCCAAGGAGAGATCAGTCAGCTTTTCAAGCAACTTAGAGAACATTTTTCCTAACGTGGAGCAGTTTACAATATTTAATAGAAATGATGGGTAAGGCTTTCTAACCACATTTTCTGTGATACTACTGGCAGAAAGGTAATGATGCAAAGATGGGCTTGAAGAGAAGAAGAGGCAGACTCTTCCTTTGAGCATGGAGGAAAGAAGGAAAGGGTAACTGTGTACAGAAAAATGTGTAGCAACTTCCCTGGTGGTCCAGTGGTTAAGACTCCGTGCTCCCAATGCAGGGGGCGTGGGTTCAATCCCTGGTCAGGGAACTAAGATCTCACACCACAAGGGTTGAATCCAGTTACCTTGTAAGCAACAGTCCGATTATATCACACACCACAAGGGGGCGTCTTCCCATTCTCCAAGAAGGTTAATGAAGTCAAGGCTAAGAGAAAATACTGATCCGTCTTGAGCGTGATGGATGGTTAAGTAAAAGACCTAGTCTCCTTCCACATTGCGTGTCTTTTTCTAGGCAACACGGACTTCCTCCAATGGACCTAAGAACTGTGCTAGCTCCTCCTAGAACTTGATTTCCTTTTTCTAAAGAAATGTTACTGGTTCCCAGAGATGTAGGAATGTTTTTCAGAATGCCAATGCTGCCCATTTTTTGTAAAATGCACATTAGGCAAGCAGTTCATTGATAAACCCGTTTTCTGAGTTATTTGAGTGCTATTTTGAGAACGTTAAATAAAAACTCCCTTTTCCAGATATGCATTTCTCCAAGGAGCTTTAGGGGAAATTATTGAATTATTTCAGTAATTCAGTTTTATATTATAACAGTATATCAGTTTTCCTACATGGTCTTCTAGCTGGGCTCTCCATTAGGGAAATCAACTTGAAAGCCAATGAAATATTTCAGTGAGATAGGAGAATTTTAATATCGGCTAATGAAATGAATTTCTCAATTCATCTCTTTGCTTTTTCCAAGGAAATTGAACCAAACAGACTTCCAAAAAAATTTAGTATGTTGTCTTCCTTTTATTAAATCAACTCTGAGCAATTAGCCAAAAAGCATTATGGAAGAGAAGTCCAGCTCTACCTTCTGAATCCCACTGGGTAACCTGACTGAATCCACTGTTCAGGACTCATCAAAAAGCAGCAGCATTATTAAGATGCATGTGAAATCGTTGGGGAAATGGCATATTATATGTTTATCTCTTTAGTACTGATTTGCTCTCAGTTAATTTTACACTCTTGATTTTCTCCCTTTTTTTGAATTGGTAAGTATTTATATGCCGTCTGTATATCACCCTGAGCAAAATGGCTAGTGCCACATGTTCTTTTAAATTTTATAGAAAAAGAGCCTTGGACTTCCTGCTCACTGCAGCACTCTCTTCATAAATATTATTCTGAATTACTTAAATAGAATTGTTATATGTTTATTGTTTATTTTATATTCTTATTGTCATTTATAAAAGAGCATGCAATACTTATGAATAAAATTTTTAAATAGATAAGCTAATTACTAATACAATCCCTATATTCTGTCGCCACATATACTTCCATATCTTTCAAATGTGTCTTTCCCTATGGCCATAACAACCATTCTCTCTGGCTATGTCTCCTGCCTTCTGAATTACTAAAACTGCCTCTGTAGGGACACCGCTGCTGCTCTACCCAGATCCCCTGGAGTCCTTTCCCCCCATTTGGTGTGCCTCTTTCAGCATCTGCATGCTTTCTTGCAGCTGTGCTAGTTAGCTGTCTTCAGAGGACTGCCCTGGCCTGCTGGACTGTGTCACCCACAGATGAGGAGAGCTGGCAGTGCCAGGGGGGTTACATCTCTCTGGGGAGGACCCGCAGCAGGTGGATGACTGCCTGGCAGGAGCCTGAGGGCCCAGCCATCTTGCTTTGAGGTCAAACACTGAAGTACAGTTTGCTCCCAAGGCTCCCACTGGGAGCCTTGCACCTGGGACTCTGCCTGAGAATGTACCCTCTCGAGGCTTCTTTTCCCTCCTGTCTTGCTTCCCCAACTTCCTTACAGGTCTTCTCAGGCAGCACTGCCTTCACAAATCATTGATACAAAGTCCTCACCTTTGAGCCAGCTTCTGGGGTCCAGACCTAAGACTTAAGCAGCTCTTTTGCAGGAAACTGCCTTCAGCAGGAAACCTCCTTTTGTGTTGTCACTTTAGCAAGGCTACATTGTAACTAACTTAACCAGGCGCCCCCATGTCCTACTCATCTCTGGCCCTAGCACACCTTTAAAATCTTTGGATCACACAATACCTTACCTAACTAACCTGTTGGTTCTTTCCATACATCAAAGAAGTAGAAATGAAGAATAAGTAATTAACAGATGACCAGATCTCTCCCCTGGCTTCCCCTTCAGTAATCATGTGAACAAACTGTACAAACAAGATACCATCTAAGGAAAGACCACAAGGAGTTGACAAACCTGCACACAGTGGGAGATGGCTATGACTCTGACCCCCCTACCTCAATGATTAACTGAAATTCCTTCCCTTTTTCCCTTTTAAAACTTTCATTGCCGAGCAGAATCTTTGGAATTGGTCTTTGGGGACACAATCCTGCCTTCTCCCCAGATTGCTGGCTTTCCGATTAAAAGCAACGGTTTCTATTTCTACCAACACTTGCCTCTCAGATATTGATTTTCAAGTGGTGAGCAGCTGGACCTGAGTTTGGTAACAAAGACAGTCACCAGAGGTCTCTGGGTCTCTAGCATTGCCTTCACGTTCTCTTGTTCACCCTATAACAAGAGCAGCCCTCCAAAAATGCAGTTTGTTCACAACACTGCTCTGCTCCAAACCTTTCAGGAATACTCCCCTGTTCTTAGGGACACCGTGACATCTTAGCATGGGGCTTGAGTTCCTTTAAGACCCTGCCCTACATAGCCCTTCACTCCCATTTCTTCCCACACCTTAGTCCCACTGGACTTTTCCAGTTCCTAGAGGGCTCTCTCTCTCTCTCTCTGGCTCTCTCACCTCTGGTCCTTCCTCAGCTGTTCCCTCTGCCTGAATCAGTCTTACCCTCCCCAGCCTGTCCCTGCCCTCTTCAGACCAGGTCAAGTGCTCCCTCGACCTCAGAACACTGAACACACCTTGTGCCTGAACCTGCTCCACTGTCAGCCTCCCAGGCTAGATTGTAAGCTCTGTGTGCAAGTGGGCCATGGCTACACTCCAATACCTCACAACACGGCACAGAGTTGGTGCTTGGGGAGAATGTGTTGAGTGAGCGGCTGCAGTAACAGATTAAAAGGCAGGCCAACTTGGCATCTGCATGGAGAACCAATCTATACAAGATGTTCAAAATCTAGCAAGATGGAGAAAAATCTCATTTACCAGAATCCTCGCAGCGAGAGCATTGTGTTTGATTGGAAGAAATACTTGGATAAATGGTTTTGTTGAATGCTGAGATCTTTAAGTGTCAGACTTTATTAGCAAAGGGTGAGTCCAAATGGCTTTCTTGGGACAGTGGGTCCTGTGAAGGGCAGGTCTTTTCTTTTGCTGAGTTGACAGTGCAAGTTTGCAGCCAGAACTGAAAGGCTGGGGCCAGTAGAAGATATGAAGAGGCAGCCACTAGGGGGCCTTCCTCTCCGCCTTTTTTCCTCACAGCCTTTAATAAAAGTTGCACAAATAGGGAGCATTCGTTTGATAATGAAGCATCAAAATTATTAGCCTGTCCAGGGATCCCACACATCTCCTCTTAGACCTGAATAAACAAGTCTATTTCTTCCCTAAAATGAAACAGAAAAGCCTTTTCTATAACAAACTCTAGTCCTCATTGTAACTCAGGTCCTCAATCCTCTTTTCTATTTTTGGCATCACCATCAAAACAATGCTCAATGATGACAGGACAATGGCAGTATACTCAAAGAATTTTTAGCAGGGAGGAAATGTTAAAGAGAGAATCCAACAATAATTCTAAAGCTGGGAACCATCTCACATTCACTCTCAGAACTGGCTGAGAGAGAAGGAGATGGTGGAGATTTCATAGGAGTACAGTTCCACAAACTGATAAACAAACCCATTTCCCGCTCAATTACTTTAATTCATTCCTGACAACCTTGCCATTAAGTGAAAAGCTGTTAAATTTTAATAGGAGAAAAGCATAATATGTTCCATCACAACCCATGATACCCTAGTAATTTTACAGATAGTAAAATATAAAAATTAATCAATGAAAACAAGTGAATGTAGGTAAAAAAAAATTAAGTAACATATTTTGAGTAAAAAAAGTGACATGAAAGTTTATTGTAATCGTTCCTTTTTTGACAACACTTTCATTAATTTTTTAACTTTTTGCTTGCTCAAAATTATCTTGAACTTAAAAGTAATGTTCTATCACCTTTACAGACATGTGTAAGCTAAACACAAGAGAGCCTCAAAACATGGTAAAATAGCCATAAAGTGGCACAGAAATGCTAACCCTTCATCCTTCTGCTTGGTATGTAAAAACAAATCAAGATATTGGGGGACATCCAAAGATAGGACATATATCAAATTGCTTCATTTGATAGTTTCTGACTTGAAATACTTCAATCAAGAAAATCGGTGAGATTTCTTCACTAGAAAATCTAATGTGGAAATATTATTTCTTGTATCATATTTATTTAGTGTGGTTTTGGGTGAAAACAATTTACCCAAAAAAAGACTCATTGTGCAAAGAGTAGTGCTATGGACTGAATGTTTGTATAGCTCCCAAATTACCTGCAGCCCTGATCTCCAATATAATGGTATTTGGAGGTTGGCCCTTTGGGGAGTGAGTAGGTTGAGGTGGAGTCATGAGGGAGGGGCCCCCACACAATGGGATCAGTGCCTTTCTAAGAGGAAGAGATTCCAGAACTTCTCTTTCTCTCTCTCCACCATGTGAGGATACAGCAAGAAAGTGGCTGTCTGCAAACCAAGAAGAGGGTTCACACCTGATGCCAAATCTGCTGGTACCTTGACCTTGGACTTCCCAGCCTCCAGAACTATGAGAAATAAATGTCTGCTGTTTATAAGCTTCCCAGTCTAAGGTATTTTGTTAGAGCAGCCTGAACAGACTAAGACAAGTTGTATAACCTTTCAAGTCCTATTACAGTAAAAAGGCATCAACTGAGTCTCCATTGTGTAAGATGAATCTAAACCACACAGTTTACTTTCTTTCTTTCTTTCTTTTTTTAGCATTGAAGCATTCTGGCTTCAAACTATACTACAAAGCTATAGTAATAAAGACAGTATGGTACTGGCACAAAAACAGAAATATAGATCAATGGAACAGGATAGAAGTCCAGAGATAAACCCACGCACCCATGGTCACCTAATCTTTGACAAAGGAGGCAAGAATATACAGTGGAGAAAAGACAGTCTCTTCAATAAGTAGTGCTGGGGAAACTGGACAGCTATATGTAAAAAAATGAAATTAGAACATTCTCTCACACCACACACAAAAATAAACTCGAAATGGATTAAAGACTTAAATGTAAGATCAGATGCTCTTAGAGGAAAACAGGCAGAACACTCTCTGACATAAATTGCAGTAAGATCTTTTTTCATCCACTTCCTAGAGTAATGAAGATAGAAACAAAAATAAACAAATGGGTCCTAACTAAACTTAAAAGTTTTTGCACAGCAAAGAAAACCATAAACAAATCAAAAAGACAACCCACAGAGTAGAAGAAAATATTTGCAAGTGAAGTGATCAACAAGAGATTAATCTCCAAAATATACAAAACAGCTCAGGAAGCTCAATATCAAAAAAAACAAACAACCCAACCAAAAAAATAGGCAGAAGATCTAAATAGACATTTCTCCAAAGAAGACATACGGATGGCCAAAAAGCACATGAAAAGATGTTCAACATCACTAATTATTAGAGAAATGAAAATCAAAACTACAACGAGGTATCACCTCACACTGGTCAGAACGGACATCACCAAAAAGTCTACAAACAATAAATGCTGGAGAGGGTGTGGAGAAAAGGGAACCCTCCTACACTGTTGGTGGGAATGTAAATTGATACAACCACTATGGAGAACAGTATGGAGGTTCCTTAAAAAACTAAAAATAGAACTACCAGATGATCCAGCAATCCCACTCCTGGGCATATATCTGGAGAAAACCATAATTTGAAAAGATGCATGCACCGCAGTGTTCACTGAAGCAGTATTTACAATAGCCAAAACATGGAAAAAACCTAAATGTCCATTGACAGATGAATGGATAAAGCAGATGTGGTACATATATACAATGGAATACTACTCGGCCATAAAAAAAGAACGAAATAATGCCATTTGCAGTGACATGGACAGACCTAGAAATTATCATACTAAGTGAAGTAAGTCAGACAGAGAAAGACACACAGTTTACTTTCCCTTCTCCTTCCCCTCTCGAGGTTTGCCTTGGTGGTGTTGACTGTAAAATGGATTGGCAGAGAGGTGGAAGGGAATTCCCCATTGACTTAAGAAAAATCTTTGATAAAAAATTTGATGTCTCATCATATACAGTGATTAAAGTTGTTTACTTTCTTATCATTGGGTTTCAATACTAAACCCCATTAGTCTGTGGAAGTTACTAACTTCCATCAAAAATAAGATTTCAGAACGTCAATACAATGTTATATTCCTTTGTGGCCTGTCTGTACAGCAAATAGCCTTGAAAACTAGAGATAATGTATTCCTCTGGAGAGATCTGGAGATATCCCTGCACAGAAAAGATTCACTGCTCCTCTTTCCTCTCTGGAGAGATTTGCTTACATTCCCAGGTATTGAGTAATATTTCTCTCCAAAGGGTAAGACAGGCAGATGTGCTAGCAGCCCCATAAAAACCTTCGTCTCCTAATTTCAGGCCCTTCTCCTGTGGAGATAAACAGCTGACAAGTATCACACTGTCTTGCAGGAATCAGGATACAGGTATGCTGCTTGGCTGCTGTTTCTGTTGAGTGTCTCTAACTGACCAACGGTGTGGTGTCTTCTGCAGTATAAATATACAAAACCGTGATGAGCTAACTTAGTTTGCAGTTGGGGTAACAGCTCAAATATTTCACTGTATCTGACTTACCACCCAGTTTTTAAAATTCTAAGAAAGTTATTAGGGATCATTCTGGCACATTCTCTCACAAACACAGCTCTGTGATATGGACTGCAGTGAAATATACTCTTAATTTTAAAATAGTGTCTTATACTATGAGAAAAATACAACATCAAACATAACCTAGAGTTTTTTCAAGATTTTTTTATATGGAAACTGACCAATTTAGCTTTAGCTTTGCTTTATTTAGACGTAGTTCAGGATTTCTTGGCTGATACAGACTAATGATATGATTTATCTTTTCTAACAATCACTTGATAAGATGGTGTCTCTTTACCTATTTCTTTTTGTTTGCAAGAACAAAAGTCTATGTTTCAAACCCCCAAAATTTGGCAAGTATTTATCTCAAGCTATTTCAACAACGAAATTATGCTCTGATTCAAATGATATTCTAAATCCCCTAAAATAGGTTTGCTCTTTGTGGATGATGGTGTTTATTGCTCACAGCCACTGTGCCACTTTCATGTTGAGGGAGTGGGTGGAGATCTCTTGATCGCTGGGAAGGGAAGCCTCTCCCAACCCCTGGGGATTAAGCCAGTTATGATGAGTCCTATTTGCCAATGATGGACGCAGGGTAGACAAGTGACCCACTTCTGGCAAAGAGATGTAAGGAAAAGTTTGCTGGGTAGAGACATCCTATTCCAAACCAAGTAAAAGACCAAGGCTTCTCATGAGAAGGCCTTTTGCCCTTTTGATCATTCTTTGGAAATGTGCACTTGGTGTCTTGGTTTGTCACAGCCATATGGGGACAAGAATTCAAGACGATGGGAGCAGAGTGCTAGGAAGAGCTGAGCTCTTCAGAGCCCTATGGAATGGCTGAGCCAACCTCAGCAACCTTAGCTACCCAGTTCTCACTGTATGAGTAAAATAAAACTTTTGTTTATTAAAGCCGCCCCAAAATCAGATTTTCTGTTCTTAGCAACTGAACGCATTCATAAGTGATATGCAGAGAGGGCTTATGGAGGAGACATGGTGATAAGAAAATAACCCAGTAATTAATTTATTTACTATCTCAGCATTTTCATTTTAAAGAATTATATCAGTATAAAACAGTTGATATATTGATTTTTTAAATCAAAGTCTCACATAAAGACATGTATTTAACTGTCTTTTTTTTCAGGAATATCATTAATGAATCTAAAATTTGGCTTTTCAACCGTATGGGTACATTTTATTAACAAGATTCTTATCCCAACGTCCTTCAGAGGCAGGAATACTGTTGCTGCCTTAGATATTTTTTCTTCTATAATGGTATGTGAAATAGAGATAAACAGATCAACCTGTCCTTTCTAAATAATTCACGAGTTCCAAAGGAAACATTTATAAACTTTTTAACTAGTAGTTTTACCAAGGCCCTGAGGGCAGGCATCTGACTAATCCCTCAGTACACTTTTATCTCTCTGAGCAAGACACGGCCTCAAATTTTTTCTGAAAAATATAATAAAATAAAATTTTAAATCTTCCTACTCCAGACAGCTGCCACCAACCAATTAAACTTGGCACTCATGTAGTCTTCATCCAGTGGTTTAACAGTTAATACAAACCTGATTATTTAGCTTCATTTTAATCAGTTAGCAGTTAACTTAAGCATAAACCTCGTTTCCTTTATGATCTCGCAGGTAAAATAAGTAAAATAAAGCCCACTACAGCTGACAATTCATTGATTCTACAATCACAGAGACCCAAAAATTCCTCAAAATATAACAACCACATAACAGAAAAAGCTTCCCAAGACATCATTAATTTATAAGTTGAATAATAAAAGAAGTTTGCTACCTATGTCTTTTGCTATAACAATTGCAAATAATTAACTGAAGACACAAATAATGTCACTTGACTCCATGATTACTATGTATTCACACACATACATGTATGTATGTGATCTTCATATACAAATGTATATTATACATATGTATTTTCAAGCTTCTGAATGGCTCAGAGGAAAGGAAGATAAAAGAAAAAAAAGTCTTTTCAGCCAAAATTTAGGAACTGGCAATCAAAGTATGCAACTGACCAATGCACAAGGATGTAAGGGCAAGAGTATCCGCTTTGCAATCAGACAAAACTGGGTTTGACTCCTAAGTCATGATATTTATAGTTACCATGAGATTTAAGTAATATCTTGTGAGCTGTCGAACATGACAGGCCCTCAGTAAATGCTGGCTGCCTTTTCTTTCTACTAGAAATAGACTATAAACTCTTGTAGGGCAGGAATTGTGCCCTGTCATCTCTGTATCCACAGACTCTAGAATATAAAGCAAATGTTCACAGTTAGTAGAACCATTGATCCATCAACCATTTTGAAAGGGCAATGGTGCTGTGATTGGCTGTCAGTGGCCACGACAGATAGAATTCCCTTTCAGCAGGCTTTGAGGCACGGCTCTTGGGCACCTCTGGACTATGACATGTGGAAGGAGACTTCATGAAAATCCCACTTATCATGAAGGCAGCTGGTGTGCTCCGGGAGCAACGTTCCATTCCACCTGTTCCCAGAACTCAGTTCACTGTGAGATCCTGTGGTGAATTTTTGCCTGAAGTTATTAAATAAACAGAAGTACCTCCTCTGAGGATAAAAAATTCTATACTCTACACAAATTCCAGAAATGTTCTGGTACACTTACTCTTCACAATTTATGAACAAAAAGGCAAGTAAGTCAAAAGAGTGGATGCAAACAGACAGTCAGGTGTCTATGGTCCTTTGGGGCATGAAGAAAAGCAGAGGTGATGCTTTGAATGATGTAAATGCTATTAAAATAAAATAAAGAAGTAGAAGTTGTGATTTCTCTGACCACTGAAGCAACCCCTCAAGGGAAAATGTTTTATTCTTTGATTTCGATGCTAAACACAATATAAATACCTGTCCCAACCTATAAAAGAGTAAGGAGATTGAATTCCTTCTGCAGCCCACCTTTGACAGGGAAGGAAAGAGAACCTGAATCCCTCCTTGGATCTGGGTCATTCATTTCATCCACCTTCATATTGTTTGTGTTTGTATGTGTGTGTGTAATCTTAAATGCCATAATCACTGCAGTAGCCTCTGCCACAGCCCTGGGTGAAGGCTGGGGGCTAAAGAGACAGCAGCCTGCCCGTCTTGGTCTCTTTTCAGCAAAGCTGGTGAGAACTAATCAGCTTGCCAAGGGTCCCTCAATGTGAACATGAGTGCTATAATTTGTCTTCTTTAATATTTTTAGTGACTCATATCTAAAATCACCCCATTTACCTCTGATGGGTTGCTGGCAGCTGAGAACTGATAGAAAAGTCATAACTTTGGCTTATTACAAAGGGGTGATGATCACTATTAGGTAAAAGTCATGACGTAAATGATAAATGATGTTAAATACTGTCTTATAATGAAGGAAACTGTATAGTGCACATTGTCATTATAATAACCTTATAGAGGAAGAGATAGTGATGTATCAAGAAAAAAAATGCCTGCCAATACAGGTGAAAATCAGGTAAATATTTTATAAAGTATTGAACATTAGATTTGCAGGCATTTTCATTTCTGGAAGGATACTGGATTACATATCTAAAAGATTCTTTTACTAAAGGCAACTAAAATGCTAGGGAGGGGGGGAAATGAGTTTAAAAACTTTCTAAATGTATTGTGGAACTAGCAAGCAAGAAAGGAATCCACAATGCAAAAACAAAAATTGGGGAAATCTGGGGGTATAAGTAAGCACCAGGTCTGCTGGTGACCTTGGGGATCAGGCATTTCATGATGACACAGGAGACGGAGGCATAAGCAGGGATCTCAAAGGTCTCATCTCAGGGAGAAGCAAATCTGCAGCAGAGGGAGAGAGCAAGGATGCTTGCCTGCCTCTTCTTGGCCCTGTGTGCACAGGGAAAATTCTTCCCTGAGGATTCATAACAAGCCAGCGAGGGGTAGACCCAGAACTCTGGGGGGTCCCAAGCTTTAGCAAGTTATAGAAGGAGTCTTCCTTAACAAAAAGAATACAATATTAAGAATATAAGGTTAAATATTTAAAAATATAAACTTTTAAAAGCTGGCAAATATCACAAAGAGCAGAAAATCCAAAAAACATAACATGCTCTATGAAATAATTGTTTAACACACCACTTTAAATGGTATTTTCTGACATATTTTGGCTGCAAATTTCTTGAGTACCTCTTTATATGACAAAAGTTTTGTCATACCAATTCTATTCAGAGGATAAAAAGATAATTTAGTCTTTTCCAGCAAATTTGACCAAAAACAAAGTTTTTAAATTAATGCTTTAGAAATTGTCCTTCTGTTTCATAACTTGTTATTGCTAACATGGAAATTTTTAAGATAATTGTAAAGCATGGCAAAACTTCTTGTTTCTTTGTTTGTGAGGTTGAAGTTTTCAGGACATTTTACATTTTCTTATGCAGTGACCAATCTTAAACATTCTTTGAATTGATGAGAATCATTAAGTAGTTTGTCAACTCTGTAATTATACTGACATATTGTGAGTTTTATGTTTTCATTTTCAATGTTAATATCTCCTGTCCAAAGAGCAAGGAGCTTAATATGTGTCACCTCTACCTCCTTTCATCAGCTGGATTATAAAACAATTCAAGATTCTGTTCACAACTTCTATTTGAAATTCACCTCTGCCTCTTAATGAAATACTACTTTGGTATGATAGAATTTAAAAAATTGTTACAACTTACTTCTTTTTTTGGAATTTTATTTTATTTTTATACAGCAGGTTCTTATTAGTTATCTATTTAACACATATTAGTGTATATATGCCAATCCCAATCTCCCAATTCATCACACCACCATCACCACCCCGCTTTCTCCCCTTGGAGTCCATACGTTCTCTACATCTGTGACTCTATTTCTGCCTTGCAAACCGGTTCATCTGTACTATTTTTTTAGATTCTACATATATGTGTTAGCATATGGTATTTGTTTTTCTCTTTCTGACTTACTTCACTCTGCATGACAGCCTCTAGGTCTGTCCACGTCTCTACAAATGACCCAATTTCATTTCTTTTTATGGCTGAGTAATATTCCATTGTATATATGTATCACATCTTCTTTATCCATTCATCTGTTGATGGGCATTTAGGTTGCTTCCATGACCTGGCTACTGTAAATAGTGCTGCAATGAACATTGGGGTGCATGTGTCTTTCTGAATTATGGTTTTCTCTGGGTGTATGCCCAGTAGTGGGATTGCTGGGTCATACGGTAGTTCTATTTGTAGTTTTTTAAGGAATCTCCATACTGTTCAACATAATGGCTGTATCAATTTACACTCCCACCAACAGTGCAAGAGGGTTCCCTTTTCTCCACATGCTCTCCACCATTTGTTGTTTGTAGATTTTCGGATGATGCCCACTCTAACTGTCGTGAGGTGATACCTCATTGTGCTTTTGATTTGCATTTCTCTAATAACTAGGTGATGTTGAGCATCTTTTCATGTGCCTCTTGGCCATCTGTAAGTCTTCTTTGGAGAAATGTCTATTTAGGTCTTCTGCCCATTTTTTGATTGGGTTGTTTGTTTTTTTTAATATTGAGTTGCATGAGCTTTTTATGTATTTTGGAGATTAATCCTTTGTCCATTGATTTGTTTGCAAATATTTTCTCCCATTCTGAGGGTTGTCTTTTCATCTTGTTTAGAGTTTCCTTTGTTGTGCAAAAGCTTTTAAGTCTCATTAGCTACCATTTGTTTATTTTGATTTTTATTTCCATTACTCTAGGAGGTGGATCATAAAAGATCTTGCTGTGATTTATATCAAAGAGTGCTCTGCCTATGTTTTCCTCTAAGAGTTTTATAGTGTCCAGTCTTACATTTAGGTCTTTAATCCATTTTGAGTTTATTTTTGTGTATGGTATTAGGGAGTGTTCTAATTTCATTCTTTTATATGTAGCTGTCCAATTTTCCCAGCACCATTTATTGAAGCGACTGTCTTTTCTCCGTTGTATATCCTTGCCTCCTTTGTCATAGATTAGTTGACCATAGGTGCGTGGGTTTATCTCTGGACTTTCTATCCTGTTCCATTGATCCATATTTCTGTTTTTGTGCCAGTACCATATTTTCTTGATTACTATAGTTTTGTAGTATAGTCTGAAGTCAGGGAGTCTGATTCCTCTAGCTCCATTTTTTCCCTCAAGATTGCTTTGGCTATTCTGGGCCTTTTTGTCTCCATACAAACTTTAAGATTTTTGTTCTACTTCTGTAAAAAAAAAAAAATGCCATTGGTAATTTGATAGGGATTGCATTGAATCTGTAGATTGCTTTGGGTAGTATAGTCATTTTCACAATATTCATTCTTCTAATCCAAGAACATGGTATATCTCTCCATCTGTTTGCGTCATCTTTGATTTCTTTCATCAGTGTCTTATAGTTTTCTGAGTACAGGTCTTTTACCTTCTCAGGTAGGTTTATTCCTAGGTATTGTATTCATTTTGTTGCAATGATAAATGGGAGTGCTTCCTTAATTTATCTTTCAGAGTTTTCATCATTAATGTATAGGAATGTAAGAGATTTCTGTGCATTAATTTTGTATCCTGCTACTTTACCAAATTCACTGATTAGTTCTAGTAGTTTTCTGGTGACATCTTTAGGATTCTCTATGTACAGTATCATGTCATCTGCAAACAGTGACAGTTTTACTTCTTTTCCAATTTGGATTCCTTTTATTACTTTTTCTTCTCTGATTGCTGTGGCTAGGACTTCCAAAACTATGTTGAATAATAGTAGTGAGAGTGGACATCCTTGTCTTGTTCCTGATTTTAGAGGAAATGCTTTCAATTTTTCACCATTGAGAATGATGTTTGCTGTGGGTTTGTGGTATATGGCCTTTATTATGTTGAGATATGTTCCCTCTGTGCCAACTTTCTGGAGAGTTTTCATCATAAATGGTGTTGAATTTTGTCAAAAGCTTTTTCTGCATCTATTGAGATGATCACATGGTTTTTATTCTTCAATTTGCTAATATGGTGTATCACATCGATTGATTTGTGTATATTGAAGAATCCTTGCATCCCTGGGATAAATCCCACTTGATCATGGTGTATGATCCTTTTAATGTGTTGTTGGATTCTGTTTGCTACCATTTCATTGGGGATTTTTGCATCTATGTTCATCAGTGATATTGGTCTGTAATTTTCTTTTTTTGTAGTATCATTATCTGGTTTTGCTCTCAGGGTGATGGTGGCCTCGTAGAATGATTTTGGGAGTGTTTCTTTCTCTGCAAATTTTTTGGAAGAGTTTGAGAAGTATGAGTGTTAGCCCTTCTCTGAATGTTTGATAGAATTCACCTGTGAAGCCATCTGGTCCTGGACTTCTGTTTGTCGGAAGATTTTTAATCACTGTTTCTGTTTCTTTACTTGTGATTGGTCTGTTCGTATTTTCTATTTCTTCCTGGTTCAATCCTGGAAGGTTATACCTCTCTAAGAATTTGTCTGTTTCTTCCAAGTTGTCCATTTTATTGGTATAGAGTTTCTGTTAGTAGTCTCTTATGATGCTTTGTATTTCAGCAGTGTCTGTTGTAACTTCTCCTATTTCATTTCTAATTTTATTGATTTGAGTCCTCTCCCTCTCTTTCTTGATGAGTTTGGCTAATGGTTTATCAATTTTGTTTATCTTCTCAAAGAACCAGCTTTTAGTTTTATTGATCTTTGTTATTGTTTTCTTTGTTTCTATTTCATTTATTTCTGCTCTGATCTTTATGATTTCTTTCCTTCTACTAACTTTGGATTTTGTTTGTTCTTCTTTCTCTAGTTCCTTTAGCTGTAAGGTTAGATTGTTTAATTGAGATTTTTCTTGTTTCTTGAGGTAGGCTTGTATAGCTATAAACTTCCCTCTTAGAACTGCTTTTGCTGCATCCCATCGGTTTTGGATCATCGTGTTGTCATTGTCATCTGTCTCTAGGTGTTTTTTGATTTCCTCCTTGATTTCTTCATTGATCTCTTGGTTATTTAGTAAAATATTGTTTAGTCTCCATGTTTTTGTGTTTTTTATGTTTTATTGCCTGTAATTGATTTCTAATCTCATAGCGTTATGGTCAGAAAAGATGCTTAATGTGATTTCAATTTTCTTAAATTTATTGAGGCTTGATTTGTGACCCAAGATGTGATTTATCCTGGAGAATGTTCCATGCGCACTTGAGAAGAAAGTGTAATCTGCTGTTTTTGGATGAATGTCCTACAAATATCCATTAAATCTATCTGGTCTATTGTGTCACTTAAAGCTTGTGTTTCCTTATTAATTTTCTGTCTGGATGATCTGTCTATTGGTGTGAGTGAGGTGTTAAAGTTCCCCACTATTATTGTGTTACTGTCGATTTCCCCTTTTATAGCTGTTAGCAGTTGCCTTATGTATTGTGGTGCTCCTATGTTGGGTGCATAAATATTTACAATTGTTACATCTTCTTCTTGGATTGATCCCTTGATCATTATGTAGTGTCCTTCCTTGTCTCTTGTAATATTCTTTACCTTAAAGTCTATTTTATCTGATATGAGTATTGCTACTACAGCTTTCTTTTGATTTCCATTTGCATGGAGTATCTTTTTCCACTCACTTTCAGTCTGTAAGTATCCCTAGGTCTGAAGTGGGTCTCCTGTAGACAGCATATATATGGGTCTTGTTTTTGTATCCATTCGGCGAGCCTGTGTCTTTTGGTTGGAGCATTTAATCCATTTACACTTAAGGTAATTATCAATATGTATGTTTCTATTACCATTTTCTAATTGTTTTGGGTTTGTTTTTGTAGGTCCTTTTAGTCTCTTGTATTTCCCACTTAGAGAAGTTCCTTTAGCATTTGTTGTAGAGCTGGTTTGGTGGTGCTGAATTCTCTTAGCTTTTGCTTGTCTGTAAAGCTTTTAATTTCTCTGTTGAATCTGAATGAGATCCTTGCCATGTAGAGTAATCTTGGTTGTAAGTTCTTCCCTTTCATCACTTTCAATAGATCATGCCACTCCCTTCTGGCTTGTAGACTTTCTGCTGAGAAATCAGGTGTTAACATTATGGAAGTTCCCTTGTATGTTATTTGTCATTTTTCCCTTGTTGCTTTTAATAATTTGTCTTTGTCTTTAATTTTTGTCAATTTGATTACTATGTGTCTTGGCGTGTTTCTCCTTGGATTTATCCTGCCTGGGACTGTCTGCCCTTCCTCGACTTGGGTGGCTATTTCCTTTCCCATGTTACAGAAGTTTTTGACTATAATCTCTTCAAAAATTTTCTCAGGTCCTTCCTCTCTCACTTCTCCTTCTGGGAACCCTGTAATGTGAATGTTGGTACATTTAATGTTGCCCCAGAGGTCACTTAGGCTGTCTTCATTTCTTTTCATTCTTTTCTCTTTACTCTGTTCTGCGGCCGTGAATTCCACCATTCTGTCTTCCACGTCACTTATCTGTTCTTCTGCCTCAGTTATTCTGCTATTGATTTCTTCTAGTGTATTTTTCATTTCAGTTATTGTATTGTTCATTTCTGTTGGTTTGTTCTTTGATTCTTCTAGGTCTTTGTTAAACATTTCTTGAATCTTCTCGAATTTTGCCTCCATTCTTTTTCTGAGGTCCTGGATCATCTTCACTATCATTATTCTGAATTCTTTTTCTGTAAGGATGCCTATCTCCACTTCATTTAATTGTTTTTCTGGGGTTTCATCTTGTTCCTTCATCTAGTACATTGCCCTCTGCCTTTCATTTCAACTGTCTTTCTGTGATTGTGGTTTTCATTCTGCAGGTGCAGGGCTGTAGTTCTTGCTTCTGCTGTCTGCCCTTCGGTGGATGAGGCTCTCTAAGAGGCTTGTGCACGCTTCCTAATGGAGGGATTGGTGGTGGGTAGGGCTGGGTGTTGCTCTGGTGGGCAGAGCTCGGTAAAACTTTAATCCATTTGTCTGCTGATGGGTGAGGCTGGGTTCCCTCCCTCTTGGGTTGTTGGGCCTGAGGCGACCCAGCACTGGAGGCTATAGGCTCTTTGGTGAGACTAATGTGGACTCTGGGAGGGCTCATGCCAAGGAATACTTCCCAGAACTTCTGCTGCCAGTGTCCTTGTCCTCACAGTGAGCCACAGCCACCCCCCCCATCTCTGCAGGAGACCCTCCAACACTAGCAGGTAGGTCTGGTTCAGTCTCCTATGGGGTCACTGCTCCTTCCCCTGGGTCCCGATGAGCACACTGCTTTGTGTGTGCCCTCCAAGTGTGGAGTCTCTGTTTCCCCCAGTTCTGTTGAAGTCCTGCAATCAAATCCCGCTAGCCTTCGAAGTCTGATTCTAGGAATTCATCCTCCCGCTGATGGACCCCCAGTTTGGGAAGTGTGACATGGGGCTCAGAACCTTCATTCCAGTGAGTGGACTTCTGTGGTATAACTGTTCTCCAGTTTGTGAGTCACCCACCCAGTGGTTATGGGATTTGATTTCATTGTGATTGCACCCCTCCTACCGTCTCATTGCAGCTTCTCCTTTGTCTTTGGATGTGGGGTATCTTTTTCAGTGAGGTCCAGTGTCTTCCTGCAATGATTGTTCAGCAGTTAGTTGTGATTCTGGTGCTCCTGCAAGAGGGAGTGAGCGCATGTCCTTCTACTCTGCCATCCTGAACCAATCACCGCCAACAATTTACTTCTTGAGATCTGGATAATTTCACTTGATTTCATTGATTATCTTTCTTACTTCTGTTTCAAATTTAACTTTCTAATCTCAATTCTCTCTCAGTTTTTCAGGAAATAAGTTTAAAGATGACAAAATATATATATGTAGAAGCCTATAATTAATGACCTATTTTACTAAAGCATTACAAAATGTTTTCCCAAATTGCAGTGAAAATGTTACATTCCCAACTCAGCTCTTACTCAGATCCCCAAAAAGCTTGAGGCTACACCATCATCACCCAGTACAAAGGGAAATGTGACAGAGAAGATGTGGAAAAGCAAAGTGACAGTGGTTCACAGCGACTTCGGTTTGAACGTGACACTTTGGCGACAATGACAGTACATACGCCCATGAGCACATTGCTAGGTCTCCTCCAGGCCTAGGCAAGAGTCTCGGGCAAGTGAGGAGCACCACAGGGGCCTGTAACTAAACTTTACTATTTTCCTGGGAAATCCACTTTTCAAGCCACCCTCACATCTGTTGAAAGCTGGGCTTCCTGCTACATGTGAAGTACAAAAGCTCAAGTGGGAATTTAATTTAAAGTTGTCCCCAAGCGGTCATGCCCCCAGGCAACTGGAAAAGAGGTTTAAAGAAATTTCACAAGTTCAGCACAGACAGACTAAGAGAAGGGAAATAGAAGAGGTTGTGAGGCATAGAGGCTGTATAGAGAAGAGATAACATCCATCAAATAAATATTCCAGAAGGAGATTATAGAGAAGAAGCACTATTGAAGAAATCATCATCTCTCATCATCATCATCTCATCAGCTGAGAACTCTCCAGATATGTTGGTAGGCAAAAATCCTCATATTTAGAAAGTCCAATAAATCCCAGACAGGATAAATGAAAAGAAATGTGTACACAGACATAGCATAGTCAAGCTGCAGAACAGCAATGAAAATAAATTTAAAGTCAGAGAAAGAAGACAGGTTACCAAAAAAAAAGAACAGTGAGTACACTGATGGCTACGTTCTCAATAACAACAATAAAAACCAGGGGAGAAAAAGGTGGAATTATATCTTAAGAATCTTGAGAAAAATAACTATCAGCCCATATTTAAATACTCAGGAAAATTACCTTTCAAAAATGATGATGAAATAAAAACACTTTTTAGACAAACAAAAACTGTGATTTTACCACTTATAGTGGTAGAGCCCCACTAAAGTAAAATATCTAAAGTATGTAGCTCAGGGACTTCCCTGGTCCAGTGGTTAGGACTCTGCACTTCCATTGTAAGGGCTACGGGTTCAATCCCTGGTCGGGGAACTAAGATCCCGCATCTGGCATGCCGCATGGGGCAGCCGAGGAAAAAAAAAGTATGTCATTCAGGCATAAAGAAAATTTATTATTGCAATTATTACAAAATGTAATAAGGAACAGTAAAAAAATGTATTAGAAAATATGGGGGTAAATTGAACAAATACTGATGTATGAAATAATAATTATAATAATGACTAATTATTTGTGAGGTGAAAAAAAAAGCATGATAAAATTGAAATAGTAGAACACCATAGCACTTAAGTTGGTGGATGGTATTTAAAATGTTCTAAGGTCCCTCCTTCCATTTTCATCAGGAGGCAAAAAAATTAGTAATTGACCTAGTTAGGTGTACATATTATATAGGGTAAACACTGAAAAATGGACATAGAACATAAAATTTCCAAAATAATAAGAGGAGGGAAATGGAATAAAAAAAGGAAAATATTCAAAAAGGGGGAAACACCAGGATAAGCCAAACAAATAGAAAGAACAAATAAGATAGGAGAAATAGATGCCAACACGAATATTCACACTCAATGTAAACTGACTAGACACTCAGTTAAATGATAAAGATCATCAGACTGGATTAAAATACCAAATCTAGCTATTTGTTGTTGGAGACATATGCAATATATAAAACCACAGAAAAATTCAAAGTACAAGGATGGAAAAGTTATAAGGCAAATAATGACAAATACCAATAAAACATTCAAGACAAATCATATAAATTCAGTTCTTTTGAAAGACTGAAAAATGTTCTAAAGTATTTATTTAATCTGTTTGCCTCAAAATACTTTTCTAATTGACAAAATTAGAAGAAACTGGAAAATGCCATTATATGGGATTGTTTAGCATAACTTTCTGTAATTAATAGATCAAAAGAAAAACAGTCATTGAGGATATAGATTTGAAATATCCAATTGCAAAATATATTTTAATGTAAGGAGAAAAGCTTCCATGTGCATGAAAACACTTTTGTGTGCACTCAACAATTGGGCAGTACAAATTCTTTTAAAGCACACATAAAACATTTACAAAATTTGACCATGAACTAAGCCATACAGAAGAGGTCAACACACTTTAGAATACTGGTATCAAACATACCAGAAAACTATATAAAATGGCATTAAACTATATGTGACCATATAAACTAATAAAAATAGTACTTGTGTAAAATAAAATATAGAAGGAATTAAAATACATGAAGATAACAGCATATAAGTCAGGAGAAAGGAAAATGAAATTAAAGAGTTCCAAGGCCTTTTTATTGCCTGGAGTAAAGTTTAGGAACAAATAAACAATGTATTGATTAATAAAGGATGCAGGTTGTATTTTGTTGAGTAATTACTGAAAGAAAAAGTAAGAAAATTTTTAACTTCCAAACTAATAAGAGGAAAATTTTAAATTACAAATCCAAAAGAAGGGGGAAAGGCAAAATTAAAAAACATAGAACAGGTGTGACAATAGAAAACAGATAGTAAAACAGTAGATATAAACCCAAGTACTTCACTAATTACTGTATATGGAATACAGACAAAGCTTGTCACACTAGATTTATACATACATGTATACATACACATTATTTATGAGACACCTAAAATTAAAGATTCACAAGGGTAAAAAGTAAAGTGATGGAAAAAGACATATAAACACTTAACAAAAGCACGATTGTATAGCTTTGTTAATATGAGACAAAATAAACTCTAAGGTAAAAAAAGAACATTATTCAGGATCAAGAGATCATAATTCATGGTCTCTTCATAAGGATTATTCACCAGAAAAGGAAAACAATCCTGTATTTTTATATAGCTAAGCTCAATTTCAAAATATATAAAGCGAAATTTGAGAGAAATAGGATGATAAATAACTGCATAATCATAGTGGAATACTTTAAACATTTTTTTGTATAATTTTTCAAACGTACCAAAAATATCAATAATTTAATCATAAACCAAATTAATCTAATATGTACAAAGCATTTCATCTAGCAGCCACAGAAATATTTACTTTCAAAGATGAAATGAACATTTACACAAGTAATCATTTACTGGGCCACAAAACATGTCTCAAGAAATTTCGAAGGGCTGAAAACGTACAGAGAATGTTTTCTGATCACAATTCATTGAAGCCAGAAATTAAAAGCTTCAGTCAGTTTGAAAAGAGGAGAAAATTCCCATATGGTTATAAATTAAAGCTTAAAGTTATAAATTACACATGGTTAAGGAAGTAATCAAAATGGAAATTAGAAAGTGTTTTTCACTGAATTACAGCAAAATGCTACATTTCAAACCTTACCGAAAGCTCTAAAGCACGTTTCCTCACCCTCACACAACTGACATCTTTGGATGGATAATTCCTTGTGGTGGGGATAGCGCTGTGCATCGTGGGACAGTTAGCAGCATTCCTTGCTTTTACCCACTAAAGGCCAGTAGCACTTTCCCCACAAAATGTCTACAGATATCTCCAAGTGTCCCCAGGGGTAGGGCGCAATTGCCCCAGGTTGAAAACCATTGTTTTAAGAGGTGCTGAGAGGAAAAGAGAAAAAAAATAAATAAAGGCTGAACATCAGGAGCTCAGCATACATCTATTCATCTAGTTTAAGAAGTCTGAGGAAGAATAGTATATTAAAATGTAAGCATAGAAGGAAAAGAAAATAATAACTATAAGAGCAGAAAGTAACGCAATAGAAAACAGAGTAAAGGGAATCAACAAAGCCAAACTTTTCTTCTTGAAAAGATTGACAAAATTTCTACACCAGGGCAAGACCAATCAAGAACAGGACAAAAACACAAAGAACCAAGAGCAGTAATGACAAATAATTACAGATCTTTCAAACATCAACAAAATAAGACATTATTAACTTTTATGCTAATAAATTTAAATATATGAAAATTTTAAGTTCCTAGAAAATTATATTTTATCAAAAATTCAAAAGATGAAATTCAAAACTTGACTAATTTTACAACCATTAAAATGAATCTATAAATAAATGAACCCTCCCCCCACACACACAACAAACACAGAACAAACAGAAACAACTCTAAGCTCGTAATATCTATACCAGAAAGTGTTATCAAACATTAAAGGAAGAAATAATATCCAACCCAGAGAATAGAAAGAGAGGAAATGATATTCACCAATTCATTCTATGATGTAGCAAAATCTTGATACCAAAAAGCAATACAGAATGAGAAAAGAAAATCACAGACCAATCTCACCCACGACCATAAATGCAAAAACTCTAGACTCAATATTAATCAACAGAATCCAGCAATATATGAAAAACGTAAACTATCATGACTAAGTTGAGTTTATTACAGATACACAAAATTATTTTAACATCAGAATATCAATGTGCAACGTTATACATTAACAGATTTTTTTTAAAGAAATATATGATTATTTCAACAGATACCAAAAAAGTATCTGCCATTCATGGCGAATGTGTTTAGCAACCTAAGAATATAATAAAATTTCTGTAATATGATAAATGGTATCTATTCCTACCCCGAAAAAAAAAACCCATAGCTATGGATAAAGAAGATTTGGTATATATATGCAATGGAACACTACTCAGCTATAAGAAAAGAATAAAATAAACTAATGGGTGCTCAAAACCCAAAGGGAAACTCCAAAAAAAAAAAAAAGAATGAAATAATGCCATCTGCAGCAACATGGATGGATCTAAAGATTATCATACTAAGTGAAGTAAGTCAGACAGAGAAAGACAAATATATGATATCACTTATATGTGGAATCTAAAAAAATGATACAAGTGAACTTACTTGCAAAATAGAAACAGACTCACAGACATAGAAGACAAACTTATGGTTACCAAAGGGGAAAGGTGGGAGGGAGGGATAAATTAGGAGGTTGGGACTGACATACACACACCACTATATATAAAATAGATAACCAACAATGACCTACTGTACAGCACAGGGAACTCTACTCAATATTCTGTTAACAACCTATATAGGAAAATTATCTGAAAAAGAATGTATATATGTATACGTATAACTGAATCACTTTGCTGTATACCTGAAACTAACACAGCATAGTAAATCAACTATACTCCAATATAAAATAAAAATTAAATTATAAAAAACCCTATAGCTAACATCATAAAGTTAAAACATTGAAAGGTTTTTCTCTGAAATAGGAAGCATGGCAAGACTGACCCCTTCTCTTCAACATTGCCCTGGAGGGGACTTAACCAAAGTCAGGAGGCAATAAAAATCAAAAAGGAAGATTAAAGAATTGGGAAAGAAGAAATAAAGCTGGCATTGTCTGTTGATAATGCGATGGGTGCACAGAATACCCAAAAGGATCTACAGACAAGTTATTAACATTAATAAGTGAGTTTAGCAAAGCTGCTGAACCATGTCAATATATAAAAACCAACTGTATTCATATGGCATCAAACACAAAACCGAATTTTAAGAAGATATTTGTAATAGGTCTAAACTTTGTAATACATATTTTTAACCAATGTACATGTGTAATTGTGATAAAAATTAAGAACAAATCAACCAAATTATCACGCTAAAAATTTATCATTACGGTTGTCATAAAATTTTCTTTTTAACGAAAGAAGAAAACTACCAAATGTGGAGTGCTTATCCCCAGAATCTCTGCTAAGCAATTTGTTTCATTTACTTCTCAAAACAACAACGTAGTAGAAGCATTATCCTCCTGTGTAGATTAGGAAATGTGACTGCAGTGTGGGAATCCTACTGGAACTCAAGTCTTTCTGACTTCGAAGCCCACACTCTTCACACTGTTTAGTTTTTCTCAGTAATCTACATAAGAACGGACAGTTCTCATTTATGTAAATACTCATATTCACCCAGAATATCCTTTTGACATTTTAATATGTTTTTTTCCAAAACACCAAGATCATTTCACCATAATGCTTTCCATGCTAAATGAACACCATGTTTAAAGAACATGATGACGTATCAGCCAGGAGATAAAAATGCATTCTGGTATTTGTTGACAGCTCACCGATATTTTTCCCCAAGTAATTATGATGAGTCTTTGTAGTTTTGTCTTTATTATGAAGTTATTTAATTAAATGTTTTCCAAAATTTACTCATAATATTCTGTACATTGATATCTTGGAAGGAGGTGAGGATGGATAAAAGACTCTAAGTACTAATGCCAGCAGGTTATCACTGTCCTGCCTTTTCTACAGAAATTTATTAAGCAATTTCACAAATAACCCACTACATCTATGTACAAGGTCCTAATTCAATCATTCATTCATTTCACAAATATTTATTAATGTTCCAGTCTGGGGATAAAATTGTGGACATAGAGACCAGGTTTCTGCCCTCACCCTAGTAGGGTCTTACGTAGCTAGAAAAGCTACCAAATCCAAGTGTGGCAGGATTTCCAAAGCCACAGAGGACATTCCCTGCAGTGCTTTCTGGATGCATAAACCACCTCTCTCTCAGCAAACACCTAACTGGCCAACTGATGATGCTAAAGATTCTGTTTTTTCAGTTTGGAGTGAAAACTCATCATTAGAAAGAATGAATAATGGCTTTGCCAACTGATCCTTTGATTCATAAGAATTAAATGTAAAGTAACTAAAAGGGGTGTCCCTAAGGAAAAGTCTTACAACAATCCCTGTTTCAGACTTCTACCTGGATCATACTTAAACAAATTACATAAGGAAACCTGTAGAAACATAGAGCGGAATTCATGTTCACATTTCAGTCACTTTGTGTGGAATAACAAGAGAGTGTTAACAAAAAGTATGTTTGGATTGTAAACAAA
This sequence comes from Grampus griseus, assembly GCF_964374135.1. Lineage (NCBI taxonomy): Eukaryota > Metazoa > Chordata > Mammalia > Artiodactyla > Delphinidae > Grampus > Grampus griseus. The sequence continues at coordinate 2,158,931 of NC_138998.1, forward strand.
TCCTGAGTTCTAGTTAATGAAATGCATGCTGAAGTATTTAGTGAGAAGTGCACTGAGGCATCACAACTTACTTCGAAATACATCAGAAAATATGATGCACTGATGGATGGACAGATGCTTGGATAGATGGATGGATATATGATAAGGCAAGTATATTAAAATATTAATTGTGGAATCCAGGTGGTAAATGTCTGTGTTCACTATATAATTTTTTTAAACTTTTCTTTATGTTTGAAAATTTTTATAATAAAATGTTGAGAAGATGTGAAGGACAAAATGTTAACCAAAAGAAATCCATATTTTTAAAGCATATATTACTACTTTTCTGAAATTAATGTTTAACTTTTAATTATACAATATGCACAAGTACATTCTTATAAAAGATATTCAAACATTACCGGTAACATCTTCCTTGATCAATACCCCAAACCCTGGACCACTCTCTAGAACCAAACCTTGTCACAAACTTCATGTACATGCTCCAGATTCATAAATATATAGGGACATATGCTGGTTTTTCTCTCTCTTAAGTAAGCTACAAACTCTATGAAGACAGGAACCATTGTTACGTTTTTCAGTTCTATACACAGTATCTAGAGTTGTATTTGACACACAGTAGGTGCTCAGGAAACATGTGTTAAATGAACATAAAGCCTAAAATCAGACTGATTAAATAAACCATAAACTCCAGCAAATAGCAGATAGTAGTAGTACCCTGTATACAACCACTTTTTTTGTGGCTTCCCTACACCAGTAGAAGCTGCACATGGAGTTGAGTACAATACTGACTTGACAGAGTAATCAGTTTCTTAAGTTAGGTAGTTTAGTCACTTGCTCACTCACACATTCACTGATGCAGGCAATAAGCATTCATTGAGTGTATCTTGTGTACAAGGCACTACGCTAAGCCCTAAGGTTACAACACGGTTTTTCAACCTTCACACTATTGACATATTGAATTGGACAATTCTTTGTTCTGAGGGCTGCCCTGTGAACTGTAGAATGTTTAGCGGCAACCCTGGTCTCTATCCACTTCTTGCCAGTAACACCACTCCTTCCAGTCATGACAATCAAAAATGTCTCCAGATATTAACAAGTGTCCCTGCGGGGGAGGGGAGTGCAAAATCATTCCCAGTTGAGAACCACTGGGCCACCAGAATTCTGTGGCCTGTCAAGGGCAGAGGCTTCAGGGCTGTGTACAGCCATCTTCCCTTGAATGCACACACCACCCCCATGAGACGAGGACTTAGGCTACTGTAACAGTAAGGACTCAAAGACCATACCATCCTCCGTATCCCCTATCTCTCTGCTGTCTAGAAACTTATCTTTTTAGCATCATACACCAAAAAAAATACCACAACAGTACATTTCCAAACAATACAGCTACCATTTCTCCCTTTTCCATACGTCCCATGCTTCTGAGGGAGTACAGATGGGCTAGAAGTGAGATCAGAAATTATCTTCAGTTCATCAAAAGGGAATTTTACTCTCTTCTGATGGAGAAAACTTCCTGGCACCTCTCTATAGAGTTGAATAAAATAAGCACAAGTTTGATCTTCACTAGGGCATCGTGGTATACACCTAACTTCCCTAAGCTATGGGAATGCCCTGAGGATCACTTTACAAACTGACCTCTAATTCCTCAGATATGACTCTTAAAGCACAGTACCTAGTATACAGGTGGCATATAGCAAACACTCAATAAACATTTGTTGAATGGATGGATGAATCATACGACATAAAATTTAAGACCAGTGTGATACCAAACTATTACTATTGTCTACAGAAATACTGTTGACCCTGCTCTGTGATTAAAGCTTTATACTTTTTCTTTTAATTTGCAATATCACCAAATGTATTAGCTTTTTTCATTGGACATAGCTTACTTTTCCATGACAGTTACCCAACCTTCAAACAAATTTAATGAAGGATATATTTTAAAAGGTAATTAAAAAATAAACTTTTTTTGAAATCTGCATGCTAAAACCTAAAAGTTTTCATAAAGGATATTTCAGTTTAATTCTGTCAAAGGGAATATTCAATTCTCTATTGTCCCATATTTCTGTAGAATGTTAAAGTGTGATTCATTAAAACCTCATTTGTTCATTATGAAAATAGAGTAGCAACTTATATTCATTGTAAATGGACTCGTTACAGGAGTAATTTGCAAATTATATTAAGTTTTTACTTTCTAAAGGAAACCACATATTTTATTTCCATTGAAAACTAATTATAATTTTCAAAGTCCTAAACTATATTCCCTATTTTACAAATTTTGTTTTGCACAAATCTTTCAAGTTAGTTACCTCTTGCATAACAAATTATATCATGTATATCTGCCCAGCAAAATTATAATTTAATGACTCACATGAAGCTTGAAATAAAGGTAAAAATTCTCAATACATTCTATATTTAAATGCAATTTTCTTTCACTCTCTGATTTGTATATTCCTGCCTTGACCCTGGGGAACCGTGAAATCATTTTCTATTCTTGTACTGTCATATTTTAGACTCTCAAACTCAACACAGAATTCTAGCAGCCTGCTAAGCACTTTACATACAATGTTGAACCCTCTTTGGAGACATAAAATCCATCATGCAAAGTAGGTTTTATGTATTTCCCATGTAATAAGATTCATAACACTGTTTATTACTGAGAACAGACCAGCACAATTTAGTTTCCCAAGGGAAAGAAAATAGCCCCATTTATTATCCATAGAGATGCCTCATTCAATAAAGTCCATCATACTTCAGCGGCTCTTTGAGAAGCCAGAAGATGTTATTGCTGGAGAACAATTTACCAACAAAAGCAATAGCATCAGGTTGCTTAGGTATGGCATCAACTTGGACTGGCAATGACTGGGAGTGGGTGTCAGAAGGATGCAGAGGGCCAGGCTCTCTTCGGCTGCTTCTTCCCTTCCCTGTAGCACAGAACTCCCCTGCAGACAGATGACCAGCAGCTGGAATTCTCAAATGGAAAGATTTGACCTTTTAAAGTTTTTATGATGTAGTTCTACAAAGCACCCCGGTTGAAAAAAATGGATGGCATTTAAATAGTATTTGGGAACTTGATGAAAAGTTTAATGTTGGAAAAAATATCCCGAATGTCAGTGTAGCTTAATAGATGCTAAACTTAAACAGTAAGAGTATAACCTAGGCATTCCTTATAAAGATAACTAAACCCTTAAAATTTGAGTTAAAGTGTGGATGCTTTTGTCAATGTTTATTGACAGAGGAAGAATAGATGACGTCAGACATAATTGACATATGTAAACTTAGTCGACTGGGCCAGTTTAAAATGTTTAATTGTCTAGAAATGGTTAAGGTCAATGCCAGTGTTATGTTCTTTGGTATGTATCTACAAAGTATCAGATCACATTTAATTATACTTCATCTTTATTTTTCTTCACAGGACTCTTAAAATTCAACCTGTTACGTAGGACTAGAGCAGGCAGTAACAAGATGAGTAAGAAAACTTGCTGGATGTGAAAGGTGGCAATGCTTCCATGACAGCTTCAAGGAATCTAAGATTTTTGTTTGTTTCTCTTTTATGAAAACAAAGAAAAAATGTAGCCAGTCTCAAGCCACAAAATCAAGTATGCAAAAAAATACCTTAATCCTATGTTCTTTAAATCAATTTTCCATTCTGGTAAGGCTATTCGACCTCAGCCATTCTAAGGCTCCCACCAGCTCCCGTGCCCAGCTCCAGAGGCTGAGCCAGTGTTTGGAGGTGTGTTGCAAGGCACCCAGGCTTTGGAAAAGTTCCCGCATCATCAAACCAGTCTGCATAGTTTTCCTTCCAGATGCAAACTGTCCTGGTTCACACACCACCTCCTATTCTGCAGTGCCTTTGGGACACAGAAATATTTGCAGACCTGAGAATCCAGGGTTAGGATGTGGAAGTCCTAGACAGACCACATGACCATGCCCTGCTGAGGTCTGGCTACCTACCAGGGTGATGGTGAAGAGCATTTGCTCTTATTGCCAGTAACACTCATTTTCATGGAATCTGGCTAGGACATCATCAATGGACCCTGAATAAAGTGGTAACTAGCCTCCAAAGCTTGTCCCCATAGGAACCATGGCTCCTGGTATCCAGACCCTTGTGTAATCCCTTCTAATGGGGCTGACCCTGTAACTCACTTCAATCAACAAGACAGAGCAGGAGTGATGCTGCACCAGACCTGATTTAAGCCCAAAGCATGGTTGACTTCCAGTATTGTAGTTTGGGGAGCCCTGTCTCAGCTGGCGGCGCCCTCAGGGCCAGGTCAGAGCCTGCCCAGCCGTCGTCACTGAGGGAGCCAGGCGCCCAGGGCCTCGCCGGCCCTCAGGCTTTTCCTTTAAACTGGAGAGAATCATTTGTATCGGATCAACAGGAGTACCTGCTGTAGCAAACACCCATCAGGTGAATTCCCAGCTCACGACAACTGCCCTCCTTTGAGGGCAGCCCCATCACAGAGGTGGACCTTAAGCAACGATGTGCAGTGTCCTGGCAACTTAACCCTGACCTCCGGCCACCTCCTAGGGGGGAGACAACTGACCTAAGCTGGACCCAGTTTTGAAATGAATGGAAAGACTGAAGGTGGTGGAAGCTGGTACCTGAATGGCCATGTCTGTACACGCCAGGTGCTGAGGCCTCCGTGGACCGAGGAACCCGCGGAGACCGCCGCCATTAGGTCACCGAGCGGGAGAGGTTCGCGCTGCTCCCAGGCCTGGGTCCGGCCAGCATGCGGCCGCGCCAAGGGCTCTGGGGCTCCGCGGGACACAGCCCCCAGCCTGTCCCCGGGCCCCCAGCTCCCCAGAGGGCCCGGGAGGCCAGGATAGAAGGCTGCACAAGCTTCTCCCCACGTTCTCTGCCGCGAGGCCGCCTGGGAGCCTGTGGGCGGAGCGGGGCCCCTAACTGCGCTCACGGTCTCGCGATAATAGCTTTGCACCCTCCCAGCACCTAAAACAATCCCCCCTTGTCTCTGATACGCCTCAATCTTGAGGAGAACAGTGAATATAAAGTTTTGCATAGAGAGGTTAATCATAGGGGGACTCGGTTTCAATCTCCAATCCGGTTTCATCCTTCTCCAGGGCTTTCGGGGAATGGGGTGACAATGGCTCTGGCTACTTCATGCTGAAATGGGGCGTAGTCCTGCTTCAATTTGGGAAATGGACACTGAATTGGAAGTATTCCCCAAGTTCCAAGTCCTGGATCCGAGTCTTGTATAACACTTGTATCTAAGTAGGTTTTAACCTCTAATGTGGTATGAACACGTACATAACGGGAGCTGTTGGCCACTACACGTCTCCTTTTTCTGCTAATATTTACCAGTGGAGACCCTGAGGTCATAAGGTTGCAGCTTCCATCTGCCAGCAGACACTGCTTCGAGAATGGCTGGTGGCATCCCGAGTATGACACAGCTCAGAAAATTCAGATTCTCAGCAATACAGGGATGCGTCTGAAATCGCATCCACAATGGCCACCTAGTTTTACCTTGGATGTCTGAACCACAGCTATTCCATTTTTGACTTTCAAATGTATTCTCCTCCTCTATGGCCAAGGCAGATGTACAATGCATGTCCGAAAGGCCACAAAACGGGCTGCTCTGGTCAATAAAGTTTAAGGTAAATCATGTATTGGCCTGAATGACTTCCCCATACCTCAAAATATGTGCAGATTTTTCCATCATCTCCCTTTTTAATTGCAAATCCTTCAACAGACCAAAACATGCCCCTTGATGCCAGGGTGATTTAGCTGCTTGCCCTGGGTCTAGATCATGTTCTTTGGTGCTAAGCCTCCTTTCTGTTTGCCTAGATATTTACATTGGGGGGAAACTGATCAGATATTGCAAACAGGCTCAGAAGTACATTAATGGGGAAGCACTTTATAGGCCATACATTTTGTCACTTATACCCCATTGTCACACAAGCATTGTACATGTGATTTTAGCAATAGACTTAAAGCAAGCAGTGTTCTCCACAGACATGCCACAACTCCTTATCAGCTCCATTCACCTTTCACCCACAGGATTTCACTCCCTTAAATAAGAATCAGGGAGTTCCCTGGTGGCCTAGTGGTTAGGATTCCAGGCTTTCACTGCCATGGCCCAGGTTCAATCCCTTCCCTGGTTGGGGAACTGAGATCCTGCAAGCCTCGAGGTGTGACCAAAAAAAAAAAAAAAAAAAAGAAATAAAAAGAAAAGAAAAGAAAAAAGTTACACATGAAACTAACACAACATTGTAAATCAACTGTACTCCAATAAAACTTAAAAAAAAAAAAAAGAATCAACCATACTTTTCTCACCATATCTTACTGCAATCAAATTTTAAAGCTTTGATGGTATGGGTCACTTTTACAAATTTTTTCTCTAGTCTGGGCATTTTCAAACTATATATATTTACATATGCAGCACAAATTTTTAATTACAGCTTTGTTGATGTACATTTCACATACCATAAAGTTCACCCGTTTAAAAAAGTGTACAGTTCAGTAGTGTTTAGTGTACTCATAAAGTCATACATCATCTACCACCACCATCTAATTCCAGAACATCACCAGCCAAAGAAACTGCATTAGCAGTCACTTCCCACCCTCCCCAGCTGCCAGCCCCTAGAAATCACGAGTCTACTTCCTGTTTCTATAAATCTTCCTATTCAGGATATTTCACATGAATCAAATCATATATGTGGCCTTTCATATCTGCTCTTCACTTAGTATAATATAATGTCTTCAAGGACCATCCATATCGGAGCATGTGTCAGAACTTCACCCCACTTTTTAATGTTGAATAATATTCCATCATACGGCTAGACCATATCTTGTTCATCCATTTGGCATCTGACAGACATTTGGATTGTTTGCACGTTTTGCTTCCTATGAATAGTGCTGCTATGAACATTCGTGTATAATGTTTTTGTGTGGACATGTATTTTCAGTGCTCTTAGGTTTACACCTAGAAGTGCAATCACTGGACCATTTGGTAACCCCAGGTTTAACTTTCTGAGGAACTGCCAAACTATTTTCCAAAGTGGCTGCCCCCAGCAATGCACCACGGTTGCTATTCCTTCACGCCTTTGTCAGCAGAGGTTACAGTCTGTCCCTTGGAACAGCAGGTGTGAAGGCGTACATCATTGTGGTTTTGATTTGCATTTTCTGATGTCCAATGATGCTGAGCATCTTTCATGTGCTTACTGGCCATTTGCAGATCTTTAGAGAAATGCCTACTCAAATCCGCTGCCCACTTTTGAATCAGCCAATTAATGTATGGTTTTCATACTTACAGGGTACAATAGCAATCATTATGGCCCAACACAGAAACCTCATTCTTCCTTGCACTCCAGCCCGTGCACTTCAGAGTGAGCTGACTGCATTTGAATCTTTGCAGAGGCGGTTCTGACCACCTAGAACACCTCTTCTCACCTCTTCAGCAAAGCCTTCTTGGTAATCTTTCTCTGATCATAGAGTGATAACTGACCGAGTTGCAGTGAACCAGCCTCAGCTGTAGCCCATGGCTAAGAACTCAGGCTCTGCTGCCTGGTTCATACCTAGACTTCCTCAAGCCTCAGCTGTGCAAACGTGGGCACCTAACTCCTCAGTATCCTGCTCCGTGAGACGGGATTGCAATGCCTTCCTTGTAGTGTTGTTGGAAGGACTTGCTGAGAATGCACATGTAAATCCCATTGCATACTGTACTTGATCCATCCTTGGTGGACTTCCTGCTGGGCAGAGCACTTCCAATGGCAAAGGGGGTCAGAACAGGACTGACTTTCTTTTCTTTTTCATTGAAGTACAACTGATCTCCGATTCTATGTTAATTCCAGGAGCACAGCATAGTGATTCAATATTTCTACCTGTTACTAAATGATCACTGCGATAATCTAGTTCCATCAGTCACCGTACAAAGTTATTACAATATTATTGGCTGTATGCCCCGTTCCTCATCTCCAGAAGACTTTGTCCACAGAGGAGCAAAACGGACATCACCTGGGAGCTTATTAGAAATGCAGATTCTCAGGTCTGTCCCCATCCTTGCTGAATCAGAATCTGCATTCTAGCTATATCCTCAGATAATTCATACGTGCATTGAACTTTGAGAAGCACTGCCCTGAAGGACTGGAAAGCAGATAACTGAACGAAGTGGGAATGGGTTTGGTGGTAGGAGAAGTGGCTGGTCAGGCCTGCACTCTGTCTGCTATACCATTCATTTACAGAAACAGTGCTTCTGAGTATGCATTTTGCAATGAACAGAATGTGTTCCCCCCAAATTCGTATGCTGAAATCCTAACTCTTATCATGACAGTATTAGGAGGTGGGGCCTCGGGGAGATAACTAGGATATGAGGGTGGAGACCTCATGAATCGAATTAGTGCCCTTATGAAAGGGACCCCAGAGAGCTCTCTTGCCCTTTTTCTGCCGTGTGAGGACATAGTGAGAAGGCTTCCATCTGTAAACCAGGAAGAGGGCCCTCAGCCAAGAACCTGATCATGATGGCACCCTGATCTCTGGAAAGCTCCAACCATGAGAAATAAATTTCTGTTGTTTATACACCACCCAGTCTATGGAAAACTTCATTATAGCAGCCCAAATGGACTAAGACAAGTTTCTGAAGGTATATGCACTTAATAAACCCTCCAACCCTTTAGGACCAAGGGTACTACTGATTTTTCCTTAATAATGGTGCTTTTTAATCCTATATGGTGGTTACTGAGGGTCAAGACATATATGATAGCATAATAAATGAACTGAAGGATTATTGTATTTTTAAGAAATGCATTTTTAAAAATACACTTTGCACCTTCTGTCCAGTTCTTTTAACAATAAAACCTGGGAGAGAAATCCTCTGCTGTGAAATGCAAACTTTCTTTTTGTTACTAACATCGATGGAGGTTTTAATGGTGATTGTGTTATTTTCTTCCTCCGCCTAGTTTGAACTTAAATGTAGGGGGTATGAGTCTCAGCTCACAAGTTTACAAAATAGCCTTATTTTGTTATAACTAAGCTTAATTTCTGTGCTGAGCACTCGACCCACTAGACAGTAAGCGTGGTAGGCTAAATAATGGCCCCTCAAATATATCCATGTCCTAATCCATAGAATCTGGGAATATGTTACCTTATGGCAAATAAAGGGACTTCGCGGGTGTGATTAAATTAAGGACTTTGTGATGAGGCGATAATCCTAGGTTATCCAGACAGGCTCAATATAATCACGTGCCTTATAAGCCAGAAGGCAATGGGATTATGGAAGCAGAGAGAGAAGATGCTGCACAGCTTTGATGATAGAGAAAAGAACTTTGAGCCAAGACGTGTAGGCAGAAATGTAGAAGCTGGAAAAACCAGGAAATAGGGTCTCCTCTAGAGCCTCTGAAGAAACACAGCTCTGCGGACACCTTTTGGTGTGTTTTTTTTTTTAAGGATTATTATTTTTATTTACTTATTTTTAAAAATTTATTTTGGGGGCAGTTCTTTTTCTTTCTTTTTTTTTAACATCTTTATTGGAGTATAATTGCTTTACAATGATGTGTTAGTTTCTGCTGTATAACAAAGTGAATCAGCTATACATATACGTATATCCCCATATCTCTTCCCTCTTCCGTCTCCCTCCCTCCCACCCTCCCTATCCCACCCCTCTAGGTGGTCACAAAGCACCGAGCTGATCTCCCTGTGTTATGCGACTGCTTCCCACTAGCTATCTGTTTTACATTTAGTAGTGTATATATGTCCATGCCACTCTCTCACTTTGTCCCAGCTTGCCCTTCCCCCTCCCCGTGTCCTCAAGTCCATTCTCTACATCTGGGGACCCCTTTTAGACTTTTGACCTCTAGAGCTGTAAGATAATACATTTGCATTGCTCTATGCTACTAAGTATATGGTAATATGTTACAGCAGCAACAGGAAACATACAGTGCTTTCAATTCAGTCTTACTGAGGATCCTCCCCTTCCAGAGGCACCCGTCAAGATCCTGGGGTTCTGTCGTGGTGCTAAGATGCTGGAAGAGAGACCCATCTGGTCTTCAGGCATCCTTCCACATGTGCCTGCTGACAAAGTGCCATTTCTTCCTGTGTGACCCCTTCAGCCCCATGGATTCCTCTACTGCCTCCGAGCACAGAATCTGGAGGAAGCTACATGGATAACTGACCTCCTACTTCCAGAGGCAGCAACGTAATTTGTAGGAAAAGCAGGAAAAAATGTCATCAGATGTCTTAAATATAAAACTGTTTTCTTCTTTCCACTGGCTTTCACCTTGTCATAGTGTATTTTATTTGCTATTTAATGCAAGTCTAAAATAGAAAAATTAAAATGTGAAATAATTACCATGAATATCACTATCTTCTTTATACTGTGCAATGCCAGTTTTAAGAGCAAGTATAGGAACATTTAATGCCTATGCACAATCCCTAAGTTACACCATTTGTCATTTGCAGCTAGTACATACACATGTATTCTGTTTTTACTGGAACAATGGAAACCCTGCAGAAAACGAACTCAACTGCTTTTATTTCACTTCTAGATACGTGCACATCCTACCAACAGACTCTACCTTCAGGTTGCAGATGGGTCAGGAAGACTGAAAGGAAAAGGCACTATGGGTTGTCCTGTCATTTCCTTTCCTTCCACGTCATCATTTTCAGCACAAGGGGTTGACTACCATAGGGACAAACGTAAGTAAGAGAGGATGTGTCGGGTTGCTCGGTTGAGGTCATTCCCATTTCTTACAGTACCATTGCTTACCTTCTGCATTTGAAACACGTTCTGGGTCTTATGGGGAGCATGGTCTCCCTGGGCTGTCCATGACCCCAATCATTCATTCACAGACTTAGCACACTCACTCGCTTCGAGTCCCCTGGAATTTTGAGCTCTGGCAACACTGCCAAACGGTCCTCTACTCATGCATATGCTCTGTTTTCCCCCCAGATGTCACTTACAAAACACAAGTTCAAAGATAAAATCATTAAAGTTCTTCTTGAAAGAAGATAGCACCAGAGCATTAAACCAAGCCCATGGCTGGGAATTCCCTGGTGACACAGTGGTTAAGAATCCACCTGCCAATGCAGGGGACATGGGTTTGATCCCTGGTCCAGGAAGATCCCACATGCCACGGAGCAACTAAGCCCGTGCCCCACAACTACTGAGCCTGCGCTCTAGAGCCCACAAGCCACGACTACTGAGCCCGCGTGCCACAACTACTGAAGCCTGTGTGCCTAGAGCCTGTTCTCCACAACAAGAGAAGCCACCACAATGAGAAGCCTGCGCACCACAACGAAGAGTAGCCCCCACTCACTGCAACTAGAGAAAGCCTGCACGCAGCAACGAAGACCCAATGCAGCCATAAATAAATAAATACATTTGAAAAAAGAAAAAAACAAGCCCATGGCTTTTCTGAGAGTTACTTCTGCTCTGGATTCTCACCTCCTCCCTAATGTTTCTGCCCAGGATGTTGGGCTCAAGGACCCTCTACTTCATTTCTCCCCCTCACCTCTTTCCCAAGTCCAAAGGAATCTTTATCTATTTGGGGGTGGAAGGGAATCTCTCCCCTTTATTATTTCTAAACCTTGTGTCTATGCCCAGAATCCTCTCCATCCCCTAAAGACTTAGGCCCTTTGCACAGCCCTAAGGAACACAAAGTCTTTGTATGGCTTTGTCGCTGCCCCTATTCCTGACTCATTCCCAGGGTGGCCACTGTCCAGCTTCCTGGGATCGTCACTGTGTTTTCTGGATCCTCACTCCCTCTCTGAGCATGTCTGGTCTTACTTGCTCCCTAGATGGGATTAGTAAAGGTCACTTAGCCTAACTTAGCTTTCTTTTTTTCTGGCGTCTGTGGTCCTTAATGTTTTGTTTCCAGTTGCAAAGTCACAAGCCAGGCTGTACTTCTTAGGACCGTAAGTTTTCTGATGTGAGAAGAAGCCTCTTTAAGGAATTTTGCTCTTCAGGGCTGCTACATTATGGTTAAATAGAGCTGTGTAGGTCAGAATAAGCTGGTTCTATGAGGCGCTGAAAATCATGTTATCTATCCCTATGACTGACACACATAAATTCCATTTATCTTCCTTCATGCATTCTTTTATTTTATTATGCAAAAAAATTTTTTTAATTGGATTGATTTACAATGGTGTGTTAGTTTCAGGTGTACAGCAAAGTGATTCAGTTTTATATATATATATATATATATATATATATATATATATATATATATCTCCAACACACATTCCTATAAAAACTCAATAAAGTAGTTTTTATTGAGAAGAACAGGTTTTGTTATTTCTTTTAGCTTCCTCAGTAAGTTGCCAGATTTCTTTCACACATAAATAACATGGACACTGTTAATTATACACTTAAATGCTTAGATGCAAATGTATTTAAAATATTTTGTTATTACTGTCTAAGTAATTACTCATAGGCAATGCGAAAACCGTATGTAATTGCACAGAATGAAGATATTTTTATTTTAAGGTTTCCTGCCTTGAGGAAGGAAACTGACACAAACTACTGAAGAAGCACTTCTAGCCTAAAATATTTATCAGAGTGCCTATGAAGATTAAAAAGAAAAATTCCCCTGTGTGAATGTATGTGTATTTAGGTGGATGGACGGACCTTTAGAATCATTTACAATCATTTGTTTATGTAGTCACGGTTCATATATGAAGGGAAAAATCCCTGGTGAGGTAAAATCCAGCTTAACTGCCTTTCTCTCCTGTATGATCTCATCAAAGTGAAATTCTCAAAACCTGATTCTCCCAAATAAGACCAAGTTACTTTGCACTTACATCGCTACCTGTTTGTTTATTAAAATCCCAATTGGGAGCATATAACATCAAGAAGGAAAAGAACGCGCAGTTTTCAGATTACAGGAGTAACGATGACTGACAGTGGTGTATTTATGCTCCACTCCGGGGGCGCCTTTGACATTGCACTCTGCGCCGGGCAGCAGCGCGACTCTGGCGTTCCCTTTCCTGTTAGTTCTTCACGTTTCTTTTTATTTCTAAATTTGGAACAGAGGTTAGGAACATGGCGACTGCTTAGTTTTGAATCTTCCTACTTCTCCTGGAAACCAAATAGAGCAACAAGGAGAACAAAAATAAAGCCATGAAATACATCTTCGGTGAAAGCAGGAGACAGAAAAATCCACAAACTCCAAATTATGTGTAAGCGTGGCCAAAAGAAACTAAGACCAGCAAGTCCTGAGCGGGAAGCTGCCAGATGTAGTGGGGAAGAACAGAGAGTATAGAGGAGGCCTTTTGGTATCAAATGTTGGAAATCAACAAATAACCCATCCTGAGTAAAACCTATTTGGACAGAAATTAAATATACGAGCATAATTGCTGGAGAAGGTGGAGAAGGGCATGAAAATTAATGAGTGGAACCCAGAAAAGGCAAATCTCAAAAAGTACTCCCTTTTGAAAAGAGAAGAGGCATGTCTTGGAAGAGAAAGGCTATGTCTCCTGGTGGTAGCAGCCAGCAGAAGACCCTAGGGTGGTGGTGTTCAGGGTTGGTGATAGAAGGACTCTGGGATCCAGTTAGGCTACGAGGGCCAGAGGAAACGAGGCTACACAGAGAGCCCTATTATCAAGAAACAGTCCATCATGATAGCAACAAAGGAGGAAGAGAAGCAGAAAAACCTTGAGAACTCACCCGTCCCTACTACCGACTCCCACACCTGACATGTACGGGAACCTCCCGCAAAATGGCTAGTCCAAGACAATGTAAGTCCCTCAAAGTTGCTAACAACAGAAGAATAAACAGACTTCCAGTTGCAGCTACGACACGTAAAGAGCTCAGAAATGGTCACTGTTTTTACAACAAGAAAAGCTGAACAAACCAAACAAAAAACTCCTGCAACTAACGGGTGAGTATAGTAAGGTCACAGGATACAAGGCTAATGTAGAGAAAACAGTTGCTTTCCATATGCCAGCAGTGAGCAATTGGATTTTGAAATTAAGAAAATACCACTCAGACTGTACCAAAATATGAAATAATAAGGTATAAATCTAACAAAATATGTGTAGGATATATATGCTAAAAATGGTTAAATTGATGAAAGAAGTAAAAGAACTGATGGAAGAAGTAAAAGAAGATCTAAACAAATGGATAGATAGTCCATGATCATGGACGGAAGACTCAATATTATTAACATGTCAGTTATTCCTAACTTGATCTATAGATTCAATGTAAACTCAATCAAAATCCCAGCAAGATATTTTGTAGATATTGACAAACTGAATATAAAGTTTATATGGAAATGAAAAAGGCCTAGAGAAGCCAAGATAATACTGAAAAAGAAGAACAAAATTGGAAGATTCTCACTACCTGATTTTAAGACTTATTACAGAGCTGTAGCAATCAAGCCAGTGATGTATCAGTGAAAGGGTAGACACCGTACATCAAAGGAACAGAAGTGAGAGTCCAGGTATAGACCCACACAAATATAGTCAATTGATATCTGGTAAAGGAGCAAAGGCAATTAAACAGAGAAAGGATAGACTTTTCAACAAACAATAATGTCTTTATGCAAAAAAAGAACTTAGATCTTATATCTTTCACAAAAATTAATTCAAAATTAATTATAAACCTAAAGGTAAAATGCAAAACTACAAAACACCTAGAGAAAACATAGGAGAAAATTTGGATAACCTTGAGTTTGCTAATGATTTTTTATATAAAACACCAAAAGCATAATCCAGAAATTGGACTTTATTCTGCTTTGTGAAAAACACTCCCACAAACTTGGAGAAAATATTTGCAAAATATGTATCTGATAAAGGACTTGTATCCAAAATACCTAAGATTTCTAAAAACTCAATAATAAGGAAACAAATCACCCACTTTTAAGAAGGTCAAAAGATCTGAATAGACACCTCATCAAAGAAGATATACAGAGAGGAATTCAGTATGTATCAATAAAAAGATGCTCAAATCCTTTATAATCAGGGAACTGCAAACTTAAGCAACAAGGTACTACTACGTAACTATTAGAATAGTTATGAATGCTAAAATTAAAATTTAAAAACTTGACAAGAGCAATTGCTGTTGAGAATATGGAGCAACAGGAATTCTCATTCATTGCTAGCGGGAAAGGAGAACTGTACAGCTACTCTGGAAAACACTTTGGCAGCTTCTTACAAGTTAAACATACTCTTACCATATAATCTAGCAATCTTGTTGATTTGGAAACATATGTTCCCACAAAATCTGCACATGAATGTATCAGCTATTTTCCCAATCACCCAAAGTGGAAGCAACCATAACTACAATGGATAAAAAAATCATGGCACATTCACACAATGAAATATTATTCAGCAATAAAAAGAAACTGTGTAATCAAGTCAAAGAAAGACATGGATGAACCTTAAAAACATATTGCTAAGTAAAAAAGTCAGTCTGACAAGGCTACATATTCCATGCTTCCAATTGTATGACATTTTGCAAAAGACAAAACTATAGCAATAGTAAAAATATCAGCCATTGCCAGCAGTTCAAGAAAAAGGGGGAAGGGTTAAGTAAGTCAAGCATAGGGATTTTTTTTTTTTTTTTTTTGCTGTACGCGGGCCTCCCACTGCTGTGGCCTCTCCCGCCGCGGAGCAACAGGCTCCAGGACACGCAGGCTCAGCGGCCACGGCCCACGGGTGCAGCCGCTCCGCATAATGCGGGACCCTCCCAGACCGGGGCACGAACCCGCGTCCCCTGCATCGGCAGGCGGACTCCCAACCACTGCGCCACCAGGGAAGCCCAAGCGTAGCGAATTTTTTAGGGCAGTGAAACTATTCTGTGTGAGACTGTTATGGTAGATACATGACACTATGTATTTGTCAAAATCCATAGAACTTGACATCATCAAGAGTGAACTTTAGTGTATGCAAATTTTTAAAAACTCTCTTAGGATGAAATGCAGAAAGTGACAATAATCTTACTGTATTAAAAATATATGAAAGAGTCATTTAAGGAAGGGAGTGGGGGAAAAGTTACTGGCCTGAGTAACTTAAAAAAATTGTAATCACTGTACTCTAGCTGCTAGAGTCGTTTATCAACAATGGGGGTGCAGATGAACAATTCTGGTACTGCTACACATGCACACTGGAATTAAACAACTAAGTCAATGGATGGCACATCATGGGAGCCAGGCTTCTCACTGCTGGAGTGGGCAGCTATGGATCAGCAAGAGGAAGAGGCTAGAATGACCTATGAGGTAATGGGTTGGAATTGGAGACATCAGTATAAACTCGTGTTAACTCAATATAGATACAATGGTCACCCACAGAAATAGTTATAGATATGTGTATGCCCAGCTTAGTACACACACGTATATTTCCCTGCTCTGTCAGAACAAGGATCAACGCTCCAGCAGTAACAAGCACACTTAGTGCCAAGGTCTTGATTTCTTTATTTTATTTTATTTTGTTTACTTTGGTTTGTTTTATTTTATTTTTCAGTTTTTTAGGTCTTGATTTCTAATAGCTTTTTCCAATAAAAGGACCCATAGCTCCTTGGAGAAATGGTAGATTCTCAGAGGTGGGGCAGAAAATACCCAAGATGAACCTGGAGTATCTTATAATGCCAGAAGGTAAGAACGCACAGATGAGTAAATAAATAACCTGCAATGATAGGGATATGCCAAAGGGGCACAGCAGTCAAATGAAAGAACTGTCAATGGCCAAAAGTAGAACGGTTTGAGCAATAAAATAAAGTACTATTGAAGTAAAACTTAAACTATAAAATAAATAACCACGAGTCAACACTGATATAAGTAGATGGTTGAAGAAATAAATAAATGGGGGTGAGGAGACAAATCTCCCATGCAGAAAAATTCCAAATAATTTGTAGCTACTCTGCTGTCAAGGAGGTGGAGCATAAGTCCCCACTCCTTAAGGTGAGCTGCACACAATGACTTCCTTCCAAAGAGTACAGTATGGAAAAGGGGGAAAAAGAGTAACTTGACAGTGGGGAAACTTGAAAGCACTACCTTAGCCAGGTGATCAAGGCCAACGTCAACACTGACAAGTCATGTTGATGTTATATACCCTTGATGTGATGTGATGGAAGCAAAATTTTACCTCTTTGGTCTTCCTCTACCACCCCCATAGCCCCAGTCTAATCATGAGAAAAATATCAGACAAATTCCAATTTGTCTACAAAATATCTGACCATTACTCAAAACCGTCAAGGTCAACAAACATAAGAAAAGTCTGAGAAACTGTCACAGCCAAGGGTAAACTAAGGAGAATGGCAACTAAATGTAATATGCTGTCCTGGTTACAGAAAAAGGACATTAGACAACACATAAAGAAAAAAAAACATAAAGAAATCTGAATAATGTACAGACCTTAGTTAATAACAGTGTTTCAATATTGGTTCATTAATCATGACAAATGTACCACACTAATGTAATATGTTAATAATATGGGAAACTGAGTCTGTGGTTATATAGGAACTCTCCCTACTATCTTCACAATTTTTCTGCAAATCTAAAACTGTTTTAAAAAGTAAAGTTTATTTTTAAAAGAGGCAACGATCAGAACAGTAAAAAAAAACAAAAAAAAGAAAGAAAACATAAGCACACCGTCCATACCAAGGAGCTGTTAGAAAATGAAGACAAGAAGCAGCAAAATTCCCTACGTATGAAAATGGTACCAATATTCCAACATGACACTAAAGAATTGTTAATAAGGCAAGCCCAGGAATGAACACCAGAAAGCAGTCAGAGGGGTCAGGGAAACTGGGGCCGGACAACAGGATATGGTGGAACAGTAGCTGGCGAAACTCAGGGAAGATACAGGAAAAGAGAGGTGAAATCATTCTGAATCAAGACAAGGAGTATGACAGAAAAAGGCACTATGGAAAACAGAGAACATAGAGGATGGAAGAGGAACAAGCCAATAAAATGACACAAAAGTAATAAAAGAAATAGAAAAATTAGAAAAAAAGAAAGAAAAAGATAGGGAGAGAAGACAGTAAAGGAAGCAAAACATACTCATTAAGTAGAATTTCTGAAGAATATGAAAAATTATAATTCAATTAAACTTTCCTGATATTAAAAAAAAACAACTTAACTTGTATATATTAAAAAGGAACACTATAATACAGATAAAATTAACCCAGGACAAGTAATGTTAAGATATATGCTATTAAAATTATTAAAGTTACAAAATAAAGAAAGAATCCTTTGGGCAGCAAGATAAGATCAATGCCTTTCAAATGGGAAGAAAACTAAGCAACAGATCTTTCCTTTTCACAGCAACGTTTAATACCTGAGCACGG
Source organism: Grampus griseus (assembly GCF_964374135.1). NCBI lineage: Eukaryota > Metazoa > Chordata > Mammalia > Artiodactyla > Delphinidae > Grampus > Grampus griseus. The sequence goes on from NC_138998.1 coordinate 2,177,164, forward strand.
TGGCCTAACAACTACAAAATAGGCACCCATGAAAAGCGTGCGCAAGCCCAGCGTCTTTACAACCAGCCAAATTGTCTTTTAAGAGCAAATACAGAAGAGTTTTGAACACGAAAATTACAGTGGGTGGGGGAAGTGTGGGCATGGGGGGTGGTGAGGGTATGGTGAAGGGGAGGGCCAGCCATATTTCACTGATTATTACCAGCAAAGGCCCAACTCTAAAATTTTATCAGAATTATTGGATGAGAGACCTGCGAATGGAAAATTACTGAGAGAGGTTATAAAAAGTTTTAGATAACCTTATAGCTTCTGGTAACCTGCAATAATGAAATAAACATGATTTACTGCTCCACACCTGCCAAGGATTACTCAAGAGGCAAAAGACTTGTTGACTTAGGATTCCTGCAAAAAATAAATTGACAGCAGTGTTTTCTGGATTTGAAAGAGGTCATAAACAGACTTGGGTAAGTAACTCACTTATTTAGTTTATGGCCCACTTATCTGTAAGGAAAATACGTAACGTAAAAGCTAAGCAGTAACAGCAATAGCTTTAGTTTTTCTAAAAATTAAATCTAACTATGAGTCTTAACTTTCAACATTACTGATACAACAACATCTGAAGTGTTCTTTTTTTTTTTTAATTGAAGTATAGTTGATTTACAATGTTGTGTTAGTTTCAGGTGTATAGCCAAGTGATTCAGTTATACATACATATATATCTATCTTTTTCAGATATTTTTCCCTTATAGGTTATTACAAAATATTGAATAGAGTTCCCTGTGCTATACAGTAGGTCCTCGTTAGTTATCTATTTTATATATAGCAGTGTGTATATGTTAATCCCAAACTCCTAATTTATCCCTTCCCCCTTTCTCTTGGGTAACCATAAGTTTGTTTTCTATGTCTGTGGGTCTATTTCTGTTTTGTAAATAAGTTCATTTGTATTTTTTTTTAGATTCATATATAAGTGATATCATATGATGTTTGTCTTCCTTTGTCTGGTTTACTTCACTTAGGATGATAATCTCTAGGTCCATCCGTGTTGCTACAAATGACATTATTTCATTCTTTTTACGGCTGAGTAATATTCCATTGTATATATGTGTCACACCTTCTTTATCCATTCATCTGTCGATGGACATTTAGGTTGCTCTGATGTCTGGGCTATTGTAAATGGTGCTGCAATGAATATAGGGGTGCATGTATCTTTTGGAATTATACTTTTGTCCGAGTATATGCCCAGAAGTGGGATTGCTGGATCATATGGTAGCTCTATTTTTAGTTTTTTAAGGGACCTCCGTACTCTTCTCCATAGTGGCTACAACAATTTACATTCCCACCAACAGTGTAGGAGGGTTCCCTTTTCTCCACACCCTCTCCAGCATTTATTATTTGTAGACTAAGTGTTCTCGAGAATGCTCTGGCAAGATAAAGGAAGTTTAGTTTTAAATGTTATTAAGTTCAACTGTGTTTGCAAGTCCAAATCTTTAGGTTCACATGATCAAAATTGGGATTTTCTCTTGCCTGATGATTTAAAACTGAAATAATCTTCAAGAAGATGAGAGTGTCTGACCTCTGTCTGAGTAAAAGTTTGATGATCTTCCGGATTGTGTATCATCACAATTTTATCTGGGAAACTTGCCAGGTAACAATTATATAAAAGTGGCAATTTATTTAGGTATAAATGATTTTTAAATGGGGGACCTTCTTCGTTTACAACTTATGCTTTTTGCCCTTCATATCAATTTACAGAATGATTTTCTGTCATTGTATTCAGCATTAAAAGAAGAAATATATACACGTCTTCATCTTAGTGCTGTTAACAAGAGCTCTGTGAAAGCATTTTATCCACTAGTTTGTAACTTTGCAGGGAGAGGAGGGATCATGTGTGGACCCTTTTGAGAATCTGATGCTAGCTAGGAGTCCTCTCCACAGAAACATTTCCTCTTTGCATGGACTGTGCACATAATTTCAGGGGGGTCAGGGACCCCAACGCCCACATGTAAAGCCCTCAGAACAGGGACTTTGGGTTACGTGTCCTTAATCTAATCCTTCATTAAAACAGAACTGAGAAAAGAGGGTTTTAATCACGGAGTTTTAGCTCATCTCAGACACACATTTTAGTAGGCCATTTTCTTGAAAAATAATTCCTTAAAGAAAACATAAATCACATGAATTTTCATATCTGTTTGTCATTTTATGGTGAAAATCCCCTTTGGATATTCCCCTCAATTTGGAAGCTTCTGTTAGGCTGCAACTCACCCTCTCTTCTGGGCTTATCAAGAGCTTTAATTCCTTTAACCTGTCTTCTGATCTTTGTATAAATGGTATAATATCTGTGAATGAATTTTGTAAATTGTAATAATCATTTTTTAGATACTGATAATTTTAATGATGCATATTTTCTGACTTTGAGGAATAAAACACTCCATATTGCCTTTAACTTTTTTCTTCTTTGCCTTTAACTTTGAACATAGTAATCCCGCTGTAGCTGCACATTTCTGTTCAAATAGTGTCAGTAAGTTGGTCAGATTAGCATTCTGCTAAATGACAATCTTCATAGTTTTATGAAAAGTGCTTAGGACTAGGGTTCATTTCTACCAGAGGCATAAAGAAAAAACACTTACTTTAATGTGCAAACCACCTGATGGGATGACTTTATTCATAGTAATGCCTGAGTGAAATAACAACATATATATATATAAACTCATTCTTTAACCTCAGCAACTGATGTTTATTCTGTACTTTATCCATTTTAATCAAAAAGAATAAAGGAGTTACCTATCTATGATGGGAGATGGCAGAAAGAAGAGAATTTAATTATATCACATTTTATTGTTCTAGGAAAAGAATAATATTATTTTGGAAAATATATTAACTCTTGTACATTGTTAGCATTAGACTTTTATGTGTGTGTATAAATAAATATATCTGTAGGATTTAAGGTAAGATATTTTAAAAGATCATTATGACTGTGAGTATTCTTAATTCATGAAAAAATAGAATATGCTGGATAGAATGTTGAAGAATGCCTTCCCAGTCAATGAGTTACATAGGAAAGAGATGAATTTTGTATTTTTAACACTCATGACTTCAAGTGCAAAGATGAGTCAAGATCACAGTTGGAATTCAACCAAGTAGAGCCAAGGTCCCGGGAAAACTGAACTTGCACATACCAGTCACCTCAGTAAATCACCTCAAGCCCAATTCAGGAAAAGGGCACCTTCTGCCTGTCATGATACTAAAATGAGAAAAGCTTTATATAAATAACATGAAATGTGAACCAAGCATGGACAACAATTAGTCCTGTCAGCTCCATATTGGGGCAAAGATCAGAGAAGAGACTGCGAGAGGTTTATGCAGCAGACAAAGGGCATGATTATAAGGGGTGGGTTTGGGGGTTTGCATAAAAGTGGTTAAATGGGCCTGTGTGCAGAGAAGCTCTGGATGCCGGCTGTACTTTTTGCTTCTCCCACATCTTGGTTGCAGCCCTTGGGCGAATAAATCATGCAGTCTCAAATATGTGTTTGTCCCACCTATTCTGTCTCATGTTATCACTGCAAGACGTTTATTCGTGGGTTTCTGCAAAAATTGGCTGGGATTATGGCAGTTTCTTTTACTGTCCTTTACCAGCCTCTCCCTACCCCCTCACCACATTCCTGGGGAGCTGAGCCCAAGACAGTGTGGGCACAGACCTGAGGATAAACTATCTATATTTACCATGTTTTCTCAGTCTGCTTTTTTAGCCAATTCTGTGTATTCAGGAAGGTATTTTTAAAAGGATTAAATGCGTTTTTAAAGACAAAAGCTTTTATGAGAAGATTTTTAAAGTCACTTTACACAACTGGTCTACACTGACTGCCCTGGGCCTATCAACATTAGCTTATAGGAGACAAGATTTAGAAAGCCATATTCACCAGAGCGCTGCCCAAATATTTTCATGGAAATTGATTTATCAGCTTTGATCATAATGGTAGAGACATGGACGATTTGTAAAAATGAGTCTTGAAATTCCTGGACCCGTCTTTGAATTATGGGCAAGATGATGGTTTATAATTGTGTCCAGGAAGGTCATTTATGACATGTATGCAATGCCTTTGCGCAGAGTGAATCAGTTTGGCGAATGTGATAGATTTTAAAGTTGTCTTTATAATGTAAATTTTCAAAACCAGTATCTGATATTTGTATTAAGTACAGAAGATTCTGAGTTTAAAAACCACATGGAAGATAAGAATGACTGGTGAATTGTATTCATTTACATTTAAAGAATTCTGAATTAACTACTGCATTATCCTTCCTGTGTCAAAAGGCTACCAAGACTCTTATTTGAAAAGTGTACTGTTTCCTTCAAAAATGGCCTTAATCTCATTTAGTTGAAACAAATGATATTTGTTAAAATTAAAAGATGTATTTCTTTTGTTTCCAGATACGACAGAGTAGCTATTATCAGACCAACACTTTTGTCGAGAACATCTGTAAAAACGTGTGTAACGTGCAAATAAAACAAGACAAAAGATATTGGAAACAAGACAAGTCAGCCAGGGATTTGTTAAAACATAAGAACTTACAGCATGTTGTTTACAAAAGTCACACTGAAAATAAAAGATCAGAAAGACTAAACATAAAAGGATGAAAAAAGGTATAAGAAATATTAACCAAGGGAAGGCTAGAATAGAAATCTTCACATTTGGCAAAATTTAATTAAGGCAAAATATAGAATGAGAGATAAGGAAATATTATGTACTAGTAAAAGCCATAATAGAACAAGAATTTTAGCCACCATAAACCTATACTTGCAAAACAAAACAGCTTCAGAATATCTGCAGAAATTTAGAGAGAAAATATGTTTTCCAATAACTGTAGTTGAGGATATTTATACATTTATGTCAGAAACTTGGAACTCAAACAGACAAAAGATACATGAAAAATCAGAGCAATTCAATTAATATTCAAGGTATTAAATGTATATAGAACCCTAAATTTAAAAAACAAAAAGCAAGGAAAACATTCTTTTGGAGCACGTGAGAAATGCTTGCAAAAACTGACTGCACATTAGGCCACAAGGGTAATTTCAATAAATTCCACAGACTTACTGTCATATTGACTATATTCTCATAATGCAGTAAAATTAGAAGTTAATAAAAAAAAGGCAAGATTTTAAAAATTCCTGTAGGTGTAGAAACTAAATTATATATTGCAAAATAACCCCTGGACTAAAAGGGAAATAACAAAATGCTTCACATCAAATGGCAATAAAAATCCCATGTCCAAATTTATTTGACACAGCTAAAGCAACACAGAGAGATATCTATAGCTTTAAATACATTGACCAGGAAATAAAAGAAGTTAAAAGCCACAAGCTAAAACTTCAACTCAAGAAGTTAGAAAAATAGCAACAATGGAAATCCAAAGAAACATGATTGAAAGAAATAATAAAGATAAGAAAACAACAGAATAATATTTTTAAATCAATAGAAAATATTAAAATTAATATGTGGTTCTTTTAAAAGATTAATAAGACATGGCAAAAGTGGTCAATAAAACTGGAGCATATGAAAATAAGTGAAATAGAAATAACCACAGATAAAAATGTTTTAGATGGCGAGAGGGAATTTGTGAAAACTTACGTGCTAATAAATAAAATATTAAATGCTAATGAAAAGCTAGACAGATAAACCAATTCTCTTAAAAGCATAAAAAGTCAAAATTGGAACAGAAAAAGTACAAAGCCATTTCATTCATTCAATAAATGTGAGAATCAAAAAATTCTAAATAAAATGTAAACTAAATAAATCAAAGTGTAATTAATCATGATTAAAAGTAATTAATCATGATCAAGTAGGATTTATCCTGGGAATAAGAGAATGCTTCACCCTCAAAGTAACAGTGTGACTCTCCACATTAATAGATTAAAAGAGAAAACTTTGAGGATTTAGAAACTGTCTCAGAGTATTTAGAAAAAGGTATTTGATAAAGTTCAACATCTATTTTTGAGTAGTAAACCGAAAACTCTCATCTACTCAGTAATGTTTATAAAACAAGCAAAAAAAAATAGAGGAAATGTAAGTTCATGGATAAATCTCAAATACATTCTCCTATGATGGACAACAGGACAAGGATGGCCATTCTCATCACTGCTGCTTAAGTCCCCACCCATGCTGTGAATTAAAACTAAGCAGTCTAAGAATTGGAGAGTTACAGATAATACTGTCATTATTTAGAGGTGATAGTGATGAGGCAGCTAGAAACCCAAATTGAATTTTTAAACTACCATACATAATGATAGAGTTTAGTAAAATTGGTGGATACAAGATCATTTTAGAAAAATGTCTACCCTATAGATAACCAAATGGAAGTTACAAATAAAAATTAAAAACCGGTCCTGATAGGAACAAAAATTATAAAATATCCAGAAATAACAAAGAATATACAAATAGTCTAAGGAGAAAAAATTTTTAAATTAATAAAAGACAGAAAATTATCTTAAATGGGAATATATTCCATGCTATTGGATTGAATAATTTCATATTATAATAATGTCAATTTAAAATAATTTGAATCCATGGTAGTCTTATTCATAATAGCCAAAACCGAAAACAGCTCAGGCAGCCACCATCTTTTTTAATTGAGATATATTTGACATATAACATTGTATTAGTTTCAGGTATACAACGTAACCATTCAATATCTATATATATTGTGAAATGGTCACCACAATAAGTCTAGGTAATATCCATTACCTACACAATTACAAATTTTTGTGTGTGTTCAGAATTTTCAAGATCATTTTGATGGGGGTCCAGGGCTGCACAGGTTAGGTTTATGCATTTGCAATGCTCATAGAAAGGTTGACTTGCATTTCACTGTACTATGTACATTTTACCTTAAAAAATATAAATAACCTTAAATAAATCTTGAATTCTGATTAACAATATGCATGTTGAAGTGCTTCTTGGTGAAAATGTTCTGATGTCTGTGAAAACTTTGAAATGCATTAAAAAATGAGATTGAATAAATAAATAAACAAATAAATAATAAAATAATAAGAATCAACTGCAATCCACACAAAAATTTCTTGGATTTTTCTTTGAAGAACTCGATAAACTAAAATTTAAATGAAAGAATAAGGCACATGAATAGCTAAGTTAACTTTGAAGGAGAAAGTAAACTTGTTCTACCGCATATTAAGATTATAAGGCCAAGATTATAAAAACAGTGTAGTATTGGTTCAAGAACAGAGAAATTGACGAATAGAACAAAATAGGAACTTCAGAAAAAAAAATTGTGTATAAGAAAACTTTATTATTAAAATGAAATAAAAAACAAATATTAAAAAAAAACAGTGTAGTGCAGAAAACACTGTCTTATCCATGGAGAAAAATAAAAATGTGTAGTTAGCTAATCTTATCAAGACAGTCTCTCAATATATTGAAAACCTAACCATGAAAATTAAAACTTTTAAATTTACAGAAAATAACCTGGGGCATGGGTTTTGTGACTTGAAGTAGAATTAAGGAAAATAACTCAATAATTAAAACCCTAAAATTATGACTCATAAGGGCAAAAAGAGATTAACTTGATTATATCAAAATTTACAACCTCTGTTCAATGACTATGGACAAAGGCAACAGCCAATTGACAGACTGACAAAAATCATCAAGCCATCAATATTCAGAATATACAAAGAGCTCCTTTAAATCAATAAGAAAAAGACAGGGAATTCAGCTTAAAAAATAAGCAAAAGACAGGAAATTTATAATCAAGGAAACCTAAAAGGATGGTTATCTCTGTGCTGGTTTTTGGTGGCAAGAAGCTGAAGGCAATCATCAAAGAACGGATGAAAAAATGTGTACACCTATTACGGAATTTTAAAATTCCAAAAATTTTCAGAAGTTCTGGAGTCACTAATGGCAGAAAAGACCAGAGGATATAAAGGGGAGTAAATTATAGATTTTTTTCTTAAAATTACAAGAGTGGGAATTGTGAAGGGAAGAAATACAGATGTATAACAGTACCTTCCATTTAGAGCGCATTTGATAAATATTAAGAAACAGCTCCTATGTGCCAAGTACCAGGGATATAATTATATGCTGACTGTCAGATTGGTGTTTATGAGGTTTTATGATACAAGAAAAAAATAAAGGGATTCTTAGGATTCTCTGCCATCAAGATCATCGTTTTAGCTCCAAATTTTAAAATATTTTAAAATTTATTGTTTCACTCTTTCCTTTTGCTTTTTTTTCCTTTAAGATCAACACACTGGTTTCTCTGTACATTTGCATGTATTTGCACATAACCTCTATATGGTAAATAAGAACTTTATAAGAGTCTTGAGGTATTTCTTAAGCTGGATTTTTAAATTATCAATAACAACTTTAACATTAATATTTAAACATTATTATTATATAGGTATAAAAACATATGCATGTATATACACTTGTATAACATACCATACTTTGAAAAGCATTAAAGATAACTTGTTTCACTTAAAAGCATAGGAAACTTTTATGAACATTTTTTTAGCATTTTTAAATAAATTTTTTTAACATTTTTATTGGAGTATAATCACTTTACAATGTTGTGTTAGTTTCTGCTCTATAACAAAGTGAACCAGCTATACGTATACATATATACCCCTATCCCCTCCCTCTTGCGTCTCCCTCCCACCCTCCCTATCCCACCTCTCTAGGTGGTCACAAACCATCGAGCTGATCTCCCTGTGCTATGAGGCTGCTTCGCACTAGCTATCTATTTTACATTTGGTAGTGTGTATATGTCAATGCTACTGTCTCACTTCGTCCCAGCTTACCTTTCCCCCTTCCCGTGTCCTCAAGTCCATCCTCTATGTCTGCAACTTTATTCCTGTTGTGAACATTTTTAAGTGTTTATTATAAAGCTTGACATCATTGTGAGTTCTGAACCTCAGGTATTTTCAACTTAGCTGCAGAAAGAAAAGATTTCCAATTTTATAATACAAACATAAGTTTTACCTCTGCATGGACATCTTATCAAGAATGTGTTTGCACTACTTATTCTCCCAGCTTCTTTGCAAGGGTGACACCGTCGTTTGCTCAGGTTCTGACTGAACATAGTGCCACATCTAACTGGGCACCTTTGATATCATTAATATCTTTATTATTTTGAAAAGTGTTCATTATAATCAAGCAATTTTATATCATCTTTTTGAAAACTTCTGACAGATGGCAGTTAACTTCTTCTAGCCAAATAAGTATATTTTGCCAGTTTTCTGGTTGATGGAAATAGAGTGCTTAACTCCACAAGGGTTACAATTTTTGGAAAACTTCATACTGAACATAGGAAAATGTACAAAGTAGGAACAAGCTTAACAATTAAAGCACGTTGTTGAAATCATAGAGACAGAAAGTGGAATGGTGGTTACCAGGGACTGGAGGAAGAGGGAATGGGGAGGTAACGTTGAACGGCCATAGCATTTCAGTTTTACGAGGATGAAAAGAGCTCTGGAGACGCATGGTGGTGACGGTTGCACAACTTTATGGATGTATATAATACCACTGACCTGTATGCTTAAAAGTGGTTAAGATGGTAAATTTTATGCGTATCTTATCACAATAAAAAATGGAAAAAAATACCCTCATTGATCTAAAATCTCAAGGAACCTGTGCCACTAAATAAGGAGCGCTTGCTGTTCTTCAGTGTTGCTATTAGTGTCTTGGCTAAATTCAACACCTCAGATTGCTATTTATACATTCTGCTATTTATATATATACCTCAGAATATAGACAGAAAACAGGAAATGGTAAGGTATTAAAGAGGAGAATGAAAAATAATACTTGTATTATTAAATACATTCAGGGGAAATGGCTGGAAAGCAAAAAAAAAAAAAAATTTACAGCTGATTTCTATTAGGTTATTTCCAGAATTTCTATTTTTGGAGCTAATAACTTCTAGTTTAAATCTAATGGAGTAGATACAAATTTATTTTCTAACTCGATCTCAACCACAATAGATGAATTTCAAGGAAAACTGATCAAGGAAAAAAAAGCCCCCATTAAAATCAGTATTCTGTCTGCTTATAGAACTACATGACAGTGTAGTTCAGGTGTTAAAAAACAACCCTCTCATTGACTGTTATCCACTTCAAGCATGAAATTTTAATTTTCCAAAAGACAGAACAGGTTAAAAAATTTCAGAAACGTATTAAACACAAATCTACCTCTAAGAATTCTGTATACTAAACTCTTTGGGGATTAAAAAAGACTCAAATATTGGCAACAGCATTTATCACAACCTCTTAGTAAAATAGAGAAATCCAAGTGTCCATCAAAAATTATGTTGATATTCAACGATGAATTTTAAAATAGCTGTCTATTAATTCTACAGAACAAGAAAGGTAAAAAGCATACTGTGTTACTGTTAAGCCTGACTCATTTTGTTGTTGCTGTTTTACGCATAACATAAAATTTACCATCTTAACCATTTTTAAGTGGACAGTTCATGGGATTAAGTATATTCCTATCATTATGCAACCATCACCTCTCTCCATCTCCAGTATTCTTTTCATCTTCAACAACTGAAACTCTGGACTCATTCAGTAGTAACTCCCTACTCCCCTACAGCCTTGACAACCATCATTCTACTTTCTGTCTCTATGAATTTGACTGCTCTAGGTACTCAGATAAGAGGGATCAGACAGCATTTGTCTTTTCGTGATCGGATAATTTCACTTAGCATAATTCCTCAAGGTCCATCCATGTTGTAGTATATGTCACGATTTCCTTTCTAAGGCTAAATAATACTCCATAGTATGTAAATACCACATTTAATTTATTTACCCATTGATGGACAGTTGGGTTGCTTCTACCTTTTGGCTATTGGGAATAATGCTGCTATGAACATGGGTGTACATTTATCTCTCTTACACCCTTCTTTCAATTCTTTTAGGTCTATATATGGAAAAGTAGAATTGCTGATTCACATTGTCACTCTATGTTTAATTTTTGGAGGAAACTTCATTCTGTTTTCACAGCTGCTGCACCATTTCACATTCTCACCAACAGTAAACCAGGGTTCCAGTTTCTCTATATCCTTGTCAATATTTGTCATTTTGTTTGTTTGTTTTTCTTTGTAGTAGCCAACCGAATGGGTGTGAAGTGGTATGTCGTTGTGATTTTGATTTGCATTTCTCTAATAATTAGTGATGTTGAGCATCTTTTCATGTGTTTATCGACCATTTCTTTGGGGAAATGTCTATGTCCTTTGCCTATGTTTTAACTGGTTGTTTGTTTTTTGTTGTTGTAGTTGAGTTGTAGGAGTACTTTATGTGTTCTGGATAGTAGCCCCTTATCAGATATATGATTTGTAAATATTTTCTCCCATTTCATGGGTTGCCTTTTCACTTTGTTGACTATGTCCTTTGAGGCACAGGTGTTTTTAATTTTGATGTAATCCAATTTATCAATTTTTTCTTTTGTTGCTTGTGCTTTTGGTGTCATAGGTAAGAAATCATTGACATGAATCATTGACATGAAGCTTTTACCCTATGTTTTCTTCTAACAGGTTTATATTACAGTTTCAGCTCTTTCATTTATGTCTTTGATCCAATCTGAGTTAATTTTTGTATATGGTGTAAGGTAAGGGTACGACTTTATTTATTTTTTGCATGAAGATATTCAATTTTCCCAACAGCACTTCTTAAAAAGACTGTTCTTTCTCCACTGAACCACCTTGAAACTCTTGTCAAAAATCACTTGACTATATATGCAAGGCTTTATTTCTATTCCATTGGTCTCTATGTCTGTCTTTATGCCAGTACTGCATATTTTGATTACTGTAGCTTTGTAGTAAGTTTCAAAAATCAGAAAGTGTGAGACCTCCAACTTTCTTCTTTTTCAAGATTGTTTTTGACTACTTGAAGTCCCTTGAGAGTCCATATGAATTTTAGGATGGACCAACTCAGTTTTTGCATGCTAAATTTCTAGTAAAGAAATGCCAATAAAATTACAGAAGCATAATAATGGTAATTTTCTTCAGTTGGCAGAAACTGTAAAAAACTTCATTATTTTAGGTCAGAATATTAATTCAGAATATCAACCATGAAACCAAAATATTGTAATAGTTGAGGGTCTAAAATGAAAAACCAAGTAAATAAAATCATAGCATATGCAATGAGTGAAATTTCTTAGAATAAGGTAAAAATTATAAATATTTCTGTATATCATTCTCAACATCTGTCATAAATAATGTAAAACAGATAAAAATTATTGGTAGAGTTATGGTTTCCTCAAAATATAAATATTTCATTTTGGGAACATCTGGGTTTTTTTTTTTCCAGTAGAATAACATGATCATACATACACAACAGTAAATAACTTCTGTAACCATCTAGACAGAAATAGTCTGCGGGTCCAGGCATACAACATGCCAAAAATATATGTGGAAAACATAAGAGCTTATAACAAAAGATCCTAAAAAAAAACAAACAAATGAAGAAAAAATCTTATAGGAAATTCTTTCTTGATTTTCTGCACATTTTAAAACCTGATAAGTGAACAATAAATCACAAGTCTCAACACCACTCTTTTTTTTTTTTATAGCTTCCAATGACTACACAATGAAGTTTGAGCTTCGGTGAATTATTGGAGTCTAGTGAGTGAAAATACTGATTTAAAATGCATTTACCAAACATAAATTTGAACTATTACCAAATACACAATGGGGAAGTGGAAATGATGCTGTCCTATCACTGAAACTTCAACTAGAGACAGTGAACTGTGCTTTTTCTTTACAAATTATTGATGTTATTTAAAAGGTGTAGAATGTATACTTTAGAAAGCATGACCAGATTCCTTTTGAAAGTTAATTGCTTAGGACTCATTTGGTGTAAAGACCAAGCATTATACACAAAATGATGCAAGAATAAGAATTCAGTATACCTAATCACCTTGAATACATCAAAGCGTTAAGAAAGTATGCAAAGAAGGATAAAGCTAGCTGTCCGAGAGTATATTACTGATGATGCAGTGGGCTCCCAGTTGTGCTGGCAAGGTTCCTCCATCTGCTGTTGAGGCTGGGGGCTCTGAGACGAGTGCTCTCAGCTGTCAGCCCTCTTCCTGAGCTGCCTCTGCTGAAGAGACCCACCTCCTCCAAGGACAGACCTCCTTCCTGGGGCAGCCAACGCTCCAACTCTGATCAACAGAGGGGTATAATGGCTAGCCTCTCTGGCTCCAACTCCAAACAACTATGAAGGACCACTCCAGTTCTGGAACCTGCTGTGTGGTCAGCTAAGGCCTCGTTCAAACTACATCATGATCTTTCCTTCTCCTCCTTTCTCTTCTCTTCCCTTCCTTTCCTGTCCTGCCGTTTCCACCCTTCTTTCTCTTCTAAAGGTGTTCATCTGAAGAGTGCTCAACGATAAACTTTTTGCCTGCTAATCTGTCTCTCAGAGTCTGCCCGATTGACAATATATGCTAAACAAATTGTCACCCCCTGACACTGACAACTTCTCCTATGTAGAAAATACTAGGGGAAAAAGGAGAAAGAAAACTCAGTTCTGCTGCAAGTCTGATTATCAGCCTACATATGATACGACATCACCTTTAAAAGAAAAGTTTAAGAAACTAAAAGAATGTCATGACCTTTTCCATGTTTCAGATGACACGTGAAATTTGAAGAATTCGAGTGAAGGTGAGCTAGTATTGCAACTACGTAAAAATGTACAATTTAATTAACATACTGAGGAATGCATATTTATGAGATATTGAATGTATAAGAAATAAACAACTTTTAAGGTTTTTTTAAAAAATCTAATATGATGCCTGTTAAAGTACTACAGTATATTTAGTGCAAGAAGTTACCTGACATATTTGTGAATACTTTATATCTCTCAGGATATATTTAACTCTTATCAGTGGAGGATGTCTATAGCTTCTCAAAATTGGAATATATTAGAAATTATGTAAAGTTCTACTATAACTTTACAAGAAAGACTGTTATATCTAGTCACTTTAGGTGTCAGAGTAACTAAAGGAAGTCCCCTACACACGAACGAGTTCCGTTCCGAGAGCATGTTCCTAAGTCCAATGTGTTCGTAAGTCCAACGACGTTAGCCTAGGTACCCTACTAACACAGTCGGCTATATCGTACTGTACTGCAATAGGTTTATAATACTTTCCACACAAATAATACAGAAAAAACGAACACAAAAAATAAAGAAAACATTTTTAGTCTTACAGCACACTACCTTGCAAAGTACAGTAGGGCAGTACAACAGCTGGCACACAGGGGCTGGCATCGAGTGAACAGGCAAGAAGAGTTACTGACTGGAGGAGGGAGAGGAGGTGTGAGATGGGAGAGCTGAAGGATCGTCAGCAATAGGAGATGGAGGGCAAGCAGCAATGTCGCTCACGCCTGATGTGGACGGAACGCACATTTGCATCTTTGAAAGTTCGAAACTGGAAGGTTAGTATGTAGGGGACTTACTGTAAATTCTGAGACTATCATAAGGAATTTTATTTCCATGAAAGCAAGACATGTCAATATTTTAAAATGAATTGTTAAATCCTAAGACTTTGAATGCCTAATTATTGTGACTAAAATTTTGCATTTTAGGATGAGCTTGTGTTTACTAATTTGATCTGTGTAATTCATATATAATAATATTGTTTGGTTATTATTGACAATGCACCAACATTTTTGTGTATTTTGGGACTAGCAGTGGCCTCGCTAATTACTGCATATTTGAGATTTTTAAGGGGCTAATCAGGAATTCTATACTGAATGAACTATTTAAATTGGTTACATCTTTAAAAGATTAAAAAAAATTAATTCCCACAAATTATACAACTCCAAGCCTTCAGTTATCTGTATCAGACTTTGTTCTGATACAAACACAATAATGTCACAGAAGTTGAGACAAATTAATGGTAATGGATTGTTATCGTATGAGTCATAGTACTTCTAGGCCTTTCACTCATTTAGTCACCACATATTTATTTAGCACTGCATTAGTGCTGCATACTAAATAACCGCAAATGTAGTAGCTTAAGTCAACAAACATTTATTACCACACAGTTTCTGGGGGTCAGGATAAAGACATCTTAGATGTGTGGTCCTGACTCAGAGTGTCTCCAGATGGCGCAGTTAGCTGTGGGCCTGTAGTCTTCTAAAAATTCAACTTAGGCTAGAGACTTCTCCTCGAAGCTCTCTCCAGTGTGGATAGGCCTCAGCTTCCTGCCACGTGGGCCCCTCCACAGGGCTTCTCACAACATGGCAGCTGGCTTTCCACAGAGAAGAAAGAACAAGTGAGAGCCCAAGGTAGCAATCGCAGTGCCTTGCTACCTGACTTCAGAAGTGACATACCATGACCTCTGCAGTATTCTACTGGTCACACAAATCAATTCTGCTACGTGTGAGCAAGGACTGACAAGGATGCAGATGCTGGCAGGCAGGTACCCATGGGGCCATCTTGGAGAATGGATCACACATCCCCTTGTATTGGTTGAGCAATGCATGAGGTACTGGGGAACATGGACATGAATCTGCCCGGAAGCAAAACCTGCCCCTCCCTCAAAATGTGTCTCTTTGGCATGAGGATTAATCTAGGCTGATTATATTCAAGAAACAGAAAACTCAAGAAGTTTTTTTTGTTACCGCCCCCCCTTAACTGCCTAAAAGAATTTAGATAGAGGGTCTGTTCCCAGAATAGTGCTACCGCCAGAGATGGCTGCAAAGAATATGGGCTGGGTGTCCTGGAGGCATGGCCCAGAAAACATTTGTTTACCAAACCTTTGCTTCTCCATTTCCACGCGAATTGCCTTCCTCTCCCTTTGAAGTCCCAAACCCCTACCCCCAACATCCTCTCTTGTCTTTAGCTAAAGACGGTATTTAAAGTGAGAATTTCAGCCATTTTGGTGAGTTACTCACTTTTCCTGGGTCTTCTCCACATACGCATGTTATTAAACTTTTGTTTGATTTTCTCCTGTTAACCTGTCTCATGTCAATTTAATTATTAGAGCAGCCAGAAGACCCTTGAAGGGTAGAGGGAAATTTCTTGCTCCCTGATAAATCCTTCTTTCTTGGAGCTTCCATTTTGAAAGCGGAACTGATCTGAACAAATAATTATGTTTCTACTCTTATTAACCGTCGACTTAAAAAAATGCACAACGTGAGAGCTGTGAGTTAAGTTTTATTGGGGGCAAAATGAGGAGTGCAGCCCGGGAGACAGCATTTCAGATAGCTCTGAGAAACTGCTCCAAAGAGGCAGGAGGGGAGGTCAGTATATATGTGATTTGTGGGAAGGGAGAGTACCTGAAATCGAGCACATATTCTTTTGCAGAAGGTTTCTGCTAGTCACGAGGACCAGACATCACCATGAAGGATTTTAGTGCTTTCCTAGATATGAGGAGATACAAGAATTGGGCTCATAAAATCGGCTCCTGAAAATATCTAACTATCTGAAGACCTGTTCTGCCAGTTTCTCCTAGAGCACAGAGGGCCTCATTTCTGCTCTCCACCCTGAACTCCTTTCAGGGGGTATTGAAGGTGAGCAGCTGCAGCAGCACATGATTTAATCCTTCTAGAGGTGGATGGCAAGCGCCAGTGGTGAGTGCCAATTGTAGTTGACAAAAACTTGTCTGAAAGAATGAGCTTATGGTGCTATAGGCAAGTATCACAGGGAAATCACTGAAGGCTTCACTGAGGAAGTGTCTTCTCAACTAATCCCTGTGGGATGAATAGGAGTAGCTGGGAAGAAGCTTTAAAAGCAATATGGGGGATTTAGTTTTGAGGAAAGATTGTGTTGAAATAAGCTTCAAAAATTGAGAGAATGTAGAAGGAAACCTTATATGCTCCTCTTTAGAAAAAGATAGGATCGGAAACATGTCTCTCTAAGAATGGAAATCAGTTTCGGAACAATGAGTAGCTTGGGAGCTAGATTTTGAATGCTGAGAGACTCAAAGCAACTACAGGTTTGATTTGACTAAACTTGCTCATCTTAAGCTCCTGACTCCCAAGGACAAGGTAACAATTTTCCCAGTGCCAATAAACCTGTTAATTTACGATCTCACTACACACATTAAGGTCCTTGATGTAACTAGTTGTTTAAAATGCTTGTAAAACATTGTTTAGTTAATTACTAGAGTCATAAAACCACAGCTATTGTGAATATTAATGACGGGTTAAAAGCTGTATCTGTTGTTGTAAATGATTCACAGGTAAGCTGACTGAGCTCTTTCTAAAGTGTATTACACTCAAAGGCTATAAAAACACAATTTGCAAATAGGTCAGTAAAAGAGCTCTCCTATACTTCTCTTCCTGCTACAGCAGAATTTTTTTTAGTAAGGCAATTTCTAAAATCTTTTTATCCACAAAACTGAGACTTGACACTGGGCAGGTGGGAGGACATGTGAAAAAATTTCTTTTCGAATTTATAAACCTTAGCAGTTTTTCATATTAAGTATTGCCATAGTTTTTAAATGAATACCTGACCTCCTGACCTCTCCACTAACATGAAAATTCTGCCGTGTGTGCACGTGTGTGTGTGTGTGTGTGTGGCACCCCAGACACAGCGGTAGTTTTCAAAGGATGGCCCTAGACCACCAGCAGCAGCATCAACTAGGAGTTTGTTTAAAATGCAAATTCTCAGGCTTGCCCCAAACCCACCACTCAGAAACTTTGGTGGGACAGCCCAGCAGTCTGCCTTTTAACAAGTGAAGTGATTCTAACGCACTGAAGTTTGAGAATCACTGAGGTCTAGCGTCACTCGCTATTGTCAACTGTTTGTTATCATGTCTGTGACTCATTGTGGATGATTGGGGGTCAGCAGTTCCCTAACATATGAGCTCCACAGGCTGCTCCCATGCCCTCTCAAAGGTGCGGGCTCTATGAGTCAAGAGCAGTGGACTCCCTCATTTCCCCTGGGTCATCTTCCATGTATATGTGACATATACATGTTAACAAACTTCTGTTTTTTTCCTCAAAAATAAAGAGATGATACAAATGAACTTATTTACAAAACAGAAACAGACTTACAGACATTGACAACAAACGTATGGTTACCAAAGGGGAAAGGGAGGGGGAGGGATAAATTAGGAGTTTGGATTAACTAGTGTATAGATACACACTACTATAAATAAAATAGATAACCAATAAAGACCTACTGTATAGCACAGGGAACTATAGTCAGCATCTTGTGATAACCTATATGGGAAAAGAATCTGAAAAAGAATATAGGTATATGTGTAACTGAGGCACTTTGCTGTACACCTGAAAGTAACACAACATTGTAAATCAACTATACTACAATTTAAAAAAAAGAGAGAGAGGTGTTGACAACAAAGTATGATTCACAACTCTCCCATGCTTTCCAAATATTTAGCATTAAATTTGGGAAAGATACCCTTTCTAGCACACAATGATTTAGTCATTTTCAGCCTAGGAAGAGAGGGAGATAAGGTATTGAAGAGGATCATCTGGGCTGAAGGTCAGGTGCTCTGCACAGGCTAAGTGTGACCCTGAGTCCACAGTGTGGAATGACTCTGCACAGTTCTCCTCTGAAGTCCTCTGTTTCTTCACCTGTGAAAGGAATGTTCAACCACTGTGTGACCTTTTCCACAAATGTTCACTCTTTAAAGAGATTTTCTTCTTGCGTTTAAGTATTCCTTTGATCTGATTTGATTCTGAGTTTATTCCAAATTCATATAAATTTTTCTAAGGAACTTTAATTTTAAAGGGAGATTTTTGTTGTTCTTTCTTTTAAGGCTATAGATTGAATGAAAATGAAGGCCACTCCAGCACTGGCCCTTTAAGGCTCAATATATAAACCTAAATATAACAAAATCATATTTAGGTTTGGTAACAGTGATGCGACTTTATCCTGACTACCTTCCCCAGCCATTTGGGAAATTAAGCCCTATTCTATCAATACACCCAGATATTTGGGTGACCAGCCTCCTGGTTGGCCCTGACGCTCCCCGTTTTGGTACTGAAAGTCCTGAGTCTCAGGATACTTGGTGACCCCACCAGTATGTTTGACTGCTGAGGAAGATGATCTTAAGTTTTAGAGCTAAAACTTCTCTTCTTTTTTTTTAAAAAGTCCAATTGGCTAATTAGGTTCATTTCCCCCTGGGTTGAGTAGACTTTAAACTAGGCAGGGTGGAACCAAAATGTGAAACACTGCAACTCAGAAGCGTGATGTTAGAACTCTTCCCCTTCTTTGATTCCAGTCAGAAAATCCTACACTGTTGGTGGGATTGTAAATAGGTGCAGCCACTATGGAGAACAGTATGGAGGTTCCTCAGAAAACTAAGAATAGAGCTACCACATGATCCTGCCATCCCACTCCTGGGCATATATCCAGAGAAAATGATAATTTGAAAAGATACATGCACCCCAGTCCTCATAGCACTATTTACAGTAGTCAAGACATGGAAGCAACCTAAATGCCCAATGACAGATAAATGGATAAGAAGATGTGGTACATACAGCCAATGGAATATTACTCAGCCATAAAAAAGAATGAAATAATACCATTTGCAGCAACATGGATGGACCTAGAGATTATCATCCTAGTGAAATAAGCAAGACAGAGAAAGACGAATATCATATGCTATCATTTTTATGTGAAATCTAAAAAAAAATGATACAAATGAACTTATTTACAAAACAGAAACAGATCCACAGACATAAAAAACAAACTATGGTTACCAAAGGGGAAGGGGGGAATGGATAAACTAAGAGTTTGGGATTAAAATATACACACTATTGTATATAAAACAGATAATCAACAAGGACCTACTGTATAGCACAGGGAACTCTACTCAATATCCTGTAATAACGTATAATGGAAGAGAATGTAAAAAAATATATATATTCATTTATATATATATGTACACCTGAAACTAACACAACATAAATAAACATCCACTGTATTTCAATAAATTTTTTAAAATGACAAATAGGGCTTCCCTGGTGGCGCAGTGGTTGAGAGTCCGCCTGCCGATGCAGGGGACATGGGTTCGTGCCCTGGTCCGGGAGGATCCCTCATGCCGCGGAGCGGCTGGGCCCCGTGAGCCATGGCCACTGAGCCTGCGCGTCCGGAGCCTGTGCTCCGCAGCGGGAGAGGCCACAACAGTGAGAGGCCCGCAAAAAACCACAAATAAACAAATAAAATGACAAATAAAATAAAATAAAAAGTGACACCCAGAGAGACAGGAAGAGAGACTGATGCCAACCCCCGGACTGCCTGCCGAATGTCCCAGCAGCTTGGCCTCATCTGTCAGGAGGGGGCGGGGACCACAGGTCTCGGAAGTGGAGACGGTAGCTGGCACTGGCCCATCTTGGGTGGCCTGCTTGAAGTTTTTATTGCTTAACGGAGACACTGATAGTCAGATGCTCAAAACACTGACCTCAGTGGTAAAATTCCTAGTTTCCATGGGTGGGGGTGACAGTATGATGATGGTCCCGTGTCCAGTCACAGGTTTCATCTTGGCAGATGGCATCTGTTTATTCCTACTTTCGGTAGTTTCTAAAATGAGTGTGTCTTTCTTTCCCATATCCTCTGACCATATAAATAACTTTCGGCATTCGATTTCTAATTATTCATAATCTTCACAGACTGTTTTCAACCCTCATAAGAAACCCTTTTAAATCAATGGTGGAATTAGTACATGGTTCTGTGAATAGCTGGAGGAGATCCGGGTAGCGGTAATTTCTTCACAAACTGCATTTCCTCAGAGCACTGTACCCAGGGCTGAGTATTTTGAGTGAAGTGCTGCTTCAACTATGCTAATTTGATGAGTCATCTGATTTAAACTTGGCACGATAACTGCCATGGTGGAAAGAACACCTAACTCAGAAGGTCTGAGTTTTTATTCTGATTTTTCAGGTCATTTAGCCAGTTTACATTGGCAAGGCATTTCCTCTCTCTGGGTTTCAGCCTATTATCATAAAATGGTGAAATTAATCTTTGCTTTTATGCCCAGGTATTACAGTATGAATTGGAAGCAGTATACACAATAGGAACGGTATAAATGAGGAAATTATCAAACCTGAGAATGATTCAAAACCATGAAATTTAAGATTACTGTGTTCCTTTCAGAAGTACAGAAGTCCTACTCTTTAGAAGTAAGGCAAAATAATCTGTTACTATTTGATGGATTTTCCAAAATCTAGTTAATTGGCTCTACTTCAAAATTGCTCCTACACAATGAAGTTACAGGGTCAACTTGGACAGAATATTCCTGTTTGGGCATCTCTTCTAGGTAGAAAGAAAAAATATCATTGCTTGTGCCCATCCACTCCGTTCTCATTCTTTTCTGATTCATTCTTCCTCAAGGCGGTACCTGTAGCTTGGACCGTGTCATTTCGAAGTCTGCACCTCTAATTTAATAGTGGTCATGGTATATGGGGGTGGGGATTTCACTCCGTGAAAATCTCGTTGGGTCTGTTCCTTCCTCGTTGGCACCCCTGACACGTGTTCAGCCTTCCACGAATTGATTGCTGTCTCCGTTTCAGGTTAAAGTTACCATTTGAAGGTGCAGCCACCCATGTTTTCACCTGGTAAGCACTTACTAAGGCTAGAAACAACTACAGTTTACCCTGTTACTGGGCAACTACGCCTGAGCTTCCAATGAGGTTTCCCTCACTACCTGGAGAAGGTAACCCAGAACTTGAGAAGTTTGTTTTGGGGCTGGCCTGGGTCGGGAAGGGTACTAGTCAGGTATGTACAGCCCATGATTCCTCAAGAAACATGGCAGCCTCTGAGGTCTCCCGTGCGGGGTAACCCAGCCCTGACTACCTTCTGTCCTCATGTGTCTCCACTCAGGATTCAAATTCCAGGCAGAGGGGATGTGGGTGGTGCAGCCGGACCCACGTGACCACTGCTGTGGGGAGAGGGTGGAGGACACATGACTTACAGCGGGGCGGGATGGGGATGGGGGTGCCGTTACTCAAACCAGGGTGTGATGGAGAAGTTTTATCAAGCTTCACACACCCACTTTCCATCCTCAGATTCTTTACTTAACAAAACACGAGACAAGAGACCAGCACGCAGACCCTCCCAGGCAATCCTGGATCCCGAATCTTGAATCTCAGTGGTGAACCACTGTCTGAGAGGGAGAAGAGTCATCGCCCTTATTTCTTCATGGATTCTCTCCTTAATTTTGGTAGGAAAAAGGAAAAGAGGAAAACTTCTTTGTGAATTCCAGAAAAAAAAAAAACCCACATAGATCATTCTTTACAGAATACAAAGGATAAGAAAAAAAATTAACACAGATTTTGAGGGGAGAAATACTGAGATTGCTGACACTGGTGGGTTTCCATTCTCACATTAAACTAAGAAGTGATTCTTCAGCTGGGATGGAGGTGTGATGAGGTGAATGAGGAATATTTGTAAGACTTACTATCTGTTTTCCACTAGGAAGGTCATTAAACCTTTGTCTGAGCGTTAGAACAGCCAAATTTAGAAGCGTGCATTTTAATGGGTTTAATTATCTATAGGCACCTAACTGTTAGTTGAAATCCGGGATTTACGTTTGAAATAATTTGTTTACTTCATTTCTGATTACAAAATTAGTATGTGTTCTCTCTAAGAAATTAAGAAAATGTAAACAAAAACAAGAAAAATCTTAATGCTAAGAAGTAACTATCATTACCATTTTGTTTTACATCCTTTCAAGATTTTGTATTCATATGTGCAAATATTAAAATTTAAAATATCTGTGTTTTTCTTTTGTGTAACTATTACATGTCCATTGTCCAAAAATTAGAAAAATACCAAAACACATGTAGTATAAAACAGACAACACTCATCATTCCAACACTTAATGTGTACCCATGTGTAGATACAGGTTTTCTCAAATAAAAATAGGATTTCTGGCTTTCAGATATCACCTCACTTTATAAAATTTCATCCATCTCTACTCCAGTGGCTCTCAACCAGACGCGATTTTGTTCGGGGGACATTTGGCAATATTGGAGACATTGTCTGTTGTCACCCTGGGGCAAGGTTACTACTGGCTTCTTCGGGATAGAGGCCAAGGATGTTGTGGAATATCCCACAATGCACAGAGCAGCCCCCAACCCCTTACAACAGAAAAGAATGACCCCCTCAAAAATGTCAATAGTGCAGAGGTTGAAAAACTCTGCCCTGTTCCCCAAGGTCTCCTTCTTTGCAGGTATAAGGAATCAGAGAATCATTTCAGCTTCAGAGGCCAATGGTCAGGATCTCTGGGATTCCAATCGATCTTGCAATTCCTGCCAAAAATCCTCCTTTCTCCCAACCCAAGAGCAAACTTTGCAGGGATCCTGATGGGTGGAGGCAACAAAGCTTCCAGAATCTCCTATAGCACACGTTTGCTTACCCTGACAAATACCTGGATTCCTGGGAGGACCAACAGGTGTGCAACTCTGAGCTGTCCTCAACACAGAATGCTTGCACTGAAAATATCAGAGGCACTAGAAACCCTCTGCTATTGTTCCCCCTTTTGACTCCACTCAGGAGTCTACGTGGTCTCTACTTTCTGTACCACCCACTCACTGCACGATTCCTGAGCTCCAGTGAGGGGTAAAGGACCACCTTCTTGTCCGACTGTGGCATAACAAGGTCTGCTGTTCTGGCATGCCTTCCTTAGTCCCTATGCTGTCCTTCCTCAGTGATAACCCTAATTATCAAGTGATTTTCTTCTAAACATGTGTCAACCATATCACGCTCTGGGACCCAAAGTTTACAAAGAACTACAAGTTTTCTTGTCATTATTTCTTACAGCTAATAGAGTTCCATAGACCTCTTTTTTTTTTAAAAAAACGTAAGACTGTTTTCTCATCTAAGTACTTATTTCTAACAGGCCGTTGGTCTGTTTTTATTTCATGATATTTCTCATCAGTGTTAGTGGTAAAATAGAATTTCATTATATAGATGGATTAAAATGTAAAAACTTTCTCATTAGTAAATATACTGGACATTCTGTAATTTTGCTATTATAAATATTTTGACAAGCATCTTTGCCCATATACCTTTACGTACTATCTGATTATTTCTCTTTGATAAATTTCTCGAGTGGAATTATTGATTCAAAGTTATGCCCTTTTTTTTTTTTTAAAGAAGGTGTTGGGGATAGGAGTTTAGTAATTTATTTATTTATTTTTGCTGTGTTGGGTCTTCGTTTCTGTGCGAGGGCTTTCTCTAGTTGTGGCAAGCGGGGGCCAGTCTTCATTGCGTTGCGCAGACCTCTCACTATCGCGGCCTCTCTTGTTGCGGAGCACAGGCTCCAGACGCACAGGCTCAGTAGTTGTGGCTCACGGGCCTAGTTGCTCTGCGGCATGTGGGATCCTCCCAGACCAGGGCTCGAACCCGTGTCCCCTGCATTAGCAGGCAGATTCTCAACCACTGCGCCACCAGGGAAGCCCATATGCCCATTTTTAAGTCTAGTTGTAACCATATACAGACCCATCAAACTTGTGCAAAAGTTCCTCCTTCCCCGTGTCCTTCCCTACTCTGAGTTTCATCAATCTTTTAAATCTTCAGAAATCTATTAGATGGAAAAGAGCTATCTGATTGCTGTTGTGAATGTGCACAGTTTCAATATTTATTATCGTTTGTATTTTTTGTGAAGTTTTAAATTTTTTTTCTGAGCTGGTATTTCATTTTTTAATTTGTCTTTTCTGTAGATACACACTGCAAGTATATTCTTGACGTTATTTTTTTTAACTTTATCATGTTTTTTTTTCTGTATGGAGGTTAAAATTTTGTAGCCAGATCTACCCATCTTTTCTTTTATAGTTTCTAGCTTCTGTGTACGGATTAGAGTGTTCCTACCCTCCCACCATTTCTACCTGTGGATCTGGGGGAAAGGGGCGCCTTATAGGGTTAAAGTAAGGCTTTAAGTTTCTGTTTCTGTTTGTCTTGCCTTTGCCTTGTGTTTTCTTTCTTTGTTTTTATGATTGTCACTTGTCTCTGTATCAATTGTGGAATACTTTGTGTTTTTTCATTGATTCTAAATGACTCTTTCTGTACCACTGATGTGTCTAAGTACTGTGCCAGCTAACATGTTATATGGTAGGCAAGTCTTTCTTTATCTTTCTGCCTTTTCATTATTTCATTCATTTAGTTTGCCCCAAGTATCCTTTATGCAAAACAGAAACAGAGCAAAACAAATGAAAAAAACCTCCACTGATTTCTCTTAAAAGTTCAAATTTTGGTCAATTGAATGGGAATTTGACATCTGTACAGTATTGTTTCCTTAACCGATGCTTGCACGTAGATATTATAAATAGCTATTAAAAAGTCATCATAATTATGTAATGCATCTATTGTTTAAGCAGAAAGAGGAAACTGTGGTGGCAAAATGCCCTCCTAACATGTCAGACATGCCCTCTGTGCTCCCAGGCCTCTCTCTCCCCCAACCTGCTGCTGCATCTCTGAGCACTCTCCACAACAAAGCACCGTAAAGCACACATTTGCTCGCTGCAAGCCCTGCTTTCCAGGAACCTGGACCAAGACAATTGAAAAAGCCAACAGGTAATTATTGATAGATATGTATTCACTGCCATTTTAAACCTTGTTTTCCAGTTGATTTTGTATTTCTTCTTTGCTCCTTTCTTTTTCTGTTTTTCCTTTTGTGGTTTGATGGTTTTCTTTTGTATTATGCTTGTGTTCTCTTCTTTTTGGTTTTTGTGAATCTACTGTATGTTTTTGATTTGTGTTTACCCTGTTTTTCAAGTACGTTAACCCATTACTATATCTACTGCTTCCCAACCTAAGTGTCTATCAACAGAGGAATGGATAAAGAAGATGGTACATAGGTACATTACAATGGGATGTTACTCAGCCATAAAAAAGAATGAAATATTACCATCTGCAGCAACATGGATGGACCTAGAGTCATCATACTAAGTGAAGTAAGTCAGACAGAGAAAGACAAATACCATATGATATCACTTATATGTGGAATCTAAACTATGATATGAATGAACTTATTTACAAAACAGAAACAGACTCATAGACATAGAAAATTCATGGTTACCAAAGAGAAAAGGGGGTGGGGAAGGGATAAATTAGAAGTTTGGGATTAGCAGATACAAACTACTGTATATAAAATAGATAAACAACAAGGACCTACTGTATAGCATGGGAACTATGTTCAATATCCTGCAATAAACCATAATGGTTTGAATATTATAAAATATATATTCTTTTTCATATTTTTGCTGTATACCAGAAACTAACACACACTGCAAATCAACTACACTTCAATAATTTTTTTTTTTTAAAGCGCCAACAGGGAAAAGAGTAAAGGACTTGAAAGGGCACTCTCTCTTGAAAGGTAGAGAAACCTCAAATTACCGATAAGCCAATTAGTCACCAATAACTCAATAAACAACAATATTTACTATGCTTCACTAGTACTATCAGGGAAATACAACTTAAAACCAACTAGAGAGATCATTACAAACACCAACAAGTGTGAGTAGGAAGGTAGGAATTCTCCCTCATGTTACCTTTAACACTGTGAAGTGTTACAACCGCTTGGCAAAACAGTTAACCATGACTCAGAAAGGGGAAAAATGTCCATATCCCATAGGCCTGCAATCCCACTGTCAGGCATATACTTACAAACACAAGTGCATGTGCACATCAGGAGATACACTCCAAATGTCCACAACAGCCTTATGAGCAATAGCCAAGTCCTGAAAACCAGCCACGTGTTCATCAACACTAGAATACACAGGTCAACAGTAGTACATTCATACAACAGCATATTACCCAGTAATGAAAATGAACGAACTACAACCACACACAACAACAGGAACAAATTTCACAACCATAACGTTGTGCAAAAGACAAGACACAAAGGGATAATATGGTATGTTTACATAAGGTTTAAAAACAGGAAAAATGAAATAGTATTTTTAGAGGTACATATATAGGTGATAAACTATAAAGGAAAACAAAAGAATGATTATTCTTAAAAGGAGGATACTGGCTATTCTTAAAGGGGAGTAAGGGGAATACACTCTAAGACAGACATGGGGCTCGTAGGTTATGTTAATATTCTTTATGCTTATTTTCAGCAATGGCAAGATGTGTGTTCACTTCATTTTTATTCTTTAAAGGTCATATACATTTTATATGCTTTCCGGTATGTGTATTAACGTTTTGCAATTTTTACTGAGAAAATCAAAGTACCCAGTCCACCACAATCTTCCCCTAGCATCTCATCAGATGTGAGGCATCTGTTTCCTCCACCTTCTCCTTCACACTTGGAGTCAGACTTTCAATCTAATATAGAAAAAGAAACAACACCCAAAATAATTAATGCATAACTCTGTGGGTAGTGCATGCATGGTTTAAAGAAAGGCAATGGGAAGTGGGCTCACATCTCTAAAGCAAGTATCTCCTCGGCCCATAAATTCTCCAGATTTGGAGGACACAAGATATTTTGAGCAAGATTACTGCCTCTCAGCGAAAAGGTTTTTAGGGCTCTGGACGTAGGTCAATCAGTCACTCCATGGTACAACTTCTGTGGGTTCCTTTAGGGGCCCAGGGAAGACCTCTGGGAGTTCAAAGACCTCCCTCCCCCAGGGACAATTCTGGCATCTTAGACATCTTCTGTCAGGTTAAATTTATCCATAACTTAGAACAGATAGGATAATCCAAAATATTTTCTACTTCCAATATACATAAATAAAAGCCATAGGTGTTTTCTTACTTGGGAGTCTTAACTGCAAGACACAGAGGCTGCCTCTCATTTATAAAACAGAAAAGGAGTCTATGAAAACAATACTGGGTATCTCACAGCATCCTTGCGAGGAATGGAGAGCCCTATCCAAGCTAAGCTTCCAGGATCAGTGCCCCAACCCTGCAGCATAGCTGGCCTGGTGAGGAGTCCAGGACCCCTGCCACTGCCACCTAACAATGCCCCTCCTCGGATGGAAACTCAGGCTCACAATTACAGCCACCTCAAAGCTGGAGGCCTCCGCTGTCACCGTGGTGGAGTCCAGATGGCACTGTCTTCTCAAGATGCTCACTCCCAAACAGAGGTCTCATATTCAACGCCTCTGACTGGCAGCGCTTAGGGTACACGTACCAGCTACAAGGGAAGCTGAGGAAGAATTTTCTGGGTTCCACTGATGCACTGTGCAGGCAGAAATCATGACGATGTCTACTTCATGGTAGATATCCGTGCTCTTTTGCTTGAAAAACTTTCTGTCTGGTATAACTTATGGAATCACAGAACTTCAGTTACTGCCAATTTCTAAATACATGATTGTTGATATTTTTAACTCTCCAGAAAAAGCATGAAATTACACCATCTGTTTTGCTCTTTTGTCCCTGGTGGGCAATATATTTCACAGAGTCCCCATGATTCAGAGGAGATAGAGGTGGGGGTCTTTTTCTGAGTCTGTATGCATATTTTATAACCATTTTCCACATCCCTTAGAAGGGGCTTAGTCACCAGAAATGTCCCATTCAACCAGTTTGAAGGAAGTGGTTGGTGTGGAAGAGCCTTGCCTTAGTGAAAACCCAGTTTTTGGTGATTCTGAAATCCTGGAGTTTCGAGGTGAGGGCTGGTGGAGAAGGTCACAGGCTGGATTGGATGCCAGCTTTATGGCTACAGCCATGCTTCTCTCTCACAAGCTGTTGTGTTTTGAAGCTATCAACAGCTTGGAGGAGGATTTAAGATGTGAAAGTCAGGCTACATTTTTTTTTCCTATTCTAGTTAGCAATTTGCGACATTTGCTTTCTACCCTGGGACCTTCAGCTTCAGAGGACACCACCTCTGCACATTTAAATCCTATTTTTACGTAGGAACATAAGGTACCTGGTGGGAGTGGAGTGGGGGGCCAGTAGCAGGGGGAAGGGAGGGAAAGCTGTGGGGATTTTTTTTCTTACTGGAGAACAATTTAAAGCAATTTTATCTATTTTTTGGTGTATTATTATCATCATTATTATTAATATTACATTTTTTACCCTAGAAACTGGAGTTCAGAGGTTATCATTAATCCAAGTTGTAAAAATATTTTCACAGTGGGGCTTCAGATAACATGGGGCATTTTTCTTTATGTCCTATTTTAACTTTCAAAGTACTCAAGGCAAAAACTTTTGAGTTTTGTGGGCTCCTTACATTCTGTAGTGTCTGATTTATAGGGATAGTAGAGTCAGGGTACATTGAATGGGTGGTTGAGAGTACTTGTGGGGTGGACAAGACTTCAGATGCAGACCATGTCACCTGGAACCGATGAGATTAGGGAAAGCCTGGATGCAGTAGGGAAGAAGAAGGTTGATGGAATGAGCATTTTGGGAGAAGAGATGGTGCCCTGCTACTCATTTTCCTAAGAGAGAGTCTCCCTGTGTCCCCTTTTCAGACCACTGAGATGGAAAGTCAGTGTATACTGGAGGTCACAGGGAAGTAGAGGGCTTTGTTTAAAACATCTGTGTATGTTCCTAAGAAATATATTGAGTCCTTTGGCCTCCAGACAAAAATGAGAAAATGTGTTACCTAACAAGGTCATCCATGAAACAGGAGTTGGGAGCCGGCAGAAGCTTCTACTCTAGAGACTTTTAAGAGGAGGCAGCTACCAAATGAACCAATAAATTGATGAGTGGCATGTGAGGGTTCAAATTATATCCTGTGATATATGGGAATTTAATATATGATATATCCACTATTCCAATTCACTGGGAAAGGATATGTGTTTACGTGCCTATCCATCTGGAAGAAATAAAAGTAGACCCTTTCCTCACACCATATGTAAACAAAAATAGCAGATAGATTAAAGATCTAATGGTTTTTTTTATTTTTTGTTTGTTTTTTGTTTGTCTGTTTGTTTGCGGTACGCGGGCCTCTCACTGTTGTGGCCTCTCCCGCTGCGGAGCACAGACTCCGGACGCGCAGGCTCAGTGGCCATGGCTCATGGGCCCAGCCGCTCCACGGCATGTGGGATCTTCCCGGACCGGGGCACGAACCCATGTCCCCCGCATCGGCAGGCGGACTCTCAACCACTGTGCCACCAGGGAAGCCCAGATCTAATATCTTAATATAAAAATATAAAAAGGAAGTAGAGGAGATAATGTGGGTGACACAAAAGTAACACAAAAAACAAGACATCACCAAAGAAGTTGACTAGTGCACATCAAAATGAAAAATTATACAGCAAAGATAATATAAACAAAAATTTTTAAATGCTAGATTGGGAAAAGTTATTTCCCACCCATATGATCAAGATCCCTGATACATTAAAAGCTACAACATATTGAAAAGTAAAATACAAAAATGAGAAGATAGGCAATACAAATAGTGGCTAAACCTATGAAAATTTGCTCAGTATCACTCTAGTTTGGGAAATTAAAACAACAATAGGATGCAACTTTTTATGAGGAAGAAAAGAAAGTTATAGATTTTTTACTATATGTACAGTATAATATGTTTTTCCAAGAAAGGAAGGAAGAAAGGCCCTATCTATAGGCATAAATATGTTTTGAAGGATACATACCAAAATGTAAAATTAATTATCTCAGGGTCTGGGGGAGATACTGAGCCAAAAGACGAGAGATTTAATTTTTCCCTTCATATATATTTGTAGTGTTTTACTTATCTTAATGAGGATTTATTAATTTTGTGATTTAAAAAAAAATCCAACAATGAAGCACTGTCTTAAAATTAACTGTTGTGATGAATTAGGGCAAATAAAGAGTCAAGAAACCCTCCAGACTCTGGTCTGGCCAACTGATCCTCTAGGTTGTACGATTCATTGAGATAAAGATGTTCCCAGTGACCATAAACAAATATTTTCCCACAATAAATACCTGTTTATTTATACCAAAGGCAAGTGTCAGTTTACATACTAAGATTCAATAAATGTTACTTTATTTCTTTCAAATCAAAGTAATTTTGACCCTGAGTTCTTCATCACATGAGGTGATTGGGACACTCTCTATCCATCATGGTTGGGCCCTGACCCCATCCAAGGTCTCACCAGACACCTGGAAAGTGGCAGGGACTTGGAGACAGAAGATGTGGGTGGAGACCGGTCTTCCACCCTCCAGATGACCTTGAGCATATGGATGCAGTTCTCTGAGCCTTGGGTTCCTCATCTATCAAATAGGATCGATTTGTCCTGGGTGGCTCACAGAGGTGTCACAGGATCATGGCTCTTTAATTCAAACCCCAGAGCCTTCATGATCCTCTTAAAATGCCCTGCTCTGAAGCTCAGGGTGATCTAGAACTTGGCTGAATGACTGCCAACTGGACTGCATGAAGAAAGCCATGTCTTTGAGAAGATAATGTGTTTACAATTAAATCTCAGAGGATCGGGGAGAGTTGAAGGACCTGGCGGTGGCAGGGGGTGGGGAGGTGGGGTAAGGGTGATCTGGAATTCAGGTCTCAGAAAGTTAAATCATCAAATGCCTCAACAGACTTTCCTCGGACCTAAGATCTCTTAATATCTCAGTGATTCCTCCAATAAAACTGTTGTATGGAAAGAGTTATTCTTAAAAAAGAAAAAATATAAATGAAATAAATTTGGTTTTTGTGCTCCTCACAGAGAAATTCTTGCAGAATGACCGAAGACTTCATTTAAATATCTTGGATAGCTCTTTAGAGAGAGATTTATCATCCAGATCCTTCTCCCAAACATCTGGGAAAATGAGGAGATGGTTTATGAAATGTCCAATGAATGTCTATAATAGCATTTCCCCGGACTCAGTGGGCATTTCCTGGACAAGGGGCACCTGTACTTACAGTATTTGAATAATGCTCTGTCCCCTCTAGTGGGGATGTAATGTCAGGGGAGGGTTATGTGCTGCTTAGGAAATAGGAGCTCTGGTTTCCTCCTGAATTGGACATTGAACCAATGACTCTCCCTAGGTCTTTGTTTACCCTCATGGTAAATAAGACAATTCTACAACCTAACATTCAGATCATTAGTCTCTGCTGTCACATGATAATAGAAGGTGCCAACTCATGCATAGATTTTAGCTTTTGAATTGATTGTCTAGGTGTTGCACTTTGTGTTTCTAGGCAACTTGCTATTTCTGCATATCCTGGTTTGACTTCAATATCCATGACATGTGATTTTGTATTGTATGTGTTAGGGAATTGTTGCTTTGAAACTGAAATCAAAGCAATTATGCTCTTATTAGTAATGACTAATAACAGGGGTACCTGAAGCAGACCCTAAGGTATACAGAAAGGCTCATTGATAAGTTGTGACTTCACTTGACACTCTCTTACCCACTGCGACCCACTAGTGCAAGGGTCAGGAAACCATGCCCCATGGGCCACGCCTCATGTGCCACCACTTTCTGTGGACAAAGTTTTGTTAGAACACGGCCACACTCATTTCTTGACATGCTGTCAAGTTGTCAATAGCTGTGTTCATGTTACATCAGCAAACTTGAGTAACTGAGATGGAGATGTGATGGCCCCCAAAAGCCTAAAATATTTACTGTCTGCCCTCTACAGAGAAAGTTTGCCAACGCCGGACTAATGTAGCTCTCACCTTAGTTGGAAGGCCTGCTCTACAAAGGAAAAGACTGTGTCTCTGGGGCTGACATTTAGGGCCTAAGTAACTCAGCCAGTGACTTCCCTTTTTTTTCTCTTCTGTGAAGACTCTGTTCCAACCAGGCCAGCCCAGTCCCTTTTCTACTCCTTGCAGATGAAATGTTCTCACCTCCCCACTCCTCAGCCCCAGCATACAGCCAGCAAAGTGGCCATAATTAATTCATTCACCATGATGTGAATCCTCTCAGTGTGGTCCATGAACCAGCAGCATTATAATCTGGACATTTGCTAGAATTACAGAATCTCAGGCCCCAACCCAGACCAACTGAATCAGAATCTTTATTTTAGCAAAATCCTCAGACGACTTGAAACGCTGATCTAGAGCAGTGCTAGCTAATAGAACCTTTTGCAATGATGGAAATATTCCCTCTCTGCAATGTCTAACATGGCAGCCACCAGCCCCATGTGACTGCTGGGCAACTGACTTGTGGTTAGTGCAACTCAGACACTCAATTTTCTTTTTAATTAAAAAAAATCTTTTTTATTAGAGTATAGCTGAGTTACAATGTTGTGTTACACAATTGGTTTGTTTTTTGTTGTTGTTGTCATTGTTTTGGGATTTTTTTTGGCCACGCAGCAGGTGGGATTTTAGTTCCCCAACCAGGGATTGAACCTGTGCCCCCTGCATTGGAAGCGTGGAATCTTAACCACTGGACCACCAGGGAAGTCCCTCAAAGACTCAATTTTTAACTGTTATTTAAATTAATTTAAGTTTATAAAGACACATGCAGCTGGTGGCTACCATATTGTAGAGTACAGCTCTAAACCATACCCTCAGAAAGGGATCCTGGGGGAACACTTGTAGTTCATTCCCATAAGCCTCCAAAGTCACCTGGAGCATTCCAGCATTGGTCTGAGCCTGGAAGAGGATACACCTCATGGGACATCCAGCAAAGTCCCTATGGGGTTCTATGGCTGGACTGCTCAGATTGTCCCCCAAAGCCTGAGATAGGCAGGGACATTGACTATGTGTCGGTACTCAAGGGCCAAATCCTCCCAAGGCAACTATTGGTCCCAGGTAGCAGTTGAGATATGGGGAGGATCGAATCTGAGGATCTCTCCCAGGAGGGTGGTGGTGAGAGGAAATACCTCCATCCAACTGGTATATCCAACTGAGGGGGCCAGTCCACAAGACAAAGTCCTGCAGGCTCAGACCTGGCTCTCCCCTTATCATAATCACACAGGCCTAGGGACCAGAAGACCGCAACCATGAGGACCTTTACAGGTTATCCTGTGCAAACTTTCTATACATGGTTGCCGTTGCTGAGGTGCTTAGAGGGTGAGGAACTTATACAAGTACATGCAGGGAGTCAGCAAGGGGTGAACCTGGGTCATTTTTTTCACAGTCTCACAATTCAGCACGTCCACCTTAACACAGAGCAAAGACCTCCCTCCACCCAGTCTGGCTCAGAGTCTATATCCACACTGAGACTGGGCCCCCCTGATCCCCACTGTCAGCGCCTCACACCCTTTTGTTCCTAGTCTGGGAATTGCTATTAAAGAAGGCAGCAGGCTCTAGGTGCCTGATTCTTTTTTTCTTTCTTTTTTTTTTTTTTTACTGGAGTAGAGTTGATTTGCAATGTTGTGTTAGTTTCTGCTGTACAGCAAAGTGATTCAGCCATACGTATCCATATGTCCACTCTTTTTCAGATTCTTTTCCCATATAGGTCACTACAGAGTATTGAGTAGAGTTCCCTGTGCTCTACAGTAGGTTCTTATTAGTTATCTATTTTATACACAGTAATGTGTATATGTCAATCCCACTCTCCCAATTTATCCCTCCCCCACTTGCCCCTGGGAACCATACGTTTATTTTCTACATCTGTAACTCTATTTCCATTTTGTGGATAAGTTCATTTGTACCCTTTTTTTAGATTCCACATGTAAGCAATATTATACGATATTTGTCTTTCTCTTTCTTACTTCACTCAGTATGATAATCTCTTGGTCCATCCATGTTGCTGCAAATGGCATTATTTCATTCTTTCCAACGGCTGAGTACTATTCCATTGTATATATGTGACACATCTTCTTTATCCATTCATCTGTCGATAGACACTTAGGTTGCTTCCATGTCCTGGCTATTGTAAATAGTGCTGCAATGAACATTGTGGTACATGACTCTTTTTGAATTATGGTTTTCTCAGGGTATATGGCCAGCAGTGGGATTGCTAGATCGTATGGTAGCTCTGTTTTTAGTTTTTTAAGGAACCTCCACACTGTTCTCCATAGTGGCTGCACCAACTTACATTCCCACCAACAGTGCAGGAGGGTTCTCTAGGTGCCTGATTCTTACCTCTTCCCAGAAGAGCCGTGCCTACCATAAACCCAACGTATTAGTTTCTCAGGGCTTCCATAACAAATGACCACAAACTTCTTGGCTTAAAACAGCAGAAATTTATTCTCTCACTGTTCCGCAGGCCGAAAGTCCAGAATCAAGGGCTGTGCTCTCTCTGAAGCTGCTCCAGGAAGACCCTGCCTTGCCTCTCCCAGCTTCTCGTGCTCCTTGACTTGTGGAAGCAAAACAGCAGTCTCTGCCTCCATCTTCACATGGCCTTCTTCCCTGTGTCTCTCTGTCTCCTCCTTTTCCATCTCTTAAAGGACCCTTAGGGGCTTCCCTGGTGGCGCAGTGGTTGAGAGTCCGCCTGCCGATGCAGTGGACACGGGTTCATGCCCCGGTCCGGCAAGATCCCACATGCCGTGTAGTGGCTGGGCCCGTGAGCCATGGCCACTGAGCCTGCGCGTCTGGAGCTTGTGCTCCGCAACAGGAGAGGCCACAACTGTGAGAGGCCCGCGTACCGCAAAAAAAAAAAAAAAAGGACCCTTAGGGTGGACCTAGGACCCACCCTAATCCAAGGCGGTCTCGTCTTGAGATCCCTACCTTACTCACATCTGCAAAGATGATATTCACAGGTACCAGAGTTTAGGATGTGGACATGGCTTTTTGGAGCCACTATTCAACCCACTATACCTAGTGACTAGGATCCTTTCTAGAAAGTCTCAGTGCCTTCCCTTATGTGGGTTTCAGCCTCTTTCTCTTCTGGTGCTGTCTTGTCTGTCCTCCAAACACATGGCAGAGGCTCTACGAAGCTTGCTCCCTGGAGCAGGGGAGCTAGAGCCCCTGAAAGGACTCTTTGGTTTCCTTTGCTGTGCAAAAGCTTCTAAGTTTGATTAGGTGAGAGATGCCTAATCACTTTCCATGCTCCTCACTCCCTGCACTTTATTTCTGAATGCATCCATTAGTTTTCCAATAATCCCCTTCTAAGTCCAACAAGGCTGAGTGGGTTTCTGCTCTTTGTAACCAATAAACACCCGCAAAACATGTCTGGTTTAAAACCTGTTACCCTGTGAAAACCAGCACCATGGGAAGAGTATCTTATAAGAAAGAGTCATTCAATTAGTTCGTTATTGAAAGAATAAACAGCAAAAAAGAACAAGATCCAATGAGCAAACTCTTCCCAGGCCACAGTAATCAAACAGACTGGCATTATGATTTATAAATTAATTGCCTATGCGTTTTGTCAATACGAGTTATTCTTCCCCTCAAGAACCTGATCCTTTGTGGATGAGTTCACAAAGTTATGCTTTTCAATCTGAAATTTGAGGTGACAGCCACAACAATCACAAGGACTTGATTAAGCATCTTGGCAGCTCGACACATTCTTACTACATCTGCTACCAGAGGCTCCGCCAGAAAGCAGATGAGAATGGGAGGAAAGAAAGACAGAACGTGCTTGATCCTGGCTGAAACTGACCTACCGAAGGCTCAGGTCTAGACTTTTACATTCAGGTTATTATTTGTGTTTTGAGGATGCAGAAGAGCTAAGACGCCCTTGATAATATTTTGTCTGTTCAACATCCTCCTCTTATCCCCTAACATAAATGAGCAGCACAGAGATTCAAGGGAAATACCCAGCCATGGTAATGGTAGATATATAACAGCTTATACCATCCATTTTTTTATGGAAGAGATTGAATGTCAGAGAAAACTGATTTGAAATTTTGTTTTCTATAAAGTTAAAATGCACGTGGAGAAATGTCATCTTTTTGTGCCCTGTTTACAAAGTTCACATACTGGGCAGGTGGGGAGGACAAGAGAAGCTTTGATACTTCAGTGCCAGCTTTTTCAATGTGACATTATATAACCAAGTATGATACATTAAGCTTTCCATCAGGGCAAACGTGTAGCACTTCAGAGAATTTGCTAAGCCTTAAATAAATCTTCTATTTTTAGCCTAACCACTAGAATTGAATTTTCTTTTCCCTTTCTCTTGCAATAGTTATCAGCAACTTTCTATGAAAGTTCTCTGATCTCATTAGAAGTCTTAGGAAATGTGAACTGATGAGAAAAGCAAAGACTTAAAAATCCTAGACACGTGGGTTCAACTGTTAGCCTTAAACTGAATGTCAATTTTTTGATATGCAAAATTGTAACGGCAAAGTCTACTTACTAAGGAGATCAGAAGGATGGAATGAAATAGCATTTATCTGTGGTCTCCAACCTGATGCTCTCATTACAATCCCTTTAAAATATGGGAATGTTCAGGTCCTGTTCTAGCCCAACTGACTCAGACCTTGTGAGACGGAGACTGGAATCAATATATTCTAAAACATTTCAGGTTTTAGAATCTTTAGGCATCCAGCACAGAGCAAGAACAAGGGCCCAGTTTTTAAACCACTTTTAAATTGAGACTTTTTTTTTTTTTTTTTTTTTTTTTTTTTTTTTGTGGTACGCGGGCCTCTCACTGTTGTGGCCTCTCCCGTTGCGCAGCACAGGCTCCGGACGCGCAGGCTCAGCGGCCATGGGTCACGGGCCCAGCCACTCCGCGGCAAGTGGGATCTTCCTGGACCGGGGCACGAACCCATGTCCCCTGCATCGGCAGGCGGACTCTCAACCACTGCGCCACCAGGGAAGCCCTAAATTGAGATTTTATAGAAGGAAAAAAAAAATGTGTGTGCGTGTGTGTGTAGTGTTTCCTGATTAGCGAACCCCTAGCGAGGGAGTAGGCTATTAAGGCTACTAGCTGATGAAGCTGGGAGTAGCTTACCCCATCCACATGCTTTGTTAGCAAGATCGCATCAAGTGGTAATTTCAGTTGACACTGAATATAATTAATGATGTAATTTCTAGTTGTTCCAGTTTAACTCCCTTAAAATTATATGGGGGAAACTAGAACGTTATGACACATTCCTGACTAAAGCACAATAGCTGGGATTAAACTCTTATGGATACTTCATTTCCATTTGTAAGCAGCTCTCTGCAGGAGGCACCCCCTTGTTGTGTCACTAACCTTAAACCAGACACCACCACGCTGTACTCCTCTCTGGCCCTAGCACACCTTTCCAGTCTTTCCATCACACAATACCTTGCTTAACATGTTGCTTCTTTCCGTAGAACCAACGGAAGTAGAAGAATGGATGTAGAAATTTCAAGAAGTAGGAATGAATACGTAATTAACAGATGACCAGATCTCTTCCTTAGCTTCCCCTGCAGTAATCT